>NC_133451.1:65572500-66181458 GCF_048565385.1 Saimiri boliviensis | reverse complement strand
AAAAAAAAAAAAAACTCTAACTCAACTATAATTTAAAGAAGAGTTTAAAAATGATTGCCAAATTAAAAGCATTAAAAGAGTTTGTGAAAAAAGTTTGCCTATGATAGTAAATTGAATTTTTAAAATGTTCACTAAATTCTCTAAGAGTCCAAATATATACAAATAAAAATGATGAAAGAAATGATGCAGACAGAAGCAAGAAATTTAATACACATATAACAAAAATTTCAGAAGGAGAGAGCCAAAGAGAAATACAAATAAAAAGATAATTAGGGGAAATCTGAATTAGCTGAGTCTGTTTGAAATTTAAAATGGGCTCACTAAACACAAGGCAAAATAAGTTTAAAAAGAAAAATTCGTAGCCCTAGTTTAAGAAAAATAAATTATATTTAAGCAATTTTTGAATGAAAGAGATGATTTCCAGGTAGTCTCAATAGTTTAAAAACTACATAAAAAATAAGAACAATGAAAATTCAGTATATCAAAGGTTATGGTAAATGGCCAAACAAGCAATTCTAGAAAGTGAGAGCCTACATATTTATAGTATTAAACATGAATGAATACAACTAATTTTAAAAATATGTCAACACATTTGAAAATGAGCAGTTAAATTTAAGAAAAGTAGGAGAAAGAAGCTAATTTATACAAAAGATAAATAAGCAATTACAAATTAAAACTCTATGAACAATTGTAAAGGCTAACAATGGGTTCTTTTAAAAACGTAAAAATATAATATGTTGGTAAATCTAAACAAAAAATGAATAGAAACATTAATAAAATGATAACATTTATACAAATTTAAAAATAAGATTCATACAAGTCTATATTAATGGTAAAATCTTAGAGATATATAAGATTTTATAGAAACTATAAATTAGTAAAATGGACTGCACAATAATGAGGTAGACCAGACAGCCAGAGAAATAATTAAAAATTGTATTTTTTTTTAAGGCTCCTTTCCAGATAGTTTTACAGGTGAATTCTTCTAAATTACTACCAAGGATGAATGACTATAAAGAACCTAAGTAAAGAAGAAAAACTCAGCTAGTATAAACCTAATACCAAAATTTGATAAAAATTTGTGTTTTTTTTCTCTTTTCCTTTGTACTTCCTTCCCTTCCTTTTCTTTCCTGTCTTCCCTTTCGCTCTTATTCTTTTTGTTTGCTTGCTTGTTTATTTTCTGAAGTGTATATAGCTAAGACATTTTTGAGAAAAAAAAAAAAAAGAGATGAACCATGAAAGTCGTCCTAAGATATTTTAATGTTAATCAAAATAAAGTTGCCAGATTTTGTCTCTCCATGTATATACATATGCATTATCTATCTATCTATCTATCTATCTATCTATCTATCTATCTATCTATGTCTATAGATAGATAGATAGATATAAGTTACCTTTTTTTTTTTTGAGACTGAGTCTCACGCTATTACCCAGGCTGGAGTACAGTGGTGAGATCTGGGCTTACTGCAGCCTCCATCTCTTGGGTTCAAGCGATTCTCGTGCCTCACCCTCCCTAGTAGCTGGGATTACAGGCACACACCACAACACTCAGGTAAATTTTCTATTTTTAGTAGAGACAGGTTTTGCCATGTTGGCCAGGCTGGTCTCGAACTCCTGACCGCAAATGATCTGCCTGCCTCAGCTTCCCAAAGTGCTGGGATTACAGGCATGAGCTACCATGCCTGGGCTGTTACTGTGTTTTATAAATATATGTGATGTTACTATATTATTGTGATATACAAATATAAATATTTTATTTTAATTACAGTAGCATTAGAGTATCATAGGACATATATTAATATATATGTATATATATACAAATATATATATGTATATATAGACACACACACAAATAGTAATGTTTATACTATGTTACTACATATGTCTATATGTGTGTATATGTATAATATTACATGTATATATAAAAGTAGTTGTATAATGCAAATATCACTTAATAAAATAGGTAAATGAATTTAATTTAAAGTGGAATTAACTAATAATGATACAGACAATATCAGGTTCTTATATACCTGGAAGTGGAAGTTAACTAGGAAACGATTACACGTCTGACAGGACAGCGAGTTACCATTCAATCCAAAAAGACTGGGAGAAAGTGAGTTTGGCTCACTTTCTTTACATTCTTTATTATTCTTTATTATTTGGCAATAATTTTCTTGAAGGAAGCTATGAACATTCGCAGTTACAAGTCACGAACTCACAGCAAAGAAGCTCTTAAGCCGGGAAAGCAACTGGTCTCTTTGAAATTAGCATGAAACAAATTCAGCTCATTTCACACAAATAATCAGCCAAGCTTGAACAGTAATGCAAGGAAGTAAATCCAGACTCAGGGAGAAGTAAGGCAACATTCTCTTGGCCAGTTCCAATTCATACCAATCCCTCAGTTCACAGCAAGTGGCGGTTTATATTAGAGTTCCACTGCATACTCTGAATTTGTGCTTACACTAAACGTGGTAAAATGCATCTGTACTCTCCATCACGGTAGGGGCTTAATTTTTCCCAACAAATCTTATTTTTTGTCCCTTAATTTTGTAAAGTCTCAACTTAGAGAATTCTCCTAGCTATTGCTACAAATAGGGGTGAACACTACTTGCTTATTACAGTCTCATGCCTAGATGGAACACATTCAGGCTTAGTATGTATGATTTTGCACCCATTATTGGGGACGCTCAAGCAATGTTACGTTTTGTTCTTTTATTTAACTCTGATTAAACCATTTTTAATGCCCAGATCTTTGGACTGGCAGAACATTAAGCCTTGGTTACTTGGTCTCACTTTCTGGAAACTTACACTCATTAAAATACTGAAATGACCTCTCCAGGCTTGGGTAGCACAGTTTACCTGATACTCGATGTCCAGGCCTTCCTGCCTTGGTGGGAAACACAACTGCCCGGGTTTCAGCTTCTCCAGGTCTAGCAGCAGTTCTTGCCCTCCAAGACCATGCTGTCTCTATTGCCCTTGGCCTCACAGGCCTGTTAACTCTGCCTCTGCCTCTTTCATCTATTAAAGTCACCTACTTCTTTACCCTTAGCTTCTGGGAAACAAAAGCGAGTAGGACAAGCTGTAGGGGGGACATTTCTGTCTCTTTTTGTTATTTCCTTGAGGCAAGAGAGCACAGAACTTGTGTGAAGGAGATGAGGGATGGAGAAGGATAGCAAAAGAATATAGAGAACAAGACACAAAATAAATGTTTGCTGCTTCATAAGTTGTCAAAATCTTTTATAGAATGCTCTCTTGGTAAAGCTTATCTCTATCTGCATATTAATAATAACACCATCTAGTCTCGTGGGGGATGAAAAAACACCATTTTCTAGAGTGATCAAGGGAATTAGTGGAACATTTATATACCTAGAAACAGGGTTTACACATATGAATATAAGTAACAACAGGCAGAAATATGAGAAAAATTCTATGTGGTTTCCAAACATATGCTATAATACTAGCATGAATTTAGATGTAAGTCTGACGTATATTAACCAAATACTTTTATAATTAATCTAAGTCCCTCAAACTGCAGTGCCTAGGAGTATCTTATGATTATTTATTGATTTATTTATGTTCAGACAGGTTCTTGCTCTGTCATCCAGACTAGAGTACAGTGATGTGATCACAGCTCACTGCCAGAGTAGCTGGCATTATAGCCACACATCACCATGTCGGGCTAATTTTTGTGGGGGGTGTGTGTGTATGTGTGTGTAGAGACAAGGTCTTACTATGTTGCTGAGGTGGGTATGGAATTCCTGGGCTCAAGGGATTGCCTGCTTTGGCCTCTCAAAGTGCTGGAACTACAGGTATGAGCCTCCACACTCAGCCAGTTATTCCTTCAGTAATAGCATCAACCAAATGGTCCTTCAGCCTCCTTTGCTTTGATGAACAACCTCAGTCAGTTCCTTGAATCTCAGCTGACTGCAACCTCTGTTCCCCGGGTTCAAGCGATTCCCCTGCCTCAGCCTCCTGAATAGCTGGGATTACAGTCATGAGCCACCATGCCTGGCTAATTTTTGTATTTTTAGTAGAGATGGGGTTTCACCATGTTGGCCAGGCTGGTCTCAGGTGATCTATCCACCTTGGTCTCTCAAATTGCTGGGATTACAGGCGTGAGCCACAGCACCCAAACTAGTTCCTTGAATCTTGATACTTATTTTGGGTAAACTACTAACAACAGCAAGTTGTGGACAAATTTCTAACTTCAGTGCAGGCTCATTGCAGGAGCAGTTCAGAAATGCAGCACCTCAAAAGGAAATGGCTATTATGTGTTCCTGTGGGCACCAGACATTCCTGAAGAAATTGTAGATCATGGACTGTGATCTATTATTTTTAAATTAATGATTGACTTTTCTTAAACTGATTTTTTTAATGTGCTCACCATGTAAGAAAGTACACGGTTCAATGAACATTTACTAAAAACACATTTAATTTTTGAATCAATGACACAGAGATGCTTTTGTGGACTTATTTCTACTCAGTTCTGAATTATATGTTAACTATGTATAATAGATGTTTAGTAAGGAATAGGGGACAAAATTAGATGCTATTTTAAATAGCTTATGCTTGATTTTAATGTCACGTGGTTCCTATTTTCTGTAATTATCTATGAATAAATAACATGTCCTACGGCCTTGCAATTCAAAATGTTTTCTGTGGATCAGCAATATGAGCATCACCTGAGAACTTGTTAGAAATGTCCTACCCTGACCTACTGAATCAGAATCTGCATTTATTAGGATAAAAATGGTAGAAAAGTTTGAGTAACACTGCTTAAGGTTACAATTTAGACTGACTTATCTGGGAAGCTTTTGAAAAATATGGATGCCAAATTTTCACAGTGGATCTATTGAATCAGAATAGCTCAGAGTTGCATACAATACTTGCATTTAAAAAACCTCTATGGGTCAAACTTCTTATGTGCATATTAACACATAAAATTACATACTAAGTGTTGACTTATATTTTCAGGATGAATTGTCACAAGCTAACATTTAGTTAAAATGCTGAAACTATTTGAGGGACCAAGCCAACAGATTTGAGGATTAACTCAAGTTTATAGACTTGTGTCATTTCCTTATGCTGTTAATAATTTCTGTTACTTATTATAAAATAATTTAAACTAGAGAGTAAATATTTATATTTTCCCCAAATTCATGAAAAGCATTAAAATGTCACTAGAATATTTTATTTTGTGTTACATAATGTTAATAGTAAAAGTTCTATCTGAAATGTTTATTCCATATGGCATAGCACTACTAAACAGTTTTATAATCTCACATTTGAACTGTCCCACTAAGTACTTATCATTTACAGTCTGCCAGAATAGTGGTAGCTCCTAGGTTCTTGCTTTTTTAGTGTGACATTAACATAACATAGACCTTACACACACATCTGAGTGGTTTTTTTTTCCTTTAACATAAGTAACCATTTTAAATAATAGCAACGAAATAAGAGTGGTAACAATTTGTAGCTTGATTGTTACAATCTGGGTGAGAATCTATTAAGACAAAAACGCAAGCCTTTTAGATCAGAGTTTAGTTTTTTATTTTGTTTTTTCTTCCTAACAAGCTAGATTCTAAGATTGTGTGTTGAAAGACACAGTCTAGCTCTGATGGTTAGTTTCATAACTAATTTTTCATTTCTTTCTTGAATTATTTTGTTCTTCCCATTTTCTCTTTGTTAATTATTTCTAGTTCTAGTCTGGAAAAAGTTAATTGCTACCTTAAGGAACACATATACTATCCTGAAAATTAAATAACTGATCTTATTTAAAAGTTGTGTTTATGAGATAAAATTGGGGGTGTCTTTCAGTAACTCAATGGGATGCAATGATTTGTTTTTCCCTTAAAACAAAACATAACCCAAATCAAAAACTTTTATAAACATTTTATGAAAACTTTGCCAGCCATTAGATAAATAAAAGAGGGTTCAAGAAACTAATAGTAAAAACAAGCTCTTTCTGTTAGTTTTAATGTACCGCATGCTCAAATATATTGTCTTACATAGTAGAACTGTGATTTACTTCACAGTTACTGGATTCAATGCCCAAAAGATATGACTCTTTTTTCTGCCTTCAGACAGCATGAAAAGTTGAGACTTTATCCTAATCTCAAAGATCTTTCAGACATTTAATTACATAATTTGCTTTGTTAACTAGTTTTGTTGACAACTCTTAAGAAGTGGAGGGATTTTCTCAAATGTAATTTCAGTATAGCTTTTACCCCACATAAACTCACTTTGTCTTATTTTGGCTCCAGTGTAAATTCAGAACACTTGACTATTTTCCTGACTTCTGCAACCTACAGTGTCCTATAGGAGAATCCTATTTGTAAGCTGTAACTGCTAGTTTGCTAAAATTTTTTCCCTCTCAATAAAGTCTTTTGAGTCCATTTTGAAAATTATAAATTGTACTTTTATTTTTTTCAATGGTAGTTGATTCACAGTCTTTAGTACTGTGATGTACTTACAAAAGTTTTGCAGGATTCACAGCTATAGAAAACAACTCACAGTTTGGAAGTTACCACTGTGGTGGCACTTTAAAATACAAGTGTTGGTATAATTAATATGAGCCAGTTAGCTATTTAATTATCAAACATTTATTGAATTCCCTGCTGTGTAAAAAGTACTATACCACATCTCTCATTTTCTTTTCTTTTTTTAAAATATATATTTTATTGTGTTTTAGGTTTTGGGGTACATGTGAAGAACATGCAGGATTGCTGCATAGGTACATACATGGCAATATGGTTTGCTGCCTTCCTCCCCATCGCTTATATCTGACATTTCTCCCCATGTTACCCCTCCCCAACTCCCCACCCCCTGTTGTCCCTCCCCTAGTTCTCCCCCACAGACCCCAGTGTGTGATGCTCTCTTCCCTGTGTCCATGTGTTCTCATTGTTCAACACCCGCCTATGAGTGAGAACATGCGGTGTTTGATTTTCTGTTCTTGTGTCAGTTTGCTGAGAATGATGGTTTCCAGGTTCATCCATGTCCCTACAAAGGACACGAACTCATTGTTTTTTATTTTCAACCCCTGACTCTCTAAGAGAAAACATTGACTAATTTAATAGTCTTTAATACTCATTTTTAACCAGCATTCCATTAGATTTGAATTCCTTGAACTATCAAGAGAAAATCATCGCATGAATGCAAAGTAACCTGACAATAATTCTAAGTGCTTTGCTACAAAAATAGTTATAATTATTAAGTTATGCTATTATAAGAAACCTTTGAAAGAATTTTAAACTTTAATTTCTCCCTTGTTTCTGTTTTAACCCTAGCCCTAGGAAGACTCCGATCTTACCTTACTATTCGAGTTTCCAAGACAAAAATATTTTAAAGGCTCGAGGAAACAGAGAAATACTGTAAAAACAAAAGACGGTAGACACAGTATCTGTTTCTGTTAATTGAGTATGAACAGCTAAATATTTAATTGCTAAACCAAAGTTTATGAAGGAAAGAAAGAGGTTATTTATGGTGCTAATTATAGTTAAGCGTGTAATGAATAATACCAAGTACAGAAAAAGGAGAAAGATCAGGAACACGAGGAATAATTTTCCCTCAAGACTTTGTCCCATTGTGGAATTATTCTTCTAAAAGCAAGTGATTAAATAAGGATTGCTGAACACCCAAATTTGTTCTTTAAAGACATTGGGTTTCCTCTGAAGGAAATGACTGTGGGGAGAACACTGCTTCAATCACTAGCTAAACAATGAACTAGATGACCTAATAAGGCTTTTCCATCTTTGATATCTTGACACTCATGTTTATGCATTTTCCTGTTAATTTTTTTTTTTTTTTAAATGACAGAGTCTCACTCTGTTGCCTGGGCTGGAGTACAGTGGTATAATCTCAGCTCACTGCAAACTCTGCCTCCCAGGTTCAAGTGATTCTCCTGCCTCAGCCTCCCAAGTAACTGGGATTATAGGTGTGCACCACCATGCCTGGCTATTTTGTATTTTTACTATAGATGGGGTTTCACCATGTTGGCCAGGCTGGTCTCAAACTCCTGACCTCAAGAGATCTATCTGCCTTGGCCTCCCAAAGTGCTGGGATTACAGGTATGAGCCATTGCCCCTGGCCCCTGTTGTTTGATTTTTAAAAATCTTTTTATGGAACTTCTGAAAACTTTTGTGAAAAAGATTCAAGTGGAAATAGCTTATTCACTGACAGTAGAGAAACAATGAAAACAACTCCCTACTCATTTCACTGAAGTAGTAATAAGTAGAAGTAAATAATCACTTGAATTAGAGACAGTAAATATTCACTTCTTCATTCATTTAACAATTATTCTTTCAGGGCTTCTGATCCATGAATGCAAGAAATCAATATTATATAAAATGGGAGGGTGCTGTGTGAGAGGAAGAGACTGAGGATGACTCTTGCTTTCAGTGAGCAACAAAATTATTCTATATGTGCTGCTCTCAACTCTATTTTCTCAGTTTGCATGTCCTGGAGCTGTGCTCTATGAGGATATAGGATGTGGGAGTGGAAAAGATTGATTTAGGCCCAGCTTTCACTGTCCTGTAGTGGTGGGTCCCGAGTACCTACTCTAACATTCCTTTGAGCTAGTTCTAGGTGTCAAGAATCCTAAGACCAGGCATAAAGCTCATCAGCAGACAGGAATAAAAGGACACAGTTTTGCCTGGAGATGTTCAAGGTGCAGCAAAGTACTGTGCAACTTTTGTGTGATGGAAATTGTGTGAGATATTGGTGATGGAAAGCAAACAAAACAAAGATTAAGACCTTCAAGGAACCTGCAGTTTAGAGAAGGAGGTGGATATAAATCTAGCCACCTATGATGCAATAAAGTTCTATACTTTGAACAAAGTTGACTGCAGAATTCTCAAATTTATTTGATCATGAGAAGAAATTAAAAATTGTAAATGTAAAAATTGTAATGTATCTAATAAATATCAACAGAAGATTCTTAGTTATAGTAAGAGCATGGGAAAGGTAAACAACCAAAAAGAAAAAACCAAAAAAACTAATAAATGAATTTAAAATGAATGCTTTGCTGTAAGAAATGACAAAAATTTTATTAATTGCTTTAATACACAATAAATATTGGGTATCAAAATGTTGTCAAATTATGACATTAACCAGTCAGCCTTCAACAGAAAAGCCCCCACAACTCTCTGCTTACTTAATTGCTGCCCATATGAGGATGCACAGGTTAAAATGTCAATATATCAACTGATTTCAGGAAACTTATTTTAAAGGAGATGATTTTCCATTAGGGAGACTAAATATATATGGCTACATTTGAAATTATTTAGATGCTTAAAATATATTTTGAAAGAAAACATACTACAAGCATTGGTCTAGTACTTCTGTGGAGCTCCTATTAACACCTCCTGTAATATGATGCTCTTTGCCATGTGGACAGGAAGAGAAAGGGTGCTATGGACTGAGAAATCACCATGAGCGAGAATGTGAACTTGAGGGTGTGTGGAAAACAACACTATAGCCTAAGCCAAAGGGATTTGATATGAGGCAGTCTGGTAGGGGTCAGTTTTTGAAGGGAACTCAGTGACTCTGTCTCTGACTCCTAACATCCTCTCTGGTAAAATTAAAAGTCAATCACGTTTCAGCGTTTACATTTTCCTGTTTTCTTTACCTTGCCATATTTCATTACCAATGAGCCATCTGTACATATGCCATCAATTTTATTTAAAAAATTACACTGAAGCCCTTACATGTTCTAGACAATGTGCTAGAGTTGACATGTAAGATCATGTTAATTTTCATGAAGAATTTGCAAAAGTAGTATTATGAAACCAATTTTATAGTTGAGAAAACTGCAGCTGAATCCTTATGAGAATCCAGCCTATCTAACTTGAAGTTCATTTTGCTTTAATAGTTGAGCTTTGCAATGGCATTTCCCTATGTGGGTTCCACAGAGGATAAAACATGAGAAAAAAGAACTCTGTGGTCATGTAACTAAGGAGACCAAATTGAGCTACATCTCTCCCTTGAACACTCACAGTTTTTTTTTGGTTTAATAGGCCCCCTGAAGTCTGAAAGAAGGAGATCTGTTTTATTTCCTTCATTGAAGTATTTCATAAATTTAGTTGACTATCAGAGAATTTTCCTTTTCCTGGTAAAATGTTTAACATTCCAGGAAATACTTTGGGAAACTATGCCTTAGAATATATTCAGAGAACCCTATTAATCAGAACTCATTTAGAATGAAAAAAAAAATAGCCTTACTGTATGCTCTTAAATTGATCTTTGTCAAAGTGAGAGTCATGACTTATTGGGTTGTGAAATCAGTTAAGTCCTCATCTGCAATTGGGGTGGGGAGGAAGGAATGGCAAGAAAAACATGAAGGTTGTTACGTGCAGCACAGGTAAGTACTGAATCATGAAATTTTTACTGGCTCGCTATGCAATGTGCATTTCTCTCTGTGGTCATGGCCAAAAATGTCTGAAGCCACTGTTTTCCTGAAAGTCACATGAATTGCTTGCTGTGCCAGGAGTTAGGTGATAACTAATGTCTGAATGTTGTAAAATTAACACAAAAGGGCCTACTGTAACACCATGGTTAAATACAGTATTTGTTTTGACCTAAAATCAGAGGATTTTAGATCTCAAATATCTGATAGGGAAGAGACCAAAATAGATGTTTAGACTGACTTGTCAAGGTCAGACCGCTGTTAGCTGGGTCTGGAACCTAGATCTCCTGATGTGCATCTCTAGTATTCTTTTACTTGTCAGTGTAAATTGATAAATTTTTAATGTATGGAATGCTTAGGGTCATTTCTTTTTAATGAATAGAAAAACCTGGTGTAAAATTTAGCTAATCACTCCTGGATAGCTAGTCAATGACAGGTTGTAAAAATGCTATGGGTTTTAATTGAAATAAAAAGTAATACAGAGATATTTCAGTGCTGGGGTGTAATTCTAATTCCAATTAATTAGTAATTGACCTAACACCCTGTTTTACCAGGTGGAGCCAATTAGTTATCTAATTTCTTATTTGTATATGTAAATATCCTCAATATGAGTTTGAGAAGACTTAGCAGATAAAACATAAGTGAGTATCAAATCTTTCCATGCTTAAGTTAAAGGCACAACTATCACTGTACCTCTCTAGGAATAAACAATGAATCGAAGTTATAGGAAACTCTCCAAACTCACATTGCTTTTAAAAAAGAACAGGAACTATGACTTTAGCATTTCATAGCAAGATAAACACTAGCTCCTTTTATTGTAGGGAGGCCTCTTCAAGATTCTGTCCAGTTGACGTCTTGAAGTTCTATCTAAATTTGTGTCTACTCACTCCTGGCTCGTGGACCGGTCAGTGGCGGCTGGAGCTATTTCCTTTTCCTCCTGCCTGCTTTCTGGAAAGCACCCACAGGTGTATACGCTTGGGAGGTGGGCCTGGGCTAGGATTCCAGCAAACTCTCAGGTTGGTGTCATTTCCTCTAAGGAAGCGCCAGGCCACAGTGGGCAGATACCATTTGATAACTTAATCTGGGTGTGAGGAAGAGTCCCTGAGGCCTGTGTACTCTAATGATAAACCGAAGCATCCGGGTGAGTCAAGGAAGGGACGTGGTATCTTTTAAAGCTAATATAAACGAATAAAGCCTAAACAAGAGCTTACAGAGAAGGACACCCACTCCCAAAACGTGGGGGGCAGGGGGGTGCCTGGTGCCTGGAGGGGAGATCACCGAGTGGTTAAGATCTGGAGGTTCCTGGGCTTCTCTTCGGGGAGAATTCCCTGGCTGGGAGAACACTGGAGGCTGGAGGAGGTCAATTTCCTACAGCCCAGGACCAGCCCTAGGACCCTCCCCCTTCCTATAATTAACTCGACTGCTCGTCCCGCCAGTCCGGACCCGTGGCGCCCCTGGACCCTCCCCTCCTCTCGCCCTAGGCAGAGAAGGAGAGGCTCCAGGGTGGGAGGTCGAGCAAGGGCCACACAAGCCCCCAAGCGGTCTCCAATCCCGACCCGGTGCGAGGGGCGCGGGTTCGGGCCCCGCATGACGTGGGCGCCACGGCGGGAGGGGCCGTCCTGGGAGCTCCGGCCGCCTTATTAGCGCCCCGCGGGTCTCCGGCAGCCAGCAGACTGCCGAGCTGCGAGCAACAGGAGCCTGCGAGCGGCCCACTCCTCCCACCTCCTCCGCCTGCCTCCTCCTCCTCCTCCCCTTCGCTCCTCCCGCCCCCACCTCTGCGTGTGCGGCGGAGTCGCCCTCTCCCAGCCTCTTTCTCCCGCTCCCGCTAGCTCCTCTCTCTCGCTAATACTTCCCCCTGCTGTGCTCCGGGGAACCCAAGCATTCTCCGCGCTAACCTTAGGGACCAATGGTGCTCGAAAAGCCTCGAAAAAGCTGCTTTGGGCAGTGATAGTTGGAAAGCCCCTCGTCCCTTCCCCCTCTCCCGGGCGCAGCCCGTGCCCGCCCGCAGCACCTTCTCGCTCCTGCACACTCTGTTTGGGAGGACGGGGTGAGAAGGTGAAGTGGAAAGAACTGCAGAGCAGAGGGGGCCAGTCTCAGAGCTCAAATTTCATTTTCATTGAAGCAAAGCACAGAAGATCATTTTTTTCTATTTTGCATTTTTTCCTTTTCCTTTTTTTTTTTTTTTTCCTTAAAGAAACTTATTTTGGGGGGCGGGGGGGTTTGCTCTGGGCATTTGCTTTGCCCAGTAGTTGGAAAGTGAACTCGACTCGTGATGGTTCTCCTGTCACTTTGGTTGATAGCAGCCGCTCTGGTAGTGGTTAGGACTTCAGCTGATGGACAAGTAAGTGGAAAATAATAACAATAAAAAACTCAAACCCAACCTTTTCCCGAAAAGTTCCTCCCCTCTCTACCCTCCTCTCTTTCCTCCTTCTCCTCCCTCCCTTCCCCTGTTATCTTTTGCGTTCAGGAACGGTGTTTTGAGGGCTGGGCGCAGCGTGCGGGCTTTTGAGGGTGGAGGGTCGAGTTGCCCGGGAGGCTGCGACTCCCACTCCAGGAGTCCAGGCTTGTCACACCTAGGGCTTCACCAGTCTGCGACATTCATAACAACTCCTGGGGACAAACCGCAGCCAGTTCCCATCCTCGCCGCGCCATCTGGGCTTCCCCTTTCTGGAGGGCGGTCTGGGCGCTTGAATGAAGTTCTGGACGCTGGGTCTGGGATCCCAGCGCTCGGGCTGCTGCCTCCGGAGTTGGGTTCCCGGGGCTTTCTCTCGTCCGAACTGACTCACGGTTTTTTCGGGCAGCCGGAGGCGGGGGTTTCAGGAAGTCCTTGAGCCGGACAGGGAGAGATCCAGTAGACACGTGTCCTGGGAGGACTACGGCGGGGTTAGGGTTTGACAGTTGGGGAGGGGGGCTGGAGACGTTTCCTGCCCTGCGTTTTCCTGGGCAGAGGCTACCGGCGCCGGCCGCCTTCTCCCCTCCCCCTCTGCGCAACTCCTCCTCTTTTTAAAGCTAAGTTTAGTGCAGCTCTGTTTCTTTTCGGCCCTGCCCCCAACCCTTTGGAGACTCAAGGTGAAGCCCGATGCTCTCAGAAGAGTCCTTGAGAAGGCTCCGCCAGGGGAGCCGTTTGTAGTAAATCCTATCAGCATTGGGCCGATGGGACTTTGCGTTCAGAATTTCTCTGTTACTTTTCCTGGCTTCTCCCGGCGGCCTGGTCTCATCGACCTTAGAGTAAAAAGTAGAGAATTGTCTAGTTGAGTCCTGACCTTAAATCTGATGAATCAGGCCCCCCTGTTAGGCTTCTTTTGGCCGCTTTAAATTCATAGACTGTCTTTTCTAATCCAGATCCAGTACGAGTTTTCACAAGAGAGTATTGAGTGTCAGTAGTTATTTTTGCTGGCTTCGTAAGTGTTAAATTAAAATGAAAAGGGGTAAACAACTCCCTTCCCCAAATTGTTAGGAAATTGGCTCATGCTCCTGTCACGAGAACCTTCTATAAACCAAGGTGAAGCCTTTAGGCACCAATCCCAGTCTCTAGCATCTCCTGATTAAGTTAGCTCCTGGAAAGCATTAATGGTAGAAATAAAACTCACAAGGTGATAAGATGAAACCCAGTAACTGTTTCTTTTTCTTGCTTTCCCCCTCCTTTCCAGGCTGGTAATGAAGAAATGGTGCAAATAGGTAAGCTTTGTTCTCAGATGTCACTCTTATCTTAAGTTGAAAGTAAGGGAGTGAAGTGAGCTAAGCAAAATATTGTTTCTGAAATCTTTCCCATTGGTGGTTAAAAAAATAATTTGTAGTCCCGTACCATTTCTGTTCTTCTCTTCCTCTTTCTGGAGGAAGGTCCCACTTTCCCTCAGGCTAAATTATAGTGAGGTAAAAATTCTCCTGCAGTTGGGCATTTCAAGCATCAGTTTATTACTGTCTTTGTACAAGCCCCTGATATGCAATTGGAAGGTGATGGAGAGGCTGGAAGATGATGTGGAGATGAAAGAAATAAAATCAACTTCTGTAGCATTTTAGGAGGAGCACATTTGAGTACAACAGGAGGCAAGAATGCTACATAGAAGGGAACAATGAGTACACAGGATGGAAATTTTTCTCTTAACAGTCTTTTTTGCTTTGAGTAAATCTTCTGATGACTTCTGTTATTCAATCTGTTTTAAAATAATTATCTCCTATGTGAAAGATAATGTTAGACCTCTTGCTAATATCTAAAATCCCAGTACTACCTGATGCTGTGAAGATTCTTACTCTCAGTTTATGGGTGAGGAGACTGAGATCCAAAGAGTGTAAGTGACTTGTAACAGGTCACTCAGAAGTCCTTGGTCTTTCTTGAAGCTGTTTAGAGTAATGTATTTGTTCTGAATGCAGAGACTGAAAGTCATCTGGCAAGAAGCCAGACTGCATTCAAAGTCTTTTCATACACATTTTACTTGGATTACTTTGAAAGATAATTTTTCTTTTTGGCAGAGTATTAGTCTCTGTAAATTCTGTATTTGTCAGGTGATATTGCAAAGCCGTCTTTTAGAAGAAAAGTTTTTATTACTGCTGCTGCAAACATAGTTACAAGTCATTGGCTGTTTATTAAATGCCAGGCACAGTGTTGATTGTTTCATGTACATTATGTCCACTGATTCCCGCAACCACACTATGAAGTGGGGATACAGATGAGGAAAATGAAGCTTGAGAGTTTGCATAGCTACCTATTACAGTACACAGTGGAGATCCACAGTTGTTAACTAAGAAAGCCAAGAGCTAGGCCCAGAGGTGTGTATGTAGCTTGTGATGTATGACCATATATCCAAATGCTCCTTCCTACTCAGTGCTTTTTTATTTTTATTTTTTATTTTTGAGACAGAGTTTAACTCTTGTTGTGCAGGCTGGAGTGCAATCAGTGGCATTATCTCAGCTCACAGCAACCCCTGCCTCCCAGGTTCAAGCGATTCTTCTGCCTCAGCCTCCTGAATAGCTGGGTTTACAGGCATGTGTCCCCATGCCCGGCTAATTTTTTGTATTTTTAGGAAAGACAACGTTTCTCCATGTTGGACAGCTTGGTTTCGAACTCCGTAACCCGGGTGATACGCCCCCCTTGGCCTCCCAAAGTGTTGGGATTATAAGCATCAGTGCTTAGCATTGTTAATATATTCCCCAAGCTTAGACCTCTATGGCAAGAGCAGAGCCATGGGGAGGAAAGGCAGTGATAACTGCACTAAAAAATAGTGTTTATGAAGAGATATTTGTCATTTGTAGTTGATAGCATTCAGCCATCAATCCTTACCTTTTTACTGAAGTTTTTTTAACCAACTCTTAAACAAGTAGGGAGAAGAAAGTTTGTCTTCTTTTTAATTACTTAATCATTTGATTACTTACACATCCAGACTTTTCAGTATGCAAATTAAAAAGATGTTAAGAGCACCCATTCCACCAAAAAATTTCATAAAGTATAACCTTGATTAAATTTTAAGATAGAATTAGGATGCGCTCATATAAGCAGCCCTGGATTGAACCAAAGTTTGGTTCAGTTGTTTTGCTAAGGTAAATTGCTTTGATAGCCCTTTCACAGGTGTGCTTAAATAGTACAGGTGTGCTTAAATTTGGCAGGAGAGAGACAAATCAGTATGAAAAAGAGGAGATGGAGTACTCTTAGATTGTAGTGCTGAAGATTTGCTTGTCCCTATATTCCTCTGTTTTATGGGATTTCTCTCTTTTGTTATCACCATTCTTACTTATCATTTTCAAGTTGAATGAAGAGAAGAACAGATTGAAAAAAACAGATTTTGGCCCACAGGTCTTGTGATAGCAAAAATATAACTATCATTTCACTTTGGTTTATGTATCATATGTAAGAAAATCTTATGTACAATAATTAGTTTTACTCCCCTGTCCCCATGTAAAAGGCACTGCTAACCTGGAGATTTCGTGACATACACTTCTGAACACATAACCTTTTTTTCCTATTAATTGTTTTAGAAGCAGTTTTATATAACTGCCTGGGGACGTGTTATTTGATCAAAGATATATTAGGAAAGACAAATAATGTTTATAGATTTTATTTATTTATTTTTATTGCTCAACAAATTGGCTTAAAAACATTCCATGGCTCTGAATAATTTCTAAATAATTTAATGTCTCAGGAAGAGTTAGATATAAATTAGTGATCAACCACAAGTTGTTAGGAAACTAAATTTAAAAACTACTTTCTATTGAAAGGTAATGTAGATGTAGGAGAGTGCATATAAGTGCACTTTGCCGATTTTTCACAAAGTGAATGCTCCTGTGCAGTCAGCAGCTGGATCAATAAGTTGAACATTACTGGCACCCCTGCATGTCCCTCATGCCAGCTGCTAAGCATTCTCCTCTTGTGAAAAGTGACTGCTCTCCTGACTTCTAACAGGTTAAATTAATTATGTGAGTTTTGCATGCTCTTTATAACTAGAGTCACAGGATATGTACTTCTTAGTATTTAGTTTAGAAGGTCAATTTTCAAAAATATATGCTTCAACCCTCAAAATGAGGAAGGCTTTTATTTAGGTAAAGAGAGAAGGCAGTTTGTGATGGGGACGGGTTGGAATATGTGAAGAGATGCCACCAGTATAGTGCTTCATACAGGATATTGCCTCTTTCCTTCTCTCTTCTGCCAGTGGAAAAATACCTTCTTGGTATGTGGGAAAGTAGGATTCACCCTAGAAAAAAATGGGTAAGTAGGTTTTGAACCTTGACCTAGTTGTTTGCCTCTTTATCAACCAGATAGGAACTGCCTCTTTAAGCACCTACCTACACCCCACCTACCTACACTCATGTATCTATACATAAACTTCTGTGCGTTTTGAATATGTTTTTGTATATATGAGTAAGTATGTTTCATGAGATCATTGACATATTTCTAGGGCATATCAAGGAGCAGTTCCATTTCTGACTCAGAGTGTGGCCTTGGTTGGATGCCTGAGGTAATTGTGGGAAACTGTCCCAGCTGGTCCAGTTGGGTAAAGAGGCTTGCTCAAGGACATGCATAGCTTAGGAAATAATCTTTGTTCTGTAGAAACTGGAAAATCTGAAAAAGAATTCTTTGAGTCCTTTTGTTTCATAAGCCACCACTGAGATGGCTTGAGTATCATTTGAGGAAAAAGCATTGTGATCCTTTAGTGTTAAGCTGTCTTCCCTTTCCTGACCCCACTTGGAATTGGGGCATATCTTCCCTCCCCTGATTCCTCTTGGAATTGGGGCATGTGTCCTATTTCTGTTCCCCAGTTGCAAATTCCATTACGTCCCAATCTTAAAAAAATAAAGTTGCTAATCTTGTTCTCTCAGATATCTAGTATACTAAGAGAGAATTTTTCACCATTTTCAGATTTTGGTTTGTAAAGTTTAGTGTGAGTCTTACCTAGTTGTTGACTAGTAAGCATTGTCACTAGATTAACCCTCATGAGAGCAAAGACTTTGTTTTGATGCCAGTTGTATCTCCAGTACATAAATAAGTGTTTGGTAGCTTGTGGATCCGCAAATATTTGTTGTTCAATGAATAGATTTAGCAAGCAGTATATTATCATATTAAAGTTTTTCTGTGTTCTGAATTTCCTTGAATGTTCTTGTTTTGTGCCTTTCTCCAGACTTAATTGGTCCCTAAGAAAATGAAGATGGTGACAATGGCTATACAATTAATTATTCAATGTTATCAAAGCCTCCTGGGACTCCTCTTCCACCCTGCAAAGCACAGGGACGTAGGCCTATCAGTTTTTATATGGTTCTGTTTGTACTCAATATGTATTGGGTAAATTGAATCGAATTCTATGTGCAGTTTTAGAATACCAACTAAAATTTTTTTTTCTACTTCAGCCTACTTGGGTTCATTTGCCCTATTGCTGGCATCAGGAAAGATAAGCTAAGATTAAAATCTGTCAATCCAGTTAGCCAGCAGCAGTACTAGAAAGTGTGGTGAAGGAGGTTTAAGGGGATCCTTTATAAAATTTAGAATTTTAGCTACTCAAGCCATTATTCTCTCTTGTAACTAAAGATAATGGAGTTGGCTTTACTGATTTATCTTCTATCCTTCCATTGAGCATAATTATGGTTAATGTTAACTGCTTCAAGCTTTTTAGGTGAAGATTTTATGAAATGCAAGATGCTATCTATCACCAGGAACTTACTGTTGTTTAGCTGAAATATTTCTTACTCATTATTTTGCTGCTTTTCCTTGTTGTACCAAATAATCACAATATTGCTCAGAATTGTTAAAACACCCTCAAGGTCACCTCTGCTTCCAGGATGATGATCTTTAAGCATTCTTTGCTTTGAGTAGCCAGCCCAGATTACCTTGGAAATCCATTAGGGATCATTCCAAATTGTCTGGTAAAATCATGAGTGGTTTTAATATGAAGAGTTGGGTTATTGTGCTTGGAAAGGTTATACTGACAGTGATGACTTCAGTGGAACTCCGATGCTTCCTTAAAGAAGATTGCTGTTATCAGAATTTTGAGAATTGTCTCCTTAGTGTTCCTGTAATAGAGATCAAATTTTATTCCTAAACTATACTGCTTCTATTATTATAAGTTGTTGAATTTTTCTTTTTGTCAGTTTTTCCCAGATTGTTGATGTCTTACAAGTACCTACTGTAATTATATTCTTTAATTTTTCTGCATTCTTCAGATTTTTCAAAATCATTCCAATTTGCAAACTGCTATTATAATTTAGCATATTCTTATTCAGACTTCTTTCAATATACACACTGTATTTTTTGTATAACTTTTTGTTTTGTTTAGTATTTTAGTACAATTTTTCCACATAATTACACGCTCCTTGTGAACTTCATTTGAATCTCATCATACTAATAAACTCAAATTTGTGTAATCACTTCCTAATAGTATTCATTTTCCCATTGTTGTGAACACTGTCACACAGTGTTGTGTATGCCTGTATCATTGCCTGCATTTCATGGGACTACTTTAGGAGAAAGCCCCAGAAATTGGTTACTGAGTAAAAATAAATTAACATGATACATTTTGAAAAATGGCTTTTGAGCAAGTCTGTATGATCTGAACTCCTACTAGCAACAAAGGAAAGTCTTGATTTTTAAAATTTTACTTTAGAATTAATTCTGTCCTTTTTGATATTTGAATATATTTTTTAAACATTCGATTATACAATCTGAAAGATGCAGTGAATCCATCATTTGTCTAACTCTGAAGTTCCCAATAAATATGACTAATTATACTATACAAATGTCTTTATAATTTTATTAGTACTATGAGAAGACTCACTTACCTCATAGAGTAGAATCTGAGAGTTGTATATTCCTTAAAATGGATAGTGAAGCATGGGAAGTTTCCTAGCATAGCAACCTCTGTTCCTGCATATAATTTATCTATCCTAATTCTCCAGAGAAGTTGACATGTCTTTGCTGACTAACTGTAAATCCCTAGGAGAAATTTTGCAGTAAATGTCAATCTCTTGCTTATTAAAATGATTGCAACAAATTCAGCACGATGAATCTTCATGGAATTTAGAACAAATTGTGAGCAGCACGAAACAGTATATCTTGCTCGTGAAGTGATTGATAAAACAAAAGTAGCTATTAGGAAACTTGTAGCAAGTAGAATAGGATTAAATATATGATTCCTCAAATAGTGTGGTCATAGATATTATATCACATTTCCAACAATTTTTCTTAATATTTAGTAAGTATATATTTTTATATTAGATATACAAACAAAAAGAATGATCGATGGCATTATTCATGAGTTCTAGTTCTCTTTCCTTTACATGTAAAAACCTTTCTCCTTAACAATAAGGTTCATTCCTCCCTCCTTCTCTTCCCCTTCCCTCCCCTCCCCTTTTTTTCCTCTTTCTTTCTCTTTCTTTCTCTTTCTTTCTCTCTCTCTTTCTGTCTTTCTCTCTCTCTCTCTCTCTCTCTCTCTCTTTCTTTTGACAGGATCTCACTTTGTCACAGAAGCTGGAGTGTGCGATGCAGTCATAGCTCACTGCAGCCTTGATCTCCCTAGCTCAGGTGATCCGCCTGCCTCAGCCTCCCGAGTAGCTGGGACTACATTGGCCCCATTTCTTAATGTAAAATCTAAATAGATATATCCAGGAGATGACCTATTAACATTTGTATTTCCTCTATCAAGTGGTCAGGAGCACTTACACTGTTGCCTGTGTAGTTTAAAATCCTAAATCCACCACTTTCTAGCTGGTGACCTTTACCTCTTAAAGTGTTACTTTCTTGTGTGTAACATAGGCATAATACTTTTTTTTTTTTTTTTAATTTAAGTTCCAAGGTACATGTGCAGGACCTGCAGGTTTGTTACATAGATAAATGTGGGTCATGGTGGTTTGCTGCACCTGTCAACTGATCACCTAGGTATTAAGCCCAGCATGCATTAGCTATTTTTCCTAATGCTTTCCCTTCCTCCACCCCACTCCACAGTGGGCACCAGTGTGTGTTGCTTCCCACCCTGTGTCCATGTGTTCTCATCGTTTAGCTCCCACTTATGAGTGAGATCATGTGGTGCTTAGTTTTCTGTTCCTGAGTTAGTTTGCTGAGGATAATGGCTTCCAGCTCCATTCATGTTCCTGCAAAGGACATGATCTCATTCCTTTTTATGGCTGCATAGTATTCCATGGTGTGTATATAGCACATTTTCTTTATCCAGTCTATCATTGATGGACATTTGGGTTGATTCCATGTCTTTGCTATTGTGAACAGTGCTGCAATGAACATTTTTGCTGTACAGAACCTCTTTAGTTTAAATAGATCCCATTTGTCAATTTTTGCTTTTGTTGAAATTGCTTTTGGTGATTTTGTCATAAAGTCTTTGCCTGTGCCTATGTGCTGAATAGTACTGCCTCATTTTCTTTAGGGTTTTTATAGTTTTTTTTTTTTTTAAATATAGTCTTGGGTTTTACATTTAAGTCTTTAATCCATCTTGAGTTAATTTTTAAATAAGGTGTAAGAAAGGGGTTCATTTTCAATTTTCTGCGTATGACTAGCAAGTTCTCACAGCACCATTTATTAAATAAGAAATCCTTTTCCCATTGCTTGTTTTTGTCAGGTTTGTCAAAGATGAGATGGTTGTAGATGTGCAATGTTGTTTCTGAGTTCTCTGTTCTGTTCTACTGGTCTGTGTGTATGGTTTTGTATCAGTACCATGCTGTTTTGGTTATTACAGCCTTATAGTTTACTAAGTCAAATAATGTAGTATAGTAAGTCAAATAGTGTGATGCCTCCAGCTTTGTTCTTTTTGTTTAGGATTGTCTTGGCTATATGAGCTCTTTTTTTGGTTCCATATAAATTTTAAAATAGTTTTTAAAAGTTTTTGAAGAATGTCAATGGTACTGTAACGGGAATAACAATGAATCTATAAATTCCTTTGCCATGATCTCATGAAAATACTACTATTTACTTCATAAGGTTCTAAAATGCTGGTACATTATAAATAAGATAGAGTCATAGCTATTGTTATTAGTGTGTTTTTGACTTGTGCTGTTTCTTATTTTTTAAAGCTTTTACTCAAAGAGAGGTACTTCATTCTAATCCCTACATTTTAGATAGATCTGCCTACCACCATAAATTTCTTGTAAACTGTCCAACCAGTCAGCTCACCATGTGACATCTCTTTGAGAGTTTTGTTTTCATGTATTGTCTTCATGTTTGTATCTCAATGTAGTATTGCTTAATTAATTGTAATATAGCAGTAGAGAGAGGGAGTTGAGAAAGGAAGGATGCAAAGCCAGTTATTCCATATGGATTCCACACCAACTATATTTTATATATACCAGATACAGTTTTACTTTTTACATCGTATTTTGATGGGATTCCCTTCATTCCATTTTATTAAAAGAAGTCATGTATAAGTCATGACTCCTTTGGATGCAAGTGACAGGAACCCAGTTCACACAGGTTAAGAGAAACAAAATTGATGAGGTTTCAAAGTCAGGTATAGTTGGTTCTAGAGTTTAAATAATACTGTCATGGAATCTCTCTCTTTCTCTCTCTCTCTTATTCCCTTATTCTCTTTTTCCTTGTATCTTTCTCATTTTTTTCTCTGTATTTGCTTTATGTCTCTTTTAGGGTAGGATTGGTTCACCTCCTAGCACACCTCCCACAAGTTGTGGCAAAGACTGTTGCTGTCATCACTAGTCTGTCATTCTACTTTTCACCCCAGATGACAGACACCTCTTTTTTGACAGCTCCAGTACATTTCCTGGTAGAGATTTTATTGGCTACTTGACTTTAGTCATAAGCTTATCCTTGAATCATTCACTGTGATCAGGGGATGCAGTACTTTGATTGGGCTCCATTGGGCATTTTACCCCTGATTTATAAGGAGTGTGACTGGAATATGATATCGTTAACCTGAATGGAATTCATCACACAGTAATACCTCAAATGCAATAGCGCATTGGATGGGAAATGGTAGCTGTGGTAGGCAGAACAATGGCACACCAAAGAAGTCTGTGCCTGGATCCTTGGAGCCTGTGCGTATGTTATGTTACATGCCAAAGGGGGATTAAGTTTGCAGATGGAATTAAGGTTGCCAATCAAATGACCTTAAAATAGAGAGATTATCCTGGATTATCAGTGTAGGAGTCTTTATAAATGGAAGAGGGAGGTGAAACAGAGAGAACCAGAGAGGTGGCAGCCGGAGAACTTAGTCCTCTGTTGCTGGTTCTGAGATTGGAGGAAAAGGGACCATAAGCCAGGCAATGCTGGTGGCCTCCAAAAGCTGGAAAAAGCAGGGAAACAGTTTCTCTCTTAGAGTTTCCAAAAGGAATGCAGCCCTGCTGATGACTTGATTTTAGCTCAGTGGCCTAGTAGAATGTCCCAGTTTCTCATACGTTTGTCAAAAAGTATGCGCCAGGCTATTTTAGATTTGGAAAATGTAATTATCACAAGTAAAGTTTCAGTGAAAACCTTTAACAGTACTATCCATATTTTTTATTTATTTTATTTTTCCCAGCCTTTGATCCTGGAGACAAATGTTAATTTTTATAACTTCAAATTCTATATTCCATATTAATCTTTCAAAGTTTTATCTAGCAAAAAAGACGTGTGGGAAATATTAATTTTTAGAGTGCCTAATATAGCTCTCGAGTCTGTAAAATTTCTAATGCTAAATAAGCAGAAGTGCTTATTTAAAAACTGAGGTTGGAATGTTAAAATTTTGGCATTTGGGCTTCACTTAAAAACAAAGTATTTTATTTCGTTACTGATTATTTGGTCATTTTAAGACGCAGCAAATAAAATACTTGGATGTTTTTCTTCAAAGTATGCATTTTCTTCTTTTCAAACATCTTCTCTTACCTGATTTCATGTTCTCGTACAGTAAAGAATGTGTTGTTCTTTCCTAAATGACTTTCTTGAACATAAACATTGTGTAATTGCAACAAATATTTATTAAAAAGCCAGATTTTTAAAAACAAGAAGAATTTAAGTACGCAACTATTTGTTCTTTCTTAGTGAATAAAAAAAGTCATCACCTTTATTTTTCGAATAACTTCATTAAAATCTCATACTATGAAAATAGATTTGCAATTAAAATAAAAGACACACCAAAGAGGGTATAGGCCTTGTGGTGATAAGAGCCTAGAGGGGATGAGTGAGGAAAAAAGAATTTGACTGTGTTTAGAATTTCAGCATGTGTCACAATTAATTTTTAATTGCTTTTGGGAGAAGATGTGTCCCCTTCCTCTTAAGTGTTTACAGCTTTGCTGAGCCCTTTGGCATTTGGCGTCCTCTTTAATGTCCATTCTTCGCCCTGCTTGCCTCTTTCCTGGAGCAGCTGGCTCCCATCATTTCTGATGAAAGTCATTCTCTTACTCTTGGCTCTGGATTTGGAAATGTTGTTGTTGGAGCTGCTGCTTTAGCTGATCTTGAAAATGCTTATTTGATTTTATTCTTGAGGCCAGATTATTGCATACAGAGAATTTATACCTGAGAAAAGATATTGCCTGTGTGAACTGCCTCTTTATAGTAGATCACCGGCCAATTCTTGGGAGAGAATCCCAATCCATTAGATTGGGTAATGGGGCATGGATTGTTACAGTAAGATTGTGTATTAGGCCTTCTGTTGATGGGGAATTTAAGGTCCTTCTAACTGTATCACATCAGGCTGGTTGGGATTATAGGGGAGAGAGTCCTGAGGGGTACTGGGACTTGGAAGGAATCTGAAACTGACTTTCTTTTTCTATAGCTCTACTTAGAAGTGATGATGGTGATGATAACATCGGCTCACTTTTCCTTTATTAAAGTGTTATTAGATGGGCCAAGTCCTTTGTATACTTTGCCTCATTCGATCCCCATTATTATCTTTATTTTTACAGATAGCCCTGTGAGCCTTGATTTTCAGAATTTGCTTGTAAGATGCCAAAGAGTGCATCAATCAGGAACTAGAATTCAAATGCATTGCTTTCTGACTCCAGACCTTTAGTGTTCAAGACCTTTAGTGCTCAACCATCATACCCAATTTCCTTCTTGTTGGGAACTGTGAGCCATTGCATCAATCACAAGTATGTCAATATTCTATGTGCCTGGGGTAGCTTTGGTATTAATTAGACCCTTAAAAATTTGTGTGACATATGAGAGATTTATACTGAAGTTGCTCAAGGTTCTTGCAGTATTGCCTGTATTACTGAAGACTTGTTCTTTTACACTTCTAAAATGTGGTCTTTCCAATGTATTGGGGACATCAAATACCCCCCAAGGGGTATTTGTGTCTCATTCTACTACATACTTAGAAGGAAACCAAAATATCTGTTTTAAGTTGGAGCACATGTGGCTGAACATGTAAAGGAGTTAAGATTATCCTAGAGCATGTGTTATACTGTGCACCTTACCAGCCCCCACAAAGAGTACTCTCTCCCAAGAAGCTCCACTTCCAGACAGAGCCATTGGTTAGCCTCCCCTCCCCTTCCCTCCCCTCCCCATAATGTACACGAAGGCTATGTATTACTCTCTTCTTACACTGCTCTTAGGTTGGTGCAAAAGTCAATGTGGGTTTTGCCATTGATGTAAAGAATTACCTGCGACTGAGTAATTTATGAAGAAAGGAAGTTTAATTGAGTCATAGTTCCACAGGCTATACAGGAGGCATGGGTGAGGAGACCTCAGGAAACTTACAATCATGGCAGAAGGGTGAAGGGGAAGCAAGCACGTCTTCATGTGGCAGCAGGAGAGCGAGCGCTAAGGGGAAAGTGCTACATAAACAACCAGATCTCAGGAGGACTCATTCAGTATCACGAGAACAGTAAGGGGGAAGTCCACTCCCCTGATTCAGTTACCTCCACCAGGCTCCTCCTCTAACACATGATTACAATTTGACATGAGATTTCAGTGGGGACACAGATCCAAACCATATCAAGCCATTTAAACACTGGTAAGGTATTATACTTCTGCCCCAAAGAGCTTATAGTTTCTGAAAGGATGAAACATAAACATATAACTCTTCTCCCACAGAGATTTTTAAAATAACTTTTGTACAGACAGTACATAATTTTTTCTTAAATGACTTGACAGGGAGTGCTATGGAAGCTCAGTCCAGGAGGTCTGTACTCTGGACAAGTTGCCAGGAAGTTTTCTTGGAAAATACGGGGCTTGAGATAGGCCTTGGGGGCCCCATTCAGTTTGCCTTGGTAGAGAGAAAACAGCGGTCCTCTACTGTAGCAATGCTGCAGAGCAGGACTGTGAAGGTCGGCATGCCTAAGCCAGGTCTTGTGAGCACATTAGACAGAATGTTTCAATAGGCTAATCTGAGAGATGATATTGAAGAGAAATTAGGGACAGGGTGCAGAGGGCTTTAAATAACAAACCTAAGTTTTTATTTGTGTTAAGTTATTTAATCTCTGATTTTCTGTTTCCTACATTTTGAAGTGGGAGGATTTGATTAGTAGATGGTCTTTAAGCAATTTTTAGGTCTGACACGAAAAAGATACAGATTTTGTGAATCTGTATCTTTTATTCTGAATTAATGGTGAGCTATTGAGGCTAGTCAGATGGAATAACATAGTGACGTTAGTTGCCAGCATTTATTGAATAGTCACTATGTGCCAGACAGTGTTGTAAGCACCGTGAATTGATTAGCTCATTTAAATTTTACAACAAGCTATGAAGTCAATACTATTACCTGTAATTTAAAGATAAGAACTAATGTGGTGACCCAAATCACTAAGGTAGTAAGTGGTAGAACCTAGGTATTTTCAATCTGGGCCTTTAAAATAATTTTCCTGACAACAATGTAGATGGTATTTTGGAATAATTTACATAATATTTAGTAGTGAGAAATTCTATGTGGGGAATTTGGACTTGGTACTTGCAGCTTTTCAGTGTGAGGTGATGAGATCTTAAAAGCGATTAGAGGAAAAGTGGTTAGTTTGAGAGAAATTGCTAAAGAAAAAGCAGTAGGACTTGAATGATGTCATACAGGGGAGATGTCATAAGACATGTTTGAAATAGCTCTCTAGGCTGATTTGGGAGAATTGGCACATCATGAACAGAAATAGTGAAGTCAGGAGGGCAAGCTAAATAGGTGAAAATTCAGTTCGATTTAGATATATTAAGGATGAAGAGAGAGTAAGACAAGTTATTCTCAGTAGAGAACACTCCCGTTCAGGTTATAGTTTAAGGGAATTTTTTTCCCCTCTTTTAACCTATATTTATTGAGGGTTTACTGTGTGTAGGATATCATGCTAAAATACAGGTATGTGTAAAGGTATAATGATGAAAATTTGGAAACCACTGGGAAAATGTAACGTGGTTGACATTAACATAGAAAGTAAAAAATTTTTAAGTATATGGAAACATCAAACACTGCCTCCTCAAAGCTTTTGATGTAGGTTGTGCATATTAACTGTGTATATCTGCACAAATTTATATCACAAATATAGTCATGTACATACATACAAAACTGTGGTTATTTTACACAGCACAGGAGGAAGAAGACATTATATTAAACTCTAGAATGAGGAATTTAGATAAAAGAGAATTCCCTGACAAAAAATTTCTTTTATGTTATAATTAGGCTGCCAGTGGAGATATGACAGCAGTTTTCTTGGGGGTAGTTCAAATTACTGAGGAGATCCTGAATAGAAGCATACCCTTCTTGCCTGCCTAGCTTCTAAACAAGTTGAGAAATAGAACAACTAAAGATGTAGGTAAAAATAAAACAGCTTTTACAGAAAAAGCTGAAGGGGAGAATAAGGCTCCCTCTTTGACAGATAAGAGTACTGGCTACCAACATACTCTACAGTGTGCCTGTCAGGCCTCACCAATCCAGAGCAGGGGTTCCCCTGGCTAAGTGAAAGAGAACATGCACTCCTTAGCAGGCTCATTCCCAGGAAGCAGAATGAGAAGGAGGCGCTGAGCTTTGTACATTTCTTATGCTTCCCAGACTTCCCAACCACATAAGTCATTCTTCTTCACCAGGGAAGGGTGAGTGAAGGGATAGGGAGCGGCCTGTAAAACTTAGAGAAAAACCTTTCCTTCCAGAGAGCAGGAAAACTTTAAAGGTGCTCTATCACTAACTTAAGGAAAAATAATTGCATCTACTTGGGATGCCTGCAATGTAAGAAAGAGCAGGGATTAGGGACCCTGACTTCTGGCTCTTTTAAATTTTTGACCTGTATAGTTATAACTCTATGAATATACAAAGGGAGTGCAGAGAGGGGGCTAATTTCCTGCTGCCTGCTCCTAAGAATGAGGGGCTTTGTGTCTGTCTTACAGGAGGTCTGTTTTAATGATTAGATCCATTCTTTTTTTTTTATTGCATTTTAGGTTTTGGGGTACATGTGAAGAGCATGCAAGATTGTTGCATAGGCACACACATGGCAGTGTGGTTTGCTGCCTTCCGTCCCCTCACCTGTACCTGTCATTTCTCCCCATGCTATCTCTTCCCACCTCCCCACCCCCTGTCCCTCCCCCATTTCCCCCCAACGGACCCCAGTGTATAGTGCTCCCCTCCCTGTGTCCATGTGTTCTCATTGTTCAACACCCGCCTATGAGTGAGAATATGCGGTGTTTGATTTTCTGCTCTTGTGTCAGTTTGCTGAGAATGATGGTTTCCAGGTTCATCCATGTCCCTACAAAGGACGTGAACTCATCGTTTTTGATGGCTGCGTAATATTCCATGGTGTATATGTACCACATTTTCCCTATCTAGTCTATCATCATTGGGCATTTGGGTTGGTTCCAGGTCTTTGCTATTGTAAACAATGCTGCAATGAACATTCGTGTGCACGGGTCCTTATAGTAGAATGATTTATAATCCTTTGGATATATACCCAGTAATGGGATTGCTGGGTCAAATGGGATTTCTATTTTTAGGCCCTTGAGGAATCGCCACACTGTCTTCCACAATGGTTGAATTAATTTACATTCCCACCAACAGTGTAAAAGTGTTCCTATTTCTCCACATCCTCTCCAGCATCTGTTGTTTCCAGATATTTTAATGATCGCCATTCTAACTGGTGTGAGATGGTATCTCAATGTGGTTTTGATTTGCATTTCTCTGATGACCAGTGATGATGAGCATTTTTTCATATGTTTGTTGGCCTCCTGTATGTCTTCTTTTGTAAAGTATCTGTTCATATCCTTCACCCATTTTTGAATGGGCTTGTTTGTTTTTTTCTTGTAGATCTGTTTTAGTTCTTTGTAAATTCTGGATATCAGCCCCTTGTCAGATGGGTAGGCTGCAAAAATTTTTTCCCATTCTGTTGGTTGCCGATTCACTCTACTGACTGTTTCTTTTGCCATGCAGAAGCTGTGGAGTTTGATTAGGTCCCATTTGTCTATTTTGGCTTTTGTTGCTATTGCTTTTGGCATTTTGGTCATGAAGTGCTTGCCTACGCCTATGTCCTGAATGGTTTTGCCTAGATTTTCTTCTAGGGTTTTTATAGTGTTAGGTCTGATGTTTAAGTCTTTAATCCATCTGGAGTTAATTTTGGTGTAAGGTGTCAGGAAGGGGTCCTGTTTCTGCTTTCTGCACATGGCTAGCCAGTTTTCCCAACACCATTTATTAAACAGGGAATCCTTTCCCCATTGCTTGTTTTTGTCAGGTTTGTCGAAGATCAGATGGTTGTGTGTATGTTGTATTTCCTCTGAGGCCTCTGTTCTGTTCCATTGGTCTATATCTCTGTTTTGGTACCAGTACCATGCTGTTTTGATTACTGTAGCCTTGTAGTATAGTTTGAAGTCCGGTAGTGTGATGCCTCCTGCTTTGTTCTTTTTGCTTAGAATTGACTTGGCTATGCGGGCTTTCTTTCGGTTCCATATGAAGTTTAAGGTGTTTTTTTCCAGTTCTGTGAAGAAGGTCATTGGTAGCTTGATGGGAATATCATTGAATCTGTATATTACTTTGGGCAGTATGGCCATTTTCACGATGTTGATTCTTCCTAACCATGAACATGGAATGTTTCTCTATCTGTTTGTGTCCTCTCTTATTTCGTTGAGCAATGGCTTGTAGTTCTCCTTGAAGAGGTCCTTTATGTTCCTTGTTAGTTGTATTCCTAGGTATTTTATTCTCTTTGTAGCAATTGTGAATGGCAGTTCGTTCTTGATTTGGCTCTCTTGAAGTCTATTACTGGTGTATAGGAATGCTTGTGATTTTTGCATGTTGATTTTGTATCTTGAGACTTTGCTGAAGTTGTTTATCAGTTTCAGGAGATTTTGGGCTGAGGTGATGGGGTCTTCTAGATATACAATCATGTCATCTGCAAATAGAGACAATTTGATTTCCTCCTTTCCAATTTGGATACCCTTTATTTCTTTTTCTTGCCTGATTGCTCTGGCTAGAACTTCCAGTACTATATTGAATAGGAGTGGTGAGAGAGGGCATCCTTGTCTAGTGCCAGATTTCAAAGGGGATGCTTCCAGTTTTTGCCCATTCAGTATGATATTGGCTGTTGGTTTTTCGTAAATAGCTTTTATTGTTTTGAGATACGTTCCGTCAATACCTAGTTTATTGAGGGTTTTTAGCATAAAGGGCTGTTGAATTTTGTCAAAGGCCTTCTCTGCATCAATTGAGATAATCATGTGGTTTTTGTCTTTGGTCTGTTTATGTGGTGAATTACATTTTTGGACTTGCATATGTTGAACCAGCCTTGCATCCCCGGGATGAATCCTACTTGATCATGGTGGATGAGCTTTTTGATATGCTGCTGCAATCAGTTTGCCAGTATTTTATTGAAGATTTTTGCATCTATGTTCATTATGGATATTGGCCTGAAATTTTCTTTTCTTATTGGGTCTCTGCCGGGTTTTGGTATCAGGATGATGTTTGTCTCGTAAAATGATTTGGGAAGGATTCCCTCTTTTTGGATTGTCTGGAATAGTTTCAGAAGGAATAGCATCAGCTCCTCTTTGTATGTCTGGTAGAATTCGGCTGTGAACCCATCTGGACCTGGGCTTTTTTTGGGTGTTAGGCTCTTTATTGCTGCCTCGACTTCAGACCTTGTTATTGGTGTATTCAGGGTTTCGGCTTCTTCCAGGTTTAGGCTTGGGAGGATGCAAGTGTCCAGGAATTTATCCATTTCTTCCAGGTTTACTAGTTTATGTGCATAGAGTTGTTTGTAATAATCTCTGATGATGGTTTGGATTTCTGTGGAATCTGTGGTGATATCCCCTTTATCGTTTTTTATTGCATCAATTTGGTTATTCTCTGTTTTCTTTTTTATTAATCTGACTAGTGGTCTATTTTGTTGATCTTTTCGAAAAACCAGCTCCTGGATTTATTGATTTTTTAAAGAGTTTTTTGTGTCTCTATTTCCTTCAGCTCTGCTTTGATCTTCGTTGTTTCCTGTCTTCTGCTAGGTTTTGAGTTTTTTTGATCTTGCTTCTCTAGCTCTTTCAATTTTGATGATAGGGTGTCAAATTTAGATCTCTCCTTTCTTCTCATGTGGGCACTCATTGCCATATATTTTCCTCTAGAGACTGCTTTAAATGTGTCCCAGAGATTCTGGTATGTTGTGTCTTCGTTCTCATTGGTTTTGAAGAACATCTTTATTTCTGCCTTCATTTCATTGTTTATCCAGTCAACATTCAAGAGCAAGTTCAGTTTCCATGAAGCTGTGTGGTTGTGAGTTAGTTTCTGCATTCTGAGTTCTAACTTGATTGCACTGTGGTCTGAGAGACTGTTTGTTCTGATTTCCGTTCTTTTGCGTTTGCCAAGGAGTGATTTATTGCCAATTATGTGGTCAATTTTAGAGTAGGTGTGATGTGGTGCTGAGAAGAATGTATATTCTGTGGATTTGGGGTGGAGAGTTCTGTAAATGTCTATTAGGTTTGCTTGTTCCAGGTCTGAATTCAGGTCCTGGATATCCTTGTTGATTTTCTGTCTGGTTGATCTGTCTAATACTAGCAATGGGATGTTAAAGTCTCCCACTATTATTGTGTGGGAGTCTAAGTCTCTTTGTAAGTCATTAAGAACTTGCCTTATGTATCCGGGTGCTCCTGTATTGGGTGCGTATATATTTAGGATCGTCAGCTCTTCTTGTTGCAGTGATCCTTTTACCATTATGTAATGTCCTTCTTTGTCTCTTTTGATCTTTGTTGCTTTAAAGTCTATTTTATCAGAGATGAGAATTGCAACTCCTGCTTTTTTTTGCTCTCCATTTGCTTGGTAGATCTTCCTCCATCCCTTTATTTTGAGCCTTTGTGTATCCTTGCATGTAAGATGGGTTTCCTGGATACAGCACACTGATGGGTTTTGGCTTTTTATCCAATTTACTGGTCTGTGTCTTTTGATTGGGGCATTGAGTCCATTGACATTTAGGGATAGTATTGTTATGTGTGTATTTGATACTGTCATTTTGATGCTACTTGGCTGTTTTGTTGGTTAGTTGATGCAGATTCTTGATTGTGTTGATGTTCTTTACCATTTGGTATGTTTTTGGAGTGGCTGGTACTGGTTGTTCCTTTATATGTGTAAAGCCTCTTTCAGGAGCTCTTGTAAAGCAGGCCTGGTGGTGATGAAATCTCTGAGTACTTGCTTGTTCTCAAAGGATTTTATTCTTCCTTCACTTATGAAGCTTAGTTTGGCTGGATAGGAGATTCTGGGTTGAAAGTTCTTTTCTTTAAGGTTGTTGAATATTGGCCCCCAATCTCTTCTGGCTTGTAGGGTTTCTGCTGAGAGATCTGCTGTGAGTCTGATGGACTTCCCTTTGTGGGTAACCCAACCTTTGTCTCTGGCTGCCCTTAGCATTTTCTCTTTCATTTCAACCCTGGTGAATCTGACAGTTATGTGTCTTGGGGTTGCTCTTCTTGAGGAATATCTTTGTGGTGTTCTCTGTATTTCCTGGATTTGAATATTGGTCTGCCTTGCTAGGTTGGGGAAGTTTTCCTGGATAATATCCTGAAGAGTATTTTCCAGCTTGGATTCATTCTCTTCATCACATTCAGGTACACCTATCAGGCATAGATTATGTCTTTTCACATAGTCCCACATTTCTTGAAGATTTTGTTCATTCCTTTTTGTACTTTTTTCTCTGTTCTTGCCATCTCTTTTTATTTCATTGAGTTGATCTTCGACCTCTGATATCCTTTCTTCTGCTTGGTCAATTCAGCTGAGAACTTCAGGAAGTTCCTGTGTTGTGTTTTTCAGCTCCATCAATTCACTTATATTCCTCTCTATGCTGTCCATTCTCGTTAGCATTTCGTCCAATCTTTTTTCAAGGTTCCTGGTTTCTTTGTGTTGGGTTAGAACATGTTCTTTTAGCTCACTGTAGTTTCTTACTACCCAGCTTCTGAAGTCTGATTCTGTCATTTCATCACCCTCCTTCTCCATCTGATCTGGTTCCCTTGCTGGTGAGGAGTTGTGATCCCTTTTAGGAGGAGAGGTGTTTGGTTTCGGGAGTTTTCATCCTTTTTGCCCTGGTTTCTTCCCATTTTTGTGGGTTTATCCACCTGTTGTCTTTGTAGTTACTGTCTTTCAGATTGGGTCTCTGAGTGAGCTTCTAGTTCATGGATGCTGAAGTTACTTCTTCTTCTTTTTTTTTTTTTTTTTTTAAGCTTTCCTTCTAACAGTCTGGCCCCTCTGCTATAGGACTGCTGAGGTCCCCTCCGGGCCCTGATTGCCTGGGTATCACCTGCAGCAGCTGCAGAACAGTAAGGGTTGCTACCAGTTTCCTCTTCTGCTATCTTTGTCCCAGAAGGATGCTTGCCTACTGTTAGTCCGTTCTCTCCTTTATGAGGTGAGTCTTTGGATCTATGGGGGTCAGGGAGCTACTTGAGGAGACAGTCTATCTTTTATTGGGGCTTAAGTCCTGAGTTGTGAGCTCCGTTGTTCGTTCAGAGCTGCTGGGCAGGTACGTTTAGGTCTGCTGCAGCTGAACTCATAAAGCACTTTTTGTTCCCAGGTGCTCTGTCCCAGGGAGTTGGAGCTTTACGAGTTTCTGTTGCACTACTGCCTTTTTTGATTTTTCTTTCAGGTCTGACCCGCCCAGCTAGCAGCATGCCTAGCCACTGTCTGCCGGCAGAGGCTTTGCTGAGCTGCTGTGGGCTCTGCCCAGCTGCCCTGTGCTCTTCCCTGCAGTCCTGTTTAAATGGGCGTCCTTACAAATGTCTTGGCAGTGGTGGCCCCGCCTCTGTTATGGGGGACTCTCTCTGTTGTGGCAGGTTGCCTCGGCAATGGCAGGTTGCCTAGGCGATGGTGGCCTGCCTCAGTAGCGGTGGAGAGTCTCAGTAATGGCGGAAGTCCCTCCCCCACGGAACAGGACTGTCCTGGGTTCAGCTGTGCTTGGTTTAAAGGGCTCAACCCAGAGGGTTTCCAATTACTGTTTTTGTTTTAGTTGTTGTTGGGGGTGGAGGGGCGGGACCAACTGAGCCTGATCACCTGGCTCCCTGATTCAGAGTCTTTTCTTTCTTTTTTTTTTTTTTTTTGAGACGGAGTTTCGCTCTTGTTACCCAGGCTGGAGTGCAATGGCGCGATCTCGGCTCACCGCAACCTCCGCCTCCTGGGTTCAGGCAATTCTCCTGTCTCAGCCTCCTGAGTAGCTGGGATTACAGGCACGTGCCATCATGCCTAGCTAATTTTTTGTATTTTTAGTAGAGACGGGGTTTCACCATGTTGACCAGGATGGTCTCGATCTTTTGACCTTGTGATCCACCCGCCTCGGCCTCCCAAAGTGCCGGGATTACAGGCTTGAGCCACCGCGCCCGGCCGAGTCTTTTCTTTTAAGTTGAAGGACCCCGTGTTCCAGTCGCTTGTTGAAAAGGCGCCGGGATCTCCCTTGCTGCGACTCACTGAGTCGGCGTAGCCGGCTCCTGGCGGATTTTTTGCCTAGGAATCTCCTGGCCTGGCTCGCTATTTTAGATGAATGGGCAACTCTGCCGTCTTGGGGCTCAGGTTGCCAGCTAAGAGGGCTCCCAGTCCAGTGGCTTTTGTACGGAGAACCGCAGCAACAGGGAGTGGTCAAAGCAGCCGCGTGGGCCAAATCAGCCCCGCTGGGGCCAAAGCAGCCACACCGCAGGGACTGCGGCACTGGCGACCCCTCTGCCTGGGTATCTCCTGGTCTGTGGGCAATAAAAATTAGTCTGGAAATGCGGCGTCCACTCACCCTCTGCACTTTCACTGGGAGCTGAAGTCCTGAGCTGTTCTTAGGTGGCCATCTTCCCGAGATTCTAGATCCATTCTTATTCTTGGTAGCTTAAAAGGTAAGACCTGGATACTAAGAAAAGTTTGGTTTATAGGGCAGCAGAAACTATGAAAAGTATACACAAGTTTGCAAGCAAAATTCTGGCTCTAGAGGTACATGACTTGTGTAATTTGCCATTATCAATGCCTTGGTGGTAAAATGACTATTAGCAAAAAGAAGATGGATGCTAATTTCACATACCCCTTCAGGCTCAAACTGCTCTCATTCACTCATTCATTCATTAATTCATGTCTTCATTCACAAGTATTTATTGAGTAACTTCAAGTTCTTTTTTAGACAGTGGGGAAATGGGGTGAAGAGAACAGATAAATCTCTGCCTTCACGAAGTATATATGCTAGTAAATATAAAAATACATAAATAAACATATAAGTAAAATTTATAGGCTGTCAGATGGTGACAAGATTTACAGAGAAACATAAGACACTTAGAAGAGGGACCGAGAGTGAGATGGTTGCCGGTGGTCAGGAAAGACCTTACTGAGAAGGTCAAATTTAGACAAAGATCTGAAGGAACTGAGAGAGTGAGTCAGGAAGCTGAGAGGAAGATTCTTTGGCAGAGGAATCAGCAAGGACAAAAACCTTAAGATGTGATAATGCTCAGCTTCAGGCTCTAGAACCTTGTGAGCCATATTACGTTGAGTGGGATGGGTTTGAGGAGAAAAGTGGCATGATATGACACTTAAATTATTCTGGCTCTATTTTGAGGATAATCCATTAAAGGGAAGAGCAGAAACAAGGAGAACAGTTAAGAAGCACATTCAAAACTGAGGTGATGTTGGCTTGGACTACAGTTGTAGCAGGGAGGTACTGAGGAGTGGTCAGAGTCTGGATGTACATGGAAGCTAGGATCAACAGAATTTGGTAAAAGATTGAGTTTGTGGTACATGAAGGGTTAAGGATGATTTTAATCAAAGTTTTGCTCTGAGTAATTGAAAGTATAGGGTTGCTATTTACTGACTTGGGAAAGGAGGAGCAGATATGAGAGCAGGAAGATTGGGAGTTTAATTTTGGAAATGATAAGTTGAAATGCCTTGTGAATATCTACATGGAAAGACTCCATAGGCAGTTGGATTTATAAGAAAAGAGCTCATAGCTGAAGCTGGGGCTAGAGATACACAATTGTAAAGGCATCCAGTCTTAAGATAGGAGGAGCTCACCAGCTACAGAGGGTAGACACAGAAAATAGTCGATTTATCAGGTCCTGTAATACTTTAGTGTTTCCAGGCCATGGAAACAGAGGGACACCAGTATAGGAGAATGAGAAGGTGAGACCAGTGAGGTAAGGAGAGAATGATGACCTGAAAGCTAAATAAAGAAAATATTTTGAGAAGGAAAGAGAAACTGGGTCAGATGCTGCTGAAATGAAAAATAAAAAGATCAAGTCTTGGCTATTGACTTCAGCAACATGTGATCACTCATGACTCCAAAAGAAGCTGATTGGAGTGGAATGTGTTCAAGAAGGAATAAGAACGGAAATAATGATATTGGAGATATCTAATCAATGTTTTTAAGCTTTTTGCTGTCAAGGAGATTGAAAGAATGGGTGATTACCTAGAGGAGGGCATGTCATCCAAAATATTATTTGTCCAAGATGGGAGACGTGATATCAGCTTCTTTTTCTGCTGGTGGGAATGGTCTAGTAATGTGGGGAAACTTGATGAGGAAAGAGAGAGAGAACATTGCTGAAAAGACAGTTTTCTTGAAAAGGCAAAAAGGGCTTGAATGTGTGTAGAGTGTTTGCTCTTAGGTAAGGTGACTGACAATTCATCCATAGTACTAGGAGGGAGACGGCCTATATGTGCACTGATACCAGTGGGTTGTGGATAAATCATTGCATTGGGTCATGTTTCGGTAATAAGCTACCAATAATAGAGTTTACAGTGGCTCCAGTCCCCTGTGCCTGTGGAACTTAGGGCCCACAAAAACCTTCACATACCTATTACTGTGGCCCCTCAGCCACCTCAGCTAACAATTTTACAGTTTCTAACTTTAAAGTTGAGCACAACATTATTTTAATGAGTGTCTAACTTATATTTAAATTAGTAATAGCTGATATTTATTGAATCTTCTGCATGATCTCATGTAAAACTCTCACCAAACTTATGAAGTTGGAACTATTACCTCCAGTTAACAGTTGAGGAAACTGAGCCTAAGAGAAAATAGAGAACTTGCTGAAGACCACAAGTGGACTCAACTTACTGCTTTCTGACACTGCAGTTCACTCAATAACCACTGGCCTTCCTGATTTGTGAAAGCAGCTGGGCCTGTAAAATGTGAAAATTATGAACGCAGTAAATTAATACTGAATATAATTTGGTTTATTTATGTGATTTGATTTTAATCTGAGATTAAAATGCTGTTGATTGCTTTGAGCTTCTGCCCCTCCTCCCAGCTGCTCCCCACAAAACCTAGAATTTAAGAGCCTTTTGCAGAAAATTTTGATGCTACATTAGAGGAAAAATTGATTGACTGGCTACAAGTAGGTAGAACATTGTTATTCTTGTAGTAGTTCTCTTTTATAAATCAGATCTTAAATTGAATTTGACAGCAAGATGCTCCATCTGTTCAGAAGTGAATGACAGCATAGGAGCATGGCCTTCAGAGTCAAAATGATGAGAATTGCAATTTTCCTTTGGCTATTTGCTTATATCTGTCAGGCCGTCTAGTTCTGCTTTCTCATTTATAAAATAGGGGTAACAGGATTTACCTACTGTGATTGTTGTGAGTATGAGATGATGTATTCTCAAACACCAATCATAGAGCATGGAGCTTTTTTGCTAATAAATGGCAGGTGACTGGGCAGTTCCTTTGTCAGTTCCATTAACTACCATCCAGGAGATGGTAATCCAAAGGGTTGCCAAGTCCATCTTTTTCCTCATTACCTTAATTACCAACAGAAAAATGACTCTTAGAAGCATTTAATTTAAGGAATATGTACTTTATAGGAATGATTTATTATTTAGCATTAGGGAAAACAAAGCTTTATAGAAACGTACCGTTCTTATTTTGAATAAAAATTTAGAATATATTATCTGTCAGTGGAAAAATGGAACTTATATCTAGGACGTATGGCTTGCTGTATGCATGAGACTCTGAGTATCTTCTTGAGTATGGAGAAGCCTCCCTGCATTTTTCTAAATGTTCTTGTTCTCCAGTCACTTAATCCAGGCATCAGTACAATATGCTGGTTTAGACTTTGGTTGTGTGAATTCCCTTCAGTGGAGATGGGAAATCCATACTTTGAAATTAAGTACTGCTTCCTCCTTCCTTTGAACAGTCAACTGATGCTTAGAGAAAAAGTTATAACTGAGATTATTGGGGCGGCCAGACACCCATGGGCCTGGGTATATGTCTTGTAAGTCAGTGTGTGTAGCAGCTTAGACAAGGCCAATGTTCTGTGGTTACCTGTGTTTCTAACTTAATATGCATCAAACAAATCCAACTGACAAGACACTCTGACACAAAATCTTCTATGGTGAAATTGGGAGTACCAAGTTGAATGGGGGAGTTCTTTGTCTTTAAGGAATGTATAGTTAATTTGGGCTAGGTTTTGTCAGTGCAGATATAAGGGCTTGATTCATCTTACTTTGGAAACTTTCCCCTCCGTCACTCTGTACCTGTGACACTTTTGCTCATTCTCTTAAATTTTGAGGTTTTTTTTTTCCCTCTTTAAACCAGAGTTTACAAAAGTATTCACCACGGATTTGGTGGTGAGGAGGACCAAATCTTTGTGTCTGTGTTTATGCTGGTGCCGAGTCTAGTTCAGCAGGGATTGCACTGCCTAGCCACCAGTTTTAGAATCAGGCATCACTTGACTCATACTACAGTCCTCGTTGCTTCTTTGCCTAGTAAATATTTTCAAGTGTTGCTTGCTCTATTCATTTAACAAAAGGGGATAGTTTGTTTAAATACATTGGTAATTGTAAGAGGCATAATGATAAACATGCACAGAAAGAATTTCCGTGTTGCACAAGTAAATACCTTTATTTGTCTTCTGGTACTTTACATATTGCCTGAGGTTTGTAAAAAGCAACAAGATAATGAAAACAGTGACTCTGCAAGGATACTTCATGAGCATAAGACATAAGTCCATTTACAGATCTTATGCTGTAAATACTTTACTGGATGACAAAACTTGTGATTTCCATAGGTGAGCAGTATTTGTGAATCATATCATTTTTTAGTATTTGTGAATCATACCATTTTTTTTAGTCCTGTAACACACTACAGGACTAGCCTAGGGCTAGAACTGTGAAAGTGGGGAACTTTTTAGTTCATGTTTTTATATTTCCTTTTCAATGGCTTCTGTTCTTTAGCCCTTGCTGCCCTGCTTCTTTCCTTTTCTAGTATCTATTTTCCTGTGGTCTTAAAATCATTTCTATTAATGGTTCATTTAATGTGTTCTCTTTCCAAGGGTGTTTGCATTTTGATAGACAAAATACTCATATTTGGCTAAGCCAGGGGAATTAAGTGCTAATTGTTACATTCAGTTTAATATGTAAGTGGCTACCCATATTGTAGGTGGGTTCCCAATACACTTTCATATTCAAGTAGATATCTGTCCCACTTAAGGAATAAGGTGAAAAACGAGAATGCGGTTCACTCTTGACTAATACAGGTGTTAAGTACATTTGGGACATGATATTTGTTCTCAAAGTTTAATATTTATGAGATGATTTGGGAAAGTTCATATTGAGGTATGGTCTCGTGGGGTGGGTACATTTTGTCTGTGTTATGTTCTCCTGCGTTATCTTATTGTACAGGGTTCGACAATTCTATTTTTCACCCCACAGATTTACCGATAAAGAGATACAGAGAGTATGAGCTGGTGACTCCAGTGAGCACAAATCTAGAAGGACACTATCTCTCCCATACTCTTTCTGCGAATCACAAAAAGAGATCAGCGAGGGACGTGTCTTCCAACCCTGAGCAGTTGTTCTTTAACATCACAGCATTTGGGAAAGATTTTCATCTGCGACTAAAGCCCAACACTCAACTAGTAGCTCCTGGGGCTGTTGTGGAGTGGCATGAGACATCTCTGGTGCCTGGGAATGTAACTGATCCCATTAACAACCATCAACCAGGAAGTGCTACAGATAGAATCCGGAAAACAGAGCCTTTGCAGACTAACTGTGCTTATGTTGGTGACATCGTGGACATTCCAGGAACTTCTGTTGCCATCAGCAACTGTGATGGTCTGGTAAGGCTCCTTCCGTTTTGTGTGTGTGAGTTTGCAGGTGCTGGGAGGGCAGCCATGGCTTCTGCATGGTTTGGAAGGTGGAGGAGGAAAGGAGGCTTCATTGTTATATTTTAAGTTCAGAAAAAGACACTAGAAAGCATTTAGTGGTCAAAGATGTATATTTTGGCTTAATTTGTGACAATTTGGTTTCCTGGAATAATGTGAAGACAACATTATTCCAAGAAACAAAAGACAATTATTTTAGCTTTTTTTTTTTGGCTAATGTTTTTCCTTGTATTACATTGGGGGATTTTATTTTCTTTTGTTCAAAGTGTTCTGAAAACTTTCTAAAGAAGCATAGATTCTTTCAAAATGATAGTATTTTATTCCTTATGTGGAAAACTTTAGATATCTTCATAAATAAAGCATTTTGAAAGCGGTCTCTGGCTTCCTCAGAGAATGCTAACGTGGGAAATGAGCAGATTCTCTGTCAGAATATGTCCAAGTAGCATTACTTTATGAACGCAAGATGCAACGCTTTCTGTGTGGTGGCTTTGATTCTTCATTTTCAAATTCAATACCCATATGTTGCTTTTCAGTTTTTGTGGTTGAGGCCGACAGTAATCAGCCCTTCTTTACATGCTCTGTGTAGGTGAACTATTTTTATTTGTTTTGTACTTCCAGTTGTTATTTGAAATGTGTGTCAGTGTTTATGCCTCTTCCATACACAGTTGATTACAAGTCTGTATTACAAAAGAGCAACCATTTTTATTTCAGTGGCTATCAGGCTGCTGCTTCTTGGGAGTTCAGAGCTGTTACTTTTGTTTCGTCACTGCTTCTGGGAGTTCTCAAAATATTTTTTTCATTCCTGATTATCATTATTCTATAATATTTTGGCTGGTCCTGCTATGATACTTTGAATATTCTGCTGTTGTCCTCTTTAGGCATAACTCCAACCCAATGGAGTTAAGATACAATGTTTTATCAAGTGCTCGTGAGTTCATCGTGCTTTAGTTTGTTTTTGCAAGCTTGTACTGACTCTTGATGTTCTGTAGGGTTGTAAAAACCAGCGTGGTAAACAGTATGGTATGCATGTAGCAGGTCCACTTCTGCAACATGAACACCACTAGTTTAGGATTATACTTCAGAGTTTGTGCTGGGCTAGCTTCTGGGGTTTAAAGCCATAAAGAATCTACCAAATTCTTCTCATTCTACATAAAATGTTGAATAGAACTGGAATAACTTAAATCATTGAATAAAATCAGTAAGAAAGTACTTTGTAGAAGACTAACAAGATTTGAGATACTGACTGAGAGAGCTGTGATTCAATGTTAAGTCATAAAAGGAAGTAAATTATGTAAAATATATTTATACTTTCAAATACACTATCTTGAGTATAGGTCTTAATTTAGTGTTATTTAAAAATTTGAGAGTGTAAGAAATTAATTTTTATTTCCTCAGTTCAGAGGAACACTTAGGTTCATATTTAACAGAATGCTTTTAATTTAATTAAAAAATCCCAGTGCTGCTTACATGTGCTACACAGACTCGGGTTTGTGACAAGACAAATACCAATAGTGAGGCTAAGTGTTCCCTCAGTTAAGAGGAAATAAAAATTAAATAATTTCTTATGCTTTTATTTTCCTCTTAACTGAGAAAATAAAAATTAAATAATTTTTATTTTTTGGGATACTGGCTTGAAAATCAGTTTAGAGCAGGCAAAAGGCAAGGGAATTACTTTAATGCATTAATATAGTGATTTTCAAACCTGACCAGATAATCAGTGTTTTTCTTACTGTACATGTCAAATTATTTAATCATAGGTGCAGAAATCTGGGGCAATAGTAAGTTGTTATAAGGAAGAGGAAAATATATATGAATTGTGAATGAAAATTACTGGTATTAATTTCTCATTTTTAAGATATGATGTTAACTATATCATGTATATGTCAGTATACTATAATACATGTGTGTGTGTGTGGATAAAACTTCTATTCATCTTAAATGAATAGAAGTTCTTTGATTCATTAATACATTTAAAAAATTTGCAGGAAGCTGGTTATGGGCACTATCCTGGGCACTGTGAAATAGTGAAATAAATAATCATGGTTACACCCTCAAGGAGCTCAGAAATGTAAAGTTTTGCCATATAATTTTTTTTTTTTTTTTTTTTTTTTTTGAGACGGAGTTTTGCTCTTGTTACCCAGGCTGGAGTGCAATGGCGCGATCTCGGCTCACCGCAACCTCCACCTCCTGGGTTCAGGCAATTCTCCTGCCTCAGCCTCCTGAGTAGCTGGGATTACAGGCACGCGCCACCACGCCCAGCTAGTTTTTTGTATTTTTAGTAGAGACGGGGTTTCACCATGTTGACCAGGATGGTCTCGATCTCTCGACCTCGTGATCCACCCGCCTCGGCCTCCCAAAGTGCTGGGATTACAGGCTTGAGCCACCGCGCCCGGCGCCATATAATTTAAATGTACAAAATGTTAGGTAAAAGAACACACACATAAAATATATGTAAATATTTATATAATTATATGTAAATATATAACATTTTAATATATAGTTAATATAGTATATTAATTATGTTTACTTTAAATTATGGTTAAGGAAAGTATCTTCCGGAGAAATTTTATGAGTGGAACAGAATTTTTCAGCAGAGAGAAGTGGCCCAGACCTTGAGTTTGATCAGGAAAAGGGTGGGTATGGCCTTATTAGGCAGTGCTGAGGATGTGGCCATGTACAAATGGAAGCTTCTTCTAGAGCTTCCAGCTCCTAGCAGCTGTGTGCTAAAAGGAAGAAAGCAGATCGTGCAGAAACAGAAGCAGGCTTAGGAGAGCAGATCAATAAACTGAGGGATAACACAGCAGTTGCTTCACTGAGTTGGGGAGGATTTCTTAAAATTGAATTGTTTTGAATAAGATAAACCTTTAGAAGAGATCATTTCAAAGTTTAATTGGTGAGAATGAGAATGTGGATACATTTGGCTGATCAGCTGGTGCCTGAGTCCTTTAACTGGCTACGTGTAGGAATTTAGGCTTGACCTCCTTGACCTTAGGGAAGGAAGCATGGATACTGAGATAACATAGATACCAGAGAATTAACCTGATGACATATAAAGCCATTGTCTTGGGAGGCTTTGGGGTTATAATAAAATCCAAGTTATCTTAATAGAACATACAGCCACTTCTGGCCTAAAAAAAAAACGATGAGAAAATCTCTGCATGTCAAGAGTCTTAGCTATTGAAACCCTACCTGCATGGGAAATTCAATTTCATGAGATTAATACTGGACTAATATAGAAGGGATTCTAGTGATTCAATTTTCTACATGTGTTCTTTGAAACTTTTGCACATAGGTAGTAGCCACAGGTATTTACTCCTCACTAAGTTGGGGGGTTCATGGCAAGACCCTCACCATGAAAAAATTTCTTCTCTTTTTCTTTTCTGCTGCCTTGTCAGATGCTCTGTGAGTTTGAAATGGGCAGCACCCCAGACATATTTAACAGAATGCTTTTAATTTAATTAAAAAACCCCAGTGCTACTTAAATGTTCTACACAGACTCAAGTTTGTGACAAGACAAATACCAATAGTGAGGCTAAGTGTTTAGGACCTTTTATTGCAATTTTGACAGCTAGTGTACGTCTCTTAGGTCTAATAATAGCAGTTTTGAAAATGGGCTGGTGTTTTCTATCTTTTTTCATTTTATTGTTATAGTAATTAGTTTTTATTGTATCAAATTGTATTAATTTTGTATGTACAAAAATACTAGTCTGGAACTGACTAGGGAGAAAAACTTTCTTCACCACAGTTAGTTTGAGAAACAGGCAGTGACACTTAGCTGGTTTTGCCCACTCTGGGCATCAGAAATGTGACTAAAATCATCAGGTAGACCTATTCCAGGTAATTGTATGAAATGATTGCATGATTGGCAATTTAACATAGGCTTTATCAAAGAAGACAAAAGAATGCCTTGAGTGACATATAGAGCTATGGTCTGGAATATGATCTAGACATAGACATTACTCATTGAGTTTCTGAAATCAACAGGGTCTCCTGTACCAAGCAATTGACAATGAGTCCTAACCAGTGTGAACAGTATCTTTTTCTGCCTATCATTGACTCTTTCCTGTTCTCAGTCAATATTATCATGAATGAGTGACTGCTAATCCTTTATCAATTACAGCTTTATCCTTGCTCTAATCTGCCCTACTTATAGGGAAGAATTACTGAGATATTCAGTCATATAATTATCCCCACATTCTGACAGCATCCAATCTAGAAAAATGCCCTACTTCTTCAGACTTCTTTCAAAATTAAACCAACCAAAGCACAAATGCTATTAGTCATAGGTTCTTTTCAACAGTCTCTTACTGAGATTCTCATGGTTCCCTCTGCTGTACATTCTCCATCTCAGCGATGTGTAATAAACCCAGCTTGTTAACTGAAGATGTGCTTCTGGTGGTCTTTGCCTAGAGCGAGTTGATGTGCTTTACCTCTCTACTTCTACACCATTGAAATGAGAGTCTGGTGGTCAGGAGTCATGAGAATGGCAGGCATTTTACACACTTTTTGGGAAGACACTGGCTGAGAATCCCAGATGAAAATAGATTTCTCCCACAGAGTCCTGGCATTTACTCTCTAATACCATAAAATCTCCCCTGTGAGTAGTGGCAGCTCACAATCATATTTTGTGGTCTGCAATTTGTCAAAATAAAGGTTTTTTGGTTAGTGGGCTTTTTGTCATGTGTTTCATAATCTAAAGAAATTGGATTTTTCTCAACTTGCTAGAACAGTATCACCTTGCTAATTCCCCTGGACTGTCATCAGAGGGAACTGGTTGTGAGTGGAAGAACTGACTAGCTAATGGCTCTGCTGGGCTACCCAGCTCAGTGATTTCTTTGTGGACTGATTTTAAGATCAAGGGGATTTATCTAGGACAGAGGTTTTCAATGTTCTTTTTCTTTTTTAACATTTCTAATTCTTCCTTCAAATGAAACCACTAGGGGTTATCTAATTAAAAAAAAAGTGTAAATTGTATAAATCAGGAAAGGTCTGGTCAGAACACTCTCCCTCCTGCCTTGTCTTCAGTTCAGACCACCGTTGGGCTCCCTGAGGCATCTAACAGAGATCTGTACTGGTAGGATTGGGGTTCTTGGAAGCTTGAGGTTAACAATTTGGGAACCATAAAGAGAGCCTCTCTTCTAAAATATCTGATAGTCACATCTGGTTAATATCAGAGTAATTTTATCTTTGTTAGATTTTGAACAGGACTAAATGAAGTCTTTGTGGGCAACTGCAAAGTTACAACCAAAACAGCCCTAGTTACCTGCCTTAAGACTTTCACTGTGTGATTTGATCCCTTAAAAAACATATTCTTGCCATGCCTGTTTTAGTAAGTCTAGCTGCAGAGGCACTTTTTAAAAAAGTCCATTTTAAAAAGTATTATGAGCCAGTATGCCCATGATTGAGAACATTTGACTGGTGATTACCAGCTGTAATACAACTCGATCTGGTGAGTGAAATGTTTGATACTAAAAATAGGCATGCATTTGTAGCTACATATTGGATTTAAAAAAGAAGTTTTTGAGGGCTGATTTTGACATGTTGATATTTGCGTATCTGCTTTAATGAGAGAACCTGATGTCTAAAGACCTGTTGCCTCTCACCTCTTCCTCCCGTGGAAGATGTCCACAGAAGGTGTTGTGTATGTTATTGATGAGACAGAAGAGATATCTGTGCCCTCATGGATTACATGCTGATCTGAGACCTTAGAAGGTCTGAAGAGTAAAGGACTGAAGCAGTGTTTCACCTCCAGGTACCTATACCAGGCAGGCAATTTTGGCAATGCAGGATTGGAAGCCGCTTAAAGCCCTTATACCCTTTAATTTTTAGGGGTTAGGAACAAAGCAGCAGACACTGGCCCCTTAAGAATGAAGAGTGATAAGAGTCCTCCAGTTTAATTAGTCTGGAAGAACCAGTGGTGGCCTTACTGCTTCCTTCCTAAGGTTTGGTCAAGCAGTGCCCCTCAAGAACTGATGTGTGCCTGCCTATGCCAGGTCTGAGCTATTGGATACGTCATCCGTCTGGCCTCCTCCTTCAAATAGGCAGGCAGTTTGTGCTTATTCAGGATGAAGAGGGATGGTTTGGCATAGTCTTTGATCATTTTTACATCTCATATGTAACCTTTTATGGCTAGAGTCATACATATGTCCAGCCTTTTTCAATGTTTTTGTCTACGTTTCGCTTTCGTGACTATCTTATACAAAGAATATAAAAGGATGTGATCTTGGAATAAAATAGGAACCCCCCCCCCCCAAAAAAAAAAGTCAAAAGTGTTTTCAAATTTAAATATTTTTAAAAATAGTTATTTGTAGTTAAATTATTCATGTTACTTTATTATCATAAGTACTACCTGGTCACAGTTGGTTCTCTTATGTACATCAATTTGATTATAGTTTTTCCCAAACACCTCTTCTTTGATATAGTAATTAAAAAAATAAATTTAAAGATGGTTAAAAAAGGGAAAATTGCACATTTCTTTTTGATAGACCTGGACAAAAAGAAAATAAAAGGGGCATGGAAGTACTTTTTCTTTCTATTGCTGACCTGGAAAGTAATGCTTTCTGTTCTTTTCACTACCATGAAAACCATAATGTCATTATAACTAAAGTAAGTTTTTGAAGGTACTAAAAAATGCTTTAGGAACTGTTAAAATATGCTTGATCATATCTGAAATATTTCCTTCTGGGTAGATTGTAATTAAAAGAAGAACAAAGGCACAGCACAGAGTTGATATGAAACCCTTGTACATAATTATGCCCTGAGGTCACAGCCTTCTTGCAAACTAAACTAACCCTCAAGGTTTAACTTAATAATCTTCAATTCCAGGAATCCTGATCCAAGTTAAAGCATTCTGAAGCATTAGTATGTAAGTTGTTACACTGAATACTGAGATTGGTCAAGTGTAACTCTTCAAAGAGTACTGGAAATATATTGTATGATTTAATACTGCTAGAAATATAGAGAGATTAATCAGAAATACAGTTTAAAAGGGAGATTTGACTGTCGTCACTCTATAACAATGAAATTGCAAAAAAAAAAGGGGTTAATAATCAATTTTGCTTTTTATTAAGGTAGACAGGGTGAATGCCTCTAAAAAACGCATTTTAAACACTTTGTTTTCAAAGGAATTGATGAATTTTTGAGCAATATTAGACTACTACACGTATGAAGAGATTGTTATTAGTTTTATGGTGCTTTGTCATCCTAAATAGGTTGGCATTAAGCAGATTCAAATCTTCCATAATTGTCATGTATTTCTGAAAATTCTCATGTATTGATTGAAGAAACAGGAATATATAATTGAACTGAGATCTAACTCCAGATTCAGTAATACCAAAAAATAAGACATATATATATATATATATATATATATATATATATATATATATATATTGGCCTGACAGGTTTTGAGATGCACTGTCTAGATTGTAATAGCCTCCTTTTTCTTCCAGTATTTTTAATGATAAAATACACATAACATAAAATGTAATGTCTTAATCATGTTTTAAGTATACAGTTCAGTGGTGTTAAGTACATTCATACGGTTCTACAACCATCACTACCATCCATCTCCAGAACTCTTTTCATTTTGAAAAACTGAAACTCTATACCTATTAAAAAATTATTTCCCATTTCTACCTCCCTATAGCCTCTGACAATCACCATTTTCTACTTTCTGTCTCTATGATTTTGACTTCTCTAAATACTTCATGTAAGTGGAATAATGCGGTATTTTTTATTTTGTGACTAGCTTATTGCATTTAGCATAATGTCCTTAAATTTCATCCATTTCGAAGCATATGTCAGAATTTCCTTACTTTGTAAGTTGTATAATTTCCCATTTTATGTATATACCACATTTTATTTATTCATTTATCTGTTGTTAGATACTTGGATTGCTTCCACACTTTAGATATTATGAATAATGCTGCCATAAACATAAGTGTACACATATCTTTTCAAGACTCTGTGTTCGGTTCACGAATTTATCCCCCAAAGTGATATCGATGGATCATATGGTCATTCTATTTTTAATTGTTGGAAAAAACTGCCGTACCGTTTCCCATGGTAGCTGTATTAGTTAGTCTTCACACTGCCGATAAAGATATACCCAAGACTGGTAATTTACAAAAGAGAGAAGTTTAATTGGACTTATAGTTTACGTGGCAGGGGAAGCCTCACAATCATGGTAGAAGGCAAGGAGGAGCAAGTCACATGTTACATGAATGACAGCAGACAAAGAGAGAGCTTGTGCAGCCAATCTCCCATGTTTTAAAATCGTTAGATCTCATGAAACACATTCACCTGCACGAGAACAGTGCAGGAAAGATCCACTCCCATAATTTAATCACCTCATACTGGGTTCCTCCCACAACGTGGGAATTGTGGGAGTTTCAATTCAAGATGAGATTTGGGTGGGGACACAGCAAAACTATATCATTCCACCCCGACACACCCCCCCCCACCAAATCTCATGTCCTCACATTTCAAAACCAATCATGCCTTCCCAACAGTCCCCCAAAAATCTTAACTTATTTCAGCATAAACTCTAAAGTTCACAGTACAAAGTCTCATCTGAGACAAGGCAAGACCCTTCCGCCTATGAGCCTATGAAATCAAAAGCAAGTTAGTTACTGCCTATATACAATGAGGGTACAGGCATTATGTAAATACAACCATTCCAAATGGGAGAAATTGGCCAAAGCAAAGAGGCTACAGGGCCCATGGAGGTCTGAAATCCAGCAGGGCAGTCAAATTTAAAAACTCCAAAATGGTCCCCTTTGACTCCAGGTCTCGCATTTGAGTCACACTGATGCAAGAGATGGATTCTCATGGTCTTGGGCAGCACCCCCCTCCGCCCGCCTCTGTGGCTCTACAGGGTACAGCACTCCTCTTGGCTGCTACCATGGGATAGCATTGAGTGTCTGCAGCTTTTCCAGGCATATGGTGCAAGCTATTGGTGGATCTACCATTCTGGGGTCTGGAGGATGGCCGTCTTTTCACAGGTTCACTAGATGGTGCACCAGTAGGGACTCTGTGTGGGGGCTCCCACCCCACATTTCCCTTCTGCACTGCCCTAGCAGAGATTCTCCATGACAGAGTCACCTCTGAAGTAAAATTCTGCTTGGACATCCAGGCATTTCTGTACATCCTCTGAAATCTATGTAGAGGTTCCCAAACCTCAGTGCTTGATTTCTGTGCACCTGCAGGCTGAATACCATGTGGAATATGCCAGGACTTGGGGCTTGTGCCCTCTGAAGTCATGGCCCATGCTGTACCTTGGCCCCTTTTAGTCATGGCTGGAGCAGCTTGGATGCAGGATAAGTCCCTAGGCTGCACACAGCAGAAGGACCCTGGGCCTGGCCCATAAAACCATGTTTTCCTCCTAGGCCTCCAGGCCTGTGATGGTGGTGGGGGAGGGGGGCTGCTGTGAAGACCTCTGACATGCCCTAGAGACATTTTTCCCATTGTCTTGGGGATTAACATTGGGCTCCTTGTTACTTATGCAAATTTCTGCAGCTAGCTTGAATTTCTCAGAAAAAGGAGTTTTAAATTGTCAGGCTGCAAATTTTCTGAACTTTTATGCTCTGCTTTCCTTATAAAACTGAATGCCTTTAACAACACCTAAGTCACATCTTGAATTCTTTACTGCTTAGAAATTTCTTCCACCAGATACCCTGAATCATCTCTTTAAAGTTCAAAGTTTCTTAAATCTTTAGGGCAGGGGCAAAATGCTGCCAGTCTCCTTGCTAAAACACAACAAGAATCACCTTTGCTCCAGTTTCCAGTAGTTTCCTTATCTCCACCTGAGGCCACCTTAGCTTGGATTTCATTGTCCATATCATTGTCAGCATTTTGGTCCAAACCATTCAACAAGTCTCTAGAAAATTTCAAATGTTCTCACATTTTTCTGTCTTCTTCTGAGCACTTCAAACTATCCCAATCTCTGCCTGTTAGCTAGTTCCAAAGTCACTTTCACATTTTGGGGTATCTTTTCAGCTGTGTCTCATTCTACTGGTAGAAATTTACTGTATTAGTAAATTTACTGTATTAGTCCATTTCACACTGCTGATAAAGATATACCCTAGACTGGGTAATTTACAAAAGAACGAGGTTTATGGACTCAGTCCCATGTGGCTGGGCAGGCCTCACAATCATGGCAGAAGGCAAGGAGGAGCAAGTCACTTACATGGATGGCAGCAAAGAGAGAGCTTATGCAGGCAAACTCACATTTTTTAAAACCATCAGATTTCATGAGACTCATTCATTATCTGGAGAATAGCACAGGAAAGACACCCCCATAATTCAGTCACTTCCCACCAGGTTCCTCCCACAACATGTGGGAATTGTGGGAATTAAAATTTAAGACGAGATTTGGGTGGGAACGTAGACAAACCGTATCAGTAGCTATGCCATTTTACATTCCCACCAGCAGTGCGCAAGTTTGATTTTTTCCACATTCTTGCCAACACTCATTATTTTATTTTTTAACTTTTTTTAAAAAATTATTTTTTGTTTTTTATTTTTATTATACTTTAAATTCTGGGGTACATGTGCAGAATGTGCAGGTTTTTTACATAGATATACACGTGCTATGGTGGTTTGCTGCATCCATCACCCCATCACCTGCATTAGGAATTTCTCCTAATTCTATCTTTCCCCAATGCCTCCTCCCCCTGTTATCCCCTCACCCCTGCCCCTCAGCAGGCCCCAGTGTGTGACGTTTCCCTCCCTGTGTCCTTGTGTTCTCATTGTTTAACACCCACTTATGAGTGAGAACATGTGGTGTTTGGTTTTCTGTTTTTGTGTCAGTTTGCTGAGAATGATGGTTTCTAGCTTCATCTATGTCCCTGCAAAGGACATGAACTCATCCATTTTTATGGCTGCATAGTATTTCCATGGTGTATATGTACCACATTTTCTTTATCTAGTCTATCATTGATGGGCATTTGGGTTGGTTCCAAGTCTTTGCTATTGTGAACAGTGCTGCAATAAACATGTGTGCATGTCTCTTTATAATAGAATGATTTATAATTCATTGGGTATGCACTCAGTAATAAAGATATACACTCAGTAATACCCAAAGGATTATTTGGGTATTACATTTGCTGGGTCAAATGGTATTTCTGGGTCTAGTTCCTTGAGGAATTTCCACATTGTATAGTAGCCATCCTAAATATTGTGAGGCAGATAGTGTCTTATTATAGTTTTGAGATGCATTTCCCTTATGATTAGTGATGTTGAACATCTTTTCATGTGCCTGTTGGCCCGTTGTATATCTTGTTTGGAGAAATGTCTATTGAGGTTCCTTGCTCATTTTTGAATCTGGTTGTTTTTTTGTTTTTGTTGTTGAGTTTTAAGAGTTATATATATATATGATAAGAGATATTAATCTCTTTTGCAAATGTTCTCTTCCATTCTGTGTGTTGCCTTTTTACTCTGTTAATAATGTCTTTAGATACACAAAAGTGTTTTTTTTAAATTTTCATGAAGTCCAATTTATTTTTTCTTTTGTTGCCTGTGCCTTTAATGTGAGATCTATTGCAAAATTCGATGTTCGCAAGCTTTTGCTCTATTTTTTTTAACAAGAGTTTTTAGTTTTATGTCTGACATTTAGGTCTTTGATAAATTTTCTATTAATTTTTGTATATAGTATTAGGTAAGGATCCAGCCTTATGCTTTGGGTATGTGGATATCAAGTTTTCCCAGATTTATTTGTTGAAAAGACTCTTTTCTCAATTGAATGCTCTTGACACCCCTTTCCAAAATCATTTGACCACATATGCAATAATTTAATTCTGGATTTTCTATTCTATTCCATTGTCACATATGTTTATCTTTAGGCTAGAATAACACTGTTTTGATCACGATAGCTTTGTAATAAGTTTTGATATCAGGAAATGTGAGTCCTCCAGCTTTCTGCTTTTTTTCAAGTTTGTTTTGGTGATTTGGTTCCTTTGAGATTCCATATGAAATTTAGGATGGGTTTTTCAACTTCTGCCAAAAAAAGTCTTTGGCATTTCTTGCAGAAGGTGTAGTGGTAATGAACTCTTAGCATGTATTTGTCTAGAAATGTCTTAACTTCTCCCTCAATTTTGAAGGGATAGTTTGCCAAATTAGGATTCTTGGTGTACAATTTTTTTTCCTTTTAGCATTCTGAATATATCAGTCCACTGCCTCTAGAATCTGAAAGTTTCTGGTGAGAAATCTGCTGATTATCTGAGGATCCCTTGTATGTGATAAATTGCTTCTCTCTTTCTTTTTAAAAAATTCTCTCTTTGTCTCGTTTTTCAGCAATTTAATTATGATGTGTCTTGGTGTGAATCTCTTTGAATTCTTCCTACTTGGAGTTTATTGAGCTTCTTAGATATTTATATTTATGTCTTTCATCAAATTTGGGAATTTTTCAGCTATTATTTCTTCAAATATTTTCTCTGCTTTTTTCTTTTCTCTTCTCTTTCTGGATCTTTCACAATATGTATGCTGGTATGCTTAATGGTGTTCCACAGGTCCTTTAGGCTCTGTTCACTTTTTCTTCAATCTTTTCTCTTTCTCAGACTTGGTATTTCCATGGTCCTATCTTCAAGTTTACTAGTTTTCCTGCCTGCTCAAATCTGCCTTCGAATTCCTCTAGTGAATTTTTCAGTCCAGTTAGTTTCATTTTCAACTCCAGAATTTCTTTTCGGTTTCTTTTTAGAGTTTCTTTCTTTCTTGATATTTTCATTTCTTTTCTTACATCACTTTTTGACTTTCTGCATGTTTGTCTTAATTTTTTAAACATCTTTAAGACAGTTATTTTAAAGTAATTTTCTAGTAGATCTGCTGCTACTGCCACTAGGTCTTATTTAGGAACAGTGTCTGTTGTTTTTTTCTTCCTTTGAATGGATCAGTCTTTTCTGTTCCTTTGCATTCCTTATGATTTTTTTTTAACTGAGCTTCTGAACCTAATAGTGTTGAATCTCTGGAAAACAGATTTCCTCCCATTCCTCAAGGCTTACTGTTTGCTTTGTTGTTATAGGCTGCTCCTTTTCTGAAGATTAGCCTGAACTGTAAATTTAAGTTCTTCTCGGGTCGTTTGTGAGCCTCTGCCTTTCCCTGGGCATGCACAATGATGTTCTAATTTTTCTTGTATATGCAGTTGCTTTTGACAGTCCTACAATTGAGTTTCTGATTCATGAAAAGAGAAAAAACAAAAATGAAAAAAAAAAATACTGTCTCTTTAAATTCCCTAAAAATCATTTCAGTCAGATTAGGAGGGGTTTGCAGCAATGGAAGGAGTAAGTAAAAAGGCTGCCACTCTTTGTCTAAACCTCCATGATCAGAAGCATCAGTGATCAGGGCATGGATCCAAGATACTGGAGAAGAAGGTCCTTTTTGCCCACATTGGCTCCTGCAGGTTGTTATGCAAGCTGCTTTAGGAATATGTGCACAGTTGCCTGCCACAGGGCTGCCGGCTGGGGTATGGGTATCTGCTACTGTTCTAAGAGTTGAAGTTGACTAAAACTAACTGTAATTTATTATTCCAGTCTTCCCCTGTAAGTGGTAAGCCTTCAGTACACTACAGAGTTCCAAAATCCTGTCATCAGACAGATTTTGCCAGTATGATTGTTGCCTAAGTGGGGAAATTCTTGGTGCTTCCTATTCTATCACCTTTTTAGAATCTTACCTGTTACATTGTGATTTTATAAAATGTTTATAATAGATTAATTTTTTTTTAGTGGGAATAATCAATAAGCACCAATGAAAAGGAACAGTGGCCAAATTATTCTGAGTTGTGATATTTTGGGAAAGTTCAGTTTTAAGAAAATTAAGTGCCATTGATGACAGAGGTCAAGCCTTTTGTAAAATGGTTGAAGGAAAGGACTCATATTGGGATTGATCACAGCGTTGTTTTCAAATTAGACAAACTTGGACTGTAGTTCCAGTTCTATCACTTACCAGCTTTATGACCTTGAGCAAGTTCTTTAACCTTGGCTAAGGTCTCTTTCCTTCAGTAAACCGGAGAAAGTAATGCATGCCTTAATCTGTTAAGGCATTATCAAGAGCATTAATGCATCTTCCACACAGCCTGGCCCTTAGGAAATCAGTGTTACAGAAGTCCTCTTCTTTTTCCATTTACAATGATTTGTTTTAGCATTTTTTGATTAATCATAATAATGATTACATTTGCAAAATAAGGTATGCTGCAGTAACCCATCTCGGCCTGTGAGCCAGTTTGTGGAAAATATAGTCTTCCACAAAATTAGAACCTTTGTGAAAATTATTGTAATTTTAAGATAACCTTTTCCACATCATGTAGGTCTCCTTTAACATCATCTTCTCTGAGAGTTACTCTAATATCTGCTCTCCTGAAGATGCCTAAAGATAGAAAACCCATTATTTTCCATCTTATTTCTATATAGCTCCACCATATAGAAAGTTCTTACTCCAGTTACTTGAATCTTCAGAGTTGAGACAAAGACATAATAACCATGATAGACTTCTTATTGCTGTTGTCATTACAGTAATGAGGTTTTACACAATTGACCACCATGTAGTGCACTGTGTCACGAATAACCATGTAAAAGATGATCTCTGCTGTCGGAAACAGTTCCTTCAGTGGTGTGATGTAGTTCACACACCCTAGCTGGAATAGAATTAACCTGGCATAAGTCACAATTTTAACTTTTGTCTCAGGCTTTTCATTTGGGTCAAATGTTTATGTCAGGAAATGAGACATATTTGAGATAGAGGGTAAAGGGTTTTATGGCATCAGGTGGTTTATAGTGTTGTTCAGAATCTTTCCAACCTCATTCATTTCCTATCTTTTTTTCTTAAGTGATGGTGTTTAATATGCTACCTTATATCTTTTCCTTTTTTTCTGGTCCAGAGCTTTCCATGAAAACAAGCATCTAGCAAGGAGTGTGCGTTCTCTGCACCTCTGTGGAGGCAACTGAAAGGGATGAAGAAAGTGGTGGCATAGGGATGACTAGTGCCAATTACCAGAAAATGCATTTTTTAGAATTGAATGGCATTATCAAAGTAGATCTTTGGGATTCTGACTAGCTGATAAAATTTTCCAACATCAGTTTAAAATGTAGGAGACTTCTGGAAGGTCTACTTCTGTCTGGTGATGCCTTTAAAAGTAGAAGATATTTATAGATTGAGAGGACTGTACTGTTGGATGCTGGGATGTCTCATGATCCTAATGGGATCCAGTCTTAAAGTAGACTTCCGAACTGATCATATGAAGCCTGAGACAAAATGGAGGACAGCACTTAATGAGAGAATTTGCAAATGTTAACAAACCAAACACAATGGGAAACATTTCATTTAGCATTATCAGCGTAACACAATGCTTTTAACATAGTGATTGGACTCTTGGGGTAATACTTCCTCCGGGCTTGCAGAATATTTGATCTTGCTTAGGGTGTGCCAGTATTTTATGTTTTCCTTCCTGGCGTCTTATAGTCCTTCATTTTGCATACCTGGGTCTGAGAATGGTATTAACTGGCTGCCTGGACAAGAAATCAGACCAAGCATAGTGATGTGGGTCCAGATAAAATAAGTCACCATGAGATTTCTGTTTGGTCAGCTGCACCTCACAGCCAGCTTTAGCTTCAACTGTGGTGTCACTCCTAGACTTAGCATATAAAAATGAGAGAAGACTTTGAGGCGTATTGGTCCTAGACTCTAACCACTGATCTAAAATTTTCAGAAAGGGATGTCTTTTTATATGCTGGGCTTGGAAAAAAAAATTTAGGAACGTGTTTGTCTAAGAGAATGTTTTGAAATATGGGCTGTATTCATGGTACCATGTTGCTACTTTTTTCCATACTTAAAAACTAGGAGTTTGAGTTAGGTCAGTGATTCTTTTTGTTCCATTTGTTGAACTTTACTTATTTTGTAAACCAAACTGTATAGTGATCATTTTTTTCTACCTTTTAATAACATAAACACATACAAAATTGCTGGCCAGAGTTCACCATGAGTACAAATGACTCTGCTTCTACACTGGTTGGTTTTCTTTTTCAATAAAACAAATGATTCATATACCTGTATTATTTTGTCCAGTCTTATGAAACAATGGCATTCATTCTCAGATCTTCATTACTGCTTCCACTGGTCCCTACAGATCTAGGGAGCTAAAGTTAGGAAATCATTAATTATTAACTTTCTGAGACTTAATAATTAAGTCTCTGGGACTGTGATGTTCTTTGACTATATCTAAATTTGTGTTCTAATTTTTTCTTATGGTCAGTGTCCTTCTGGCCAAGGAAGAGATCAAAGCATCAAATTAGCTATTACTCATTAATTATGGTCTGCAGTAGAAATTGCATGTATGCATGTTTACTTTTCCAAATGCTGAGATAGAGTTACTTTCTAATAGCACTTTTCTATTTTTAAAATTTATTTTTAATCGACTAATTCTGAATAAGCTCTGTGTACTTGAAGACTTCAGATGACCTAAGTGCTGTTACAGTTTTGGAAGATGTTTCATCTTGACTTCTAATGAGACATGGAAACAACCAGTATAAAGAAAAAAATAAATGTACACATATATATGAGTAACATAGACATGTAGGTACATACATACATATGTATACATATATGTACACATACACATGCACATATGTGTATATGTTGACATGTATATATGTGTACACATATGTGCATATATATTCTGCACTACCAGTCATATCAAAAGTATAGTACCTACAATTATCTACTTGATAATAAATGACTTTGTTGCTAGTTTATTAACTGTTCTATACTTTTAAATCAGTACTTTAGAGTGTACTTCTATTATTAGAAAAAAAAAAGCTGCTATAAAACAGCCTCAGGCAGTTCCTTCAGGAGGTATTCCAGAAGAAGGCATTGTTATAATAGAAGATGACAGCTCCTTGCATGTTATTACCTCTGAAGACCTTCCAGTGGGATAAGATGTGAAGGCAGAAGACAGTTCTGTTGATGATTCTGACTCTGTTTAGGCCTTGGCTAATGTGTATGTTTGTGTCTTAGTTTTTAACAAAAAAGTTTAAAAAGCAAAAAAATTTAAAAACTAAAAAATAGAAATAGAATAAGTGTATAAAGAAAATATATTTTTGTACAGATTTACAATGTGTTTGTGTTTTAAGCTAAGTGAGAGTCCGTTTTTTTAAAATAGAAGTTTAAAAGGTAAAAAGTTACAGTAAGCTGAGGTTAATTTATTATTGAAGAAAAAAAATATATTTAAAATAAATTTAGTGTAGCCTGAGTGTGTTGTTTATACAGGAGTCTACAATAATGTCTTAGACCTTCACGTTTACTTACCACTCACTTGACACAACCAGAACAACTTCCAGTCCTGCAAACTCCATATAGTGCCCTATATAGGTATATCATTTTAAATCTTTATTTTTACTATTTCTTTTTTATTTTTATTATTGCATTTTAGGTTTGGGGGTACATGTGAAGAACATGCAAGATTGTTGCATAGGTACACACATGGCAGTATGATTTGCTGCCTTCCTCCCCTTCACCCATATCTGGCATTTCTCTCCATGCTTTCTCTCCCCACCTCCCCACCCCCCGTCCCTCCCCCATTTCTCCCCAACAGACCCCAGTGTGTAGTGCTTCCCTCCCTGTGTCCACGTGTTCTCATTGTTCAACACCCGCCTATGAGTGAGAACATGTGGTGTTTGATTTTCTGCTCTTGTGTAGTTTGCTGAGAATGATAGTTTCCAGGTTCATCCATGTCCCTATAAAGGACACGAACTCATCATTTTTGATGGCTGCATAATATTCCATGGTGTATATGTACCACATTTTCCCTTTCCAGTCTATGGCAACCAACAGAATGGGAAAAAATTTTTGCAGTCTACCCATTTGACAAAGGGCTGATATCCAGAATTTACAAAGAACTTTACCATTTCTTTCTGTGTTCACATCTATTTAGATACACAAATACCATTTTACTACAGTTGCCTATAGTATGCAGTATAGTAGCATGCTGTGTAGGTTTGCGGCAAAGGAGAAATATGCTGTGCCATACAGCCTATGTGTGTAGTATGTACGTAGTAGGATATACTATGTAGGTCTGTGTAAGTACATCATATCATGTTCACATAGTGATGAAATCACCTAATGCATTTCTCTGAACATACCCTAGTCATTAAGCAACACATGACTGTATTATGTTAACTAACATAAAGATTATATATAAAGATATACGTGTGTGTGTATGTGTGTGTGTGTATGTATTTACACACATATTCTTAAAAGCAGAAGGAACTGTCCCTTAGATCGACTGTTAGGGAAACACGAAGCTACTTCAAGATAAGAGTGTTGTGTCAGCTCTATTGATGAAACCATTTCCCTGGAAAGTCCGCCCCACGTTGCATGTGAGGAATATTATTGTTTTCCTTAAGGGGCTTCTGACCTTAGCGGGCATCAAGATCTCCTGGAGAGTTTGTTAAAACAGATTTCTGGGAGCCACCTCAGAGTTTCTGATTTAGTAGATCTGCAGATGGGACTGAGAGTTTGCATTTCTAACATGCTCTCAGTTACTGCCAGACTCCAAAAGTCTACTGTCTGTTTCTTGCTTGTGTGCAATGATACTGGATACTGTTTTTTTCCAGCTGACTTCCTTTTTCTGGTAAGGAATTTCAACTTTTTTTGTTTGTTTGTTTGTTTGTAATACTGTCTGCCCCTTTCCCACTGCTGAGTCATAATCCCTCCCAGTTTGACTCAGCACCAGTCAGTCCCAGATTGGATTAACTATGCACAACTTTGACTTCCTCTTTTAGTCCCATTTCCTGGGAGCTGCATGTTCTTTGGAGGCACACATGAGTACCGTCTCCTCAGGCCGTGTTCTGGCAGCATACAGAAACTGTGTGAACTTAGACAAGCCACCTAATATGTCAGATCTTTGGTTTCCTCATTTGGTTCAGGCAAAGATTTTCTGGTGTTAGGTGGAGCTTTGAAGTGGATATTGGTGCTGTTATTTGGTGGCCAGTAGTCATTAAGAAATGCTCGTTCCTAAAGCCCTTTCGCCTCCATGACTTGGGTAGAACTGTGATACGGGAAACAGAGAAAGCCTAAGATCTTCAGTTGTCCTGCAGTTCAACAGTCTGAGGACCATCACTCTCCTTGGGCTCCCACCAGAAAACCATGTACCCTGTTCTACACCAGCTCTGTGCTTTATCCGACCCTCTTCTGTATCTCTACTGTCAACCTAGATGATCTCATCTGATTCTGTGGTTTCAATCGCACCTATACAGTGATGATTTGTATGTGTCTGTGTTTGGGTCTGACCTCTCTAATGAGCTCCAGAATCATATGTATGTTCTGCGGCCTATTCAGTATCTCCACTTGTATGTCTAAATTTAACCAGTCCAAAGATCAACCCTTGGTGGACACACCTGCATGCTTTCCTCCAAAAAGAAAATTTGCTGCCCATTTCTCAGGCCAAAAAACCCTAGATTCTTACTATCCTAGATTCTTCTTTTTTCCCCTCTCAAATATCTCCTCTCAGATCCATAATAAGTTTTTAGTTTTTTCTATGAAATATGTTTGAATCTACTTATTATATTTCCAGTGCTACAACTTTGGACAAAACCACTTTCATCTTTTCCATGGATATGACAGTGACCTCCTGTCTGATGTTTTCAGTCCATTCTTGCCCCTCTTGTTCACATAGAAGCTAAATTGGCATTTCTAAGTTTGATAACATTTTCTGTTTACAAAACTTCAGTGGCTTCCCATTAAAATCCAAAAATTTTACCAGGCTTTTAAGACTCCATGTCAGTGGTTCTAATAATCATTGTGCATCATAATTACCTGAAGAGCATAAACAAACACACACACACACACACACACACACACACACACACAATGTATATGTGTATGTTGTGTGTGTGTGTATGTTTATACATACATATATGTGTATATATATATATATATATATATTTTTTTTTTTTTTTTTTGAGATCCCATCTCCAGATACAGAGATTCATTTGGTCTTGGATAAGACTCAGCATAAGCAGATTAAATGTTCCTATAGATGATTCTAATACAGTATATAACTAGGATTGAGAATTACTGTTCTCTTTAGAGGCCACTAATCTTAGTAGGCATCAGAATCCCCTGGAAACCTTGCTAAAACAGATTTCTGGGCACCACTGCAGAGTTTCTGACTCAGTGGGTCTGTAGAGGGGCCTGAAAGTTTGCATTTCTAACAAGCTCCCATATGATGCTACATCTTGAGAGCCACTCATCTACAAGATCTTGTTTCAGTATACTTCCCTGATATCACTTCCACTCTATTCCTTACTTCATTTACTGTGTTCAGCCATTCTGGTCTTTTTTGTCTTTCAAACAATTAAAATTTTTCCTGCTTCTGGCCTTTTGGATCAGCTATTCTTCTGTCAGAATATTTTTTTCTAGACTTTTATAATAAATAGGAGTTCATAACACTCATCATTTGAGTGTTAATTTAAATTATATTTCCTTAAAAAGGATTTTCCTGACCATTCTAGCTAAAGCAGAAACCCTAATTACTCTACCATATATTAGCTTTTAATCTTCTCTTTAGCCATTATTGACATCTCAAGTTTATCTTAAATTTTTTATTTACATTTATTGCTGAAGAGGGCATGGGTCTACTGAGGACAAGAACTCTTCCCTGGGTTTTAAACAATTCTTGGCTTACACTCAACAAATTAATATTGACAGACTGATTGGTGTGGATATTGGGATGGAAAATTGAATACCACTCTTGAGAGGTGAATTGGGGGCTTTTCTTTGATATTTTCAGTTTTCCCTTCTGTGCAACTTTCATAAATAGAGTGTTATGAACTTGAAAGTTTTGAGGTAGCTAATATTTTATATAAATCAATTCCATCCTCCTGAGTAGTGTTTTTATGCTTTTTTTTTCGTAAGTTCTTTTTTTCTCTGATTTTTCATCTCATCTACTTTCACATATAAGTTAGTGAAGAAGGAGCATCTTTTTTTTTTATTAATTTGTGTTTTTAATTCACAATAATTGTATATATTTGTGGGGTCAAAGTGCTATTTCCTTACAAGTATACACCATAGAATGATAAAATCAGAGTAATTGACATATTCATTTCCTCAGATATTTACCATTTTCTTGTGGTGAGAAGATTTAAAATACTCTCTTTTAGCTACTTTGAAATAATCTTGACCAAATCCTCACTTGAATTCAATCTAATAGTACATATATAGTGTGTCTCTTAATTTTCTCCTGTTAAGCAACATAACCAAATTAGGAAGAAACTTGTTTTTTTTTGTTGTTTTTTTTTGTTTTTGTTTTTTTAAAGAGAAAATAAAAAAAAGACACCATAAAAATATACCTGGGATTTTTTTCCTTGGACAAAATAAAATATGTGTATGTACTGAGTTTTCAGTCAGTGTTACTACTATAGCAACTTGTAGTTCTCTTCTCTGAGCACTGGCTAAATGTACATTACTTGTTGAATTCCTCTGTATTGAAGTGGAAACTCCATGAGAGTGGGGACTCAGTCTGTCATGCTTACTTCTGTATCCACAAATCCAGGCACTATGTCTCACTGGTAGGTGCTCTGATGAGTTACTGACTGAATGAAGACACAGAACATCAATTTGATGGCACTATAATCTGCTCCATATTGCCCTCTAGGTTTCAGGATCCTTAGTGGGATGAATCCTTCCTCTTTGTAGAATCCCTCTCCTTCCTTTCTCTTGGTACGCATAACTCTGCCTTATACCCCTGCACTTCTTTTACATTTTCTTAATAATGGAGTGTTAGAAGGGTTCTCAAGCCAAGTAAAGAAAGCCATGCCTCTTTGGTTTCTGGATTGTTTGACTTCTTTTAGACAAGTATTGGTTTTTCTGTTTTGTTCCTCTGGGAAACTTCCAGGATTCTTTATTTTTCTGTGACCAGATTCTTTCTCTGCTTCTTGGGAGGATATAAATAGATTGATATCTGGATAGAACTTGGCTGAGTCATTGATTCATTCAATAGGTGTTTATTGAGTACCTGCTATGTATCTGATACTTTCAGTGCTGTGGATGCAACAGTGAGCAAAAGTAGGCATAGTATTGGCCCCCATGAGGTTAGAGTGGGAAATAAAGGTGTTACTTTTTTAAAAAAAGTCACCCAAGTAAGTAAATAATAAGCTGGCATAAATGCTATAAAGGAAAGGTATGCCCCTTTTTGAAATAAGTAGCAGTGTTATCAGACCCAGGCTAAGGGTTAAGGAAGGGTTTTCTAAGGATATGCTAGTTGAGCTGAGCTTTTAAGGATGAAGAAGAGTTCCCTAGATAAAGTACCTGTCAAGACCATTTTGGGAAGTAAGAGGACAAGGAGACCACAGGGTCAGATTGTCAGGGTTGACTGAGATAAAGTTTGATTTTTAGAAGAAAACTATTCTGCTACATGTTCCTATTGAGCTACCGTAGATGTTTTATCATAATGCTAATACTAGTTGAAATTGATGAGTACTAACTATTGTGTGCCAGGCCAAGGTCTGTCCTTTACAGAAATCATCTTAATCTTGTCAACAATTGCCACTTATAAATTAGGAATCCAGAGAAGTATCTTATCCTGTTTCACTGAAGACCCAGATACCTTAATTCAGAACCTGTGCTTTTGACCATTATTTTGTCCTGGTTCACAGTGGTCATTCCTAATATTTGAGATAGTGTGGGCAGCTTTAATTGAAACATAGATACCTACATGGATCCCCCCTGTATTCTTTGTATATACTACACACATATATAGAGATAGAGATATACATATCTCTATATATGTGTGTAGTGTATACAAAGGTATGCATGTGTATATGGTTATATAAAAGCCCTTGTGGGTATTTTGATATGTACACAGCAAAAACCAACATGGAATCTACACACACACACACACACACACACACACACACACATTTCATTAGCATATTTTACTAATTACTAATTAGTAGATTGTTTTATATGTATATATATTATATATTAGCATATTTTGAGGAAAATTTAAAGGATATGCAATCAAGCAATTTAACAATGAAAAAATTGCCAGATGGAATAGCTAGATGATAATTAGTAATTAATAAATGGAACTGAGCTGTTTTCTATCAAATTTGGGCACTCTAACTTCAGCAGGTAAGTGAATTTCATTAGGGCAAGTGAAAAATCTTACGTGTCTCGCCTTATCCTCTGCTGCTAAAGTAGCTCATCTCCATCCACAGTAGCTGCTTATAGCTTTAAATAGCACAACCCTGGGCTCTCTCTGCCAACTTTTCTCAAGCCAGCCAGGGTTACGATGGGGCCAGGGTAGTACTGACTATGCTGCCTGTGCAAGGCCAGGGAAGGGGTTATTGAGTTGGCCAGTTGCCTGGGCACCGGTGTAGGGAAGCCATGGAGCAGCACCGCAATTTCCTGCTTTGAGTAAAGCCCTTGAAGGGCTAGTGCTGGCTAATCCCAGACTTTTAAATTCTTTTGTGATGCCTCACTGGCCCTTCTCTACCCCCTTGTTTTTCTTAAGGGGGAATTTGATTTGTGCTATTCACAGGTACATGGGGGATGATTTAAGAGGATCATAACCCTCACTTCCCTGCCAGTTCAGAGTCATTTTGCCTGGGATTTCCACTGCTAGAAAATGCAAATATCACACTCTTTAGTTATAAATTTCCAGCTTAGATCAGATCACTTAAGTAATTCAGTAAACTTGCTTCTGAGGGATACTGAGTAGATGGGAGAAAGGGCAGGCGAGGAGAGGATGTCTGTGAACATGAACCATAGCTTAGGAAGGATGTGAAAATTTGAGCAAAGCCTTTCACAGATCATTAGGAGGAGACGAATAAAAGAAAAAGACCACACATTTTGTGTTCTTTATAGTTTTACTTAAGTTTAATCTTGCCTTTGCTCATTTTTCTTTCTTGGGAGGATGAGGCAAAAAGAATGAGCAAATGTATTCCTAAAAGTTTTAAGTGTCACTTCTATCAAGATGATTAAACTATTCCATCCTAAAGTATGACTTACTTGTCCACTGCTGTATACTAGCTTGTGTTCTGAGTTGTCCTAATTGTGTTAGTGGTTGTTTTATTTTATCTTATTTTTTAGCTTCTAATGTCCCTCTAATAATTGGTGAAGTTTCAGTGAAAAGTCTGAGGAAAAGGATTTTTTCTAAGTTATATCAGTGTGGTGGAGCACTTTTAAGTGGAAGGAACCTCTGGTTCCTACTTACTTCTGGGTCCTTTAACTAATTCAAGTGCTTGTCGAGAGTTTTTCTAGCATGTAGTATTCTTCCTTAAGAAGGGGGATTTCTTATAGAAGAGGGATTTGTCTGTCCTGACTAAATGAAGTGGGGTCTTTAGGCTCTACCTGTTTTGACCCTTAATAATTTGGAGCAGCTGCACTTCCCAGTGTAATACTCGGACCATTCTGGAGCTGTGAGTGCACCTAGCAGGAGAATGGAGAGGTCTGGGTTTCAGTTGCAGAGTTACAGGGTCCTTACTGTTTTATGGATGAGGAAGTGGGCTTCCAGAGAAGTTGAGTCGTGGAATCCGTGTACATATTTCTAATTAGCAGTAGAGAAAGAACTGGAGCCTAGGTATCACAACTGCTGTCTCCAGTATTTTTCCTAGCTAGCACCTGGTTATGAATCCAGAGTACTTCAAAGGGGTCTTATGGCAGCTCCCTCCCCTGTCCGGTTCTAGTTCTTTTTTCCTTCAGCTGACTCAAATGTTTGGTTTGGCAATATAAAATTATTACCCATTGCAGTATTTTATTTGAGCTGGCTGCCATATGCCTCATGAAGCATATGCCAGTTATATACTTTAGAAAATACATACTAAACACAATGAAGATTTCATTTAATATCAGCAAAGATAGCCTGCTGGTTAAGGGCATGGACTCTGGAGTTAGTCTGAGTCTCAACTTTACCACATACCAGGTATAAAACCATTCTAAGTCTCTGTTTCCTCATTAGTAACATGGTGATAATAATAATAATAATAATAAAGCCTGATTCATGGGTTACTGTGAGCAAGAAATGATTAAACACATAATATAGTGTTTCATTGATACTGTATTCCAGGTTTAATCATTTATTGCTCACGACATTAAAAAATTTAATGATATTATTATTCTTTTTAGATGAACTTAGTTTGTTATTTACATAGCACTGTTATTGCCTCAACTTTAAAAATTGTAGACCGTTCCCAACATGTGTTTATTTAGAAAATACCTAGTATTGTTTGCACAAAGAAACAGTAATGTATGACAATTCGGAGTATCAAGTGTGTGCAGGTACTAGAATACCTTCCTACCTTTCTTCTGCCTGTCTTCCTCCCTTCCCATAATTCTCCTCTTCTTCTTTTTGTTGAAGCCTCTCCTTTTTACTTATTTCTGAAAAGACTTCAGGAGGCCACATGTCAGGACTATGCCAGCTAAGTCATTTAAGGAGGGATCAGAACAAAGGAAGCTAAAAGTAATCTTTTCAAGTATATGAACTAAACAAAATTAAACACTTGGGAAATAAGGATTGCTCTCAAGTTTTTGGCAGTTAAAGCCTAAAAGGGAAATACATTAGGTTACATAGTTTTAGTTTTCTAACAATAGAAAATAATAAACATTAGATCTTTAGAGGCAAATTATTTATTTTTTTCCCCAATAGGGTCAAATTCAAGTCATAATTGTAGAACAATTGTAGATTAATAAATGGCATTTGATCAAGACATATAATCTTGCATCTATAAGTCACATTTTTCATGTTATTTTCATCTTTTAATGCAATCTAATTATAATCAGGTCATATGTTAAAGATATTGTTCACCTCATGCGTGGAAATAATTAAATGTCAAAAATGAGTCACTTTTGAGTGGGTTGCATAGTGTGGTAAGTTCACTAATTTTTGGAATTAGAAGAGGCAATAGAGATGAGTCATACAATTATTTAAAGAACTGTTTAAAAGTTTTAAAGATACATCTTTATTTTTAATCTTAATTAAAATGTAGTATAATGTATGGTACTGTTTCACATGTTATGCTGGGCAGACAATAAGTTTTCTATATATTTATATTTCATTTTAATTTGAGTGAACATGTGTATATAATTTTACTGTTTGGTTTAATTTGTTTTCATAATACTGAAAAATAAAATGTCCATCAAATATATATGATAACAGTATCCACAGGGTTTTGATTTTTTTTTTTGATGTTAATTGTGCTAACAGGTAGGAACTTTAGAAATCATGCTTTTCAGAAATAAAGAAGGATTACTCTGGGCATGTAATTGCAAAAATCATAAAAATTTAAGGAAATTATTGCCTCTAAATTTACTGGACATTGAAAGTTTTTGTTTGTTTTAATGCACATGTCAAATACAGATTGTACACTGTGCCCACTTTTTCTTTCCTTTTATATTTACCGTTTGGAATAGTAAATTCTTAACTCTTGCCAATATGAGAGATTATTGGGTACTATCTAAGACTCTCATAAAGTTAAAAATTAGGTTATTATTTTCAGACATTATTTTCTTCCATTTATTTCGATAGAAGAGGCTAGTCTAAAAATAAGAATCCATTATTTTCTTTCTTGTGGAGTTAAGATTCGTGTTTTATGTTTTTATGACTGAAAACAATACTGTTAACTAGTTGCTGGTATAAAGAAACTAGCTCACTTGGGTACTAGTTCAGTCTTAAGTGTTTATTTCCTTTTTTCAAACACTGTCTGAAGTTAATGCATTAACTTTTATAAGGTTATAACCTTTGAAAATGTTTTAAGCATTTTTAACACTGACAGAAATGAAGATTGTTCTTTTTTTGTTGGTTATGATTACTTCTGTATTAGTTTCCAAGAAAGCTGTTCTACAAGGTGTAGTGATGGAATAGAACAGAATCTGTGTTTGGGAGACTTAGATATTCCACTTGATGGTAAGTATAGTGATGTAGTGTTTAATCTAAAGTTAGTTATAAAAATGATCTAATTGCAGAGGTTCACTCCTTTTTCACCACAGTAGCTGATTTGACTTGTGGACTTTGTAGGTAACCTCAGTCTGTTCCTGGCCTCTGAGTTTCCTCTCACTGGTGTTCTTTCTGTGAAAGTGTCCTCAACAAGCAAGGGTCTGGCATTTCATGAGGACTGTAACCAGGAAAATATAGTAAGTCCGATTTCATCCATTGTGTGGAAGGAGGACAGACATTTCATGGAACTGAAAAGTTGTTGACTGGGGAGAAACTAATTGGATTAGGTTTTATTTAGTGACTTTGCAGACTTGAGCAGGTGCTGAAAAGATCAAGATCCTGTTGTGAATATTGAGGATGAAGTTTGTCCTGCCACACCTACTCAGAAAGTCAATGGTGGGAGGAAAGGTTTTTTTTCAATTATGGATTTGTGTGTAGGAGAAAGGATGTACCATTTCCGATTTGATTGTGAAATGGCCCTCCCTTGGGGTTCATCTTCTTTCACTGTATCAGTTCCAGCAATTTAACCTGCCATCTCAATTAAGGTTCATTCCTACAGAAGTCTGCCGTGTTTTTACTTGAAATTTTTGAGTTCTTCTTGCCTGTTTAGTTGAGGGATGTATACAGCTCTGTTTTGAATGGGATGTTTTAGAGCCACCTCAATTAGAAATCTAGATGTTCTGATCTTAGTCCAGAGAGCTAAGTAGAGCAGTACTTAGTTAAATAGCCTGGAAAGTTGTTGAAATTTTTTTTTTTTTTTTTTGAGACGGAGTTTTGCCCTTGTTACCCAGGCTGGAGTGCAATGGCGCAATCTCGGCTCACCGCAACCTCCACCTCCTGGGTTCAGGCAATTCTCCTGCCTCAGCCTCCTGAGTAGCTGGGATTACAGGCACGCGCCACCATGCCCAGCTAATTTTTTTTTTTTTTTTGTATTTTTAGTAGAGACGGGGTTTCACCATGTTGACCAGGATGGTATCGATCTCTCGACCTCGTGATCCACCCGCCTCGGCCTCCCAAAATTTTTTTATTTGCTTACTGAAAGCATTCATTTTTATGTGGCTACTATGGCTAGATTTTCCTGGTGACTGCTCTTTATTATAATAATGGGGATAGCTAATTAAAAGTTATGATTAACTTCAATTAAATTAGAGGTGATTACTGACAAAGACAGAATTTAACATAAGCTGGATGTAATGTATAGTATTTGAGGAACTTTTATGTATAATATAATAAATAGTAATTTTTAAGGATATTTCTTACAGGATTTATTTTTGGAACAATTTCAAGTAATTCTAGCTTTCACAATGAAAATAAGATAAACTAACTTTTATTGAATCCTGATTATATTCAATGCACCATGCTAAATACTTTATATGTTTTTATTAATCCTAGAAACAACCCAGTGAGCTTGGTACAAAATTCCCACTGTTTTTAACACCTTTGAAACTGAATTCAAAAGATCAGTTAATATTTTTAAGAGATTGCGATTATTGGAAAAGTAGAGAAAAGAGGTAGCTCAGTGCATAGAACTGGTCTTAAAATGGTAGGGCCTCGATGACCTGACATAAAGGTTGTAAATAATGACCTGGCATGGTGGCTCACCCCTGTAATCTCAGCACTTGGATGGCCGAGACGGGTGGATCACTTGAGGTCAGAAGTTCAAGACCAGCCTGGCCAACATGGTGAAACCGTCTCTCTACTAAAAATATAAAAATTAGCCAGGCATGGTGGCAGGCGCCTGTAGTATCAGTTACTCTGGAGGCTAGGGAAGGAGAATTGCTGGAACCTGGGAGACAGAGGTTGCAGTGAGCAAAGATCGTGCCACTGTACTCCAGCCTGGGCAACAGAACAAGACTTAGTCTCAAAAACAAAAACAAAAAAGAAAAGGTTAATATTTGAATTAATTTTTAAATGCTGTTAAGTAATCGTTAATTTGGACTACTTTTTAAATTTTATTTTAATTTTACCCCTGAGATCTGTGTGTAATAAGCTATGTTAAATGCTTTGGTGAGGACCTATATGTTACTTAAACATGGGCCTTACTCAAAAAGTTTACCATCCAGTAGTGAATAATAACTACAGGATGAGTCTAGGTGAAAGTATAGACAGGTATGTGGCATCGCTGGTAGATTGGCTGAGTGAGCTCAGAGAAGCCTACCGGGATAAAAATCTGACAAATTTTCTGTGAGAGAGCTTGCCTCGGCAAAGAAGACCCAGCTATTTTTTTTTTTTTTTTTTTTTTTTTTTGAGACGGAGTTTCGCTCTTGTTACCCAGGCTGGAGTGCAATGGCGCGATCTCGGCTCACCGCAACCTCCGCCTCCTGGGTTCAGGCAATTCTCCTGCCTCAGCCTCCTGAGTAGCTGGGATTACAGGCACGTACCACCAGGCCCAGCTAATGTTTTGTATTTTTAGTAGAGACGGGGTTTCACCATGTTGACCAGGATGGTCTTGATCTCTCGACCTTGTGATCCACCCGCCTCGGCCTCCCAAAGTGCTGGGATTACAAGCTTGAGCCACCGCGCCCGGCCGAGCCAGCTATTCTTAGCTTGATTTGGTCTTGGACATTGAGACAGAGCAATTCTGAGCATAGGATGATGTTTGTTTTCATGTTTTTTACTACTCTCGCCCTTAATAGATTAATGTCTGAGCTCCATGCAAACAAAGGTGAGCATCTAAGTAAACACTGCCATGAGAGAAGCCTTATTCACTAATACATGGGAAATATGTCTTGGAGTCTCCTAGAAGTTACTGTGACTTGTATGGGCCTAGTAATCCTGTATCAGCAGTTTCAAGAGTTGGTGACATTGAAGTTATTACTATTAATGAGACCCATCAGTGCTCATAGATGGGTAAGGCCTGGAAACAACCTAGGGGTTATAGAAATAACTCTTATACCAATTAAACTGAGAGGGATTACTGAGAGAGAGAGAAGGAGAGGGGGAGAGGAAGAAGGAGAGAGATGGACATTCAGAGGATGGAATAGAATGATTGCTCTATCCTGGAAGTCAAGGAAGGGTTTAATAATATTTATCCTTAGTGAAATAACTCAGAAATAGAAAACTTGGGAAGTGCAAGGGGCTGGGGAACTCCCTCTTCTAGCCAAGGGAAGTCACCAGGGACTGTTCCTGGCACCCCAGCCCAGATACTACACTTTTCCCAGTCTTCACAACCCACAGACCAGGAGATTCACTCCGGTGCCTACAACACCAGGGTCCCCGGTTTCCAGCACAAAACTGGGCAGCTGTTTGGGAGGACACTGAGCTAGCCGCAGCAGTGTTTTGTTTTTTCATACCCAGTGACATCTGGAATGCCAGTGAGATGGAATGGTTCACTCCCCTGAAAAAGGGGGCTGAAGCCAGGGAGCCAAGTGATCTGGCTCGGCAGGTCCCACCCCCACAAGAGACCAGCAAGCTAAGATCCACTGACTTGAAATTTTCACAGCCACCACAGCAGTCTGAGCTTGACCTTGGACGTTTGAGCCTAGTGTGGGGGAGGGGCATCTGCCATTGCTGAGGCTGGAATAGGTGATTTTAACCTTGGCTGTGTAAACAAAGTCGCCAGGAAGTCTGAATGGGGTAGAGCCCACGGCAGTTAAGCAAGGCCTCTACAGGCAGACTGTGTCACTAAACTCCCTCCTCACTGGGCAGAGCATCTCTGAGAAAAGGCAGCAGCCCATCAGGGTCTTGTAAATAAAGCTCCCACCTTCCTGGGACCGATCACTTGGGAAAAGGTGCAGTTGTGGATTCAGCTTTAGCAGATTTAAACATTCCTGCCCAGCAGCTCTGAAGAGAGCAGTGGATTTCCCAGCACGGCATTTGAGCTCTGATAAGGGACAGACTTCCTCCTCAAGTGGCTCCCTTGCCCCTGTGTATCCTGACTGGGAGACACGTCCCAGCAGGGGCTGACAGACACCTCATAAGCAAAAGCTCTGGCTGGCATCTGGTGGGTACCCTTCTGGGCCGAAGCTACCAGAGGAAGGAACAGGCAGCAATCTTTGCTGTTCTGCAGCCCCTGCTGGTGATTCCCAGGCAAGCAGGGTCTGGAGTAGACCTCTGGCAAACTCCAGCAGACCTACAGCAGAGGGGCCTGTCAGAAGGAAAATTAACAAACAGAAATAAATAGTTTTAACATCAACTTGAAGGATGTCGACTCAAGACCCCATCCAAAGCTACCAACTTCAAAGATCACTGTTGGTGGGAGTGTACATTAGTTCAACCATTGTGGAATACAGTGTGGTGATGCTTCAAGGATCTAGAACTAGAAATACCATTTGACTTGACAATTCCATTACTGGGTATATAACCAAAGAATTATAAATTGTTCTGTTCTAAAGACATATGTACATGTATGTTTATTGTGGCATTGTTCACAATAGCAAAGACTTGGAACCAATCCAAATGCCCATCACTGATAGAGTAGATAAAGAGAATGTATCACATATACACCATGGAATACTATGCAGCCATAAAAAAGGATGAGTTCATGTTCTTTGCAGGGATATGGATGAAGCTGGAAACCATCATTCTCAGCAAACTGACACAAGAACGGAAAACCCAGACACTGCATGTTCTCACTTATAAGTGAGTGTTGAACAATGAGAACACATGGACACAGGGAGGGGAACATCACATACCAGGACCTGTTGGGGGGTAGGGGCTAGGGGAGGGATAGCATTAGGAGAAATAACTAACGTAGATGATCGGGTGATGGATGCAGCAAACCACCATGGCATGTGTATATCAATGTAACAAACCTGCACATCCTACCCGTGTACCCCAGAACTTAAAGTATAATAAACAAAAATTTAGTTATTATTGACTAGAGTCACCTTGTTGTGCTATCACATAGGTCTTATTTTTATTTATTTATTTATTTATTTATTTATTTATTTATTTATTTATTTATTGAGATGGAGTCTCGCTCTGTCGCTCAGGCTGGAGTGTAGTGGCATGACATTGGCTCACTGAAACCTCTGCTTCCTGGGTTCAAGTGATTCTTCTGCCTCAGCCTCCAAGGTAGCTGGAACTACAGGTGCATGCCACCACACTCGGCTAATTTTTGTATTTTTAGTAGAGACGAGGTTTCACCGTATTGGCCAGGCTGATCTTGAACTACTGACCTCGTGATTCACCCACCTCAGCCTCTTAAAGTGCTGGGATTACAGGCATGAGCCACCCAGCCTGGCCAGGTCTTATTTATTCTTTCTACTTATTTTTTGTACCCATTTACCCTTCCCAGCCTCTGGTAACCATCCTTCTGCTCTATACATCCATGAGTTCAATTGTTTTGATTTTTAGATTCTACAAATAAGTGAGAACATATGATGTTGGTCTTTCTGTGTCTGGCTTATTTCACTCAACATAGTGATCTCCAATTGCATCCATGTTGTTGCAAATGACAAGATCTGGTTCTTTTTTTTATGACTGAATAGTATATTATGTATATAGACCACATTTTCTTTTTTCTTTTTTTTTTTTTTTTTTTTGAGATGGAGTCTCGCATTATCGCCAGGATGTAGTGCAGTGGCACGATCTTGGCTCACTACAATCTCTGCCTCTGGGGTTCAAGAAGTTCTCTGGCCTCAGCCTCCCAAGTAGCTGGAACTACAGGTGTGCACCACCATGCCCAGCTAATTTTTTTGTATTTTTAGTGGAGATGGGGTTTCACCATTTTGGCCAGGATGGTCTTGATCTCCTGACCTCGTGATCCACCCATCTCAGCCTCCCAAAGTGCTGGGATTACAGGCGTAAGCCACCATGCCTGGACTGATTTTCTTTATTCATTCATCTGTTGATGGGCACTTAGGTTGCTTCCAAATATTAGTCATTATAAACAGGGCTGCAACAAACATAGGAGTGCAGATATCCTTCCGATATACTGATTTCTTTCCTGTTGCGTATATACCGAACAGTGGGATTGCTGGATCATATCTATTTTTAGTTTTTTGAGAAGCCTCCAAACTGTTCTAGATTGTGGTTATACTAATTTACATTCTCATTAACAATATGCAAGGGTTCCCTTTTCTCCACATCCTCACCAGCATTTGCTATTTCCTGTCTTTTGGGTATAAGTCATTTTAACTGAGGTGAGATAATATCCCATTGTAGTTTCAGTTTGCATTTCTCTCATGATCAGTGATGTTGAGCACTTTTTCATATGTTCATTTGCCATTTTTCTGTCGTCTTTTAAGAAATGTCTATTCAAATCCTTTCCCTATTTTTTGGATCAGGTTATTAGATTTTTTTCCTGTAGATTTATAGTTGTTTGATCTCCTCATGTATTCTAGTTATTAATCCCTTGTCAGGTGGGCAGTTTTCTAATATTTTCTCCCAGTCTGTGAGTCATCTTTTGACTTTGTTGATTGTATTCTTTGCTGTTCAGAAACTTTTTAAGTTGATGTGATCCCATTTGTCCATTTTTGCTTTGGTTGCCTGTGCTTGTGGGGCATTGCTCAAGAATTTTTTTGCCCAGATCAATATCCTAGAGATTTTTTCCAGTGTTTCCTTGTAATAGTTTCATAATTTGTGCTCTTAGATTTGAGTCTTTAATCCATTTTTATTTGATTTTTGCTTATGGTGAGAGATGGGGTCTACTTTTATTCTTCTTCATATGGATATTCAGTTTTCACAGCACCATTTATTGAAGAGACTGTCTTTTCCTCAGTGTATGTTGTTGGCATTTTGGTAGAAAATGAATTCACTATACGTGTATAGATTTGTTCTGGGTTTTCTATTCTGTTCCATTGGTCTGTGTGTCTGATTTTTATGCTAGTATCATGCTATTTTGGTTATCATAGTTCTGTAGTGTAATTTGAAGTCATATAATGAGATTCCTCCAGTTTTTATGTTTTTTAAATTATTTATTATTTTTTGGCTTAGGATAGCTTTGGCTATTCTGGGTCTTCTGTGGTTTCATATAAATTTTAGGATTTAAAAAAAATTTCTGTGAAGAACATCCATTGGTATTTTGATAGGGGTTACACTGAATCCATAGATTGCTTTGGGTAGTATAGACATTTTAACAATATTGATTCTTAAAATCCATGAACATGACATATTTTTTATGTTTTGGTGTCCTCTTCAATTTATTTCATCAGTGTTTTATAGTTTTCATTATAGAGATCTTTTATTTCTTTGGTTAGGTTAATCCCTAGGTATTTAATTTTATGTGTGGCTATTTTAAATGGCATTTCGTTTTTATTTCCTTTTTAGATTGTTCACTGTTGGCATATAGAAATGTTACTAATTTTTGTATGTTAATTTTGTATCCTGCAAGTTTACTGAATTTGTTTATCATTTCTAATAGTTTTTGGTGGAGTATTTAGACTTTTCCAAATATAAGATCATATCATCTGCAAACAAGGATAATTTGACTTTTTTTCTTTCCAATTTGGATGCCCTTTGTATTTTTCTCTTGTCTGATTGCTCAAGCTAGGAATTTTAGTACTATGCTGAATAACAGTGGTGACAGTGGGCAGCCTTATCATTTTCTAGATTTTAGAGGAAAGAGTTTTGAGTTTTTCCCCATTTAGTATGATACTAGCTGTGGGTCTGTCATATGTTGCTTTTATTAGGTTGAGGTGTGTTCCTTCTTTACCTAATTTTCTGAGAGTTTTTATCATGAAGAGATGTTAAATTTTATCAAATGCTTTTCCAGCGTCAGTTGAAATGATCATATGGATTTTATCCTTCATTCTGTCAATATGGTGTATCACACTGATTGATTTACTTATGTTAAACCATCCTTGCATCCCAGGGATAGCTCCCACTTGGTCATGATGAATGACCTTTCTAAGGTATTGTTGAATTATTTGGTTTGCTAGTATTTAGCTGAGGATTTTTGCATCAGTATTCATCAGATGTATTCACCTGTAATTTGTGTGTGTGTGTGTGTGTGTGTGGCTTTGTCTGGTTTTGGTAACACATTAATACTGGCCTCATAGGATGAGTTTGGAAGTATTCCCTCCTCCTCCATTTTTCAGAATAGTTTGAGAAGGATTGGTATTACTTCTTTAAATGTTTGGTAGAATTCAGCATCAAAGCCATCAGGTCCTGGGCTTTTCTTTACTGGGAGAGTTTTTATTACATTTTCAGTCTTGTTACTTGTTATTGGTTTGTTCAGATTTTGGATTTCTTCATGGTTCAATCTTGGTAGGTTGTATGTATCTAGGAATTTGCCCATTTGTTCTAGTTTTTCCAATTTATTGGCACATTGTTGCTCATGGTAGCCATTAACAATCATTTGAATTTCTGCACTATCTGTTGTAATGTCTGTTTTTTATTTTGGTTTTATTTATTTGGATCTCCCCTCTTTTTTTCTTACTTTGGCTAAAGGTTCATTCATTTTATTTAACTTTTCAAAGGACCAATTTTTTGTTTCATCTTTTGTATATATATTTTTTAATTTCAGTTTTATTTCTGGTCTGATTTTTATTATTTTTTTCTTCTAGTAATTTTGGATTTGCTTTGCTATTGCATTTCTACTTCTTGAAGATGCATCATTAGATTGTTTATTTGAAGCTTTTCTCTTTTTTGATATAGACACAGGTATAAATTTTCCTCTTAGTTCTGCTTTTGTGTATCTCAAAGGTTATGTCATGTTTCCATTATCATTTGTTTCAAGAAAGTTTTCAATTTCCTTCTTAATTTCTTATTGACCCACTGGTTATTCGGGAGCATATCGTTTAGTTTTTATTTATTTATGTAATTTCCAAAATGCCTATTGTTATTTATTCTAGATTTAGTCCATTGTGGTCAGAGAAGATGCTTGATACTATTTCAATTATTTTGAATGTTTTAAGACTTGTTTTTTGTCCTGATATCATCTATCCATTGGCATAGTAAAAGAATGTGTATTCTACAGCTCTTGGATGAAATGTTCTATAAATATTTATTAGATCCATTTGGTCTATAGTGCAGATTAAGTCTTGGCTGAAATTTAACTTGGTAAAAAATTATACAGTACATATTTTATGTTAACTCAAATTTTGCCAAAATAGTATTCCTTCTAAGAAATTCTTCTAGAATCTATTAACGAATAGCTATGACGGATTATGATTCAATATTGATATTATGAGATTACTCCTGTTTATGATTGAATCAACCAGATGACATTTGTAAAAATATTCTTTCAAAAATGTATTTTTTTTCTCTCACTCTTCTTTTTCTTGGAAAAACTTATTAAAGAAATGAAACTAATTTAAATCAGAAACTCATTTAAATCCGTTTTTGACTCATCTTCCTAATGTAAAATATGACCATACTCATTGTTTTCTACAATTGCCTTGAAAAATATCTTAGATAAAAATAACTCTTAATTTTTTAGTTCAAGTATTATTGGTGGGATATTTTAACCACTAACCCATTTTAACTCTTCCATTCAGGCTGCTTATAGGCCTCTAAAGAACCATTACTGAGTGAGTCATTGCTGAGGTAGTGAGTCAAATCTAATACCCCAACTGTTATTAGTAATTTATAGAGAGGAGATTTGCAGGGTCAGTGGAAGTGTGTGTATAGGGGGACTTCTGTTTTTTACTTTAATGACTTATGAATATTTTACAAATGTGCATGTGTTTGTTTATTGCCCTTCAAGATGAGGTTTTGAATTGTGCATGTAACTGTGCCTATTACTGTATATGGTGAATGATAATTGTGCATGGTCCATATTATGCATGTTATTTGCATATATTTTAAGCCAAAAATGACATACTTGATGTTAATAGAGGCATATATGGCTTAAATCAGCACAAATGTATTAAAGCAGCATATAGATAGGCAATAAATGTTAAGTATGTAAGTCAAAAGAGACAAGGGCATTTGACTCTGTACTGGATATTCGTAACAGGAGATTTCAAACCTTTAGTTAGAAAATAGATAAATAGCCTGTGGAGGGCTTTGTTGAGCTAGTAGGATAAACATAAGAGTAGCTTTCGATTTTATGACAATCTGAAAGGGTTTTGTGGATGAAGTGGTGAGATTTTTATAGTACTTTAAATGCTTATGGAGAAACAGTACCCTACAAATAGTATACTGAAACAAGGTATGTTCTTAACATGTATCTCTCTTATCAGTTGGGGCTTTTTGGTTGCTGGAAAGAGAAATGCTATATGGCTAACATCATGAAAAAATGAAATATACTGGAAGCATATTAAGTAAATCACAGAAATAGAAGGCAAAATTAAGCAACCAAGCTTTAAGAGCAAGAACTGGGACAGTGACAGGACTCTCAATCAAAACATAGGAAATTGGAATGGTTAGGTTCTAGCTGTTGTGTTTGGCCCTTCTCTGGATTTAAACTCTCAGGAGTAGGATTCTGATTGGACAATCTTGGATTGAATTACCAAGGCACAGTAACTAATAGCTCATCAGAGCTACTGAGACCGAGGAGGGGTTGCTCTTCAAAAGAGGCATAGGTGTGGTTGCCACAAGAAGAGGAAGGGACGCTGGACAGGCAAATATAATGGACCTGCCACAGACAGTTGATGGTACTTTGTAGTTCATATATATATGAATATATATATATATTTATAATTGCATTTTAGGTTTTGGGGTACATGTGAAGAACATGCAGGATTGTTGCATAGGTATATACATGGCAATGTGGTTTGCTTTCTTCCTCCCCATCACCTGTATCTGGCATTTCTCCCCATGTTATCCCTCCCCAACACCCCACCCTCCACTGTCCCTTCCCTAGTTTCCCCCCACAGACCTCAGTGTGTGATGCTCCCCTCCCTGTGTCCATGTGTTCTCATTGTTCAACATCCACCCATAAGTGTTCTTTTTTAAAAAGTGATAAAATAGGCCTGAGTGGTCTCTGAAACTATATTTATATACACATATATATGCAGACATACACATTCACACATACATATTTTATATACTGCTTTTAGATAATCTCTGCCACTTTTTCCTTCATTCACTATTCTTGTTGATATATTGAGTGGTACACTACAGTCTTTTCTCTCCTCAAAGAAAAAATTTAGAATGTGGATTAGTCTTTTAGTGTGCCTCAGCCACTTTGAAATAGCAAGATAGTGCATAGACACCAACTCTGTGAACTTTAATTCAAGAAGGAAAATGGGAATCCACTGGTATCATAAAGGACATCCTAGATCCTGGCAGGGAGATGTGGGCAAACAGCCCCATGACACAGACTGGCTGATAAAAGTAAGTGAAGCCCCAGTACGTGAGAGAGGCATAGAACCTCCCTCGGTGACAAACTTTGCCACTGGGGATTTGAGCAACCCACATAAAGGAATAACACTCTTTCTCTCAGGTCCTGGAGGCAGCTTAGGGAGAGGCTTAGAGATGCTGTGAGGGTAAGACACCAGAAAAAATTGCAAACATTTTCCTAGATCTGTGACTGAGAATAAGACACAGTATTTAATCTGGGTTGATATACAATCAGCCATTCTGTGGTGCGCTGCCAGCATAGCCGTGTAGCCGTTTTAGTCTTGGGTCAGCAATTTAACTGCTTGCTTTGGAGCAGGGTAGGGGCCGCCACACAGAACTGTGGAAAGTGCCTCAACAATTGGCACTGGAACTGTGCTCTTCCCCCATTACAGTTCTCCTGGATGATGAGACCTGCAGCCAGGGCCAGCTTGACAACCTGGATCTGGTCTTCATGTGCCGTTGCTGGGTGCCCCAACCTGTTCCCCTGAGATTTTGGTGCTGCAGGGTCCTCTCTGGAGATCTGGAGCCAGATCTCCAGGTTTTTTGAGCATCTCTTCACCTTAATCAACAGCTTGAGTCACCCCACTTTTCCTGTGCATAGATCTTAGTGCAGTGGGGCCCACTTTGCTCTACACATATGCAGCTTTCCAGGAATTTGGAGCAACTGCTAGCATAGACTTAGAGCCTGAGTTACCCCACCTTTCTGTGCAGAGATCTGGATACCCAGATCCAGAGGGGTGAGGAGTGCCGTCTACCTTACACCCAGGCAGATCTCCAGACATTTGAAGCCCCTGTTTGCCTGGGTCATCAGCCAGAATTGCCCCACTATTTTCACTCAGAGATGTTGGTGCTGGGACGTCTCCATTCCACATCCAGGCATTTAGAGTACCTGCCCACCTGGAACACCTGCCCAAGCTGCTCACACTTCCTGTGCAGAGAGATCCTGCTGTAGGATGGTCTTCTCTGCTCCACATCCAGATATACAGCCATCTGGAGTGTCCACTTTCCAGGATTAGAAGTCTAGGCTGACCCCACCCTCGCTGGATGCAGAGAACTCAGGGCCAAGATTTCCCAATTCCATGCCTATGTATACCTCTGGCTGGTTGGTGGCTGCCCACTGGATCCTCTGTCAGCACTGGTGTGTGTGACTAACCGTCAGGGGACCTGTAGATGTACTTGTCCTTCTTTCCCTTCCTCTCTACCCTCTCCTCCCAGGGCAGAGGAGGGAGCTCAGACCACTGTGCTTTCCAGGAATCAGTCCATTCCCTGGGACAACAGAGAGCTTCTACCAGTAAACAAGGATCAAGCATACACTCAGGCCATAGCTGGCTCTTACCTATAGCGCCATCTACTGACTTGGAGATCAAACTGCATAGCCCAATGTGAAATCTGCCAACAGAAGTGCATAGTGCTATAAGGTCAAAGCCGAAAAACCTTACCCAGCATTCTCTACAGTCACACACTCTAGGAAAGGGGTAAAGAGAAAGGGAAAGAATAAAAAAACACAACAGTATTACAGACAAAAAAAAAATCCTAACAACATGGAAATAACTACAGAATTTCCAGCATCTCCAAATGATAAGAAACTGGCACAAGAATTCTGGCACCATAAAAAATCTGAAGGTAGTGACACCACCAAAGGGCCTCACTAAGTCTCCAGCAGTAGTTCATAACCAAAATGGAAACTCACAGATGACAGATAAAGAATGTAAAACATGGATTGCAAGGAAGCTCAATGAGATCCAAGGCAAGGTTGAAAATCAACACAAAGAAACCTCTAAAGTAATACAGGAAATGAAGGGAGAGATAAACATCTTAAAAATAAATCAATCAGAGCTTCTGGAATTGAAAAACTCACTTAAAAAATTTCAAAATACAGTTGAAGACTTTATCAGTAGCTTTACCAACCGAAAGAGGACTTTCAGAGATTGAAAACTGGGCTTTTGAAGTGATCCAGTAAGTTAAAAATAAAATAAAAAAAGATTTAAAAATCAATGAACCAAATCTTTGAGAAATATGGGATATTGTAAAGCATACAAACATACAAATTATTGCTGTTTCTGAGAGAGCGGGAGAGAAAGAAAACAACCTGTAAAAGGTATTTGAATGAAAAATTTAAGAAAATTATTCTAACCTTGCTAGAGAGGTAGATATCCAAGTATAAGAAATTCAGAGAATACCTATGAAATACTATACAAAACTAACATCCCTAAGACATATAGTCAGCAGACTGTCCAAATCCAATGCTAAAGAAAAAAATTTAAATGTAGCCAGAGTAAAAGGTTAGTTGATGTACAAAAGGAACTCTATCAGGCTAACAGTAGTATCAGCAGAAACCTTACATGCCAGAAGAGATCAAGGCCTATTTTTAGCATTCTTGAAAACAAGAAATTCCAATCAAGAATTTCATATTTCATCAAACTAAGCTTCATAAGTGAAGGAGAAATAAATTTTTTTTTTTTTTTTAAGAGAGGCAAGCACTAGGGAATTTTTTTACCACTAGACCAACTTTACAAGAAAATTTTAAGGGAGTTCTAAACATGGAAATGAAAGAACAATACCTGCTATCACAAAAACACACTTAACATATGTAGCCCACACACTCAATAAAGAAACCAAACAGTAGAAACTACAAAGCAACCAGCCAACAACTTCATGGTAGGATCAAAAGCTCACATATCAATAGTAGAATGTAAATGTTCTAAACATCCCACTTAAATGGGACAGAGTGACAAGTTGGATTAAAAAGCAAGACCCATCCATCTGCTGTCTTCAAGAGACCTATCTCACATATAATGACACCCATAAAATCAAAGTAAAGGGTTGGAGAAAGGTCTGTTATGCACAAAGAACACAAAAAAGAGCAGGGATAAGTATTCTTATATCAGATGAAACAGACATTAAACCAATAATGGTAAAAAAGGACAAAGAAGGGCATTACATAATAATGAAGGATTAAATTCAATAAAAAGACTTAACTATCTTAAATATATCAACATCCAACATTGGAGGACCTGTATTCATAAGATACCTCTAGACCTACTAAAAAATATAGGCAGTCACACAGTAATACTGAGGGATTTCAACACCTGACTGACAGCATTAGAGGCAGAAAGTTCATTGAGGCAGAAAGCTGACAAAGAAATTTTGGACTTAAATTTGACACTTGACATCTATTGAATACTTTACCCATTAACCACAGAATATACATTCTCATGTGCACATGGAACATACTCCTAGATGGACCACATGCTTGGCCATATAGCAAGTCTCAATAAAATAAAAAAATTGAAGTCATACCCACTATAATCTCAGACTACAGTAAAAAAAAATAGAAATCATTACCAAGAAGATCTCTGAAAACCACAAAGTTACATAGAAATTAAACAACTTGCTCTTGAATGAATTTTGTGGAAACAGTGAAATTAAGGCTGAAATAAAAAAATACTGTCAAGGCCAGGCATGGGGTCTTACACTTGTAATCCAGTATTTTGGGAGTCTGAAGTGGGTGGATCACTAGGTCAGGAGTTCAAGACCAGCCTAGCCAAGATGGTGAAACTTCATCTCTACTAAAAATACAGAAACATTAGCCAGGCATGGTGGTAGGTACCTGTAATCCCAGCTACTTGGGGGGCTGAGGCAGAGAATCGCTTGAATCTGGGAGGCAGAGGTTGCAGTGAGCCATGATCATGCCACTGTACTCCAGCCTGGGTGACAGAGCATGACTCTGTCTAAAAAAAAAAAAAAAAAAAAAAAAAATACTATCAAATAAATAAAAATAGAGACGCAACATAGCAAAATCTCTTGGAATACAGCATAAGTAGTGTTAAGAGGAAATTTTACAGTGCTAAACACTTAACCTCAAAACGTTAGATCTCAAATTAATGATCTAACATTGCACCCAGAGGAACTAGAAAAATAAGAACAAACTAATCCAAAGCTAGCAGAATAAATCACTTAAATCAGAACAGAATGGAATGAAATTGAGACCTAAATATCCACACAAAAAATCAAAGAAACCAAAAGTAGGCATTCTGAAACAATAAGCAATACTGATAGATTGCTTTCTAAATTAAGTATGAAAACAAGAGAGAAAGTCCAAATAAGCACAATCAGAAATGGTAAACATGACATTACAGCTGATTCCACAGGAATACAAAAGATTCTCAGAAACTATTATGAAAACCTATATGTACTCAAACTAGCAAATCTAGAGGAAATGAATAAATTCCTGGAAACATACAACCTTCCAAGATTAAATCAGGAAGAAATTGAAACCTTGAACATACTAGTATCAAATTCTAATATTCAATCAGCAATAAAAAACTTACTACCAAAACGAAGCCCTGAACCAGATGGATTAACAGCCAAATTCTACCAGATGTATAAAAAAGACCTGGCACTAATTCTACTGAAACTACTCCAAAATTTGAGGAGGAGAAACTCCTCCCTAACTCATTCTATAAAGCCAGCATTACCCTGATACCAAAGCCTGGCAAAGACATAACAAAGAAACAAAACTATTGGCCAGTATCCCTGATGAACACAGATATAAAACTCTTGAAAAGAAAATACTAGCAAACTAAATCCAGCAGCACATCAAAAAGTGAATGCACCATGATCAAGTAGGATTCATTGCTTGTATGCAAGGTTTGTTCAACAAACACAAATCAATAAATGTGATTCACCACATAAACAGAATCAAAAACGAAATCATACAATCATCTCAATAGATGTGAAAAACTTTTGATAAGGTCTGTAATGTCCCTTTTTGATAAAATCCCCCAGTAAATTAAGCATTGAAGAAATATACTTAACACCTTTAAGAGCCGTATATGCCTAACCCATATGAGACATGATACTAAGCAGTCAAAAACTGGAAGCATTCCCTTTGAGAATAGGAACAGGAAGCTAACTCTCACCAATTCTATTCAACATAGTACTGTGAGTCCTTATCAGATAAATCAGACAAGAGAAAGAAATAAGATATACAAACAGGAAAAGAAGGAGTCAAACTATCTCTCTTTGCTCATTATATGATTATAGACCTAAAAAACCTTAAAGACTGTCCAAAGGTTGCTGGAACTGATAAATGACTTCAGTGAAGTTTCAGCATTTAAAATCGATGTACAAAAATCAGTAACATTTTTGTATATCAATAATGTTTAAGCTCTGAGCCAAATCAAGAACACAATCTCACTGATAAATGACTTCTGTGAAGTTTCAGGATATAAAACCAATGTATAAAAACAGTAGCATTTCTATATATCAATAATGTTTAAGCTGGGAGCCAAATCAAGAACATATATAATCTAATTTAAAGTAGCTTCAATAAATAAACACAAAATACCTAGGAATACATTTAACCAAAGAGGTGAAAGATCTCCACAAGGACAACTGTCAAATTCTGCTGAAAGAAATCATAGATGACACAAATAAATGAAAAAAAAACATTTGTGCTCATGGAGAATACCTATGAAATACTATACTTTAATATAGAATTAATATTAAAATGGCCATATATTCCAAAGCAATTTATAGACTCAATGTTACTCCTGTCAAGCTACCAATATCATTTTTCACAGATTCAGAAAAAACTATTTTAAAATTCATATGAAACAAAAAAGCAGCTCAAATAGTCAAAGCAATCCTAAGCAAAAGAACAAAGCCAGAAGTATCACATCACCTGACCTCAAACAATATAATAAGGCCACAGTAACTAAAACAGCATTGTACTGGTACAAAAACAGACAAATAGACCAATGGAGCAGAATAGGGGACTCAGAAATAAAGGCACACACCTACATCCATCTGATCTTTAACAAAGTTAACAAAAGTAAGCAATAGGGAAAGGACTCCCTGTTTAATAAATATAGCTAGCTAGCCATTTGCAGAAGAATGAAACTACTCCTACATTTCACTGTATACAGACATTAAGATGGATTAAAGACTTAAATATAAGACCTTGAAATATAAGAATCCTTGAAGAAAACCTGGGAAACACAATATTTGATATCAGCCTTGGAAAATAATTTATAACTGTGTCTTCAAAAGCAATTGCAACAAAAACAAAAGTTGACGAAGAGCATGTAATTAAAGAGCTTATTTACAGCAAAATAAACTATCAATAGATTAAATAGACAACCTACAGAATGAGAAAAATATTTGCAAACTATGTATCTGACAAAGGTCTTATATCCAGAATCTATAAGAAACTTAATTGAATGAGCAAAAAGCATATAACCCCATTTAAAAATGGGCAAAGAACATGCATAGACACTTCTCCAAAAGAGACGTACAAGCCAGCAAATATGAAAATGCTCACTATCACTAATCATCAGAGAGATGCAAATAAAAACCACAAGGAGATTCCATCTCTTACCAGTCAGAATGGTTATTACTAAAAAATCAAAAAATAGCAGATGCTGACAAGGCTGCAGAGAAAACCGAATGCTTGTACACTGTTAATGGGAATGCAGATTCATTCAGCCACTATGGAAATCAGTTTGGAGATCTTTCAAAGAACTTTAAATTGCTATTCAACACAGCAGTCTCATTACTGGGTATATATCAAAAAGAAAATAAATCATTCTACTAAAAAGACATGCAGTTGTATGCTCACCACAGCACTGTTCACAATAGCAAAGACATGGAATCAATTTAAGTGTTCATCAGTGGTGGATTGGATAAAGAAAATGTGGCACATATACACCACTGAACACTTTGCAGCCAGAAAAAGGAATGAAAAACTGTATCATTTACAGGAATATAGATGCAGCTGGAGGCCATTGTTTTAAACAAATTAACACAGGAACAGACAACCAAATACCTCATGTTTTTACTTATAAGGGTGAGCCCAGCAATAGGTACTCGTGGACATAAAGATGGGAATGATGGACACTGAGGACCACTGCAGTAGGAGGTAGGAAGGATGGCAAAGGGTGAGAAACTTTTGGGTCCTGTGCTCAGTACCTGGGTGATGGGATCAGTCATACCTCAATCCTCAGCATCATGCAATATACCAAAGAAATAAACTTGCAAATGTACTCCTGAATCTAAAATAAAAGTTGAAATTGTCAAAAATGGAAACATTTAAAGAAATGCCTGAACTCCCAAAGATAGATACTGTTTTTTTTTTTTTTTTTTGCTTTTTGAGACAGAGTCTCACACTGTCACCCCAGTTGGAATGCAATGGTGCGATCTTGGCTCACTGCAACCTCTGCCTGCCAGGTTCATGTGATTCTCCTATCTCAGCCTCCCAGGTAGCTGGAATTACAGGCGCACGCCACCACCTGGCTAATTTTTTGTATTTTCTTTTCTTTTTTTTTTATTGCATTTTAGGTTTTGGGGTACATGTGAAGAACATGCAAGATTGTTGCATAGGTACACACATGGCAGTGTGGTTTGCTGCCTTCTGTCCCCTCACCTGTATCTGTCATTTCTCCCCATGCTATCTCTTCCCACCTCCCCACCCCCCGTCCCTCCCCCATTTCCCCCGAATGGACCCCAGTGTGTAGTGCTCCCCTCCCTGTGTCCATGTGTTCTCATTGGTCAACACCCGCCTATGAGTGAGAATATACGGTGTTTGATTTTCTGCTCTTGTGTCAGTTTGCTGAGAATGATGGTTTCCAGGCTCATCCATGTCCCTACAAAGGACGTGAACTCATCGTTTTTGATGGCTGCGTAATATTCCATGGTGTATATGTACCACATTTTCCCTATCCAGTCTATCATCTTTGGGCATTTGGGTTGGTTCCAGGTCTTTACTATTGTAAACAGTGCTGCAATGAACATTCGTGTGCACGTGTCCTTATAGTAGAATGATTTATAATCCTTTGGATATATACCCAATAATGGGATTGCTGGGTCAAATGGGATTTCTATTTTTAGGTCCTTGAGGAATTGCCACACTGTCTTCCACAATGGTTGAATTAATTTACATTCCCACCAACAGTGTAAAAGTGTTCCTATTTCTCCACATCCTCTCCAGCATCTGTTGTTTCCAGATATTTTAATGATCGCCATTCTAACTGGTGTGAGATGGTATCTCAATGTGGTTTTGATTTGCATTTCTCTGATGACCAGTGATGATGAGCATTTTTTCATATGTTTGTTGGCCTCCTGTATGTCTTCTTTTGTAAAGTATCTGTTCATATCCTTCACCCATTTTTGAATGGGCTTGTTTGTTTTTTTCTTGTAGATCTGTTTTAGTTCTTTGTAAATTCTGGATATCAGTCCCTTGTCAGATGGGTAGACTGCAAAAATTTTTTCCCATTCTGGTGGTTGCCGATTCACTCTACTGACTGTTTCTTTTGCCATGCAGAAGCTGTGGAGTTTGATTAGGTCCCATTTGTCTATTTTGGCTTTTGTTGCCATTGCTTTTGGCGTTTTGGTCATGAAGTGCTGCCTACGCCTATGTCCTGAATGGTTTTGCCTAGATTTTCTTCTAGGGTTTTTATAGTGTTAGGTCTGATGTTTAAGTCTTTAATCCATCTGGAGTTAATTTTGGTGTAAGGTGTCAGGAAGGGGTCCTGTTTCTGCTTTCTGCACATGGCTAGCCAGTTTTCCCAACACCTTTGATTAAACAGGGAATCCTTTCCCCATAGCTTGTTTTTGTCAGGTTTGTCGAAGATCAGATGGTTGTGTGTATGTTGTATTTTCTCTGAGGCCTCTGTTCTGTTCCATTGGTCTATATCTCTGTTTTGGTACCAGTACCATGCTGTTTTGATTACTGTAGCCTTGTAGTATAGTTTGAAGTCCGGTAGTGTGATGCCTCCTGCTTTGTTCTTTTTGCTTAAAATTGACTTGGCTATGCGGGCTCTCTTTTGGTTCCATATGACGGTTAAGGTGTTTTTTTTTTCCAGTTCTGTGAAGAAGGTCATTGGTAGCTTGATGGGAATAGTGTTGAATCTGTAAATTACTTTGGGCAGTATGGCCATTTTCACGATGTTGATTCTTCCTAACCATGAACATGGAGTGTTTCTCTATCTGTTTGTGTCCTCTCTTATTTCGTTGAGCAATGGCTTGTAGTTCTCCTTGAAGAGGTCCTTTACGTACCTTGTTAGTTGTATTCCTAGGTATTTTATTCTCTTTGTAGCAATTGTGAATGGCAATTCATTCTTGATTTGGCTCTCTTGAAGTCTATTACTGGTGTATAGGAATGCTTGTGATTTTTGCACGTTGATTTTGTATCCTGAGACTTTGCTGAAGTTGTTTATCAGTTTCAGGAGATTTTGGGCTGAGATGATAGAGTCTTCTAGGTATACAATCATGTCATCTGCAAATAGAGACAATTTGATTTCCTCCTTTCCAATTTGAATACCTTTTATTTCTTTTTCTTGCCTGATTGCTCTGGCTAGAACTTCCAGTACTATATTGAATAGGAGTGGTGAGAGAGGGCATCCTTGTCTAGTGCCAGATTTCAAAGGGAATGTTTCCAGTTTTTGCCCATTCAGTATGATATTGGCTGTTGGTTTGTCGTAAATAGCTTTTATTGTTTTGAGATACGTTCCGTCAATACCTAGTTTATTGAGGGTTTTTAGCATAAAGGGCTGTTGAATTTTGTCAAAAGCCTTCTCTGCATCAATTGAGATAATCATGTGGTTTTTGTCTTTGGTTCTGTTTATGTGGTGAATTACGTTTATGGACTTGCATATGTTCAACCAGCCTTGCATCCCCGGGATGAATCCTACTTGATCATGGTGGATGAGCTTTTTGATATGCTGCTTCAATTGGTTTGCCAGTATTTTATTGAAGATTTTTGCATCTATGTTCATCATGGATATTGGCCTGAAATTTTCTTTTCTTATTGAGTCTCTGCTGGGTTTTGGTATCAGGATGATGTTTGTCTCATAAAATGATTTGGGAAGGATTCCCTCTTTTTGGATTGTCTGGAATAGTTTCAGGAGGAATGGTATCAGCTCCTCTTTGTATGTCTGGTAGAATTCAGCTGTGAACCCTTCTGGACCTGGGCTTTTTTTGGGTGTTAGGCTCTTTATTGCTGCCTCGACTTTAGACCTTGTTATTGGTCTATTCAGGGTTTCAGCTTCTTCTGGGTTTAGGCTTGGGAGGATGCAGGTGTCTAGGAATTTATCCATTTCTTCCAGGTTTACTAGTTTATGTGCATAGAGTTGTTTGTAATAATCTCTGATGATGGTTTGGATTTCTGTGGAATCTGTGGTGATATCCCCTTTATCGTTTTTTATTGCATCAATTTGGTTACTCTCCCTTTTCTTTTTTATTAATCTGGCTAGTGGTCTGTCTATTTTGTTGATCTTTTCAAAAAACCAGCTCCTGGATTTATTGATTTTTTTGAAGAGATTTTGTGTCTCTATTTCCTTCAGTTCTGCTCTGATCTTAGTTATTTCCTGTCTTCTGCTAGGTTTTGAGTTTTTTTGATCTTGCTCCTCTAGCTCTTTCAATTTTGATGATAGGGTGTCAATTTTAGATCTCTCCTTTCTTCTCATGTGGGCACTCATTGCTATATATTTTCCTCTAGAGACTGCTTTAAATGTGTCCCAGAGATTCTGGTATGTTGTGTCTTCGTTCTCATTGATTTTGAAGAACATCTTTATTTCTGCCTTCATTTCATTGTTTATCCAGTCAACATTCAAGAACAAGTTGTTCAGTTTCCATGAAGCTGTGCGGTACTGAGTTAGTTTCTGCATTGTGAGTTCTAACTCGATTGCACTGTGATCTGAGAGACTGTTTGTTATGATTTCCGTTCTTTTGCATTTGCTGAGGCGTGATTTATTGCCAATTATGTGGTCAATTTTAGAGTAGGTGTGTTGTGGTGCTGAGAAGAATGTATACTCTGCGGATTTGGGGTGGAGAGTTAGGTAAATGTCTATTAGGTTTGCTTGTTCCAGGTCTGAGTTCAGGTCCTGGATATCCTTGTTGATTTTCTGTCTGGTTGATCTGTCTAATATTGACAATGGGGTGTTAAAGTCTCCCACTATTATTGTGTGGGAGTCTAAGTCTCTTTGTGAGTCTTTATGAACTTGCCTTATGTATCTGGGTGCTCCTGTATTGTGTGCGTATATATTTAGGATCGTCAGCTCTTCTTGTTGCAGTGATCCTTTTACCATTATGTAATGTCCTTCTTTGTCTCTTTTGATCTTTGTTGCTTTAAAGTCTATTTTATCAGAGATGAGAATTGCAGCTCCTGCTTTTTTTTGCTCTCCATTTGCTTGGTAGATCTTCCTCCATCCCTTTATTTTGAGCCTTTGTGTATCCTTGCATGTAAGATGGGTTTCCTGGATATAGCACACTGATGGGTTTTGGCTTTTTATCCAATTTGCCAGTCTGTGTCTTTTGATTGGGACATTTAGTCCATTGACATTTAGGGATAGTATTGTTATGTGTGTATTTGATACTGTCATTTTGATGCTACCTGGCTGTTTTGTTGGTTAGTTGATGCAGATTATTGATTGTGTTGATGCTCTTTTTCCATTTGGTGTGTTTTTGGAGTGGCTGGTACTGGTTGTTCCTTTATATGTGTAGAGCCTCTTTCAGAAGTTCTTGTAGGGCAGGTTTGGTGGTGATGAAATCTCTGAGTGCTTGCTTGTTCACAAAGGATTTTATTTTTCCTTCACTTATGAAGCTTAGTTTGGCTGGATCGGAGATTCTGGGTTGAAAGTTCTTTTCTTTAAGGATGTTGAATATTGGCCCCCAATCTCTTCTGGCTTGTAGGGTTTCTGCTGAGAGATCTGCTGTGAGTCTAATGGGCTTCCCTTTGTGGGTAACCCGACCTTTCTCTCTGGCTGCCCTTAGCATTTTCTCTTTCATTTCAACCCTGGTGAATTTGATGATTATGTGCCTTGGGGTTGCTCTTCTTGGGGAATATTTTTGTGGTGTTCTCTGTATTTCCTGGATTTGAATATTGGTCTGCCTTGCTAGGTTGCAGAAGTTTTCCTGGATAATATCCTGAAGAGTATTTTCCAGCTTGGATTCATTCTCTTCATCACATTCAGGTACACCTATCAGACGTAGATTAGGTCTTTTCACATAGTCCCACATTTCTTGAAGATTTTGTTCATTCTTTTTTGCGCTTTTTTCTCTGTTCTTGCCTTCTCTTTTTATTTCATTGAGTTGATCTTTGACCTCTGATATCCTTTCTTCTGCTTGGTCAATTCGGCTGTTGAAGCTTATGCATGCTTCAGGAAGTTCCTGTGTTGTGTTTTTCAGCTCCATCAATTCACTTATATTCCTCTCTATGCTGTCCATTCTCGTTAGCATTTCGTCCAATCTTTTTTCAAGGTTCCTAGTTTCTTTGCGTTGGGTTAGAACATGTTCTTTTAGCTCACTGTAGTTTCTTACTACCCACCTTCTGAAGTCTGATTCTGTCATTTCATCACCCTCCTTCTCCATCTGATCTGGTTCCCTTGCTGGTGAGGAGTTGTGATCCCTTTTTTTTTTTTTTTTTTTTGAGACGGAGTTTCGCTCTTGTTACCCAGGCTGGAGTGCAATGGCGCGATCTCGGCTCACTGCAACCTCCGCCTCCTGGGCTCAGGCAGTTCTCCTGCCTCAGCCTCCTAAGTAGCTGGGATTACAGGCATGCAGCACCACGCCCAGCTAGTTTTTTGTATTTTTAGTAGAGACGGGGTTTCACCATGTTGACCAGGATGGTCTCGATCTTTCGACCTCGTGATCCACCCGCCTCGGCCTCCCAAAGTGCTGGGATTACAGGCTTGAGCCACCGCGCCCGGCCTGTGATCCCTTTTAGTAGGAGAGCTGTTCTGGTTTCGGGAGTTTTCATCCATTTTGCACTGGTTTCTTCCCATTTTTGTGGGTTTATCCACTTGTTGTCTTTGTAGTTAGTGTCTTTCAGATTGGGTCTCTGAGTGAGCTTCTAGTTAGTGGATGCTGAAGTTACTTCTTTTTTTTTTTTTTTTTTTTAAGCTTTTCTTCTAACAGTCTGGTCCCTCTGCTGTAGGACTGCTGAGGTCCTCTCTGGGCCCTGCTTGCCTGGGGATCACCTGCAGCAGCTGCAGAACAGTAAGGGTTGCTACCAGGTTCCTCTTCCGCTATCTTTGTCCCAGAAGGATGCTCGCCTACTGTCAGTCCGTTCTCTCCTTTATGAGGTGAGTCTTTGGATCCATGGGGGTCAGGGAGCTACTTGAGGAGACAGTCTATCTTTTATTGGGGCTTAAGTCCTGAGTTGTGAGCTCCGTTGTTCGTTCAGAGCTGCTGAGCAGGTACGTTTAGGTCTGCTGCAGCTGAACTCATAAAGTACTTTTTGTTCCCAGGTGCTCTGTCCCAGGGAGTTGGAGCTTTATGAGTTTCCGTTGCACTACTGCCTTTTTTTGATTTTTCTTTCAGGTCTAACCCGCCCAGCTAGCAGCACGCCTAGCCTCTGCCTGCCCGCAGGGGCTTTGCTGAGCTGCTGTGGGCTCCGCCCAGCTGCCCTGTGCTCTTCCCTGCAGTCCTGTTTATATGGGCATAGTTAGAACTGTCTCGGCAATGGTGACCTCACCTCTGTTATGGCGGACTCTCTCTGTTGTGGCAGGTTGCCTCGGCAACGGTGGGTTGCCTCTGTAGCAGTGGAGAGTCTCAGTAATGGTGGATGCCCCTCCCCCACCGAACAGGACTGTCCTGGGTTCAGCTGTGCTTGGTTTGAAGGGCTCAACCCAGAGGGTTTCCAATTACTGTTTTTGTTTTCGTTGTTGTTGGGGGTGGCGGGTGGGACCAACTGAGCCTGATCACCTGGCTCCCTGACTCAGAGTCTTTTCTTTTAAGTTGAATGACCCCGCGTTCCAGTCGCTTGTTGAAAAGGCGCCGGGGGAATCTCCAGTTCTGCGACTCACGGAGTCGGCTCAAACAGTGTAGCCGGCTCCTGGCGGATTTTTTGCCTAGGAATCTCCTGGCCTTGCTCGCTATTTCAGATGAATGGGCAACTCTGCCGTCTCAGGGCTCTGCTTGCCAGCTAAGAGGGCTCCCAGACCAGTGGCTTTTGTACGGAGAACCGCAGCAACAGCGCGTGGTCACAGCAGCCGCGCGGGCCGAATCAACCCTGTGGGGGCCAAAACAGCCGCACCGGCTGGGACTGCAATGCTGGCGACCCCTCTGCCTGGGTATCTCCTGGTCTGTGGGCAATAAGAATTCGTCTGGAAATGCGGCGTCCACTCACCCTCTGCACTTTCACTGGGAGCTAAAGTCCTGAGCTGTTCTTAGGCGGCCATCTTCCCAGCATTCCCTCACTAGTATTCAATTTTTTGTATTTTCAGTAGAGACAGGTTGGCCAGACTAGTCTCAAACTCCTGACCTCATGATCCACTAGCCTCAGCTTCCCAAAGTGCTGTGATTACAGGCATGTGCCACCACGCCCATGATACATTGTTATAGAGTGTATATACTTGTATAGAGAGCAACATATACTTGTCATATGTTGCACTCTGTAACAATGCCTGATACATTGTTATAGAGTGCAACATATTACAAGTACATAGGTCAGCATAATATGGGAAGTTGATTTTTGTTTGTGAATAAATGTAGTTTACCTCTTTTTAGACTAAGAGTCATGTTCTCACATCATGCTTTAGTGGAATTTATATTGACTTGTATAAATAATCTCGTCCACCTGTAGGAGGAGATTATCCTGCTGAAATAAGCTTTTCCTTCTGATACACTGTTTAGCTTCTGATCCTGTACTCGATTCACTATAATTAAAAACATGTATAGTGCTGTTAACAAATATCTAAAACTTGCACTTACTTTTGTGAATAGATTTTAAACATAGATTCTTGTTATACTTTAATAATGGGAAGAAATTTCTTATTGCATTTCACAGTCTATAGAGAAAACAATAGAAAATATCTTCTGAAGTTACTGACAGATCTTTCAGATTCCAGCTTTGTGATTCTCAAACTCTCTTGGCATAAGTCTCACATTGGGTGCTTGATAAAAATACACATTTCTGGGCTGGCTTTTAGATATTTAAATTTGCTAGGTCTCTTAGGGAGTCAAGATTCTACAAATATTCCATATGATTATGATACATGTGGTCTGTGGACCATAATCTTGACAACCCTGTTATAGGTGATTTTATATTAGCTTATAGTGTCAGAGATGTAAGAATTATGTATAATTACTTCAAAGGCATGGACTTGAAGTATTGGAACAGGAAACATTCAGATTATTTACCTCTGAACCGCTCTTTTACCTATGTGACCAAGAATTCTGTTATTACTGAAAATATTAGGTAGCTTCATGGGGAGGCTTTGAAATGCCTTTGAAACTTTGGAAATGAATCTTACATGCTCAAATAATATTTTAGTTCTAGACCCATCTCATATAATAATAAGTGTGTGTGTAAAAGAGAGAGAATATTTCAGGGTGAGTTAGAATGTTCTGCTTTTTCTTGTTTTTGTTTGTAGTACATTAGTATCCTCTGGTGAATGTGGTTTAGTAGGTGTGCCCAAACTGTGGTTTCATTCTTTATTCCCTTGAAAGTTTTCTCATTCATGTACTTTTTCTTCTGGAAACAAGTTTTTTTTACAGGCTTTTCTAGTAAATCTTTTTTATGACTTCTATTTCTCTCAACATAAGGTGATTTGAGCTCTGATGTCTTTTTTTTTCCCCCCATTACCGTGAGTGGAGCTGGTGCTGTCATTGATACAATGGCAGGGATGCTGGGAAATCTGATTTTAATTCCTAAAAGCACTGAAGATGGCTTTAAAAGTTATAAAGAGTTGTTAGACCAGTATGGGATTTAGAAATCATGGAGTGATTACTTTTGAGCAAAATTGTAAATATTGCCAGCCTCGCAATACAGTGTTAGCTCTCTAAGACAAAGGACACATTTTGCTTAACATGTTATATGGAAAACACTTAGTTATATACTGGTCTTTTTAGTTATGCCTGAACGTAGTCACAATTATCTGCAGAAGCATCTGCATGTACAAAGAGAGAATTTAGAGAACTGGGGCCAAATTTCAGAGGATATCGACATTTTACAAATTGCAATAGCCTTTGAAAGCCTCAAGCATGAAAAACAAATCTTTTTATCTTTTAACTGAGCTGAATAGGTCCTTGAGGCACAAATACTGACTTATCTTAGTGATGTGAATTCAGAAATACGTGTTTAACTTTTCAATTGTTCAAATTATTGAGACAAACTTTTGGGTGATGTTAAAATTAGGTTGGTCAGTTTTTAGGTTTATGTAAACAGATTTTTTTTTGGATGATAATCATTAACTTATTGAAAGCAAAGTTGAGATTTTATTGGAGGCTGCTTTGTTATATTTTAAATATTAGTGCTTTATTTGCAGATCTTTGACCATCTGTAAATATTATGACATTTAGAGTATAAAAATATACTTTTCTTAAAAAACTCAGCTAATATTTTGTGATTTCTTCTTAATAATTTATGGGCTATGTTTTGATAGAATATTTTTAATATTTAACATAATATATACTAATAGACCCTCCTTGATGTCTCTTCAGTATCACTTCCATAAAAAAGTAAGAGACAGATAGGAAATTGTTTTACAATTCTCCAGAAGAGTATAGTTACATTCTGTAGAACATAAGTAGTGACATATTAAAATAGAAAATAAGGTGCTAATTCTACTGCACACTGAGGCCTTGCTTATCCAACATTTTTAATCATGATATAAAATATATTCTGGATTTTGTGGTAGTGTCTGTATATGCATTTCCAGAGTAGAGGTTTCTATAGCCTCAAGTGATAGAATAAAGTATATTTGCATTTGTTCTTAATAGAAAATATTTTTAACTTCTTTATCTTTCCTTCCTTCCATCATAAATTTGTGGATTATATAGGAAAGAAATCTTATTAATTAGTGAATATATTAAACATCTGATAATGTCCCTTTTTACAAGCAGTGTGTGCTTTAGATTAAAGCCTCTGGCAGCTGCCAAAGGTGGGACTTGAAATGACACCTGGAAAAAATCTTGGATGTTAGAATTGTTATCGTCCAAAGTGGGTGAGAGAGAAGTTCCTGTAAATTTTGGATTTCAGATATATGATATCAAAATGGAGGTTTTTCTTGATATGTGGTTGAATGTTTATTTTTATAGTAAGTCAGCTTTAAGTATATTTGAGTTGAAATATAAAGAATTATCTTCAGAAACCAAACAGGAGACAGGTGTACAAAAGGACAAAAGTCCACATGAAGTGGGAATGCCTTGGGTCACCACTGTCTTACATCCCAGCCATTCAAAGAACCTTCTCACTGTGTTTAATATCTTCCCTCTTAGACATTTCAATGGACTTAAAATGAACAGGGACAGTATAATCGATGGCCTCTGACACTAAGTTGTATTGGTCTTGGTGGGTTGGAAAATCTAAGCTCCATAATGGTGGTAGGATTTATGATACTGGGAGTGGCAGGCACTTTTATATACCGATGCCATATAGTTGGATGCTTGTGAGAATTAATATACAATAGGAAACAAGCCTTCAACAGATTACAGAGGTTGGAAGGGATCAGGGTGATGCTAGTCTTGTCTTTATAAAATTAAAGAAGAAAGGTGAGATCTGAATGCCATGGTCAGGATGATCCACAAGATGGAGTTATTTTACACTGGTAAAATGTCTTTAAAATGAACACTTTACTTGAGTGAACAATACTACTTTCAGCAAGAGAAACCCAAAGTAAGAACACTTAATTTATTACAGTCGAAGATATGACTAGAAAACCACACAAGAACTACTGCTTTGATGACGTATTAATCATTCTAGATTTTATCTGCTTATTTTCCCAAATCTGTAGGTTGAAGAATTCTTTTATAAGATTAAGTAAGCACCATTCTTATGCCATGCTTGCAGGAGTTACAACTGAGAAAATTCTAATTTTCTTTTTGTTTACAGATTTACAATTCATTTCAAAAGATTAATGGAAAAAATTAAAAACAAATGTTTCCCCATTATAGTCATTTTTGATATCTAGCACTTTATATGGCTGACACATAGTAGGTGCATAGTACATTTGTAGTTGACAAGATGGCTTACATGGAAAGATGTAGACCAGAAATTGTACTGTATTGAGCTAGGAAATAATGTGTTAATTTGCCTCCATGCAGATTCCTTGCTGTATAGTAGGTTTGTATTATGATTCTGTCTTTTAACCAGGCTTAAATATATATTCCAAAAGTGTCCTTTTCCGAAATGGTTTTTAATGTTCTGAGATCTGGGTTGGCAGCACATTTAATATATATAGGTTACTGTGAGAAAGTTGATTTTTTTGCTGCAGGTTATTAAAAAATAACTGAAAGAGGTAGGCCATGATTTGATTATATTCTAGGTATTTTTTTTGCAACTGTTATTATTGAGTTAAACTTTGTATTATTACCTGTGTATTTCTACAAAACAATGTTTTAAAAGTGTTTGAGAAATAATTTCCTTTTTTTCCCCTTTTGTTAAAAGGTAGTCAATGTCACCTGCATTCCTTCTAAACATTTAGCTAATAGTATATAAAATGTAAGCTTATTAATAATGTAAACCTGGGTTTTCAGTTTAAGTAATAAATAACTGATTGAGCCCCACCCTATCTGAGAGCAGAGGTTCCACAGCTGCACCTTCTTCCCCATTTTGTTGATCTGCAGCTGTTTCTGCCACTTCTCTCTTTTCCAGCCAGAGTTGCCAAGTCCCTGCAATGACTGTGCAGACCCCACAGATCCTGGGACTATTCCACATACTTCCACACCTTACATACTGGTGTCACCACTGCAGTGAGTGTGCCCATTTCATGATTCCAAGTGCTGTGGTTGTTTTGCATATCCCCAAGCCTTGGACCCTGTCTGTGCAGCTGCTTAGCATAGTGAGGCCTTAGGCACTCACACCATTGTTATGGTAAGTGCACCTGTGCCTCAGACCCAGACATTGCTGCCACTGGGTGTGTGCCCACATGTCAGACCTGCTAAAAGGGATCCCCTTCATCATGACTTCCTCCATGAGGCAAAAGGATAACTAAAGGACCCCAGCAACCTTGCCATTAAGGACACCAAGAGTCCTTGTTGCTGCCAGGTACACCTGTGACCTTGGCTGCTAAAGATCCTCATAGTCTTTCCTGATGCTGACCTAGCTGATGTAACTGTGGATATTTCACTGTTTTATCTCCCTGAAGCCAGAATTACTACTAAGCACCCACACCCTGAGCCAGAGATGCCACACCCTAGTTGGCAGCCTCATACGCAACCTTAGGTAAATATTTTTCTGAAGTCAGTTCATAAAGTCTGGAAGAGGAGACTGCTCCCTCAAATGTGCAGATGTCAGAGCAAGGCTACAGTAAACACAAAACTTCAAGTAAACATGACACCACCAAAGCAACATGGTAATTTTCTAGTATCTGACTATAAAGAAATGGAAGTCTATGAAGTATCTGACAAAGAATTCATAATAATTCTTTAAGGAACTTAAGGGAGCTAAAAGACAACACAGATAGAAAATTCAAAAAAATCAGAAAACAATACATGAACAAAACAAGAATTTCAACAAAGATATAGAAATCATTAAAATAAAACCAAACACAAATTCTGGAGCTGAAGAATACAATGAATGGAATGAAAAAAGCAATAGAGAGTGTCAGCAGTAGACTCAATCAAGCAGAAAAAAAAATCTAAAAATGTAAGGACAAGTGGTTTGAAGTTTTCTAGTCAAAGGAGGAGGACAAAGCATGACAAGGAATTAAGAAAACTTATGAGACTCATGAGACATCATTCAGAAAACTAAAATACAAATTATGAGAATTCAAGAAGGAGAAGAGACAGAGAAAGGAGAAGAAAGCTTATTTAAAGAATAGCTGAAAGCTTCCCAAATCTTGGGAGGGACATTGACATTCTAGTTCATGATAGCTATAAAGTCTTCCAACATGATAAACCCAAAGACGACTATACTGTGACACACTGTAATCAAATTGTCAAATGTCAAAGACAAAGATAAAATTTTGAAAGCAGCAAGAGAAAAACAAATCATCACCTACAAGGTAACCTCTATAAGACTGACAGTGTATTTTTTTTTAGCAGGCCAGCAGTGAGTGGGAAGATATATTAAAAGTTCTGGAAGAAATGACAATAATACTATACATTGTGGAATTATTTGAAAGAGAAATAGTGACTTTCCTAGATTAAAAAAAAAAAAACAACTGAGAGAGTTTGTCACCACTAGACTTGCTTTGCAAGAAATGCTTGAGGGACTTTTTGTATTGAAATGAAAACATGCTAAACAAAAAAAACATATGAAAGCATAAATATAACAGGTACAGCCAAATATATGGACATGTACAAATTAATGTAACATCATAAAAGTGATGCATAAATTACTTTTAATATTAACACATACATTAATAGATAAAAATTTGCTAGTAGTTACACAGTATGATGAGAAGCACACTCTATAAGAACATGAAATATATGTATGCAGAGTAAAAGTATAGTGTTTTTATATGACATTGAAGTTAAGTTGTTACCAATTTAAAATAGAAGGTTAAGCCTTGAGCTAACAATAAAGAAAAAGCCTATAATAGGCACACAAAAATAAAGAATGTAAATCAAAGCAAATCCCTCCAAAAAATAGAATAACAAAGGGAGATAACAAAAGAGGAAGAGACAAAACCACTGTAAGATAAACAGAAAACAACTAACAAAATGGTAACCGTATGTCCTCACCTAAAAATAATTTTTTTAAATATAAATAAATTAAACTCACTACCAAACAAAAGTCATAGGATAGAATGGCTGAATTGACAAAAAACAAGATTCAGTCATATGTTGTCTACAAGAGATTCACTTTAGAATTAAAGACACATAGGCTAAAAGTGAAGGGATATAAAAAGATATTTCATGCAAATAAAAAAAAGAAAACAATGGTGGCTATATTTATATTCAAAAAATAGTCACCAAGTCTAAAACTTCATCTAGAGAAAAGAAGGTCATTATACATTGATAAAAGAGTTAAGTCAACAGTAAGTTATAAGTATATACACACCCAATATTACAGCATCTAAATATTTAGATAAAATATTTATAATTATCTAAATGATAGATCTGAAGGCAGAAATTGAAAACAATACAATAACACTTGGGGACTTCAGTATCATACTTACTAGAATAGGTGGAACATTCAAATATTGAATATCAACCATAAACAGATGACTTAAACAATACTGTCTAGCAAAAGGGTCCTATCTGATGTACACAGAACTTTTCAGTACACACAGAACATTCTCCAGGTTAGATCACATATTAGGTCACAAAACAAATCTTAACAAATTTAAGAAAGTAAAAATCTGTCTAAAATAAAAACCATTTTTTTGTGTGTGTGAGTGCAATGCAATGAAAGTTGAAATTAGTAACAGCAAGGAAGTAAAAAATTCATGAATACATGGAAACTAAGCTCTACACTGCTGAACAACCATTGGATTAAAGAGAAAATTAAAAGGGAATGTGAAGTGTATCTCAAAACAAAGGAAAATTAAAACACAATATATCAAAGCCCATGGGATGCAGCAAAAGCATTAATGAGAAGAAAAAACTTTACACCTCAGAGAACTAGAAAAACAAGAATAAGCTAAGCCAAGTGTTAGCATAAAGATGGAAACATTAAAAATTAGAAAAGAAATCAAATAGAGAATTAAAAACACAAAAAATCAACAAAGCTAAAAGTTGTTTTTCAAAAGATAAAGATGAATTTTTAAAAACCCTTAGCTAGCCTAAGAAAAAGAGAAAGAAGATTTGGAGAGTTAATATCAGAAATGTAAGTGGAGACATTAAAGTGAATTTTTCTGAAATAAAAATCAAAAGGACTTATAAATAATTATATGTTGAAAAACTAGGCTACATAAAAGAAATGGATCAATTTTGAGAAACTTCCTTTTTTTTTAAAAAAATCTTGAATTTTATTAAGAATAGTTAACATTTTTTAGGTACTCAAATCTAATAAATATATATAAATATATAAAAATATAATAAATATATATAAATCAATGACAGTTTCTTTATTAATCTTTTAAAATAAATCAGGACTGCTAGATGAGATAACTTGTTATATTTATAATAGCAAAGTAATTGTAGTATGACATTTCAACCAAAAATGTAAAAGTAGGCTGTTCTATAAAAGAGCAAGTTGTGATATTTGCCAAAGTAGTGTTCTTACTACTTATATATTTATCTTAATAGATTGCAATCTGTTTGTAGAAAAATAGCCAATGTCAGACATTGATTTGTTCCCATTTTTTGGCTGCTGTGTTTTAAACTACCACAGTTGTATCAGAAGGAAATAGAAAACCTGAAAAGAACAATAACAAAGAGATTATTGAATAGTAATGAAAAGTCTCCCAACAATGAAAAGTTTAGAACCTGATGGCTTCATACATGAATTTTATTAAAAGAAAAATTAATATGAATCTGAGACTGTTCCAGAAAATAAAAGGAAAGGGCACATTTTCCAATTCATTTTATGAGGCCAGCATCATTCTGATACTAAAACCAGGCAAAAATAGTAAGGAAAAAAAATAGTATAAGCTAATTTCCCTAATTAACATGGATACAAAAATCCTTAAGGAAATACCAGTAAACCTCATTCAACAGCATGATAAAAGGATCCAACCCCATGACAAAGTGGAATTTTTCTGTTATGCAAGGATGGCTCTACATACACGATCAATATGATATAACATATTAACAGAGTGAAGGACAAAAATAACATAGTCATCTTCATAGAGGCAGAACAAGAAATTGACAAAGATCAACACCCATTCAAGATAAAAACTGTCAACAAAATAGTGATAGAAGGATCTTACCGCAACATAGTGAAGGCTATATATGAAAAACCCATACGTATCATGATAATAAATGAGGACAAACTGAAAACTTTTCCTCTGAGATACTGAACAATACAAAGATTCCCACTCTGGTCACTTCTCAACATAGTATCAGAAGTTTTAGCTAGAACAATTAGGTAAGAAAAAAAACAACAACAAGAAGAAAAACAATTATCTTTGTTTGCAGATAATATGATCATATACCTAGGAAATTCTAAAGAAAGAACAACAACAGAATTCTGTTAGAACTAACAAATAAATTCAGTAAGGTCACATAATACAAAATCAACAGAACAAAACCAATTGTGCTTCTATTGCAAACAACAAACTGTCCAAAAAGAAAATTAAGAAAGCAATCTCATTCTTAATGTCAACAAAAAGAATAAAATACTTAGGAATAAACTTAACCAAAGAAGGGAAAGACTTGTACACTAAAAATTATAAAGCATTGATCAAGGAAATTAAGGAAGAGAAATAAATGGAAAAACAACTCATGTTAATTTATTGGAAGAATTAATATTGTTAAAATGTTACTAACCAAAGTTATGTACACATTTAGTGCTCTATCAAAATCTGCATGGAATTAGTTGCAGATAGAGAAAAACAATCCTATAATTCATGTGAAACCACAAAAGACCCTGAGTAGCCAAAGAAACTTAGCAAGAAGAATAAAGCTAGAGTTATCATGCTGCCTAAGTTAAAATTTTATTACAGAGCTACACTAATTAAAAAGTATGGTACTGGCACGAAAACCAATAGAACAGAAAAAAGAGCATAGTAATAAACCCATGCATACACAAACAACTGATCTTTAACCACATGACAAGTATACATAATGTTGAAAAGATAATCTCTCTAATAAATGGTGCTAGAAAAAACAGATATGCACATGCAGAATAATGAAATATTATCCTTATCTTAAACTGCATGCAAATATCAATTCAAATGTATTAAAAGCTTAACTCTAAGACCTGAAATTGCCAAACTAGTAGAAGAAAACCTAAGAAAAAAGCTTCATGACATTGGTCTGGGCAATAATTTTTTTTATATGATCACAAAGGCACGGGCAACAAAAGCAAAAGTAGACGAACTTACATCAAAATGAAAAGCTTTTGCATAGGAACAAATAACAGAGTGAAAAGACAACCTATAGAATGGGAGAAAATACTTGCAAACAATATATCCTATAAAGAGTCAATACGCAAAATATGTGAAGAATTCAACAACTCAGTAGCATGAAAACAATCTGTTTAAAAAAATGGGCAAAGACCTGAATAGACGTTTTTCAACGGAAGATAACAAATTGGCCAATAGCTATATAAAAAAGTGTTCCACATCACTAATCATAAGGGAAATGAAGATCAAACTCATGATGAGATATCACATCACACCTGTTGGAATGGTTACTAGGAGAAAGATGAAAGATAAGCGTTGGTAAGATATGGAGAAAAGGGAACCTTTGTACACCACTCATGAGAATGTAAATGGTGCAGCACTTAATGAAAAACGGTATGGAGGCTCCTCAAAATTTAAAAATAAAACTACCATATACTCCAGCAATCCTACTTTTGTGTGTATATACAGCAACCTTATTTGTGGGAGATATGTTCCAAGACCCCCAGTAGATGTCTGAAACTTTAGAAAGCAATGAACCCTATATATACTATGTTTTTTTTTTCTGCACATACATGCCTAAGCTTATAAAATAGATACAATAAGAAGAAATTAATTTGAATAACTAATAATAATATATGCTTGTGTGGATGTGAAATGATAAAATGCCTATATGATGAACTGAAGTGAGGTGAATGCCATAGCCATTGGAATGCAGTGTTGGGCTATTATTATTCAGTTTCTGACTATACCATAGGAAGAAGATCATCTGCTTCAGGTGATCCTGGATTATTAGGCTATGATGTGGTTGGTTGGCTGTCAGGAGCAGATAATGTTAATGATTAACAGGTGGGTATTATGTACAGCAAGGACATGCTGGACAAAGGAATAATTCATGTCCCAGGCAAGACAAGCTAGATGACTATGGCATGGCTATGGTATAGCCATGCTATATGATGGCTATGGTATGTATATATGTAAATATATATAGACACACACATATATGTGTGCATGTGTGTGTGTGTGTATATATATATATATATATATATATATATAATATTTTTCAGTTTTAGAAAAGAAGGAAATCCTGCCATTTGGGACAACATGGATGAATGCAGAGGATCTTATGCTAAGTAAAATAGGCCAGACACAGAAAGACAAATATTACATGATTTCACTTATATGTGGGATATAAAAAAGCCAAACTCAAAGAAATGGAGAGTAGAAGGAACATTACCAGAGGTCAGGACGAGGGGAAGATGGGAAGATAGTGGTCAAAACATACAAATTTTACAGTTATTAGATGAGTATATTCTGGAGATCTAAGTTCTGGTGACTATAGTAGTTGTATTTTATTATATGCTTGAAATTTGCTAAGAGGGTACATCTTAGGTGTTCTTACCACAAAAAGAAAAAATATTGATGACTACACATGGTGATAGGTTAATTTGTGGTGATTATTTCATAATATATATGTCCATCAAATCATCAAATTTTATGCCTTAATTATATATGATATTTGTTAATTATAAATAGTAAGTCTTGAATAGAATAATCTATTTTGAAAAAGATTGCCTTGCTTAAAATGTCAATCAACTAGAGAGCAGAAGATGATATTTGAAAAATGGCTGTAGGTTGGACTAGATTAGACGTGGTGGTATTGATGAGCAATGGATTGTCTGAGGCACTTCCAGAACATTTCAAAAACTTACAGCATGACAAATGCCAATATTTCACAGAGATGGAATTTGTCATCAGAAGAGTAAACTGTCTTACTAGTAAACTTGATGCAAAAGGTAAAACTGTATAATCTAGAAATAAATCATTAAAATACAAGAACCTGTAAAGTAAAAATGATAATATAATCTGGAATGTAGTCTGCACAGAGAAGCCCCTGTTCTGAGCAATTTCATGGTCCAAGGGACATTAATTACCAACCAAAAGAAAGGCAGCTCCTGTAAGTTAAATATACTGAATATACAACATTATTAAATGAAGACCACAAAGCTTGGGGGTTAAAGGCCTTTACGTTGCCACATTTGCAAATCAGCAGGACCATGGTTAATTACTCCTAACCACAAAGTTAAAAACAAAAAAGATCTGCTTGTGTAACTTCTCTGGCTCTAATATGCATAGAAATTTATGGACTCATACACAAAATGCACAAGATTTGGGCAGTTATTTATGTTTTTCTTTCTCTATTTCAAACATGGTCAAGAAAATAAAGGGCTTTTTTTTTTCTCTTAAATTAAGTCTTATAAATGTACCAGAAATATTTTTGATTACAATGTTTATTTGGATTATTGGACCCTTTTAGCAGTATAGAGAGAATATGATTATATCTGATCATAGCCATTCCCTTTTGTTGCCATCTCTTTATTAATTGTATATATCAGGTTCATTCAGTTCTGTGCTTTTCAGCATATAGACTCTGAGTTTTACTCACATGCTGATTTTTAAATATATGTAAAGGGAATGAATACAGGACTGAATATGTAGTGGAAACTATTGTTAATAAGAGATGGAAAGCATTTTTGTCACTACCTGATAGAAGACTGCACACTCATGGTAAATCTGGAACTAGAAGTAATGGTTACAGAGTGGTATAAGTGATTGCTTATGTATGGGGATGGGCATCTGTCTTACTTAGCAGTAGCTTTTAAACTTTTGTTTTGCTGGTTGGTTCTTTGACTGTCTCCTTCACTCTCATCCAGTGAATTGTTCTTGGCTCCAAGGCACCTCTTAAGAAGGTCATTGATTCTTATTTGCTGCAAAGTTTTAGCACATGCATTCTTTTTTCCTTCTTAATATCCATGTTAGCTTTTTCCCCATCTTTGTCTTCTACTTATTTGTTTTTCTGAACATTGAGCCAATATAATTTTATTAATGTGCATAATCACAATGAGTCATGTTTTCTATGAAAAAGATTCATTGATCTAAGAGTTGACATACCTTTTATAAAGAATGTAAATCTACAACAATCTCTGGCACACAGTGGACACTATGCCTCGCTTCTTGTGACTTTGGAAAAATTTTAACCTCTCAGAATATTTTGTCTTCTCTTCTGTAAAATAAAAGCAATGACTAGAGAGGTGATTATCATTAAAATAAGTTATTAAATTCCGTTAAGGATGGGTATAGTTTTAATTAAATCCAGTGAACAATCTACAGTTAACTGAGCTTTTATTATTTGCTATATTTTGCCCTTCTACCTTCTTAAACTAATGACATTACAGGGGGAGTAAGGAAGTGGTAGAACAGGTAAGTAAAAAGCATCAGAGAATAAGGGTAGTATTCTATCCATGCTGGAACTAGCAATCTAGCTATTCTAAATAGTTCATTGACCCTCGAATTCCTGCATTCTTCATTTGAATTAAGTACTTGACACTTTTTGTTCTTAAACTCTTCCATCTGATCATCCAGTCTGTTTTGGAAAAGAAGTGTTTTTTTTTCCCCTCATATTTGGTTCAGCCTTTTGTTATCAGAAATATGCCTGTTTGGAAATTTGATTTTTCTGGGCTTTGGATCTTTTCAAGCACTCTAAAAATAAAATGCATCCAAAGCCCTGGATTTATTAATGATGGAGGGCTCTTGTTTGAGAGGCTTGATGGAGAGCTAGAGTCTCAGCTGCCTTTGTGAAATAGACATAGAGCCTATGATTCAAATAATTTTATTTTTAAGTAGGAGCCAGATAGGCCTCTCTGCACAAAACTGAGCAGAAATATGAGTAAAGTATATGAATATCCAATTGTGGTTGTTCAACCAAGTTGGCCTCAATACTTACTACAATGATGAAAATACATTTTGGGTGTTGGAGTACATTAGAACTGGATAAAGTCTGGCTGTGCCATTTAGAAACTTTGTTAAGTTGGGTAAGCTTAATTGATTTCTTTAGATCTTAGTTTCCTCATTTATAAAACAAGTAATATTTACAAGTTTTTCAATCTGGTTTAAGATAATATGTAAATCTACTACTATATACAGTGCTTTCATGAAGGTACATACTACTATCATCTTAGTCTATTTGGGCCACTATAAGAAAACGCATAAGAATGGGAAATTTCAAAACAACAGAAATTTATTGCTTACAATACTGGATACTAGGAAATCCAAGATCAAGGTGCCAGCAGATTCAGTGTCCAGTGAGGGCCTACTCTGTGCTTCATACACAGCACTTTTTTGCTACATCCTCACGTGGTGGAAGGGGAAAACAGGCTCCATCAGACCTCATTTATAAGGGCATTAATCTCATTTATGAAGCCAGAGCTCTCATGACCTAATCACCTCCCAAAGGCCCCACCTCTTAATTTTATCACCATGGGGGTTAGGTTTCAACAAATGAATTTTGAGGGGGATGCTAACATTCAGACCATAGCAGTTGTTATATTTAGAAGGCACGGAACAATGTAAGTATGGTTAGTAGCAGCAAATGTATCTCAGGAGAGAAAAGAAACAAGTTTGTGTTTGAAAATTAAGGGAACTTAAAAAATGGAAAGTTAGGAAGCAAGAGTACTGGCAGAAATATATTCCTTGAATGATATTATTGTGAACATATTTTTCCAATAATCTTTAAAAGAATCAATAACCAGAATCTGTTAAACCAGAACAAACCATTAAGCCTGGAAGATAATACGGGAAATGAAACTAAAATTTTGCTTTAGAATAGACATGTTTGATTTGTTATCTATTTTCTATGATCTGATCAAAATTTAAAAAAATTGTATCAGTTCTAAAATCATTACTTATAACTGAACTGCAGTCTAAACTACAAAATTCTTAGCCTAAACCCTTTGTGAATGAATCACCAAGATTAACATTTTTGTAGAGGTTTCAAGAAACCTCTTGAGTTGGAAACAAAATACACAAAGACAGCATATTGGAATATGTGGCTAAATTTTGGAATATTGTATTTCTTTGAACTACAGATCTTGTTCCCTGTTTTAGTGTTTGTTGTCATGAACATAATCACAAACCCACATGCTTGAAGCTTAATGAAAACCTCGTGGCTGCAGAAGTAATCAGAAGTATAACATGCTGCATTTCTCTTTTTAACCCATTTCATCTTACTGATGTTTTACACAGTATTTTCCAGAAGTTTTGAGCACACCAATCTTATGCAAGTGCTCAGGTCTTTGATATTTACAATGTGGGAAATAGGAAAAACAAGGATACATGATTGAAAGGGAGGGTCATTTATACTCCAGCATTTTTCAAACTGAGGATGTTGGAGGTCTTACACTTTACAAAATCTATTTCCAAGAGTGGTCTACAACCAGAATTTGACATTTTCCTTGTTACCTGAGTATCTTTTAGGTACCCTGTGTTAGGCCATATGCTGCAATAGCAGCCACCCTCACTACCACTCTGTATGCTTCTGCCTTGCAGCCTATCCTCACCACCCATGGGAGTTTCTAGCTTGTCATATATGGCAAATGAGAGCACTCATATTTGCTGTGAGTAGCCTGTAAGATCCGCTCCATTTTGCTAAGGTGAGTTTAGAAATCAAGAGAATTGAATTTTCCTAGCTGCATCTTTGGTCTGGTATAGGAATGCAGATCAGGTGCAGTGAGTCAAATCTAACTCCATCTGTGCCTTAATGTGATTCAGACATACTCGTCTGCCTTTTGGTCTTTTGTTACTCTGCTTTAAGCATACTGTACTCAGGGAATATTTGAGTATGACATAGATGGTCAGGCTCCCAAGTTTTGAAAGGGTAAAGGTAGTTTTTCATTTATAAATGATAATGGAAAAAAATATATTAAAAAAAAAAGGAAGGCATTTAGCTTTCAGGACATTGCTGGAAGAATTTTACACATAAGAGAAAGTAGGATAGCGCCCTAATATGTACTGTGCACTGTAATTTAGTGCTAGGTTTTTACATTTGTTATCCTTTTGCCTGTCCTTTTTACACATTTCTGTATTCTGTCTTGTTTATGGAAGGACATTAGGATTGGGGTAGATTAGATGGGATTGAGGGAGGCAGTCAGGGTTGTTTTAGAATAAATGGAGCAAGTAAGTAGAACAAACAAATGCTATCTTAATGAAGGTTTGAGTATTTGGACTTTTCTTCTTTACTTTTATCCAAACGATTATATTCTTTTGTAGCTAGGTTGGATACTAGGAGTAATGAAAACCTCTCTGAGAGTCATCATTAACAGAAGATTTGTCCCACACTTGAGACTAGAGCAACCCAAATGTATTATTTAGTTATCTTGGGAACAAATGAAGAATGAACTTCCCAAAACTCATTGTTAATGGGCTGTAACTCTTTTGGAAAAGAAATAAAAGGAGTGAGGGGTGCTTGCCATTAGCTAAGACATTTATTATAAGATTGATTATTGATACTGCTTTAACCAAGGCTAGACTAGTTTAGCTATACAGCTTTTAAAATCAGATTTATTGAGAAATAACTTAGACAAAATGAAATTCACCAATTTTGGAAACAGAATTTGTATATTCCCTTGCATCCTGTGGCTTTGTAGTTTTAGTAGTTTTTGGTAGCTCTCTTACAATTTTCTACATAAACTGTCATGTTTTCTGGGAAAAAGAGTTTTATTTCTTCCCTTCTAATATGTATGCTTTTTTTCCTTGTGCCTCATTACATTGGTTAGGATACCTAGAAATGAAATGTTGAAAACAAGGTGAGAGTGGAAATCTCTGTCTCATTCCTAATCTTAGGAAAAATGCGTTCAGTCATTAATGGTTCATATGATGTTAGCTATAAGTTTTTCATTGGTACCCTCTTTCAAATTGGGGAATTGGTCTTCTATTTTTAGTTTGCTGAGAGTTATCCTCTCTTATGGATGTTAAATTTTGTTAATTGCCTTTCCAACATCTATTGAGATGATCTTGTGGTTTCTGATTTTTAGTCTGTTAGTATGATGAGTTGCAGTGACCAATTTTCCAATAACTTATTACTTAAAGTATGGTCCCCAGAGCGGTGGAATTTGCATTATCTGAATACTTGTTAGAAATACAGAATCTCAGGCCTTATCTACTAAATCACAATCTACACTTCGTAAAAAAATTAAACCTTTTTGAGATAATGTAGATTCTGTTGCAGTTATAAGAAAGAAATAAAGACCAATTCAGTGTACTCTTTTCTATTTTCCTCAATAATAACATCCTCAAATTACAGTATGATATTACAAACAGTGTTGACATTGATATAATGAATATACAGATGTGTACATGACTAAACGGCCCTCTCATATTGCCCTTTTATAGCCATGCCCACTTTCCTCCTACCCCACTTCTTCCTTAAGCTCTGAAAACTGTGAGTCTGTTCTTCATTTCCAATTTTGTCATTTCTAGAACAGTATTTAAATGGTATCATATAGTATGTAACCTTTTGGGATTTGACTCTTTTTTTGCTCTGCATAATTTTCTGGAGATTCATCCAGGTTGTTGTATATAGAAATAGTTTGTTCATTTATTTTTTATTTTTATTAATGAGTACCATTCCAGGGAGCAGATGTATCATAGTTGGTTTAACCATTTGTCCATTGAAGGACATCAGGTTCTTTCTCATTTTTGGCTGTTATGACCAAAGATGATATAAAATTTGTGTGCAGATTTTCTAAAATGAACATAAACCTTCATTTTTTTCTGGTAAAAATGCCCTAGAGTGAAATTTCCAAATTGTGTGATAATCGAATGTTTAGTTTTTTAAAGTGTTGCTAAACTGTTAGGCAGAGTGGTTGTAACATTTTACATTCCCACCAGCAATGTATGAATGTTCCAGTATCTCCACATACTTACCAGCATTTGATGATATCCCTATTTTTTTTTTTTTCCTTTCTGGTAGTATGTAGTCATAGTTCACCATTCTTTTAATTTGGATTGTCATAATGGTTAATGATCTTTTCATGTACTTATTTTCCATTTATATATCCTCTAGATATGTGAAGTGTCTGTTCATGGCTTTTTCAATTTCTAATTGAATTTTTAAATTTACATTTTGAGCTAATCTATTCTAGATAATTGTCCTTTTTCAAATATATCTTTTGCAAATATTTTCTCCCACTTTTTGACTTGTCTTTCATCCTCTTAATGTGGCCTTTCTTAGAGAACACTTTTAATTTTGATGGAGTCCAATTACTCAGTTTGATGGTTCATGTCATAAGAACTCTTTGCTTAGCTGTAGATCCAGAAATGTTTTCTTCTATGTTTTTTTGCTAAAAGTCTTATGGTTTTATGACTTTTAAATCTGTGGTCCATTTTGATTTGATTTTTGCATAAGGTGTAAAATTTAGGTCAAAGGTTATTCTTTTGTCTATGGATATTCAGTTGCTCTAGCACCATTTGCTAAAAAAGCTCTCTTTCTTATACTGAATTGTCTTTGCAACTTTGTCAGAAATAAGTTGGGCATATTCGTGTGCATATGTTTCTGGATTCTTTGTTCCATTGGGCTATGTGTTTACCCCTTCACCAATATGACACAGTCTGGATTCCTGTAGCTGTAAAAGTCTTGAAATTAGGTATACTGATTATTCCTGCTTTATTATTTTAACAATTCTAGTTCTTTTACATTTTTGTATAAATTTGAAAATAATCTTGTCTATATGAAAAGTATTGCTTGAGTTTTGATAGGAATTTCATCAAACTTGTATACAAATTTGGGAAGAACTGATATCATTACTATGCTGAGTGTTTCAATTTATGATCACAGTATGTTTTTCCCTATATTCAGCTCTTTGATTTATTTCACCAGTATTGTGTTATTTTCAGGATACAGGTTTTAAACATTTTTTTTAGAGTTTCACCTATATGTCATTATGTTTTTATGGTTGTAAATAGTACTGCATTTAAAATTTTGTCCGTATGTTCATTATTGATATTAAAATACAATTTAATTTTGCAGGTTTATTTTGTATCATACTACCTTGCTAAATTCACTAATTGTTTATATGAGCTTTTTTTTTTCTTTTTTTTTATTACTTTATTTTTTTATTGCATTTTAGGTTTGGGGGTACATGTGAAGAACATGCAAGATTGTTGCATAGGTACACACATGGCAGTGTGGTTTGCTGCCTTCCTTCCCCTCACCTGTGTCTGTCATTTCTCCCCATGCTACCTCTTCCCACCCCCCCACCTCCCTGTCCCTCCCCTATTTCTCCCCAATGGACCCCAGCATGTGTCTTTAGGTAGGGGCTTAGCTTATTGACTCAAGACTGCTTTTTCCTAATGTTTTTATTGCATGCTGTAAATTACTCTTTTTGTGCTACTTTATCTGTGTCTCACAAATTTTGACATGTTGTATTTTTATTCATTTGTATGTATGTTGACTTCCTTTGAGACTTCCTCTTTGACTCATGGATTCTTTAAAATGTATGTTGTTTGCTTTCTAAGTGGGGACATTCCTGTTATTTTTAGATTGATTCTGTTATAGTCAGAGAACATACTTAGTCTGATTTCAACTATTTTAAATTTGTTTGCTTTCTTTTTATAGATCAGAATATATTCTGTCTTGGTATATGTTCTATGGGCTCTTGAAACTAGCTTCCTAATCTTGGGTAGGATGTTTTATAAATATTGATTGGATATTGTAGGTTGATGGTGTTGTTGATTTCATCTATATTTTTGCTCATTTTTTTGTCTAGCTGTTTAGTTCTTGCAAAAGTCATGTTAAAGCCTCTAACTATGATTGTGGATTTGTTTGTTTCTCCTTTCAATTTTATTAGTTTTTGTATCATATATTTTGTATCTCTTATTTGGTGCATATGTATTTAAGATTGCTGTGTCTTCTTCCTGTATTGACTATTTTATAATTATATTATATCTGTTTCTGGTATGTATGTGTTTTTGTTCTGAAGTATACATTACCTAACATTAGCATAGCCACTCATGATTTTCTTTGATATGTGCATTGTATATATATTCCATTCTTTTACTTTCAACTTGCCTATTTTGTTGAAGATAGTTTCTTGTAGACAGCATATAATTTTGTTATGCTTTTAAATTTCATTGGTTAGTCTCTGTCTTTTAGTGTTATATTTAGATCATTTATATTTAACGTAATTATTAATATCTTCAGGCTCAAGTTTGGTACTTTATTTTTGTTTTCTGTTTTTTTCTCCCTCTCTATTTTTTAACCTTTGTTTTATTTTTCTTGCCTTTAAAGATTACTCAAATATTTTAGAATTCTATTTTGATTTATTATTAGTGTTTGTGAAGTATATCCTTGTGTCCTTTCTGGTGGTTACTCTAGGTATTGTATTATATGTACTTAACTATGGATGTTGCCATTTTACCAGTTTGAATAAAGTATGGAAATTTACCTGACACAAGTGTCAGATATATTCTTATTACATATACTGCCTCTGGGTTTCTGAGGCTCTGTTTACTTTTTCATGTAGTCTATTTTCTTTCTTTTGCTCAGATTAGATAACATCTATTCTGCCTTCCAGTTTACTGATTCTTTTCTCTGTCCGTTCATTCTCCTGTTGAGCCTTTCCAAATGAACTTTCTGTCTGGGTTACCATATTTTTCTGTTGTAATACTTTATTTGAATTTTCCATTTCTTTGTTCTTTCTCCTTTTTCATTTATTTCAAGTATGTTTGTAATTGATTATTGAAACATTTTTATCATTGTTGCTGATAAATATGTATCAGCTGATTTTAACATCTGTTATTATAGTACTGGCATCTATTAATTTTCTTTTTTCATTTAGTTTGAGATATTCCAGGTTCTTAGTATGATGAGTGATATTTGATTGATATTTGGACTTTTTCATATGTTATGAGACTCTGGATTTTATTTAAACCTTCTATTTTAACTGGCTTCTTCTGATATCATTTTAGCAGATATGTGGAGAAGTAGCTCACTTGTTACTGCCAGGTGGAGATAAAAGTTTGTGTTCCCAGTTGGCTTCTATTTACTCGTCAAGACAGGAGTGCCTCATTACTGCTGGGTGGGAGTGGGAGTTTTGGCTCCCCACATGATCTTTACTGACATCATATTGAGGATGGCCTCCAATAAAAGATAACCTATTGCCAGGCAATGGTGAAAGTTCTAACTCTCCACTCTGCCTCCTTTGAAATCACCCCAGTAGGAAGAAGAAAGAATGCCTTATTACTAATGGGAAAGAGTTGGGAGTTTTGTTTTTTCATGTAGTCCCACTGATAGCACACAATGTACTAGAGAAGAGGTGGTTACCAGCTGGTAAGGATGAAAGTCCCAGCTCTCCACTTGGCTTTTTCTCATCCATCAGCTAGGGTGTTGGGGTGACTCATCACAATCTTGAGAAGATGGAGGTCCAAGCTCTCCACTTGGCTTGTGATGGTATGGATTTAGTAGGGCCATGGTTTTTTTCTGTGGTGTTTGGCTTGTGTAGAACTTAGTGTCTAAATGTTTTTATAATCATAGGCTAGCCATTTCCTAGACCATTGGCTAGAGAGAGCATGCTTTCGTTAGGACTTTGTTGTTGTTGCTATTGTTATTCTACATTTTGGAGTTGCCAGCTTTTTTTTTCCCGCTGCAAATCCGGTATAAAAGAAGCAAAAAGAAAACTCAACATGTCATTATGGATTTTGATATCTTTAGCCAGTCTGCCGCCTTCTTTCCACCTTTAGAGTCTTTTCATGTTTGTTGTGTTTATAAGGTCCAGAGTAGACAGTTGTACTTGGTGGAGTCCCTGGGTAGAGTAGATGTATGTCTACCTCTGATATACTGGTTATGATAATCAGCATTTTTAACAAGATCTCTCAGATCTGGTTCACGTACATATGTTGAATAGCAAGGCTGTACATTATTAAATTATCATTAGTTTTGTTAATTTTGATTTTTTATTTTTAATTTTTATTAGAAATTTAATAATGGAGTTCCACGTTACCTTTGTTGCAAAACTAAAGATTTTGTTTGCTGTACTTTCTGCTAACTTTTAAATGAATTTTGCTCTCACTTATAATCATCAAATATTATAGTTACATTTGAGGCATCTCAGATTGACTTGTATCTTAACATGAAACAAATCATTAGCCAACGTTCTTGCAGTGCTTAAGCCATTCTACAGTTGTCAGCATAAGCTATCCATGAATAAATAATATATTTTACCCTTCATGTTGACTACCTTATGTGTGACATTTTCAGTAATTATTCCCATAAGAGTGCTCATTAGCACAACTCTGATTTTTCCATTATATATTAGGGATTCTGCAGAACTGCAAGGTAAAAGAAGCAATACTTCTCTTGAACAGAATATAACTTTAATGTCTTATTAAATATATGTTGGGAAAGGGACAAGATGACATTGATAGATTCTTAAAAGCAATTCATAACATTCACTAGTAGGTTAGTTAGCCTATTTTGGTAGAAAAAATAAGGCAGCAAACTTATTTTCATGGAAACAGAACATTGAGATATTTATATGTTCAGAAACATTGTTTATGTGTCTTTAATATACTGTATAAACCTAGTGAATTGCTTTGCATGTCGTTAAAAGATATTTCATCAGGGATTTCTGTATTTGGCATGTATTCTGCAGTAACAGAGGTTAATATCTTATTTTCATAAGAAAAATGATCAGCATGTAGTTTGGTTTTTATAGGTTCCTTTCTTCTATGGGGCATGGAATTTTGGTCTTAGCAAAAATAAGAGATGTAGGCCGGGCATGGTGGCTCAAGCCTGTAATCCCAGCACTTTGGGAGGCCGAGGTGGGTGGATCACGAGGTCAAGAGATTGAGACCATCCTGGTCAACATGGTGAAACCCCGTCTCTACTAAAAATACAAAAAGTTAGCTGGGCATGGTGGCGCATACTGGTAATCGCAGCTACTCAGGAGGCTGAGGCAGGAGAATTGCCTGGACCCAGCAGGCGGAGGTTGCAGTGAGCCGAGATAGCGCCATTGCACTCCAGCCTGGGTAAAAAGAGTGAAACTCTGTCTCAAAAAAAAAAAAAAAAGAAAAAAAGAAAGAAAAAAAAGAGATGTAGTGGAATTGAGAATGTATAAATTTCAGAATACTTATAAAAATGTTATTGCTCCTTCTATTTGTCATTTATATTGTCAAGCCCTGTCTCATTTTTCCTGGACCAAGATTTCCAGATGTTAAACTCAGTTCTCATTTCTAGATCTTCCTTGTATTTATCTCAGGAATTCTAAGTATCTGCTTTATGTCATATAGTTCCCGACATTCCTGCCTCCAACCGAGGGAGAAGTGATCTCTACTGATAGCTTTCTTTGGTGGATGATCTTGGTTTCTCTCAGGTAGTGTCTGAAACGTTTTGAATTTGGGACCCTTACAGTATGAAAAATTATTTAAGACCTCAAAGAGATTTTGTTCATATAGGTTGTATCTATCTACATTTACCATAAAGAAAATTAAAGGTGAAAAAAAGTAAATATTGATTTATTAATTTTTGTACAATAGCTCTAATAAACTTGACATATGTTAACATGAATAAGTTTGTCTAAAAATAGCTATATTTTCAAAAACAAAAATTCAAGAGGAAAATGGTATTGTTTTTAATTTTCATCAACATCTTTCATGTCTGGCTTAATAGAAGATGGTTACATTTTCATATCTGCTTTTGCATTTTTATGTTGTTTTGGTTGAAGTATATGAAGAAAATCTGGTCTTACAAACATATGCAGTTAGAAACGAAAGGAATATTTTAAAGTGCTTTTTATATAATGAGAACATTCCTTGATTCTATACCAAAACTCAACAAATGGTAGCACCCTAAATGCTAGATGCAATGTGGAATCTAAAGGCATATCAAATATATTTGTACTCTGTTATATTAAAATCCATGTTGCATTTTTTGTAATTTTATGCGTTGGTCATTTGGAAAATATTGTGTCATGAGTTAGGAGTCATTACATTATTGACATTTGTTCACATAATCACAGATTAAATTAGAAAAAGTCTTTAAATGTTGAGAGTCTGTCAAGCTTGCAGCAGCAGATAAGAAGTACTCCAAGTTTCTAATTTTTGCTTGAAAGCTCATATTTTATCATTGGCAACATATCCTGTTAGTTGTTTTCCTTGAAGAGACAGGCTCACTTTATTTTTCAAGAAGATGTTTGCCAAACATCCAAGTTTTAATAACTATGATTTATCTGTTAGTCATTATTTTAAGTAAAAGTGGTGTTCCATGAAGAATGGCTAATTCAGCTCACACCTCAAGCAATTGTACAAGTGATCTTTCTCGAGATATCCTTTGTAGTTTGGTATGTGATAGAAGTACTATAGGTTATGCACTTCCCATTTATGTCACCTAGAATATTAAAAATTTTGTTCTTAAGGCTTAAGATTTAATAAAAATAATTGTTACTTCTTTAACAGGACATCACTGATTGCAACTGGCTTTTAAAAATTATTATCATGCTGGGCGCAGTGGCTCACGTCTGTAATCCCAGCACTTTGGGAGGCCGAGGCGGGTGGATCACGAGGTTAAGAGATCGAGACCTGGTCAACATGGTGAAACCCCGTCTCTACTAAAAATACAAAAAATTAGCTGGGCATGGTGGCGCGTGCCTGTAATCCCAGCTACTCAGGAAGCTGAGGCAGGAGAATTGCCTGAACCCAGGAGGCGGAGGTTGCGGTGAGCCGAGATTGCGCCATTGCACTCCAGCCTGGGTAACAAGAGCGAAACTCTCTCAAACAAACAAACAAAAAAAATTATTATCATTACCATAAGCATGTAGGACAGTGAAGAATATGATGACTTCTAGTACAGTTGGGTGTCACTGCCTTGATTCCTGTGGAAGCCCAGCAGTTTAACTTATCATTGCCTTTTTTCCACCAATGCAAGTATCAACACAGTGAAAAAGATGAAAACATCTTCATATTAGGGTGAGAATAGTTTTGTCCTTGCAGAGCCCCTTTAAGAGAATGGAGCTTAGGTGTCTCCAGGGATTCACAGATTAAACTTTGAGAACTACTGCTGTAAGTCATACATATACAGGAAGATGGATATAATTTTTAAAATGTGTGTGTATTATATGTATGTATATATATTGTGAGTGTGTATATATATTATATATGAGTGCGTATATATATATTATATATATAGGAAATGTGTATATGTAGAAACTTAAAAGAATTCCTGAAAGTAACTTGGGTAATCTTCACTGTACTCCAGAGAGGTAGGTGGTGATTAGAATATCTGCCTGAGATATAGAGGAATCATATCAATGTAGCTATGCCATTTTGCCTGTGACCAAGTAAAGGGAGTTGCTGAAAGGGTTAGAATCCTGATTCAGAATGAAACCTATAGGAGAGCCAATATCAACCTGGACTAAAACAGTATTGAGCATTCTGGTTGTTCTCATCTTGCACACAAACTTGAAGTCTTCTCTGAAGTCTTGTATTTCAAAAAATATGGCTCATTGGGACAATACAATTGACCCTTGAACAATGTGGAGGTTGGGCAGCTGACCCCCATGCAGTGAAATATCTGTATGTAGCTTTTGACTCCCTCAAAGTTTAACCACTAATATCTTACTGTTGCCTGGAAGCCTCACTAATAACGTAAAGAGTCAATTAACACGTATTTCGTATGCTGTATGTATTATATACTGTATTCTTACAATACAGTAAGCTAGAGAAAAAAATGTTATTAAGAAAATCATAAGGAAGTGAAAATGTATTTATTATTCAATAAGTGGAAGTGGATAATCATCAAGTTTTTCATCCTGTTGTCTTCACAGTGAATAGGCTAAGAAAGAGGAGGTGGAGGAGGAGGGGTTGGTCTTGCTGTCACAGGGTTGGCACAGGCAGAAGATCCATGTATAAATGGATGCACACAGTTCACACCTGTGTTGTTCAAGAGTCACCTGTGCTTGGAAGGAACAGGCCTGAAAGACCTGTGCATGCTGGCCATAAAGAGGTGAGGGATTAGCTAGCAATAAGGGAAAGGACATTGATGTTATTAATCGTCTAATGAGTGCCAGGTACTGTGCACTGTACTCACATGTTAATCCCTTTAATTCTCACAACCACCTATGAAGTCACTATTATCCACCTCATTTTAGAGAGAGGAAGTGGAGCCTCTGATGTTAAACACTGAGCCTGAAACAACTTCACTTCTCTGGGTTGGCATATGAATTCAAATTCAAATTCATTTGGATTCATACGCCAACCCACAGAATACTACCACTTTATTGTAATATAGTGTCTTTGTATCTGTATTCATGAGCCTCTTGGGTTACACTGTAAACAGGTCAGCTGTTACTATATATATCTTCCAAACATATTTCTTAATATACATATATACAATCAGTTTCAGTTTTTACCTTTCTGGGGAAAATGAACACAATTTTGTATTCATTCATCCACTAGAGGGCACAAGAGTGCTAATTTGTTAAGGAGATAATGATTGATGAGTAGAGTTTAAATAAATATGATGTATGATTTATAATCATGTATATGTACTATAGGAACTTGCATATGAAAAGTTATGAACAATCGTCTAATTATTATTCTTGTTAAGAAAGATGCTGTGCTATCTTTTAATTAGAAACGAGAGATTGCTTTTCCCACAAAATATGAAAAATAAATGACATTTAGTTAAACTTAGATGTGTGACTGGTGGTTGAAGAGAGGGACCATGTGATGTGCATTGACATTGACAAGATAAGCTGTGAACCAAGTCAGAACTTAAATTCTATTCTAAGTTTTCTCTTCTCTCTTTTTTCTGAATAATACATGTCAGTTTTGATATTATGACTTTAACTTTGTTGTGATGTGTTTGATGCAATGTTGTCCGAAATAACTGATGGATTTACCTAAGAAATTAGTTAAGTTTTGAAGGCAAATGTTAGGTAACTTTTTGTATTTGGTTAATGCTTTTGTTAATCGTTTATTATTCTAGACTTGTCATTTAAATATGGCTAGATATGGGGAGTCTTCTAATATAACTGATAAATCAAGTTCCTTATCTATATAATTACTATGTAGGTAATTTTTAATAAAATTATGAAATACATTTTTTAAAAAAAGGACAAAAAACTGTGAACTGTGAAATAATTGTATAATGTTGGCATAATATTTGCCATTAGAGTGTTTGTATTTGAAAAGACATTTGGGATATTGTCCTGCTTTATTTTTCTTAAGACTCCTGTAAACTGTGAATCATGATTACTGTGAAGAAGTCTGAAATTCCACTGGCATCATATCCATGGCAATTGTGAAGTTTTGCCAACTAGATTCTTACACTGTATATTACATGCAATGTTTTTTGTTGTTATTGAGTTCGAATTTGTAAATGAAGGAATCTAAAATAGTTTTTGATTTCACTATTTTTAGATATACAATGAAGAATGTTCTTGAGCTCTATTTAAAGATTTTTTTTTTTTTTTCAGATCGAAAACCTCTGGAGAATTAGTGAAACAATACATTTTTATATGATTCTAATTTTTAAAAAGTGTGGTTGCTAGAGCAAAAGGTCCAGAGTTTATAACCTTCTTTGCTCTGATACATACAAGCATGTATGATATAATATAGCTTAACCTCTTTGAACATTAGTTGACTGCTTTATGTAATCAGATTACAGCGTTGCTGCAGGATGATAGGCACTGAGGATACAAAGATGAGTCATGAGTAGTTCTGCCTTCAAGGATGGCCCTCTAGGGGGAGCACTATACAAGTACTACCTATAAGCAAATGATTACAATGTAGTATGATGACGACAGTAATAAAGTGGTGCAAACTTGCAACTCTGACGTCACTAAAAGGGATGGTAACTTAGTCTGGGATGTATTCAGGGAAGATGCTTCAGAGGAGGTAAGACTTGGACTTAAAGAATAAGCAGGTAGAGAGTTTGGGGTGGTGGGAGGAAGGAGCATATTTTAGGCAGAAGAAATAACATGGGACAAATCATGGTGGAATAGGATGGTATACTTTAAATTGTAAGAATATGGAATAAAGAAGAAATAGTGTAGGAGAGGAAGATCGAGATGTAAGATGGGGTCAGCATCATGTCTCTTGAAATATTAACAGGATTGCATCTTATTTAGATTATAAGGAGCTATTCACAGGTTTTCACTTAGGAATTCTGTACTCTTGCATTTCAGGAGGATCACTGAGATAACAGGTAAGTTGGAAGATACTGCAATAGACACTGTGGGAAGAGGTATGGCTGAGACAAGGCTGTAGAGTAAGACTTGAGATAGTGGTCAGCAGATTTTGGGGATAACCTAAGTGTAGGATTGATAGAAGGAATGAAATCAATAGATATAATTTTGAACCTGTAGACTTGGCAATTAGAAATGAAGCTGGAAGAAGCGAGAGGAGCCAAAGGTGACTCAAAGGGGACTCTTAGGCTTCAGGTTTGGCTGACTATGGAAAATAGAGGAGGGGGGAAAGCTATTTTATATGGTTTTTAAATCTAGAGATGGAGATTAAAACAAAATAAAATATGGTTTCAAATAATGTTTGAGGGCTTATAATGTGCCAGGGATATAGTGAAGTTTTAAATGTGACATATTTAAAACTATCTCAAGGGGATATCTCAGTATCCCCTTGAGGTATTATCATCTCTGATTGACCAATGAGGAAGCAGATTTAGAGAGCAGATTTATTATCTTACCTAAGACCACACAGCTGAAAGTGATAGGACTTAGGATTGAGCCTAGTTCTATCAGACCCTAAATTACACCCTTTTCCATTCTATTACTGTGCGTATCATCTCATATAGTATAGTTGAAGGAATGGGTATAAATGGAAAAAAAAACGATCAAAAGAGAAGCAGAGAAGAGGAGATGGTCAAGGGTAGAACTTGGAGAACTTGGAAAACTTGGGCAAACAACATTAGATTAAATGGAGCCTATATAGAGAAGATGCAGCCAGAGAGAGGGAGGGAAACTAGAAATAGCATTACATCCAAGACAAAACCGTTAGAATCTTACTCGAAGGCTCTCATTCTTTCCCACCCCCACATTCTTTCCATTAGCAAATTGTTTTTTTGTTTTGTTTTGTTTTGTTTTTGCCTTCAGAATATGTATAGAATCTGACCATTCCCTCCAGTCCAAGCTACTCACATCTCTTGTACTCTAACAGTATTTTCCACATCTAGTCTTGCCCTAGTGTCTTTTCTCTGAAAAGTAGTTAGATTGTCACTTCTCTGCTCAGAACTATCCAGTGGTCTTCTTTGCTATTCAAGAATACAATCCAAACTCATTAACACGGACAATTCAAACTCGTTGCTCATCTCTTGGAAGGATGCACATGACTCTCATACAGGCTATCCCTCTAACCTCGCCTACATCCTCCTGTGGACCACAGTGTGCTTTCTATCTGGAACTTTGCACTGACTGCTTGCCTGCCTGAGATGCTTTCTCCTTAGATCTCCATCACTGTGTCAGAAGGACCCAACCAACCTTTCTGATAAAGCATCTTGCATTATAACGTTCTACCTTTTCATTCTCTTTATTGATAGAAAATTATCAGTTGTGTATTAGTTCTCATGCTGCTAATAAAGATATGCCCGAGACTGGGCAATATATAAAGGAAAGAGGTTTACTTGACTCACAGTTCCACATGTCTGGGCAAGCCTCAAAATCATGGCAGAAGGTGAATGAGGAGCAAAGTCACATCTTACATGGTGGCAGGCAAGAGAGCTTGTGCAGAAGAACTCCCATGTATAAAACCATTAGATCTCATGAGACTTCATGAAGGTAGAGATTTTGCCCTTTTGAGTTCACTCCTGAATCCCCAGTGTGTAGGACATAGTTAATGCTGAACAAATGTTGGAATGAATGAGTACAGTCAGAGTGCACATTAAAACAAGTAAATCAGTTCCTGTCACTCCTACTTTTAACCCTCCTACCCCAGTTACCTGCTATCACTGTCAGAATAAAAGCCAAACTTTGTACAGTCATCTGCAAGCCCTTATACGATCAAAACTTTGGTGAAGACTGACCTTGCCATTTTACCCTGGTTGACTATGTCCTTTTTGTTCTTCCTGGAACTTGCTAAGCTCATTTCTTCCTCTTGTTACTTCCTTTGCCAGCCACTCCTTCTACATGGTTGGCTCCTTTTGATCCTTTGGATTTTTGCTCAAGATTTCCTTCTTCAGAAAAGTCAATCCGGACTACCCTTTCTTAAAACGGTTCCTGTAATATCTACCCCTCCATCTCAGATTTTCCCAGGACCCAGGCTAATTTTTAGCATCATAGTTGCAACTAACTAAACAGTGGTGTTTGTTTATTTACTTATTAATATTCTCTCTCCTGAACTGGATTATCAACTTCATACGGGCAAGGGCTTAGATTTCTGTCTTGCTACCATCACATTTCTAGCACCTAGATGGAGTGCTTGGCACATTTTAGAAGCCCAATGCTCAGAGGATGAATGAATGAAAGACTTCTTCCACTCCTGTGAGTGTGGCTCCTTGTGATTGTGAATGCTTGAGTACTCTTTTGGTGACATGCAGTTAAATGCCTGAAACTTCTAGGATGAAGCTTATGTAGTTTGAATACTAAGTTGTGAGACTACTTTTCCAAACTAGCTCATGGAATTCTGGTCCATGACTTTGTAGAAAAAAAAAGAATGTACTCTTCTTGTGCATTCTTATCCAAATCTTGCAAACTTTCTGATGTAATTTTAATTCTTAGCTGTTGCTGTTAGTATTTGACTGCATTAGATTTCCAGTTTTTTCAGGATGGTGAGTGCCATATTCTCTTTCATAGCACCACACATCTCCCAGAATTCAGCACAGAGTAAATGTTCAATAAATGTTTGCTAGTAGATATTTTAAAAATATTTACAGTTAGAAATTTAGAATTTTCTGTAAAATCTTTTTAGTTTTTATGGATTTCAACATTTAGTCTCACCCACGCCCCATCTCCAAGAAGCTCAATCTTTAAGAATTAAATGTTCGGTTACTGACAAACTCCAGAAAAGTAATGAAGGTGTGACATTCCCACACTAAGTTTAAATTCTGTCCACTAGACAGAGAAACAGAGGAGACCTATAACCATTTATTCACCTAGTGCAACTCTCTATTTGGATGGGGTTGGGGTGGAGGCAGGAAAAGGTTCTGTGGCCCAGCATCCTTCTTCACTCTTATTTTCTTTCTGATAAAACAGCCAGTGTTCAGTGTGGCTCCAGAAGTTTTGGTTTGGGGATTTAAAAAGTGAGCAGCAGGTAGCTGTGACGCAGGTTTTGCATGGTCATTGAGCTGCACACACCTTAAGCCAACATAACCAGTGAAAGGTGGTAGTGTTTGAACTGAATCTGTGCTTTTCAGATGGAGCAGCACCTTTCAATAAAAGCACGTTTATATGGACTCCTTAAGAAGTTTAGACTGGAGGGCTGTCTCCAGAAATGGGCCCCCCTTTAGCCAAGACCCATTTGTTTGTCTTGGCAGCCTGGCTGTGTCTGCTTGGCTGGTGCTAATGCTAGGATGTTAAATTGATGAAACACAGAGCTCTTGATCCTTTTCAGTGAGGCTTCTTTTTGGTTAATGGCAGAGTAGAGCTCTTTGCTGGTAGCCACCTGTAACTGGTCAAGTTAAAAAATAAAAAAGAAATAGATGTGGAGATGTGAAAGAGGAAATCTTTATTTAAAAGTATCTTACCAAACGTTTCATTTTTCTTGTTTTCCTGGTTTTAGTATCCAAAAAAGATTTCAAAACACTGAAAAATAGTAAAAAAAAATAATCACCCAAATCTCACCATTATTTTTGGGCAGTGGCAATGGTTGGGTGAGGGACGGAGAATGGGTATTCTTTCGATGTGGTTGGAAATTGGAGGAGCTGTAGAAAGATGCTTTATTGGAATATTTAACCTTGCTATTCGTTGTGGCATTTGTCTTACTTTCTTTGGTCTAGATAGAATTTTTTTCGAGTGATTACAATGTATGCTTCTGCTAGGCATGAATGCAAAGGCATAAATAACCTGACAAAATTAGGAAGTGGTTTGGCTTTTTGAGAGTTTGGTCATTTCTGAGCTGCATACCAATTACAGTCATACCTCACTTAATGTTGAGGATATATTAGCGCTGTTAGGTGATTTCACATCGTGTGAACATCACAGAGTGTACTTACCCAAACCTAGATGGCATAGCATAATACACACCTAGGCTGTGAATTATAGCCTGTTGATCTAGGCCACAATCCTGTACAATATGTTACTGCACTATATACTACAGGCAATTATAACACAGTGGTAAAATTTGTATGTCTAAACATAGAAAAGATACTGTAAAAATACTGTATCAAAGATAAAAAATGGTACACTTGTATAGGGCACTTACTGTGAATGGAGCTTGCAAGATGGGAAGTTGCTCTGGGTGATTGCAAGTCAGTGAGTGATGTGTTACTGTGAAGGCCTAAAACATTACCGTACACTCCTGTAGACTTTATGAACACCATATACTTAGGCTACACTACATTTATTTATGAAGTTTTCTTTCTTCAATAATAACATTAGCTTACTGTCACTTTTTTACTTTATAAACTTTTATGATTTTTTTAACTTTTTAACTCTTATAATAACCCAAACACATTGTATAACTCTACAAAAATATTTTCTTTTTATATTCTATATTTTCTATTTTTACAACTTAAAAAATATTTAAACTATTTCACTAAATACTAAAACACAACTATACCCATTAGCCTCAGCGTACCTGGGATCAGGATCATTAAGATATCACAAAGTGATAGGAAATTTTCAGCTCCATTATAATCCTATGGGACCCTCATCATGTATACTGTCCATTGTTGACTGAAATGTCATTTTGCAGTGTGTGACTGCACACTGGTGTAAAATGCACTCATGTGTTTGATGTGCTTGGGACTGAAGTACCTTTAGCCTGCGAGTCTTCATAACTGTTCATTGTTTTAGAAATAACAGCACATAAAGGAAGCAAGTATAAATTATCTTTCTGGTTTACATTTTTCAGGAGATTTATAATACTCCTTATGTTGTTATAGATGTTGATAATCTCGTGAGGTGGTTGGCTTTATTAATTCCTTACTCTATTCAGGCTTCTCTAAAATGTCACCTCCTCAGAAGAGGCAACACAGCAAGTCCTCACCCAGTCACTCTAACTTCTCATTTGCTTTATTTTTTTTTATAGCAGTTATTATGACCAGAAATATATTTCTGTTTTTAAAGTTATAACTCTTCAACTGCAATGTGAGTTCCATGAAGCCAGGGATTTTTTCTTATTCACTGCTTAATCCTTAATGCTCAGAAGAGTAACCAGGGGATAGTAAATGCTTGATAAATATGTGTTGAATGACTGAACTAGCAATGAAAGGAGCAATAAAGGATGAAGTAGAGAAAGGAAATAATGATTGTTTGTCAGATAGTGTCATTCACTGTGCTGCTAGTTAAGGCACAATAGCAAAGTCCATCAGTTTAGTTAAACACGTATTAGTACTAATAATCAAACTACGAGTGAAAACTGGAGTGGACATAGCAAACATCATTTACACCAAGTAGATGAAATAATTAACTTAGCCAAAGATCAGAGAATATGAAAACGTTTCGTTGTATTGTTGAATGGAAGGGCTGAGTAGAGAGATTAGATTTGTTTAAATAAAAGTGTTAGAAGTATTAGTTCAGAAATGTTACCATCGGTTCATGAGTACATTGAAAACTGTTTACTGCCATGCCCTCTGTTTTAGAAGGGGTAGGTTTGTCAATTTCAAGATCTCTACTTTTGCTTATATTTATTGTCTAAGTATATTAGCATTTCTGGAGCTGTATAACACATGCTGCCACTAACAGATGGAAGTGACTAAAGAGAATATCTACAGTCCACTAAAGAAAAAATGTTTAAATAGAGTGTTTAACACTTGACAGATGGCATGAGAAATAGCCAGTCGAATTAAGATCAGTAATAATGGATTAGTGAACACCCTTTAATTAACTACGGAGTATTCTTCACATGTTTCTATTCTATTTCTTTCCACTCTATGTTGACTTTTTATGTAATTCAGATCATACTTCATATTCTCTATTTCATATTTTAATACATGAAATAGAAAACATTTACCCTAAAGATGGATCTATTTTGTTTTACATTCTTCTTAATGGCTTTATCATAGTTTATCAAGTTGATATGGTAGAATGAGACTGTATTGGGAGCAAAGCTATTAAGTTAGTAGTTTTTGTATGCCTATAGCTAGCTCTATGCCTGGCACGTAAAATGTGTTTAGTATATATTTGTTAAATTTAATTGACTACCCCAAATGTATTTAACCTTTGCTCTTTTATTGGACATTTAGCTTCTTTCTGGTTTACTGATATTGTTAGTAATAAGGTAACCATCTATCATAATGCCTGTGGCTTTATGATTCTTTTGCCTCAGTATTATGTTTAAATTCCCGAAAAGAAATTTCTTAGTCAAATGTTGTGAATGTTTTCATATCTTTTAATTTGTAAGTGAGTCACACCATTTTATAGTGGTATCTTCAGTGGTTGAATATTCCTTTGCTCTTATAAAATAAGTAAGGGTATTTTTTAGCTTATCTAGGATTTCTTGTGGCCATTTCTTCTTTTGACATATTGTGGCTAAAAGTATTCCCAAATTTAGCTAAGTGACACCTATTTTAGTTTTTCTTTTAATTCTAGGCTTTTTTTTGATAGTCATTGTTAGCGTATTTATGACTTTTATGAATATAGTTTTTAAAGTAAATCATGCATTTTATTTTTTTCAAGTAATTTTTAAAAGGCTTTTGTACCTGGACAGTGCTTAATTACTGTTGCAAGCTAGTTTTTTAAATGTTCTTATTTTAGGTGGGGTGTCTACAACTTGGACATTCCTGATGCCCATTCACATTTTTTCTTCCCTCCCTCACTTTAAATTTTTGAAATGCTAGTGGCTTTTGAAGTTATTTTCAAACTGAAAATACACATACATTCATGCTATGTGGTTCGTAATTATTGTTCCTTTCTTATTTTCATTATTCTCCAAAAGAGAAAGAAAAACTAGAAAATCTACCTTTAGCAGCTTCAACAAACAGAATAATAATTTTGTGATTATTTAGAATGAACAAATCTTTGGTTAAAAATCAGCTAATGACCAGTAAAAAAAAAAAAAAAAATGGGGGGTGGGAGATACTCTTAAGATTTAACTTTTTGTTTTCTGGTTCTGCTTCTAAATTTGGAGTACAGGTTGGGAACTCCTAATTTAAAAATTGAAAATCTGATATGCTCCAAAATCGGAAACTTTTTGAGCTCTGATATGACACTCTGGGTGGACAATTTTGCACCTGAACGTATGTGATGAGTCACAGTCAAAACTTTGTTTCATGTACAAAATTATTTAAAAATTATATGAAGTTACTTTCAGGCTATGTGTATAAGATATATATAAAATGTAAATGAATTATATATTCATATTTGGGTCCCATTCCCAAGATACCTCATTACATATATGCAGTATTCCAAAATTTGAAAAAATCAAAAATCTGGAAAATGTCTAGTTGCAAGCATTTCAGATAAGGGATACTTGACCTGTACACAAACTTCCCCTGGTTATGTAACCCTAAGATAATAGTTATTTTGTTTACATTAGAATGCTAGCTGCTGGTAACAATAGCTACATTTTGAGATTTTTATATGTAAAAGGTACTGGATTTCTTATACATTTTCTCAGTCTTCTTATTACTCCTTTTTCATAGACGGTGGAACTGAGGCTTTGGGCAGTTAAATAAAACGAGCTCAGAGGTAGAAAAACTGTTCAGACATGAGTCTGTCTAACTCTAAACTCCATGCTTTTAATCATGATTCTATGCTAAGTACATTGGTTTTGATAATTTTTAACAAAAGTAAATATTTAATATATCTCAAACACAAAAATGTAAAAACCAGTTACTATCAAGAAAAACTTAGGTGTACCTATGCAACAATCTTGCATGTTCTTCACATGTACCCCAAAACCTAAAATGCAATTAAAAAAAAAAAAAAGAAAAGAAAAACTTAAACTTGTAAAATGCAAAGGATGATAAATGTATTTTATCTTTGTTCTATTTTTGGCAGATAACCTTAATAAAAATGAGCTGTTATTTCCAGCAAAATATCATGTAATTTTAGATTTATCCCTTTTTATTTCTATGGAGAAGCAATACAGGCATGTATTGTTGCTGAAGGTCAGGCAGCTTTTTGATTCTGTTCTGTTCGACTCTGTGTTCTGAGATGCGTATCAGACACCAGCCACGCACCCCAGATGTGCTCGGGGCACAGTCTGGCCCCACAGAGCACTGCAGGTGGGCACCTAAGTAAGGCCCTGCCATTTCCACTTCTTATTGTCATATTTACTTAGTTCTCAGCACCTTCGTTCGTTAAATGACTTAAGTGAGACTCTGTGTTCTGAGATGCGTATCAGATACCAGCCACATACCTCAGATGTGCTCGGGCACAGCCTGGCCCCACAGAGCACTCCAGTCTGCAGGTGGGCACCTAAGGTCCTACCATTTCCACTTCTTATTGTCGTATTTACTTAGTTCTCAGCACCTTTGTCCACTTAAATGACTTACATGAGAGTAGATTAAAGTAGCTTATATGTTCGTAAGCTTCCTCAGAGCACGTAGCATCTGTGACAGCAATTCAAAAAAAGGACAAATTTTCTTTATTCTTAATGATACACAGCATAAGAAAACAGCTTAGGGAGTTTACTGTAACTGATAGCCCTGATGTCCTTATCTATAAACTATAAACTCCTCACAAAAACTTCTCTAAGTATAATGTTAAATAAGTCTATAAACACAAATTATAGTAACAACAAGAATGTAATCCAAATGCCCAGTTATGGGAAACTGGTGAAGAAATTTACTGGTAAACCCACTGTAATGGCGTGTGTGTGTGTGTGTGTGTGTGTGTGTGTGTGTGTGTGTGAACTTGGTTTAGTGACAGTCCCTGGTTATTTAAGCTAGGTGCTGCTGTGAAGGTATTTTGCAGATGAGATGCATATTAACAGAGTATCCTGAAATATCTGGGTGAGCCCAATTCAATCAGTTGAAAAGCTTTGATAATTTGCATTTACTGCTAAGGATTTCTTTTCAGAAGACTCTTTCTTTCTAATTTTGTGGATTTGTATGGCCATTTCAGAATTAAAATATTAAGCAAATAAATGTTTAATTCTTATCCAAAGTGTTCTTATAACCAGGTATTAATCTATACTAGGAAAGCCATCTTCTGCAAGCAGTTAACTGATTTGCTCTAAGCTTCATTCCCTGGTTTCAGTCTGTTCCCTAACTTTGGGCTTCTTTCATAGAGTCCTAATCGTTCACTTAACACAGAACTTAATCAAAATAAAGTTGATTCAGATCCCAAACATTTCTGATACTTTTATCTAATAGTAGTTTTTATAATTAATGGTTTACAGTGTGTAAAATGTTTTTCAGAAGTCAAAAGGACTTTTTGTATAAAAAATTGTTTTTTCATTAGCATTTTTCATTAGTGTTTCCTGTGTTTTGCCAGTTTTTGTCAATTGCTGCCCTATGGGGAATAAATAAACTGAGCTTGATAAAAGGTCATTTGTGGTTCCCAGTGAATAGAAGAATATTTAAGGTTCTTTCTAGGTCCTGGTTACATTCAGCCTTGTTCTTACTGAAAGTGGTGTTGCACTTACAGTAGAAACTCTTTCTGATATCTGGAGATATTCAACAAATGCCTGTTTATAATCACGATTATTATTTACTTTAGAAGTTTTTAGCCTGAGGCCGGGTGCGGTGGCTCAAGCCTATAATCCCAGCACTTTGGAAGGCTGAGGTGGGTGGATCACAAGGTCAAGAGATCGAGACCATCCTGGTCAACGTGATGAAACTCCGTCTCTACTAAAAATACAAAAAATTAGCTGGGCATGGTGGCGCGTGCCTGTAATATCAGCTACTCAGGAGGCTGAGGCAGGAGAATTGCCTGAACCCAGGAGGCGGAGGTTGCGGTGAGCCGAGATCGCGCCATTGCACTCCAGCCTGAGTAACAAGAGCGAAACTCTGTCTCAAAAAAAAAAAAAAAAGAAAAAAAAAAGTTTTTAGCCTGAGGACTGTAGAGAGGGCTTCAGGGAATCATAGACAGGTTGGGAGTGGTGTGTGAAAAATTATGTTATTGTGTTTTTTTGAGTTTATCATTTTCTTCATTCATTCAGTTATTCATTGAATTACTCATTTCACCACTCATTCAAGTATCTAAAAAGAAAACTGGACCCAAACAAAGTTTTAAAACATCCTTATTCTTAAAACCTTGTTATCTGCGTTTATTTAACCACTTAACTTGAATACCAGACTTTTTAGATACCTATTTGTACCATAATTTGTTTCTATTCTTCTGTCAATTTCCTGTGTCTAACTCTAAGCATTTTTTGCTTGCTATTTTTAGGCAAGGATGACATGGACATATAATTTTTGCCTGTTTTTGTTTTAATTAACATTATCATCACCTGTTCTCTAGTTGCATAAATGGCCATATTCTCTAATTGCATAAAATTTGGAGAATTTAGGCCTCTGGGATGACTGGCTGGTATGAACGTACTGTTTGAAACCTGTTAGTTCAGTCATGCATGTACTATGCTAATCTAAAACATGGTCCTAGAGGTTCATCTTCCTTCTTAACAGCAAAACATGAATTCATCAGTTTTGTTTCTCTTTATTATCACCTGGGCCATCACCTCTACCTCCAAATATTACCAGCTGTAGACACACTCAGTTAAAACCCTGCTACAATGTCACTTGGAATAGACTAGTTTCTGCTGAAGAAAAGGAAGCAGTAAATCAGTGCCAAGGCCTCTCTGTCTTCTGATCTCTCATACTTTTTTCACTTTGCCTCCTTTCCCTCAAAGATTAGTCACAGCAACCTTCCTTGCTTATAATTGTCTAACAGATAATGAATTTACTCCATAAACAACAACAACAACAAAACAGGAGAGTATGAAAGAAGGGTATACAATATTCTACACATTTTAAGGATGAAACTTGGTAGTTTTGTTTTGAACCAGTATTTCGTAATTCTAAGAAGGCAATATCATGTAGTAAACAACCCATGCTTTGGAATCTATCTTAGACCTGCCACTGGTTAGCTGTTTCACTTTTACAACTCAGGATAAAATGGAATAATGATGGACCCACAAGCTACGGTAAGAGCAAGCAAAGTTTTTAACACACTGCAAGTCCTCAATAAATGTTTGTTTCTTGATAACAGAAACATCTTTTGTTGTCTCTCAGTTTTAGTGACTTATCTAGGAATGACTGCTTTACATTTAAAGTAAAACAGTCACTTTTATTTAAAGTAAAACATCTAAAAACTTAACCATCATTCTCAGCAAACCGACACAAGAATAGAAGAAAACCAAACACTGCATGTTCTGACTCATAAGTGGGTGTTGAACAATGAGAAAACACATGGACACAGGGAAGGGAACATCACACACCAGGGCCTGTTGTGGGGTGGTGGGACTAGGGGAAGGATAGCAGGGGTGGGGGAATGGGGAGGGATAGCATTAGGAGAAATGCCTAATGTAGATGATGGGGGGATGGATGCAGCAAGCCACCATGGCACATGTATTCCTATGTAACAAACCTGCACATTCTGCACATGTACCCCAGAACTTAAAGTATAATAAAAAATTTATTAGTAGTAATAATAATAAAATATATAATATATAAATATATATTTATGATAATATATTATTATATTAATTATATTAATATTTATATTTTATATATTAATATATAAATATAAAATATAATAAAAATTTATTAGTTCACATTTCTTTCTGCCTAATACTAGACCACAGACCACTGAATATTTCAAATCTCTGAAGATTTTATTCCTATATACTGCAAGTCAATTGAAGTACTATTACTGTCCTTTATGTGTTTAATGGTTTTTAACCCGTAAGTGTATAATGGCTTATCTTTATGTTATGTCCTGCCAGTTTCATATAGGTTATGCCTGTGGATAACGAGCAACCTGAACCTGTTAAAATTCTCTTATAATGTAGAACATTTCAGGTTACTAAACAAAGTTCACTTTGTTTTCTAACTTTATTTTCTGTCATAAATGTAGCACATCTTTATTTCGTGTAGTATTTAGAAATACTAAAAGATATTTTAAACATAGAAGAAGAAAAAAAATGCTCACATCCCTACAACTCAAAGATCTCTACTTAAATTTTGGGTGACTTCCTTCCATGATTTCTACAAACTCAAGACTATGATCTTCCAATAAATACCATTTGAATATGTTCACTTTAACAAGTTTCTCAAAGACGTTCTTTTGTCTTTTAATCCTTTTGTACTTCCTTCCCTTGTTGGCTTGGAGTGCTCTATAGGGAGTGCTCTGTTTAAAGGCAGAACAAATGAAGATGCAAACACACAAATGTAAATAATGCACCCACAATACAAGAGGAGCCTACCATTCTGAGCAGCATGGTATCCAAGCTTTCTTTCCAGTTTCTCCTCAAATGGTGGCCGAGGAGAAAGGTAGGGATCATGAGGAAATGAACTCTGCTAGGAATTAGTGGGTGCCTATGTGAGTTATGCAGCATTTTTGGCAGAAGTAAGTACTTTTAGAAATCATTTAAAATCTATTTCTCCTTTGTATGATGTAGCAGATATTTAAACAACTCATTCACAGATGTTGCTAGTGAAGGTTATATTATCAACATGGGTGGAGTCAGGTTTTATGGAGCCAGGAACTTGTATAATTTTGTAGATTACATTTTAGAAAAGTACATAGAATTTTATGTATATATAAAATTACGTGCAATCATAAATATTTCTTTAGCCTGAGAAAAAAATTGTAAAAATTACAAATTTGATAAAGCTGACAGATATCACTAACATCACAAAATCCAGAAGAAAGGTAATCTTTTTAAGTAACTGTCCAAAATATTTCTTTTTTATTATTATTATTTTTTCTATTATACTTTAAGTTCTGGGATACATGTACACAACGTGTAGGTTTGTTCCATAGGTGTGCACGTGCCGTGGTGTACGCTGTGCCCATCAACCTGTCATCTACATTAGGTATTTCTCTTAATGCTATACCTCTCCTCGCCCCCCAGCCCCTGGCAGGCCCCAAGATGTGATGTTCCCCTTTCTGTGTACATGTGTTCCCATTGTTCAACTCCCACTTATGGGTGAGAATATGCAGTGTTTGGTTTTCTGTTCTTGTTAGTTTGTTGAGAATGATGGTTTCCAGCTTCATCCATGTGCCTGCGAAGGACATGAACTCACCCTTTTTTGTTATTTACCATGGTGTGTATGTGCCACATTTTATCAGACATATTTCTAAGTTTTTTATATATTTGTTGGCTCTTATACTTTAATTGCTTCTTTGCTTATCAATGATTTTGCAATATCATTTTTGTAGAGAGAATAGAAAGTTAACCCAGTTTTTCTTCTATAATTGCTGAGAATTTGATTTTTATTATTGACAACTGAGAGGCATAAAACCTGTGCATATAGTCATCATCATGTGTTTGTAGTGCTGCTATTGGTTTGTGCCTTACATACAGGAGTTTTTATGAAGTCAGTCTCATACATTTCTCATAAAAATTAGATACAGTGTTTAAGATTTATTATTTGTTCCTTATAATATTGAGTTATCAAATGTATTTCTGACAATGGTGAATTTCCATTTTGACTAAGTATTGATGAGAACCAGTTCCCTCACTTACAATTTAAAAGTAAAGATTGGAAGATTTGTCCACAGCCCAGATTCTGGCTTCATAGTCTTCAAACCCTGTTTTTCCACTGCTCATTCACTTCCAGGCTGGGCACTATTTACTGTTTCTCCCTTTGATCCTCCTAGTGCTCTGTTCATATTTTTCTCCTGGTCTTCTTCAACCTATTGTATTTTGCTAAGGTAATTTTTGTATTAAGATGATATTGTTTCAATGAACTGATTCCAATTTTGTATATGAGAAAACCAAACTTGTTGGGATTTCTATTGAGATTCCAAAGCTTGTGTCCTAAACTATTACAAATCACTTTTCAGCAATTTAAACTTGGTGTAGGGTGGTTCAAACCCAAACAAGCACCTTTTATTTACATGAATTATTATATTTTCTAATTGTAACTTTTTATATCCTTGGATTTTGTTAATTTATTCTAGTCCTTTCAATAAGGGATCATTTTAGAACTCACTTATCTGTAAAACTAAACATACTTAAGTCAAAGGTCATTATTATAATAAAGCCTAATATTTCACAACAACATGCAATAAGGTACAATAAATCAAAACAATAAAAAAGTACAAAATAAAATAGTATGAGTTCAAAATATAGAATTTAACTTATTAGTATTTTTCTTCAAATTGCTTTCTAATCTTTTTGAATAAGCATAAAATATTGTTTTTACTCAACTTTATTATACAGGTTCAGAATGTGTGTGTGTGTGTGTGTGTGTGTGTGTGTGTATGTGTGTTTGTACAAGCATTCCTACTTTCAAGCAAATTGTAAAGTCAAAATCTATCCAGTTATTTCCTTCCTTTGCTGTTGGATAAAAAGTTTGTACATATGCACTTTCTCCCTATGTATATGTATACATATTTTTACATATAATAAATATAGTATAATGCAGAGAAGAGCCTCTCCTGCTTTTAACTCCTGATGTGCAATTGGCACTTTACTTAAACTTATTATGACTTAATTTCAGTGAGTTTTCTCTGTTTAGATCTACTCTCTTATCCTTAGTTACTTCTATAAATAAAGAGAAAAAAAAAATCAACCAGTACCCATCCTGAGGATGGTGTCTATATACTGGGACCATAGCACTTATTATTTGTGTTACTTGCTTGTTCTCCAAATGGTTATTATCTAACCAGAGAAATTTATCTAATTTTAAATGTTTCTTAGAGACGATTGCTAGGACTTGAATCCCGCTGTACCGCATACCAGCCATGTCACCTGTGGCAAGTGACATAAGCTTTTTGTAGTCAGTTTCTCGTCTCTCCAGCAGGGGTAACACATAGTGCTGACTTGCTGGATTGGGTACTTTGCATGTCTTAATAGATGTAAAATGCTTGGAATACTGAGTGTTACACAGTAAACTCTTAATAAATATTAGCTGTTACTTTTAATAGCAAGGAGACGTTGTCACTGCTGGGAATGGATGATTTGAGATGTGTTAGGATTGGTTCGCTGACTACAGCTATTTCTACTACCACATGCCACAGTGTGTGAAATATTATCAAAGATGAGCCAGGAACCTCTAATAAATGGAGATGCTACTCAGAGGATTGATAAGTCAGCATTTCTGTCTGTTTTTTAGAATGCTAGTAAATGTAAAACATAAATGTATAATAAAGCAAAGGTCTGTGGCCACATATGTTTGGGAGTACATTTGTTTAAGCAATCAGGTTTCTATTATAGCAGGATTTTCCAGCCCTTTTGAGGTGCAAATGTAATAGCAAATCTCTGAGCAGAGATAAATTATGTAGTAGTAGATCCAGGGGCACTTTTCATACTCCTATCCCCACTGCTGCATTTTTTAAAGAAAATTGGCTAGCAGTGTGCAGAAAGCAGAAACTGGACCCCTTCCTGACACCTTACACTAAAATTGACTCCAGATGGATTAAAGACTTAAACATAAGACCTTACACCATAAAAACCCTAGAAGAAAACCTAGGTAAAACCATTCAGGACACAGGCATAGGCAAGGACTTCATGACTAAAACACCAAAAGCTTTGGCAACAAAAGCCAAAGTAGACAAATGGTACCTAATTAAACTCCAGAGCTTCTGTACAGCAAAAGAAACAATAATTAGAGTGAAGCAGCAACCAACAGAATGTGAAAAAATTTTTGCAATCTACCCATCTGACAAAGGGCTAATATCCAGAATCTACAAAGAACTAAAACAGATTTACAAGAAAAAAACAAACCCTTTGAAAAGTGGGTGAAGTATATGAACACACACTTTTCAAAAGAAGACATCTGTGAGGCCAAAAACCATATGAAAAAATGCTCATCATCACTTATTATCAGAGAAATGCAAATCAAAACCACATTGAGATACCACCTCACGCCAGTTAGAATGGTGATCATTAAAAAATCTGGAGACAACTGATGCTGAAGAGGATGTGGAGAAATAGGAACACTTTTACACTGTTGGTGGGAGTGTAAACTAGTTCAATCATTGTGTAAGGCAGTGTGGCGATTCCTCAAGGACCTAGAAATAGAAATTCCATTTGACCCAGCAATCCCATTATTGGATATATATCCAAAGGATTATAAATCATTCTATTATAAAGATACATGCACATGTATGTTCATTGTGGCACTGTTTACAATAGCAGAGACCTGGAACCAACCCAAATGCCCACTGATGATAGACTGGACAGGACAGTGTGGCACATATACACCATGGAATACTATGCAGCCGTAAAAAACGATGCGTTTGTGTCCTTCATAGGGACATGGATGAATCTCAAACCATCATTCTCAGCAAACTGACACAAGAAGAGAAAATCAAACACTGCATGTTCTCAGTCATAGGCAGGTAATGAACAATGAGAACACATGGACACAAGGAGGGGAGCATCACACACTGGGGTCTGGGAGGGGCATCGGGGGTGGGGTGAAGAAGGCTGGGAGGGATAACGTGGAGAAATGCCAGGTGTAGGTGACGGGGGGATGGAGGCAGCAAACCACATTGCCATGTATGTACCTATGCAACAATCCTGCATGATCTGCACATGTACCCCAGAACCTAAAGTACAATAAAAAAAGAATATTCTTCATGTTTAGTGTTATTTGAGATAGACAGCAGTACATCCCTTCAGAGATCATCAACTAAAAACTGGGTACAATGACATTTGGCAGTTTGATACTGGTAAATAGAACTAAGATAGTGATTTTAGGTTTTAGGAGAGATGCTTTAAAGGAGGTGGTGGGCAGGTACCCAAAGCCAGGGAACTTGTCCAATTTGTAGGACTGGGTGGTTAAAACCAGCCATACTGCAGAACCCCTGATATATGAAATCAGCTCAAGTCTGCCTGTGTATTGTAACTGTAGTGATCCAGACCCGTACTGAATTTGATTTACTAAGAAACAAGTCGAAAGATGGAGACTGGTTGTTGAGGCAGTTTCAAAAGAAGGGTCTACCTTGCTGATAGATTCATGTTCTAACTTAACTGTTCCCAACCAGACAATGGCATTTCAAGCACACAATTATATCTAGAAGCAATTTGAAACATAAGTCACTTGAGTTCTGGCTTGTACTTTGTAGAGGTAATTGGAACAATTTTGCTTATAAGGCAGGAAGATATCAGTTTTATGAAAGCAATACCCTAAATATGTCCTTTGACTAGTATACATAGCCTAATATACTTATTATAACATATTGTTATATTGTGTTAATAATAACAATTATAAATGTATACATATTTATAACATGATTATTGCTATAGATAACACATTTTCTGAAGTTTAGAACTGGTCAATAGTTTCTGGTAAAGCACAGGCTTTTATTTTTGTAATCAGTTTCTGTTTCTATAAATGTGACATCCTAAATAAAGAAAAAGGAATACCCAAACTTTTGTTGTTGTTGTTTGAGACTGGGTCTGACTCTGGCACTCAGGCTGGAGTGCAGTGGCAGGATCACAGCTCCTTGTAGCCTTGACCTCCTGTGCTTAAGCAATCCTCCCACCTAAGCCTCTTGAGTAGCTAGGATTACAGATGTGCGCCACCATGTTTGGCTATTTTTTTAAAGAGATGTGGGTCTCACTATGTTGCTTTGGCTGGTCTTGAACTTGTGGGCTCAAGCAATACTTATGCCTTGGCCTTTTGACATGTTAGAATTATAGGCATGGGCCACTGTGCCTGGCCTCCAAATTTTAAAGCTATTGTTTGCCTGTTTTAAATCTCCAATAATGCTTCATTTACATATGAACGTAATGAGTGAATCATTTCCTTTAACATATATGAAAAATCTTGTCAGAGATGTATTGGGTTTGGTTTTGGTTTCATTACTTTGAAAGTTTGAAAAACATTTGGAATCAGTAAATGTAACAAACTTTCTTCTCCTTATTGTCATTCTATTTCTGTGTCTGTAGTTACAAATTTTGAGTCTGAAAAATGGTTCAGTTAACATCATGAAATGGAGCTGGCTTTCTTTATAAATATGTTTATTTAGAAAGGACCAGGGCTAGCTTTTTTATTAGTGCTTCCATGCCTATCTTTTAAAATTTAGATTGTATATATTTTCTTTTGACTGGTGATCAATCTGTTATACTTGGGGTTTGCTTCCATTATGGAATCTGCTAGTAAGAAATGACCTCAGACATTATTGAGAAATTTGTGTCATTCTTTTCTCATTATCAACTTTTTTTCCCCCTGACATTTGTTCTGAGTAGCTCAGGTCTACTCTAGCCAGGCAGTCAGTTTGTGCTGAATGTTATTTGACCTTCAAGAATCTAAGATCTAGCCAGGATTGGGCCAGACTTGATCTTCTCCCATTTTAGATACCTGGCCAACTTCTCTGGCCAGCATGAGGCTTTGACAGTCTTAAAGGCCTGTGGATGATTTCATGAAGAAGTATGCTATCCTTTTACTTGTCTTCAGTCTGCTTCAACAGTGAAAATAGTAGAAACTGTGTGTTAGTGCTAAGGATATTCTTCTCTGTTGCAGATTCCTCCCCTCTCCCCTCTCCACTCTCCCCTTCCTCCTCCTTCCCTCCCTCTTTCTCCTCCTCCTCCTCTCCTTCCTTCTGCTCTTCCTCCCCCTCTTTTTATTGCTCCTATTTCTTCCTGTTTTGGGGGTGGTGATGTGTGGAATCATTGGAATGCTGTTTTGTATATTTGGTTTCTCCTCTTGGGACTCTCTTGAAGGCCGTTTTAGTAAGGCAGGTGTGAGAGAGATGGTCAGGATGGCGTGAGGCACTCAGCTGGAATGGACCTGCAATTTTGATTGAGAGAAGCTTCAAGGAGTCTACACTTCTGCAGTAGGGGGACATTTGCCACAGATTTTTGTTTGCCATAGACTTTCTTAAATGGTGTAGTCATGACAATTCTTATGTTTATTGGTGGTGTTGGCATCAGTGAAAGCCTCAGAAGAAAAGCTGTGTGAAGAAAGGTGTCCTGTCAGTTTTGTCAACTCCTTTTTCAAAGTAAACCATGTACCATAACTTTTGAGATAGGCCTGGAGGGAATTACGAACACCAAGGTTATTAGTGTCATATTTTAAAGAATGTATTGAGGACCTAAGACTAGTGTCATCTTTCAAAGCATGTACTGAGGTATGTTTGGCACTCTTCTGGGTGGTAGGAGACGTCAGATGAGGCTTCCAGGGAGAGATGGACAGAAAACCAATAAACACACAGGAAAACCAGGGGATTGGCAGAAATCTTAATGTTATGCAGATAAATAAGTTTAGGATTATGTGACAAGAAGTGACCGCAGCATTCTTAGAATGGGCTGTGAAAAAGACATGCTATTTAGATTGTGACTGAAAAAAAGAAAGTAGCATATGTGGAGAAACGAACGGACAAAACATTTCTGGCAGAGAGAACTAATGGGAAGGTGAGTGAGCAATGGCGAGGGCATTAAGAGAAAAACTGCTGGGAAGAAGCTAGACGTGCTATGTTAGCCAGAGTAAAACATTTAACTGCAAGTGTAATAGGGCCTAGGGAGGATTGTAAGCAGAAGGATGACATAGTATCATTTGCCTTTTTGAAAAAGTTCATCTTGCTGAGTAAACAGTGGAATGGAGGAGGGCAGGAGTCCATGTAGGAGGCGCCAACTGTTGTTCAGGTGAAGTGTGATGGTGGCTTGGACTGCAATGGTAATAACAGAGTCTACCTCCACAACATACTCCAAATCCATTACTTCCTTCCTTCCTTCTAGTAAGTAATGGATTTGGAGTATGTTGTGGAGGTGGATAGAACAGGACTAGTTGGTGAATGCCATACATGTGGTGAAAGGAAGAGAAAAACAATGATAATGCCTGGATTTTAGATGTGAGGAATAATATTAATGGGTCATTTCCTGAGACGGGGACCACTAGGGGAGCAGTGGGCATCCATAGCAAACTCAACTCAAGAGTTTTGGCTGTGGTGAGTTTGAGATGTCTGTTAGATGTTCCAGGGAGATGCCAAGTGAAGATGGGGTTAGGGCTGGAGGTACAGATTTAGGTAACACAGTCAGAAGATGCTCTTTACAACCTTGGGACTTGGTGAGAACATCCAAGCAAAGTAAATTGTCTGAAAAGAGGAGTCCCAGACACAGTTTTCACACACTCCTGCTTTTATGAAAAGTACAGAAAAACAATCAGTAATCTAGGAGTAAAATAATGAAAGTATGATTTTCTAGAAGCCAGTGGAAAATGGCATTTAAGAGTGAGACAAATGTAGTCCTAAATATTGTGGGGTTGGAAGCTGAGTAAGTGTGGCAGTCCTTTTAAAGAAAAATAATATAGAATTATTAAGACAAACTCAGGTGCTAATTTGACTGTTTGGAATAAGAAAATAATGGTAAAATTATAAAATTTTAAAGAGATAAATGGCATAAATGAATAAAATTCAGAAAAATCTTATTAATTAAAAACCAATGCACTTCTATAATACTTTTTTCTCTTTTTCAGGAGAGTGGAAAAGGGGAGGAGGCTTACTTTTGGATTGCTTCTTCCTATTATAATAATTATATAATGTCATCTTCTGCAGGGATATCAGAAAAAAATCAGTATCTAGCATAGCTGGTTGAAATTGTATTTTTAATATTGAAATCTTTAGAACAGTTTCTTGTGGTATCACAGCCTATTATTGATAATGCCATATAAATTTTTAGGATTGTTGCCAAAATGTGGAAACTTACATCAACGGTTTCTCTCATATATGAGCTTTCTTATTTTAGGACATGCCAAGTTTTCATGCAGAATGACTAATCTTAAATAATCTTAAAGAATATCTCATAAACTAATGTGTTACTGATGTTTTGATGTCAAGAGCCTGGAAGGAATTTCTACTCTGGAGATAATTAGAAATGTCTACACTGGATCATACACCATACATTGAATTATGTAAGAAAATCACTCTGAAACACAGAAATAAATCCTACTAAACCCAAAGTGAATATAATTCCCAACTCACTGTCTACTTATACAGCTCCTAAAGATGCTTGCTCATTTCCCAGCATCAGGGCAAATGTGACAGAGGGGAAGTTGAGCAGTATTCACCAATTGATGAAAAAAAAATAAATGATTTTGGTAAACTTAAAAATAAAATGCCTCATGGAAACATTATTAGGGCCCCTCTCTGGGCCTTACATTGGTCTTCGTAAATAAGTGGCCCTGAACCTAAAATGTATTTAGTTTCCTCTGGAAGGAGAGAGTAATAAAATGCATACAGGACAGTTGAGTGATCCAGTGAGATAAAAACAGAGAAGTCTCCTTTGGATTTGTACTTAAAAAAATATTACTCAGTATAAAAAATGTGTCTGAAGTCGTTAGTGAAAAGCTTTGTGTAAGTAGCAATATATTTGCTTGGCAGGAAGAACGTTCATGCAGTCTACAGGTTAGCAAAAATAAGTGATTACATTTTTAGGTATGAGCTACATGGGGTGACTTTCTACTTTCCTCTCAGACACAAAGGAGAATACAAACTTTATCTGGCGTTCTCTGCATTTGGGTCACTGGTTTTGCCTTTTAGAGCCAACTGTGTTTCTTTAGGTTTAGTAATCTGCTGCAAAATGTGTAGATGAAGAAGATGCAGATATTGAAGATGGAGTGTGGGACAATGAAAGATCTTCTCTGCTAAATTTAGGTCATTTTCTCATATTGCAAAGCCTCACTTGTTTTTGAATACAAGCAAAACCTAAGTAGTTTTTATGTCTACATTTTGTTCAATTAATTTTCAAATATGGCATTGTAAAGAAAATCCTGACTCAAATTTCGTTGTAATTGAACATAAAATTAATAACTTCTCTTGAAGTTGACTGACATTCTGTTCAGAGAGTGAAGTAAATTCAGGCTGAGATCATAGTGTTTGTTTAAATAATTATCAGTATTAACTGCATGAAAAGAGGTCAGAATGGAAATTAGAAGGCAAGGTTTGGAAGAGAAGAGGTAAGGATTGGAAATAATGGGCTCCTCCCATGATACTGATGGCAGCTTCTTTAATTGCTCCTTTTGCTTGTTCAGGCTGGCAGTTAGAATAACAGCAAAGAAAGACATAAGGGATTTTCAGATATTGGTATTTATTTAGTAAATGCTGGCTGAGGCTAGAGCCCTTGTATAATCAGCAATCTGTTCTTCTACTTAGAGCAACCATAAGAACAGTTGCCTATTGATAGTAATGGAACTGGGATTGAAGAATATGAGGAAAATGATACCAATGTTTATAATTGCTTTCGATAGCTCTGAATTATCTGTATTCTATTTGCTGTATTGTCTGATTCAAGAAAAGACTGTTTGCCCTGTGAAGATCATTTTGTTGTTTCTTTTCTTTCCATGTAAAAATAACAATTTTAGAGTTTAAATTTGAGTTGGCAGACTTGTTAAGGAGGGTGAGGGAGGAGGTTATGGGCAAGTTTCCTACATGCATGATTCAGCCAAACTAGGGAAAGGATAGAAAAAAATATTAGATTCACTAGTTCAGCCTTCTATCCAAAGAGTATATTCTCCTCTGTGAATGATGATTCCCACTGCATGAGTTTGCCCTGAGCATATTGTTGGATAGCTGTAGTTTGTAAGGCCTCATATTCATGAGAAATCTTCTCTTTCACATGGTATTTGAAAACTTGCACTTGTTTGAAGACTTCATCATAGCCTTCACCTGTGTAAGTTAAACATCCTCAGTTTTTTGTTTGTTTTCCATGTGAGATAGTGTCTGGATCATACACCAGTCTGATCACTCTTTTCTTGGTGAGGGTTGCTTACCAGGAAAAGGCTTCCTGGAAGAATCCTGAATTTGTTCATTGTTCTGACCTCCCAGTTGATTTGGGGAAATGATCTCTCCTGCTGAGCTCAGGGACAAATCATGATTAGAATGACCTAGTCCTATTGAGATCTTGCTAAGGATTGGGTTGAAGCATGATCATGTGACCCAATCCCGGCAGTGGGATCTGAGGAAAACTTGACCAGAGAATGTTTGAAAGACTTTTTCCCAAATAAAAAGATACATGGAGAAAATGCTTTTTTCCTTTTTTTGGGATGTGGAACTGTCAGAAGTTTATACCTATTGAACTGCTACAGTTAGCTTGAAGACATTAGGAGAGACATCACTGGAGTACAGGAATGCAAAGCAGGACATTTGAAAGTCCTGGGGCCCTTGATGTCAGTTGAACAGCTGAGTCAATGAGGGAGCACTCCTTTCACATATTTTCTTGTACAGGAGACGGCTAATTCTTTCCAGTTTCTATTTCTTTTACTTTGCTCTTCTGTTGCTTGCAGCTCAAGGCATTCCTGACTGCTATGTATTCAATCCCTTGTACTGTTTATTTCAATTCACCTGTGATGTCTGTTAATCAATGATTCCCTTAGTATTGTTTCTAGAATCTTCTCTTGGAATTATTATGTTTAACTGTTATCATTCTTTAATGATTCATAAACATAAGCAAAAGCGTATGCCATGATTGACACAAAAATTAAATTGTCTTCTAAAATTTTATGTTAGAATTAAGGCTACAGCACTTGGTGGTGTTTTTCTGTGGTGGGTTTAACTCTGAATTGGGCTGATTCCACCCTATGTACATAGACATTTGTTTAGCTAGTACTTTTCTATAACTTCATCTTGTTAATAAAAGTAAGATTTTACTGTTTTGTTTTTGTTCACTGTTTCCGCTTTCAAACTTTCATAATAAATGCAAATTTCTTCTATTTTACTCTTATGGAACTATTTTCCCTGTAGTACTCATGATGGGGGATAGTGTACTTAAGTGAGGTTTTGAAGCATGTGGAGAAACTTTGCCATATATTATTAGAACATATTGGTGACTGAGGTAAAGCGTGTTTGGCTTCTGGCTTTAGACTCGGGAGAAGAGTTTTCTATCCCAGTTTTACCTTTCTCTTTAACCTCTCAGATTTATGCTTATAAACATGAGCAAGTATTTATTTCATGTGTTCTTTTTATAAACAAAGTAGATGCCTATGTCATTTCTACTAAGTATTTTTAATAGCTTTATTGAGATGTGATTAACATACTATACAATTCATGTATTTAAAATGCAATGGCTTCTAGCATATCCATGGTGGGCAACCATCACCAAAATAAAGTTTAAAACATTTTCATTATCTCAAAACTAAACCATGTGCCCATTAGCAGTCACTCTCCATTTCCTCTCAGTTCTTTCCCTCTGCTTTCAGTTTTGGGAAACCTCTAATCTGTTTTCCATCTCTGTGGATTTGCCTGTACGAGACAATTTGTATAAATGGGTGCATACAGTATGTGGGTTTTGCTACTGGCTTCTTTCATTTAGATGTTTTCAAGGTTCGTCCATGTTGTAGCATACGTCAGTTCTTCATTTCGTTTTATTGCAGAATTGTGTGCCATTGTATGGCTATGCCATATGTTATTTATCCATTCTTGTGTTGAGGGACAATGCCTTGTTTCCACGTTTTGGCAATTATGAATTATCTCATTTTGTAATCTAAATTCATCTCTTCAAGATCTCTCAGTTTTCATTATAATTTGCAATGTCAAATACATAGTCTATGCTATTTTCCTCTGATTTTATCTAGCATTTAATCTGCCATTTCTATGTGTAAGACTTTGTTTACTGACCACTTAATTCCCTAAAATGTGTTTATAGCTTCACACAGAAAAGGAATGAAAGAGAAGAAGAAAACTCAGCACACATTTAAACAAAAATGCCCATACACATAAATCCCTGGATTTAAAAAGTTAGAGAAATTCACATGTGAATACATTATTTTTAACACAGACAGTAATTGTAAACCTGGGTTTAGATTTAAATTGGAAAAAAGTATCCTGAGGTGTTTAATGTTTATCCTTAAATGTCTGGGATAAGACCATGATGACAGCTACCAACCTGTTTTTTATGATCTTGGAAAGACATGAGAGGAATAAATTTTTATCATGCGTCATTCGCTGGGATTTTTGTACCTCTTTTACCTCCCCATTTAGATTTTGGTGAGGGTAGCAGGGAATTCTTTTATGATTTGTTTTTCTAGGAACAGGAAAAGGAACTGTCTGTGCATTTTTGTGTTTGTATTTTTTCCCCAGAAAGGGAAGTACTTAGAAGCACTGGTGGCATTTGTGCACACACACACGATGGCTGTGCAGTCTGCTTCCTTTTGTCTGCTGCCACTGTAGCCCACATTTGAGCTGATTTTATGTTTCCTTCAGCATGTGATGATCAAAACAATGGCTATTCACTAGGGTGATTACTTATCTGTTTGTTTTGGCTCCATAAATATATGACGTCTCCAGAGAGAAAGACTGTGAGGACCTTGGAGAACCATTCTGCAACCCAGCCCATGAGGCTTGCGTGGGTTGGAACTGGTGACCCACGGAACACACCACAGATGATCATCCAAATGGCCAGTGTTATTCTTTTCTACTGCCAGGATTTTGAGGAATAATTAACCTGATAATAGCAAAAACATGAAAAAGAAGTGGTTTAAATGGAACGTAAATGAGGTTTACTGGGCGTTTTTAATTTTTTTTCATTGGAGTGTCTTTGGAATTTCAGATTTCCCTAAAGGAAACATTACCTGTTAAAATTACATATGTTTATTTTAATACAGATTGTGCTCAATTGCCTAGATGAACTAACTGTGAATAAGGATTAAACTATTTTATCTTTTGTAGGAAATTAATTTGACAAATATTTGTGAGAAGCTAGCCATAGTTACAGAATGTGCTGAATAAATACAGAGGTGACTCTCATTCAGGTAATTGTCTAGGTGTAGATAAAGACATTTTTAACAGGAGAGGGTAAGCTTTATGGTGGCAGGGATTCAAACTGTTTTTACTAAGCAGTATCTACCACTCCTAGCACAGTTCTTGACAGATGGTAGGCTCTCAATATGTATTTTAAATGAATGAATGCATAATTATAACATGGTGTACCATGTAACGGAAGTTTGAGGGACACAGATGAAATTGACTTTGTCCTGGTGATGGAGTAGTTTTACATATACACATCTTTTGATGGGATTTTGGTGTCTGAGTAGACTTCACTAGGCAGATATGGGCAGGGAACTAAATTATGAAAATTACTTCTCATGTTCCAGCCATCATGAAGGACAAGTTATTTGACACTCACATCAACTGAGGAAGGTAGTATCATTATTCCATTGTATTATTGTTGTGTGATAATAATCTTTCTATCATTGTAGTATTACTGTTATTATACAAAAGGGAAAGCTGAGGTTTGGCATCATTGAGTGACCAATCCAAGGTTAAAGAAGTTTTGGTGGTGAGTCACATTTTTGAACTCAAGGATCTCTGTCACCCCTTTCCATATGAATGACAAGTAACTTCCCAGAGATCTAATTTCAGGATGGAAGAACAGAAAGCTGCCTCTGCCTTGCTGCTAGTTGAAATGCACTGGTAAGCTGTTTCTTGCAGTGCTCCCTCCGGCACCCTGGGTGCTCCCATTTGGAGCAGTCCCTCTGGACAATCTCTCTCAGGTGTTCCTTATCTGGGTAATCTCTTGATATAGTTTGTATATTTGTCCCCTTCAAATCTCACGCTGAAATGTCATTGCCAGTGGTGGAATTGGGTCTGATAGGTGTTTGGGCCATGGGCATGCATCCTTCTTTAATGGCTTGGTGCTGTTGTAGCAGTAATGAGTAAGATGTGGTTGTTAAAAAGAGCCTGCACCTTCCTCCTCCCTTTCTTTTTCTTGTTTTTTTCCTCCGCTGCTTTCTCCTTCTTGCCATGTGATGCCTGATCTACTTGATCTTCCATCATGATTAAAAGCTTCCTGAGATCCTTGCCAGAAGCAAATGCCAAGGCCATGCTTCTTGTACAGCCTGTAGAACTGCAAGACAAATAAGCCTCTTTTCTTTATAAATTATTCGGTCCCAGGTATTTCTTTATAGCAATACAAAGTGGACTAAGGCGTCTGTCTTGGGTGCTCCTTTTCTGTGCTGTCTTTCAGAACTCTGTCATCACACTGTAAGTCACTCTAGCCACATGGGGAAGCAAGTCTTTGAGATATCCTAGCACAGGTGCCAAACGTGTGTGAAGATTCTCTAAATGTTTCTAGACCTCAGCTACTTAAGTCGCTTCCAGACCTTTAGATCTTTCCAGCTAGTCCTCAGACATTGTGGAGCAAAGAATAAGCCATCTACATTGTGCCTGTCTGAAATCCTGACCCATAGAACCCAAAGAAATCATGATGGCTGGGCTGCAGCAGTCATCTAGTGACCATGAAGGAAAGGCCCTGAGAATTGCCCAGGTGCCAGCCTCAAGGTCATTAAGTGTGGAACCAATATCAGTAGCCACTTAGTAGACTTCTTGTCAAGGCTTCCATTTCACGTTAATATTGTTGGAGAGCACCAGCAGATGGTTCTGTGTGAGGAAAGACTGAATATTTAAGCTGGTATCTACAGTATTGAGGTGACTGATGAATAAACCAAGACCAGCTCTGTTTAGTGTTTCTCCCATGACAAATATGAAGGCTTGGATGAGAAAGCCAAAAACAGGAACAGGGCTCTCCTAATCTGCAGGGGAATGTTGGCACATGGAAAGAGTCTTTGGAGTAGACCAAGATTTCTTCAGTAGGACACAAAGAGCAGAAACCATGAAAACTGTGGATAAATTAGACTTTGAAATTAAAAATTGTGCTCATCACAAGACAGAATTGAAATAATGAACAGACAAATAACAAATTGAAATATTCACAACACATACATATGACAGTCATCCCAGATATTTAAAGAAAACCTATAAATCATCAATGAAAAGACAATCTAAGTTTTTTTAAATGTGCAAAAGAATTGAACTGACATCGCACAAAAGAAGGTATATGAAATGTTGATAAATACATAAAAGATATAGTGTGTTCATATAATGAAATATTAGTCAGCAATAAAAAGAAGAAACTACTGATCCATGAACATTATGGGGGAATTTCAAAAGCATTATGCTGAATAAAAAAACATTTAAAAAGTCTTCATATATGACAATTTAATGTATATGAAGTCCAAGAATAGAAAAAACAATCTATGATATTAGAAATCAGAAAGTGTTTGTATGAGAAAGGGAGAAAGTAACTGACTAGAGAGTGGCATGAACACTTTTTGAGACGGACAGATATGTCCTGTATTTTGTTTTTACTGCTGACTACACAGGTATTTGCAGTTGTGAATACTCATTGAATGGAATACCAAAGACCTGTGTATCATTGTATCTTATGTTAATTTTAATTTGATTAAAACTAACTTACAAAAAAGTAATAGTAATTTTTCTCATCATAATTCTTGTAATAAAAAAGTGAAAATCCAAATTGAATAGATGTGTTTTACTCCCTTGGGATCTATTGAAATTATTTTAATTATGAATGGACAAAATTCATGCAGGGAGAAATTTCAGTTTTCTTGAATTGTTCCTTTTGTAAGGTTCTCACCTGCACTGTGCTGCATCTTCACTGGAAGAAGGCAAAGTGTGTTCAAAGTCATGTGAGAATATAAGCTCTAAAGCAAGCTGCTGTGCCTTTTGCGAAAGGTGTGATTACATAGCTGCTGTGGGCCAGCTGCTGAAGGCACTCCAGGCCTACTCGTTGAATAATGAACTGGCAAGAGATAAAGTGGTTTGGGACTGAGTGAACATCATATGCATTGCTAAAAATATTCAGACTGCATTTTTTAGGGAAAACGGCTATTCCTGGAAGTTTTTAAACAAGGAAATAATTCCGCCCCGCCCCCCACCCCATTTAAACAACTCAACTGGCTTTGTGGAGAATACGCTAAACTTTGGAGAAATTAGTGGTAGGGATATTCATGGCTGGATGTGATGTTTTTGCTATAAGCAATTTATCCACAATAAACATATCTTTTAGACACTAGTATCGTAACACATTTTGATGATTAGTTATAAAATGGAATTTAGACCTTTGTGTCTGCTGAATTTTGTTTGAAAAATATTATGAAGCTCATCCTATATTTGCCCATTTTGATACGTTTTTGTGTAATTAGTATTACATAATTATCACCATTTTTTTAGGCAGTAACAAATAATGTTTATCAAAATTGTGAAGTTTGAAATATTAGTGGTATTTAAAAGTACTTTGTTTTATTCTTATTTGAAGTAGGAAAGCTCTTAACTAATTTTCCGCCTATATTTTGAAATTTTACATTGACATTATTAGATACAGTTCTTTAAAAAAAAATCATAAGTAACCATCTCATTGAATTTGTAGACAATTGAGGAGTGAAAAAGATACAAAAATAATTGGAGAAGGAAGTGACTTTTCTTCAGAAAATTATTGCTTTTGGAGATATATTTTAAAGTTTCAGCAAACACCTTTTCACAAAATGATTTATTTAAACAATATTACTATGCCAAGGTAAGGCTTACACCAGTACCATAGCAACTGTAGGTACACATTTAATTTTGTGAGAAAAATGGCAAGAAAAATGCTCGAGTTGAAATGAATGTCTGTTGCCAACTCAATAATGTTAAATCTCTCATATGAGGGAAAACCACTGGTTAGGTTGGTGATTTTTTAAATAACATTGTAATCTAAATAATATGATTTTTATCATTCATGTTTTAACAAAAAGAACCTTAGGAATTATTAAAACATTATACCAGTCACTGTTGTTATATATGTAACGTTTAAGAAATGCTTCATCTAAAAAGAAGAAAAAAATATGGAAACTGATGACTCTTATTTGACTAAAGACTTGCTCATATGCAATTTTATTTAAAAGGAAATAAAGGTGTTGGAGGGAAAACATGTGGCTTGGCACTTGAATGTCATAAACCAGAGTTAATATATTTTATTCTATAAAGCTTTTTGAGAAAATTAAGCTAATTCTCAGGAAGCTAATTTTTTTTTTTTTATTGTTGCTCAAGTTAATTTACTGTAAGAGTAAGATTTCAGATTATATTTTGTGACTAAAAATGAAATGACATGTACTGCTTTTAAAAATTAAAAAAAAATGTTTTTAATAGCCATTTACTAAGTTACATTAGTTTGAGCCTCGGTTCCCAAACCACCAAAAATTAAATATAGCTTAATTTTGACTTTACCTAAAATAACATCAAACCTCTACTTTGGGTATGCTTAGGTATATGCTACTGAGGATATTTTATTGATTTCAAATTATTACATTACTATTAAACACTGTACAAAAGTTAAATATATATATGTAGCTAGTAATAGTGAATATATGTGAGTTAGGTCACCTTGTGATTTTGAAGGCACAGTAATAGTAGATGTTATGGTTTTAAGCAACTTGACCTTTTTTATCTTAGCACTGCTGTTCTCAAAATGTAATGCAGAGGGTGATCAGTTGTCCTGGTTTTCCCTCACCCTCAGGGTTTCCTTGAACTTGGGAATAAAACTAGAGTAGTCCTAGGTAAACCAGAAGGTTGTTCATCCTGTGTCCTCAAGACTCTTTCAAGAGGTCTGTAAAATCAAAACTATTTTCATAATAATACCATTTGTGTTTGTTTCACTGTCATACTCACTCAAGTGCACAGTGAAGTTTTCCAGAGGATACAAGAGGTATGAAAATATATGCAACAGATTGAGTTAAAAAGCAGGTAGGAGACCCCAACTGTCTTCTGTTAAATCAGACAGAAAGAGATTTATAAAAATGTAAAACATTGACATTCTTATTACTAATTTTTTTTTTTGGTTTGGAAAAACAGTTATTTTACATAAACACATTTAGTTATTTTACCATGCAGTAGACTAATTATTTTTGTTTTAAAGTGAATTAAATATTTCATAAATTTTTGTTTTAATTTCTAACATATCTGGAAATGTATCCTACATGAACAAAAGCTTTTTAGGTCCCTTAATAATCTTAAATAGCACAAAAGGGTCCTAGGACCAAAAAGTCTGAGAAACACTGCTTTAGAATGTTTCTACCTGAAAGCAGGAAAGGCATTCATAAACAATTTAACTCATTGGATCTTTCAGCAGACTTTGTTTATGTGACCAGAATTCCTTCCTTGTCTTCCTACTGTTACCTCTGAATACAGTTGGGTTGCTTTCCCAGTGCCCTAATTTCTATACACATAGAGTAAAGGTGGGTTAAGTCAGTTTACTCCGGCTTAAAATCATTCTATATCACAATAGCTAAAACCATGAGCACACAAAAGAAACAACAACCAAAAACATTTGTGGGAACTCAAAAGGATAGAAACAGTTTCATCAAGCTAAACTCATCTATCCCATTTAATGGGGAAAAAATCTTATAAATAGTGAGGGTATCTTTGTTTTCCCCAAACTGCTTGTATTGTTTCCATTACTGTGATTAGCATATTACCTATTGTTAATATTAATGAATATATATATATATATATATATATATATATATATATATATATACTACATGACCTCACCTAGCAGTTTCGAGACCAGAAAGCATTCTTGTTTTCTTTACTTTATGTGTCTGAGTTGTTAGTAGTGAAAATAATCAAAGCCACATGACTCTGAAGAGCTGAGCCCATCCTACTATTGCTTCTGTTATCATGACTCCCTGGAAGATTGGTTCAGAGTGGATCAACATAGAGGCTTGGCTGAAAACTTTTGAACTGGGGAATATTGCTGACCACACAGTCCTAGCAAAGCATCTTCTGCATCAGTTTTTCAGTAAACACTTACTTGAGAGTGATGAACTGTGATGGAAATTGGTCTATGATCATGGCTATAAAATTCTTAGAATCAACTAAGGAGGATACAGATTCATGGGAAAAATACTAGCTATCTGAGCTATCTGATAATCTTTGTGTTGCAATAAATTGGTACAGAGCCTTCTTTTATAAACATTCAGTTACTTTGAGATGGTTCTAGCAGTGCAGATGCTTTTCATGCCGATCCCTACTAGAAAGATTGATTTTTTATCCATGTAACAACACTGCACTTGTACTTCTTAAATACATATTTTTTAAAAATGATCCTTTCTGTTCTAAAAGACCTGCCTTCCCTCAGAAGATTTGGTTTAAGTGGCAATTTCTGTGTAAAGTTTTACAGAATACTCACATCACAATTTGTGTTTCTAGTTTTAATTAGCGTCATGCTGAAGAATATTCCATAGAGTGAATAGTTTGAGCAAACCCAACATTTGAGAAAGTTCACCCATTTATTCAACATTTCTCTACCACTTCCTATGTGCTACGTACTATGTACTGTCTTATAGCAATCAGTAATAAATTAAAGAATTCAGAAATAAGCATACAGTTTTAATACAGAGTTAATATAACTGTTCATAACATAAGCAGAAGGTATAGAGTTTGCCGTATTTGAATTGAGAAATGTATTTATTATTTTTTCAAAATGCACGGTTTTTAAAAAATACATGTTGAGTATAAAAATTCAGGAAATACAGTAAATAAATGCAATGTCAGTTAACATTTCAATGTACAGTTGGTCCTTCATTATTCATGGATTTTTTTTGCACATTTGCTTACTTGCTAAGATTTATTTGTAGCCCCCAAAAGCAATATTTTGGAAGCTTTTGTGGTCACACAGAGCAGCAAAAAATTTGAGTTGCCTAAAAAGGCACATATTCCCAGCTAAAATCAAACAAGGCAGTGATCTGCCTTTTTATGTCAGCTTTCATACTGCAATCAAATGTCCTTTTTCAGGTCTAATTAATGCCACACACTTCAGTTTTGTGCTTTTTGTTGGTTATCTGTCTGGTTAGAAACTGTGTCTTTGCTCAAGCATGAATGATAGTGCTGTTGGTTATGAGGTCAAAGTTTATGCTGTTTAGAGAATTTGGGAAAAATTACTTTCAAGTCTGTTCAGGTTGGTGGCAAAGTTGCATTTCAGGTCCCCATTTTCTTGTTAGTTGTCAGCTGGAAACCAATCTTTTCTCCTAGAGGACACACTCAGATCTTTAACACCTAACCATCTGCATAAATGGCTCACTGCATGGCCATTTACTTCTTCAAGGCCAGCAGAAGATTCTCTCTCTAACTTCAGAAGAGACCCAACCCCAATTTGAAGAGCTCTCATCTGCTTAAGTCAGGCCCACACAGGATACTCTCCCTTTTGAGTAATCAACTCAAATCAACTAAATTGAGACCTTAATTGCATCTGCAAAACCCCCTTCCTTTGCCACATATGTAAAATAATCATGGGCATGACATTTCATCATATTCACAAGTTCTGCCCACACTTAAGGGGAGGGATTATGCAGGATGTCCACACTGGTGGCTGGGGTTTAGAAATGTGGGGGGCAACCTTAGAATTCTGCCTACTATAAGATCCAACTTCAGAGGTGTAGATTTAGTAAGTCTACAGTGGAGCTCCAGAATTGGTGTTTCTTAAAGGTCCAGGACCTTATTCTACTCCAGTAAAAAGAACATCAGTTAAGAGTTAAATGACATGAGTTCATGTCTTAGTTGTGCCACTCACAATGTGACCTTGGGCATGCAGTTTTACTTTCTTGGGCCTAGTTTATAAATAGTGCAATTTAGTTTTAATGACTGAATGAGCAAATGTATGTTAAAAGGGATACGTATTTGTAAATTGGCATTGTTATCACAGTATGGTACCATATATTTGGACCTAAAAAAACTTAGGTGCCTAACAAGTTCTCTTGGGGGAGGGGAGCTCCATTTTGTTTGCAGCCTATGAATCTCGGGGCGCAGATGAGCACTGATCCCTTTACTCTGTTCTCATATGGTCATCTAAAGAACGGAATGTACTCAGGCTTGAAAGTTGGGACTTGCCATTTATATTTGATTGGTAGTATATCTGACCAGCTATTGGTCAGTTGCTCTTTTAATGAGATTTCGCCAACCTCCTTTGCCAACCTCCTTAGTCTAGTTCGTTGATGCAGTTGATTGTAAGAAAGAAAGGGCAGCTGTCCTATAAAAAACATACTTTGTTGTTGAAAACATTTTTTTCTAATTCTGACTCACATCCCTGTGATATACACCCAAAATTTAAAAAGAACAAAATCATTGATCAGCTAGCATATGTAACAGAAAACACACTCTGCTGTTCTCTTGAGAATTTGTTAGAAATAACAAAATAAGTGCTTGGATAATTATTTCTATGTAAGCTTAGTATTAACAAAATTGTGACATTAAGAGACATATTTTGGTAATAGCACATAATTTTAATGTATTTATTATAGAACAATACCATTTCTTATAGAACAGTACCATGTTTGTGTGAAATTTCGTGTTCATACAGCAAAGGTGTAAGAAAAAAGATTCAGGAGAATTAAAGAAAATGTGTGAAACACATTGGATTCTGCCTGACACACATTAGATCAACAAATGGAGCTATTCAAAGTAACAAATGCTTTAATGTCATATTTAATATACCAGGGTCAAGTCATAGTTTGAAGCAAGGTATAGTTTTTTTTGAGGGCTATACCTTGTCCTTTTCTTAGAAAAGGTACATATTTGATAATGCATCTCAGAACAAGAATATTAGAAGTAGCTCAAGATACCAGATGAGGGCTATAGAGCAAATTTAGATGAGAACAACAGAAACTAGACAAAGTATCTTTAGCTCTTGATAATGGACATTTGCCATGACTACTGAGTTTCTAGCTGAAGAGATACTTTATTTAGCATCTTAATGTGACTTGCAGGCAGGGTGTGGCTCTTGATCAGGAGCTGACATTCATGATCAGGGTTAGTTTTGGTTAAAGCTTGTTTTTTCCATCATAAGAAGATCATCAGGAAAAAAAGTCAGCATATTTCAATACTGTAAACTGTTTTGGGCTAGTTCAGCCATTTGGCAGCTCTATAAACAGAGTAGGATTTCATTGAAAGAATGAGAACTGAGAACTATATGTTCTCTGCCTTCCAGCTTAGGTGGTTGCTCTTCCAATGTAGAACTAGTTTCTGAGTGTTAATTTTAAGAATTGGATCTCATTACTTTTTTCCTGAAACTATAAATATCATAAACAAGTATTCTGAATAATATCAAAAGCTTGGCATGTAACACACATTTTCTTTTAGTGTGAGCTATATGTAATGATTATGTAAAAAGGAAAATAGTTACTCGTCTATTTCATTGTTGGTCCTCCATACCATCAGCTTACAATGAAGAAGATGGCCTCAAGGTGATTCCCAAGATCATTTTTAGTTCCAAAGTTCTGTTTTTTCATTAGTTCTCTTTAATATTTAAGTATTATAATCTTTATTTAAATTTTTAATGAGAATGTGAGGCATAGCTGTCAGGGTTCTGACAGAGAGCAGTGACAGTCATTAAAATGTTTAACTGAGAGGGGTTTCATGAAGGGATCCTTTACAGAAGTGCAGGCAGGCAGGCATAAGGAACATGGAATGATGAGGCACCCAGAACTCATGAAAAGCTGGATGCTGTTATTGTCCCTAGACCTCCAGGGGCAAAACAGGGAAATGGTATTAGATCTAGGTACATGGAAGAGCAGTCTGAAGGGAGCAGATCCAGTACTGCAAGCTCCATAGTGTGGTGGCGTGGGAAAGTAGAATCAAGCACCTGCCTTCTCTCTTCTCCCATTTTGTGGCATGGAAGATGCTGTTGGAGGAATTTATGGGCCAAGCTGAGAAGTAGCATCCAGCCACACTCCTTGGCTAGAATCTAGACACACCTCATTGCAGAGGAGACTGGAAATACACTTCTCTTATGTACCTAGGAAGAGCAGAATACACAGGTACTGGTGAGTGCCAGCAGCCTCTGCTGCAGAGGATCAAGAATGACTCCCAGCTTCTGACTGGAACATCTGGTGGATTATAGTTAGGAAGCTGTCTTGGGCTTTCTCTTCATTTGTTGGTAAACATTTTTATCCCTAATAACTCTTAGCTTTTTCTCTACTACTTTTTCTTAAGCTTTTGCTACTGTAACTACTACTACTACTACTACTACTACTACTACTACTACTACTACTACTATTACTACCAATACCTACTGCTATTTCACTACTGCTACTATTACTATTTTTTCATGGGTTCTTTCTTGGTTATTTTAAGTATATACAAATCTTATGTATCTCCTCCTCCCATTTCCCCTTTCCCAAATAGTTCAGATGTTCACTCTGCTTTATTTTCTTCATGATACTTATCACTATGTAAACGTACACGTTGACTATTCCTTACCTGAAACACATCGGACCAGAAGTGCTTTGGATTTTGGAATAGTTGCATGTACACAATGAATATCTTGGGGATGAAGACTAAACACAAAATTTATGTGTGTTTCATATACACCTTATACACATAGCCTGAAGGTAATTTTATATAATATTATATAGTAATTTAGTGCATGAAACAAAGTTTTGAGTGCATTTTGACTGCACCCTGTCACATGAGGTCAGGTGTAGAATTTTAAGATTAAGGATGCTTAGCCTGTCATTTGATTTACCTGTTTACTTGTTTACTGTCCTCACTAGTATTTTAGGTTTGATGGGGCATTGACTCCGTCATGTTCCTCACATATTATCCACACTTCCCAGAACACTGAATGACCCCATAGCAGAGTTTCAAAAATATTTGTTCAGCAGAAGTATCAACAGGTTTTATGAGCCATTCTAGCCATTGTGCCATAATCTTTTCTTTCTTTCCACTTCTGTATATGCTCTGTGGGTGTCCTTTTTGCAGGGCTTCTGCTTCTTTCCTTAGAACTTTTTCTTTGTTCTCTATTGTTTGATTTCTGTTTTGCTCCATGGTAGTTCTAGAATGTCTAATGAAAGAAGTGTCATTGATGGAACCAAAAAAATCTTAAAGTCTAAATATTTTGTGTTCCATTCTCAAATTTTCATCTACTTGGTTACTATTTGTTCTTGATTCCTTTAAAGTTTCTTTATAATTCACCCCATTCAATTTCTATTATAATCTCTTGCCTCATCTCAGAACTTATCTTCTATTCCAGCCAGACTTTTCCCTTGAGTTTTTTTTTTTTTTTTAATGATTTTGGATTGGATTCTTTGTATCACCAGACCTTCCCTTTCTTAACCATACGTCTTTGTCTAACTATTAAAAATAACATGTTTGATCAAGTTTTTGTTGTTTTTATTTACTGGATATCCTTTCTCTACATTAACTCTAATTCTATTCTTGCTGTTTTCCTTTGTTTTATAACAAATGACCTCAAACTTAGGCCATAAGACAACAGTTAATTTGCTATGTTCATGGTTTTTGTATGTTCGATATTCTAAGAAGGCAAGTGTGGATGATTTATCTTTGCTTCAGAAAGTCTGGATTCCTCATCTGGGAATGCTCAACTGACAGAGTGAATTGAGTGGCTGAGTATGGGGACTCTCTGGAGGCTTCTTCATTCACGTGTCTGGTGCCTGGGCTGAGTCGATTCTAAGGCTTGGACTATCACCAGTGCACCTACACACGGCCTCTGCATAAGGTTTGGGTTTCTTCCAGTGTGGCTGCTGGGCTCTGAGAGGAAGCATCTGGGGAGAGTGTTCCATGAGACCACAGCAGATGCTATAAGACTTCTCATCTGGGCTCAGAAGTCCTGCAGTGACACTTCTGCTACTACATTCATTTGGTTACAAGCGAGTCAGGAAAGCTGGCCTAGATTCAAGGGCAGGGAAATTAAACACTACCTCTTGATGAGGGAATACGAAGGTCACACTTGGAAATGTATGTGGTATAAGAAAAATTGTAATATAGCCATCTTTGGAAAATGCAATCTGCTGCAGTGACCTACATTTGATTCATGGGATTTTTGTTTTTCAACACAATAAGGTTGAAATGTCCTGAGGCCTTGCTACTCAAAGTATTATTCAGGGACCAGAAGCATTGGCATTACCTGGGGATTTATTAGAAGTATTGAATCTTAGCCTGCTGAATCAGAGTCTGTGTTCTGACTAGGTCTCCAGGTGATTTATTTACGCTTTAAAGTCTGAAAATCATTGCCCAGGAGACACTTTCCATGATTGGGTCTTTTTCTGTATTCACTAGATGCAGAAGGAAAATAGTGAGTGCTGAAGGAGTAGTTGAACTGATCTGGATTGAATTCCTGTTAACAAGCAGAATTCCTATACTTTAAATTAGACTTGTCACTACTAATTTTAACTCTATTAATGTTGATTAGAATCTAGCTTATCTTTTTAGGAGCAATGACTATATCTTTAATATGTATCCTGAAAATGTAGTATAATGTATAATCCTAGATTTAATAATTATCAGTCACTAATCTCCTTGACTCAAGAAGGATCAGGATGCATGTACTTTAATATGTTTAATAATACTTTTTTGAATAATGCTCTTTTGGATTTTACATTTCCCTTAAACTACTTTGTAATTGTTGGATGTTCTAAACATTTTTCCCTCCTGTAACAACTGACTGTTGGTAGATACCTATTTTCTACTAAGACGAAAAAATAGTTTTTTTTCTGGTATCTGTTAAGATACCTTGGGTTATTCTATAAAGTTTTAAAAACCTATGAAATGTATATAGTACATATTATATCTTTAGCAGATGACTATTACGTATTTCAATTATTACATATAGTTAAATTCATAGGTTCCATTTATTCATGTTTTCTTTAAATAGTCATCTTAAAATTCATTTTGGAGTAAAAGAATAAACATCCAAAAATTCATTTTGATTGGCACATTAATTTTAAGGCAGTTTTTCTCAAACTATGATTTCCAGGCAGCTACTATTTACAGCATCTGAAGTGCTTGTTAAAACTGCAGTTTCTGATCACCATCCCAGTCCTTTTGAATCAGACTCTCTGGAGCTGGAACATGGAAAAGTCTCTGAGGTTGAGACCTAAATTCTTTGGCACACTAAAGTTTGCGACCTACTTTCTTAAGGAGTTAAGTATATGAGTCTTACAATCATCTTTAAAGTTATTTATTATGGGAATAAGTAGGTTTTGTGATATTGGCAGGGAGTAGCTTTTCAAATTCATGTCTTGGGAGCTCTAATATTAGAATATAATTTAAATAATGGAATAATTGAATTGGGAGACATCTTAGAGATTAGTCAAACTCTTTTAATTTTTTAGATTATGAAACTGAGCTCCAGAGAGTTTAAAGGACTTTTCAGAAGTAATGCTAGTTAATAGCAAAGCTGTGACCAGAACCCAAATCTTGTGTCAACCAAGCTAGGGTTTCTCCTTTATGCTAAAACAAGGTAGATTAATCTTACCTTTTAGCCTGGCAATTAAGAATGTTAATGTGGAAGGCATAAAAAAAATACTGAGCATTTAATGAGCAGTTCTTGGTTCAGTCTTTGATCCTATTATGGCTTTAGTCATCAAATATAAGTATTTTCTTAGAGGTTTTCTTGTATGTCCTTATAAACCTCATCATGAATAAAGAAAATTGCTAGATAAAGTATCTTAACATGAAAAGCCCAATAGGAAAAACTAGAACACATACACTAAGCAACAATTCATACTTTTTATAAAAAGTAGCTAAGTTTTTTTATGAATAAAATTTTATATGCCATGAATTCCATAAATGTCAAATACTTAAGAAAAGTATTTTACTAGCGATTATTAAGACTATTATGAAGAGTCTTAATTAAGACTACTATTACGAGATTATTAAGATGATTATTATTTCAGAAAATTAGGGTAGGTGAAACCTCTCTTTTAGCTCATCTTCAAACTCAATTTCCTTCATATCATTCTTCCTCTTCCTCACTTCCTGTGTCCCCATCCTTGCTCCCTGTAATTGCACAAGTACAGAGTGGTGGGTGAGCCACGGTACCTATAATGGTGTTTTAAGGGGTTCAGTTAACAAGCCAACTTTTAAATAACAAAAGGTCCTTAAAACTGTTGCATAATTTCAGTTTTTCAACTTTTTATTTTCTTTCACAAAAGAAAAAAACATCAACTCTATTTTCTGTGCATTAACATTTTTCAATATTTAACCTTTCTTTATGGAATTCTAGCAACTGATATATTGTGTCTGTTGCAGCATGTCCATAATAGGCATATGACATACCAGGAGATGGAGATTGGCTAAAGTGGATATTTACTGTGCAGTAAAAGGCAGAAGAACGCCTCAGAAGTTCATGTCCTGTCTCTTTGCCTCTCACTTGTGTTCTTTCTCTCCTTCATTTTGCCAACCATGTGAATTTGGAACATAGACATGGATTGAACTGATCTTTCTTCTTTCTTTCTTCGTCTTTTGTCCCTGTTTTTTTTTTCCTTCTCCTATTTTCTAGCTCTGAGTCACAGGTTGGTTTTCTTTACTCATCTCTTTCTCTGTGTCTCTGGGGTAAGGTGTTGTATCAGACAGCCCTGACAAATGCATGCTTGTGCCTTACCTCTATTCCTCATGGCATCATTTTGCATGGAACAGAGAGCTTATCTGAGAACCTTCAACATAATTAGCTGAACAAAAAGGGCACTGCCACAGTTGGCTGTGGTTGTTACCAGCAGAGACTTGCAAAGAAGCGTTTGACACTCAAAGGGGAATGTAGTGGTATTTCTTGGACCCCACTCTCTCACCTCAAGTAGGAAGTTCTTGCAACTTTCAGCTTAAGCTGTCTTCAGTTACATTAAAATTGGGAGGAGTGTAGCCTGGGAATGATTAATGAATTCAGTGGGTTCTAAGAGGTGTTGAGAAGGAGTGGAATTGGCATGTGTGAGAAGTTATGTTGAAAGGAAATAGTACCAGTGCATATAGAGCTTTTGGAAATTGTCCCTGCTAACACCTTGATATCAGTCAGCCTTCTGATCTACAGAACTGAAAGATAAGTTTGTGTTGTTTTAAGCCATTGCATTTGTAGTAATTGTCATGGCAGCAATTAAAAAGGGCTGATCCTTTTTTCCAGCCACATAATTTTTAGGAAAAATCACCCTAGAAAGTTGTAGAGTGGATGACTGCTTTGCTTTAGTTTTTTTTTTTTTTTTTAATATTTTTTCTTTTCTTTTGAGACAAGATATTGCCCTGTTGCCCAGGCTGGTATGCAGTGGCACAGTCATAGCTCACTGCAGTCTTGACCTCTGGGGTTCAAGCAAGGTCTTCCACCACTGTAGCTGGGACCACAAGTACATGCCAATATGCCTGGATAATGTATTTAGTTTTGTAGAGACAGGGCCTCATTAATTGCCTAGGCTGGTCTCAAACTCCTGGCTCAAGTGATCCACCCTTCTTGGCCTCTCACTGTGCTGGGATTATAAGCATGAGCGACTGCACCCAGGCTAATTCAGTTTTTTATTGTTATATTATTATTTGATTTGCTTTTATATTTTACAAATCAATGAAAAGGAATAAATAACAAAAAATGCTGCTATGGTTCAGATATGTCTTATGCCAAGATGAGTGAGATTATAGTTTGAGTATGTGCCTTTATTAATATAAATGGAATCCCCAGCAACATAGAACCAAATGCCCAAATTAAAAATAAATGTATTTTATATTTCTGACTGTTGTACAGTGTAAATCGTTAAGAAATGAAAGAAAAGCAAGATTTAAGTTTATCACTTGTCACATTTTGCTAAGAATAATACAAATAATAATTTAGGCATCCTCAACTTTTTTTGGGACTACTCAGATATTTTTGAAATATTGGATAATGCTAAGCACTGTTAATACATTTCATCCCATAATTCACAAATTTATAGAAAAATATGCTTTATTGTTTCACATCAGTTAAACCATGTTAGTGTAGCTTTAGCTTGAAATATAGGATTTATATATCATTCAACAAGTGCCTACCCTCTTCCATATGACCAAACATATGTAACAGCCTATACATTCATACAATGAAATATTGACAATAGAATAAGCCAGCAAGAGGAGAAAACAAAAGAAGAATAAGTAATCTCCAATAAAAAGTTAGTATCCAAGGATTTATGGTACAGGATTGTCCTACAAGTAGGATATGGATTCGACTTTGAGTTTTCTTTCAGATACTGATTAATTATATAGTATATCATGTTTGTAATAAAAATGAACTAGTTTATTGTAAGAAGAAAACTGTTTCTGTTACTAAGATCTGTGATTTTTTTTTTTAAACCAGTATTCTCATGTAACAAACAGGGTATGATATTGAGAAAGCTCCTCAATGACAAATGCACTGTTATTAAAGTAATGAGCTTCCTAGGGCTCTTTTTGTGTAATCACCTTCATTCTAGGCAGGTGTTTTAATACTTTAGCATAGTTGAATAAAAGCAATTCTATTAAGAGCCCAAATTACTGTGGCCTGGCTTAATGGAGGCAGGAGTTGGTAATGGAAAATAGGGAAAATTAGAGGAATTAGACTGGATGTATAGGAAATCCTTTAGCCTTCAAGAAATATTTCTCAAATTTTATTTTATTTTATTTTATTTTGCCACTTGTATTTTGATAAGAATCAGGCAGCAGAGGGTTGGAGGTTATGCTCTCTAATTAGGGAACTGAAATGGTGATGTCTAATGTCCCTGGTGAAGGTTAGATCTATTTGCTTTAGCAATTAATTGAATTGTGGGTTGAGATGGCATTATCTTTTTTTTTTCTTTAATTTAGGCTTCTAGCCATTTGCAGAAGATGTTTTTGAGATACAGAAAGCACCCAGAAGGGTGATTGTTGAATAAAATGCCAGCCAAACTCAAATGTAAATTTGGCATTTAATCAGGTTTATATTTGGGTACAGTTAACATCTTATTTAACATCTCTTAATTTCCAGGCACTAACACAGTTAACATAAATAATTATAATACAAAGTTGACAGTGATAAATGCCATAGATATATAGATAAAATGCTGGGAGTGCAAAAGAGATAAAAATTCCCTCTGGCTTTGGAATAGGGAAGGCTTTATAGAAATCAAAGGCATGTCTGGGGGGATATTTTATCTACTCTTATTCTTCATAAGAGTAGATAATGAATGCATCTGAATGCATCTCAAATAGTTGAACTTCTTTTATTTAAGAAGAGAGATAGTACTTTTGGTTTGCGAATACAGTTTCAGATCAGTTCTAGTCATTCTTCCTTCCAGCCCTTCTCAACTACTTTACCTTCCTCGGTTCTTCCTCAGCAGAAATTCTGGAGAGGCCATTGAAATGCTGCCTGAAATTCAGGAAATATTTAGAAATCGTCTTCATGTAATAAAATCTGTGCATTCTAATTATAAAATGGAATTAGACAATGTGTTCGCTTGGAACACTGATAGAAGTTTGAGGAAATAACGGTCATTCTCAGAATGTGTTTTCAGAGATCCTTAGTGAACTAAATGATGTTGTTGTACCACTAAGGTATAATGATAGTCTTACTTGAATATTATATTTATATATATCCTCTCTTTTACACACATAATATTGATATGCATTTTTCTCAGTATCTTTTCCAGGCATTTAAAACTTACTATTCATTTCTATGGTATAAACTAGTATCAGATTGTTACAGATTTAGCACGAAATGATATATATTTAGTTAGCTTTGGCTGCAATTCTATAGTAAATGGTTGGTACCTATTTCATGAGGTATCAAAAAAAGCTACCTATCTCTATTCTCTTTCCTTAGTAGATTTGAGAAGAACTATGATAAAACAATATTTAGTTGTCACAATTAGAAATGGATTGTTACTGTGGCATAAGCTTTTTAGAATATCTGGCACAGAATTTTAAGAAAACATTGTAACTTTGATGGAATTCTTTTAAAAATGTCATCGAGACTGATTTTTGTCTTAAATACAATTTAATCTTCTCTTGATGACTGGTTTTTATTATAATAGACACATAAAAACTAGTGTTTTACATTTCTTGTAGGACTTTATAGTTTATAAAGGGCATTCATAGACATTATCTCATCTGAAACTCTCTATACCCCACACCCCTTGTTCTCATTTGCCATTTATGCTCTGATGAGAATTAGAAAACCATCTAACCTAGTTTATTAGAATCACGCTTCAAATATGGCTCTGAGGACCCCTCCTAGTGAGTAAGGAGTGTGGCCTTTGTGATGGCTGTTTTCATCATCCAAGGCTATCTGACTTAATTCTGGGTTCTTGGCAGTGTTTAAGTTCAGTGAGGTAGCTGGAAGAGTTGACCAGATGAGGGGAATTTTGCAGCTGGTTTTTAGTACACATCATTGTTTTATAAATATCCCCTCTGAAATACCGTCAGAGGGCCTATATGGAGAATTAATCAAAGCAAAATGAAATATGTTTAATATAATATGTTTAATGCTGTACTAAACATAATTTATTTTTTAAAAAATTAGTGTTAAATTTTGGAAAACAGTTTGGGAAACAATAAATATTTCACGTATCATTGCAGAGATTAGAATCTCTGCATGTATCAGTGCAGGAATTTATGTAAGGGACTTTATGTTATATAGAGAAATTTCTAAAACATTATCTTGATATTGTATGTAAATTAATTGATATTAAGGATAAATTAAAAATGATTGCATCCTTTTAAACAGAATCCCCCAGGAGACTATATAATCGTGTGACACTTCTAAAAATTTCTAAATCATAAATTTCTGGTGTCATTATAAATAATATTAATACTTAGAATTTTATGCACACTTATTCCTGTAAGTCACTTTATTGTCATATGTACTAAATGTCTCCTGTGAAGTGAAATTTTGCAGACCTGAATGCAGGGATGTGAGTTTTTATTGAAGATAGGACAGTCATGGTCTTTGAGCTTCCTCAAACGTCTGTTGACTGCCCAACTATCTAAATGGGCATTCTAGTGGATAAAAGAACTTTCACTATTAAATTATGAATACTGATGATTTTTTCATTTCTTAAGTATGTATAGAATAGTCTTGTCTGAAAATTTGGGTTCTTTAAAAATAGTCACTCCAATTTTGGTAGCTACTGAGAGAAAGATTAATATAGTATGATGGGAAGAAGTACCGAAGAATCTACCTCTAATGGCCGTGAATGTTCTAGGATCTGAAAAATGTGTGATTTTGACACTGACTCTTTCTGTAATTCCTTATAGTATCTCTTCAGCCCTCACTACTTTAGTTAAATGTTTTTGCATGTCTAGTTTCCTTCTCACAGACTTCATTCTCTGTGTCTTATTCACTGCAGTCACTTTTATTTTGTTAAAGCTCTCTCCTACATAGGTGCCCATGACACTCTTCTTGGTTTTCCTTCTATCTCTTATCATTCCTTTCCAGTTTCCTTCTAAATCTGAGGTGTCTTATTTTCACTTTTCCATATCTTACATTAATTTCTTCTCCCATGCTCCCTGAAGTGTTAGGCACCTACTTTGGGCCAGGCACTGTGCTAGACTCTGGGATATGACGTAGCAGTGAATATGGCAAAGCCCATGCCCATGTGAAGCTTATGTACTGAATGAGGCCAGGCAATCACCTAGTCATGCTGGAAGAGAAAAAGGAGGGATAGAGAGTGAAAGGGATGCTAATTTATGTAAGGTGGGGGGTACCCTGTGGCTAGACCAGAAAGAGCAAGGCATAAAGTGTTAGAAGCCAGAAAAATAAACAACGCTAGGACATGGAGGTCATTAAAGGCCATGGCCTAGAGCAGGCGTCCCCATACTTTTTACACAGGGGGCCAGTTCACTGTCCTTCAGACCAGACCATTGGAGGGCCGCCACATACTGTGCTCCTCTCACTGACCACCAATGAAAGAGGTGCCCCTTCCTGAAGTGTGGCGGGGGGCCGGATAAATGGCCACAGGGGGCCGCATGCGGCCCCTTGGCTGTAGTTTGGGGACGCCTGGCCTGGAGTTTAGATTTTAGGAATTTCTATATGACAATTTCCTAAGGTTATATGGACATTTCCTTGGATTCTATATTGACCCACCCTCAAATCTCATTATGAACTTTTCTTCTTCATTTCCTTTAACAGCTTTAGCTATTGCCTCTGAGAAGATGTATCCCAAATCCACTGTGGCTATGACAATTTTATTTTTCTGAATTATAATTCTATATTTCTCCACTGAAAGCTGGGAATTTCCATCACTATTTCAAGTGAATGGTTAAAACAAAACGAATTAACTTTTTCTCCCCGCCTTCCAGTTAGCTTGTCGTTTTGGCTTTTCTGTTTCTGTGAATGAAAGCATTAATTTCATAGTCAATCACCTTCAAAACTAAGGTGTAACGTTAAGTGGTGCCTTCCTTCTTCCTCGTTGTTTTTTCATTTATCAGGTATTTATTGAGCATCTGGTTTATGTCAGGTATTGCTTTAGGCATCTGAGATACGTAGTTGAGACCAAGAAGTAATTCCTGACCAGCAGGGCAGTGGTGGGTTACTAACAATAAATGATGAACATGATAGGCAATTAAGTGATTCATTGTGCTGGAGAGCAGTAAGTGCAGTGGAAACAGCAGTGCAGGGAAAGACGCTTGGGGTGCTGGGTTGAGAAGCAGCTGAGTAGTCACATGCTTTTTGAGAAGCAACACATAAGCAAGGACTTAAAGGAGGTGAAAATGTTAGCCATGCAGAGTCCCAGGGGAAGAGGATTCCAAGTAGAGGAAAGAGTGTGTGCAAGGGTCTTAAAGGGGAAACCACCCTTGAGTATTCTAGAATCAGCAAGGAGCCCAACACAGCAGGAGTGAAGCCAGCAAGGAAGGGAGTGAGAGGATGTAGCCGGAGAGGTGATGGCGTCTTGAAGGTAGTAATGCTGAGATCAGGGAGGGTCTAGGTGGGCTCTCTAGGAATTTTGGTTATTAATCTGAGTGAGAATTGGAGACCTTCCTTGGAAGTTTTTGAGTAGAGAAACTTATATTTTAAAAGGTACCAAATAATTTTTTTCCTGTAATTGCTTTTAAATTAAATTCTTTCTCCACTTCCCCACCCCTTTCTCCTCCCATTGCCACTTTCGCTATCTGGACTATTATTTTAGTTTCTTTCTTGCTTCTCTCTGGTCCTTAATCATCAGAGAAATATGAAAATATACCTTGTTCTAATCCATCTGATCAACATTCTTTTGATTTAGTTTTTGGTTCTCTATTTCTACATGGTAAAATTCAGACCCAAGTAAGTACTAATAGTCCTGGTGGCATTGTTCTGGAGCCTTCCTGCATGAACTCTTCTCTGAATGAATGGCTTGCTCACTGTCCACATGTGTGCCAGGAACTTTTCTAATTACAGGGGTGTGCAATGTTTTAGCTTCTATGGGTCACACTGGAAGAAGAATTGTCTGGGGCCACACATAAAGTACACTAACACTAATGACAGCTGATGAGCTTAAGAATAACCACAAGACGTCTCAACGTTTTCAGAAAGTTTCTAAATTTATGTTGGGCTGTATTCAAAGCTGTCCTGTGGCCCACAGGACACAGGTTGGACAAGCTTACATTAGAGCCTTTGCTCCCACCTGAACTGCCTCACTTCTAATTCCTTCTCTTCTATCCCCAGTATAGCAATATTCTCATCTTCGGATAATCCCAAAAGTGTAAAAGCTCTTTATTCCCTCATTTGTATCATTCATTCGTGTAATTTTTCATCAGAACTTTATTGATGTGCCAGCAGCTGTGATGGAGCTTAAGACTCAAAGGTGAGTTAAGCTAGACGCATGTGCCTTAGTAGCTAACAGTTCTGTGGGGGAGACAGAGAACCACGATTTAACATTCAGCCAAACACACCCTTGACATTTGTGTTAAGGACCAGGAGAGATAAGAACACATTACTTTCAGTTAGAATAATTGGCTAAGAGAGGATCTAATTTAGATGGGGCCTCCTCATTTTTGTGAGATGAAGGAGTGAGAACATCATTTTAAGGAGATAGCATTTAAACCGAAGCCTGGAGATTAAAAAAACAGCAAGCTTAGGGAAGTGTGGTACGATGGAATGAAGGCTCTTTAAGCAAAATGAATGGCGTTGCAAATGTCTGAGTTTACAAGGACCTTGGTATTAGACGAAGAAAAAGAAAATTGAACAAAGTACCCTGAGGTTTGGGCCTTGTAAGGACACTGAGAATGGCACAACTTGAGGATGGTGGGTAGTGCGGATGATGTGGGCCTTAAAGGCCAAAGTAATGAGTGTGGTTTTAAGTGCAATGGGAAGCAATTAAAGTGTTTTAAGCAAAGGAGCGGCATGATTTTTTTTTTTTTTTTTTTTTTTTTTTTTTGAGGTTGAGAATTCCATCTGTTCATCAAAATCCATTTGTCTCTTCTCCCTGGGCATACAGCCAGATTACATTTCCTGGCCCTCTTTGTAGTTGGCTGTGAGCCACGCAACTGTATCCTATCTATGGCAGTAAGTGGAAATGGTGAATACCACCAGTAGGACTAGCTCATAAAAATTTCCCATGTGGGCTTCCTCATACTGTTTCCCATTTTGACAGGGCATAGTGAAAGGTTATATTTAGATGATGGAACCACTGTCAGCCTGGACTCCTGGATGGCTGTGTGGAGTAGAAACTCCTCCTGGCCAATCCAAAACCATCCTGAGCTTTACCTGAGTGAGAAAGAAGCACCTGAAGTTTTGAGCCTTTACATGCTTGGTCCACTCGCTTCCAAATTAAAACTTGTCCAAATTTATATGACAACTTTAAAGGGCAATTTTGGCTGCCACACTATGTGAACATGTGAGACCTTGTGAACAATAATAGTGGCCAAAGTGAATGTTTATTGTGATGTGGACTAGGAGCATTTCAGCTGAAATAGATACTAGAGAATTTTGAGTGAAAACTCAACAGTTTCTACTAACAGTTTTCTGTGTATAATGAGATTTTGAAGGAAAAAAATTTTACTTGATTTTACTACCAACTGTCATGTTGATTACTTTCTGGACTTTCCATAGCATACTCATTGAATATCTGTAGGCATGTATTTTATTTATTTGACTGGATTTAATCAAATGAGGACAAATGAACTGTCTTTCAGTATTTCTAAATTATTAGGATGTTTAGTACAGTACTTTATCTAAAGTCTTTTCTGTCATTAAACTTAATAAATAAAAGGACTGACTTTCAGATTTCAGGTCCATGGACATTACATTATCCAACTCCTGACTTGTCACTGATACTGCCTCAGTCTGACTTAAATTTTCTTTGATTTCTAAGTGTGAGATGTTTAGTTGTGTTGAATTTTGTTTCACCTCTGGCTTAATGGGATAAAATAACATCATGGGTCCTGGAATTTGAATGTTTGCCATAGTAGATACGGATAAGTGTTTTCAAAAGGCACGTAGGCTAATCCTCACTGCCCTCCCTGTCACTTTTGAGTGACTGCAATAGCCACTGCTCATTGCTCAGAGTTGCTGCCCACTTCAGTGGCACTGTTTATGCCCTGAATCAGGCGCTCATCTGGGAGAATCATTATGATCTTTGGAAAATCTTAAGATAGGGAGTTTCTGTAATCCAAATAAACAATGATGATGTTTATAACTAAGAAAGTGTTAGTGGACTTAGAAGAATGGGAGAATAATGTAGGAGATGTTACAGAATGCAGTGCCAGTAGATTTAGGGCAAATACAAGACTGGAATAAAGATAAATACTGAAACTCTGATGCTGATACACTTCACCTTGTAAACTTCTGTGTATATTCACAGACCTGTCTTTCCAAGGTAAAGCCAGTTCACACTTTTTGCTACCAATGGATGGTGTTAGGGATGAGACGACATTTTAGCCTTATACATTTTGTTAACTGTTTATATGTTTACTGTGTTTGTGCCTAGAATGGGTGTGTTTTCTGGACATTAATTCATTTATGCCTGAGAAGGCTCAAAGCAGTGAGTGTTGAAACTACTAGTAATAAGAGATATAAGAATATGCCCATGATATAGAAGAACATGATAGTCAGAACAGAAAGGAAAGAACAGATTTGAGTGTAACAGAAAAGCTATCATCATAGGCATATTTGCTGTACATATATATTTGCTGAATATATACGTATATACATGAATATGCATAAATATATATAAATAAATATAAACATATATATTTATATTTGCTGAAAACATGTTATTTGGTAAAGAACACCTCTCTTTCATTTCTATGTTGCTTGACAGCATAACGGCAAAAACATCAACATAGTTCGAAGGAGTTAGAAACTCCTCCCTTGTCCCTGTTGCATAAGAGCCAGTAACCTCATGTGTGAAAAAACAGAATAAGTCAAAGGCCTGAGTAAAAATATGACATCTCTAAATCTGATGTATATTTTCAAAATAATTACCATTTCCACGTGAACACATTATTTATTTCAATTTTGTTTTCAAATAAATGTGCTTATATTTAAATTAATGTCATATTATTGTATGATGTTTAAAGTAGAAATACAAGCCACAGTTACTTGACTGTAATGTGGACTTGATATTTAAGAAATTTTGCATTTTAGAAAACAAAACATCATTTATCATCAGGAACAGTACTGGCTATATATAGCCCTGGTGTTTTCTGACTAATCAGAGAACAATAAGTAGGGGAACTGAACGTAAGGATAGGCTTTTCAGTGTGAAAGAATGCAGTTTGAGGCAGATATATATAAATATAATATTAAAGCTATAATATTAATTATGAAGTTAAACTAGGACACATATGAGTTAGTTCTTCAAATTAATAAACTTTAGAAATGTGGAATTTCTGCATAAGCTTAATGAGACTATTTTAAAGAAGTAACTGTACATACTAAATGTAGGATGGAACTCATTTCTCACATACCACCTTGTTTGGGAGGAAGACGTAAATAAGAAAAAAGTATGTAACATGTGGACAAGTGGTCCACAGGGGGTTACTATGGGAAATCAGAGAGTTTTTGAATTTATGTGTCCCATATGATTCTTACTAGATACAAAATACCAGGTAGAATATATAAATGCACTTCTTTTGCAGTCTGATAAAATGTATATGTTGTATGATTTCCCTATTCTCATCCTATGTAAATTTTGTATTCTATAATACCTTAATATAAATTTTTTTCATTTCTGTCATATGTGAATTTCTACCTTATATGAATTATTGATACTTAATAACTATTTTAAATTTATAGCCAAATGTGGAAAGAAAAAGCGTTAGTTTTCACAAGTCATATTCTTGACATTTAAAAAGATGTGCTTGTTAGCTGAAGATGATAGATACTTCTTTTCTAAATTAACACATTTTGTGCTTTCTCTAGGCTGGAATGATAAAAAGTGATAATGAAGAGTATTTCATTGAACCCTTGGAAAGAGGTAAACAGATGGAGGAAGAAAAAGGAAGAATTCACGTTGTCTACAAGAGATCAGCAGTAGAACAGGCTCCCATAGACATGTCCAAAGACTTCCACTACAGAGGTAGGCATCTGACAAAGTTTAATAATAAAATATAATTTTAAGATATGATGAAAACAACTCTCCCATCAAATAAGAGAATGTGCTTGTTATGTGCTCTTAAATAATGTGTAGGTAGCAAAAGAAGTTTACATTTATAAATCATGACATTTGGCTTGCTTTTAAAAAATGCATAGATTATATGTTATAGGTATTTATTCCAGTATTTATATCCATGGTATGTTTACGACTTCTTTTAATACCTTTAAATTAAAACTATCAGTTCTCTAGCTTACGTTAAAATTTGAAAATCTTTCTGCTTTATGCTTTACAGAAGTATCTTAATTATGAATTATCCGTGTTATTTTAAACCTTTTAAAGGATATATATTGGCATGGCAAAGAGTTGCATTTTGTTTTAAGACAAGTATGATGGATATATTTGAAAAGAATAATGCTACTTGACCTTAAAATCTATTTTGCAAAACTTTTTACTATGTGGAGGAGACAATGAATCAAATTATTCTGTGGAGTTTTATTTTCAATTAGGCTAGAACTGCTAAAATCAAGTAAATTATGGTGCATCAAGGTTTACTATTTTTTTTTTTGTTTAAATTAAACCTCAAAGTGACTTATTATTAAGGAGATATGCTTATAAATTAGACATACAATTTCCCTTATGGAGGAAAAGAAAATTTGGGAATCTATTTTTTTTTAACCAAATCTCAAAAAGTCTGTTACATTTGTCAGGACAACTTTTCTTAATTAAGAATAAAGAGATTTCTCTTAGGGAAATGACATGGCTATAAGTAAATACAAGTAATTTAGCAATAATTTGTCTTCTAGATTGCCATTTGAGACTTGCTACCTAGTCATTAGTTTGATTTTCAGATGCTAACTTCTCGTAAAATTCTTTACAAATGGATTAGTGCAATTTAAGATAAGTTTAAAGTTAGTCTTGAAAATTTTAAAGAAATTTCTCATTTAAAACAACAGGACCATATTCATTAATACAGTATTGTGAAATGTGTGCCTAGCTTAGAGAGTCACTGTAATGGCTTTGCAATTAGACTTGGTGTGAATAATAATAGCTCTGTACACCAAGTTGTTCTGTTACTTTAGATTAGTACTTAACTTCTCTGAGCCTCAGTTTTTTTTTTTTTTCATGAAAAAATAAGTAATCTATATTGCACAATTGTCATAAGTATTAGACATATATTCAAATTGCTTAATGTAGTATTCAGCAACAATGGGTGCTTAATCAATACTACCTGTTGTTATTAACTGTTTAATATATTTGCTGAAGATTTGCATGTTAGGAGTTTTGTTGAAGTTGAACCATTAGTCATTGTTTGTCTTCATGTGAATACTCTTAATTTTCATTTTCTAAAAATATCATTTTAATCAGAAGACTGGTTATTTTAAAGAATAGATAGTAGGGTAGAGTGCTTTTTCTATAAGTAAATCTTGGTTGTTGCATATTACCAATATCTAATACCTCTTTCAAAGCAATGGTTAAATGTCTTTTAGGAAAGCATAGGCCACATGTTATGGAATTGTATGGAAGAACTGGATGCCAGATTAGTTACTGTGGCTGTCCTCCCATCAGTTCCGACTGTCATAACCATAGTTTCATCAAGCTGTACCCTATTACTACATTTCAATTCCTGAAGGTATCCATTTCTATAAATATGAGCCAGACTTTTCGTTAGTCTGATATTTTAAAAAGAAAAGATTATTTTTTCCTTGAAGTAGAAAAGTTACAAGAAATATTATGTTTAATACCTAGGGTATTTTTAGATGATAGAATAGGGAAATTAACAGTCAGGGTATATATATATATATATATATATATATATATATATATATATATATAAAGGAATTAGATGTAATTACAGGAATTTGTAAAATTGCTTTAGAAAATTATTTAAAATGTCAATTTTAGTAATATCAACACACTCAGTTTACTTAAAAGTGCAGACACTGAAGACTGAGTTTTTAAATTACGAATAGAAGATTGCAATTATAGTCAAAGTAGGCCACAAACTAGAGTGATACATTTTGAGACGAGTTTCGATGGTTGTGAGTCAAAGCAAAAGGAGTTCCTTTGTCACCTCTCAGTTACCTTAAATCTTGACTCATAATTGAATCATTCCATTCTCTTGAAGTGTTCCATGATAAACGTTAATATGAGCTTAATGATTTTCACCTTCTTATGAAGTTCTGATTGAATTAAGTTGTGGATGATGTCAAGTTACCTCCTTTTGAGAATCCTGAGTTGTAACTCTGTATGTTAGAACTGTAACTCTGTTGCCTAGGGAAACAAGTGATTCAGATTCAGAACTTTAAAATTCTTCTTTTAACTTCTTGGTAACAAGATGGAGAGCCAAGTGTTCTCATAGAACCAAATATCTTCCAACTGTAAATTAAGAATATATTTTTATAATGTATATCATTATTTTAAAATGTAAAATTGAAAAAGTTTCAGGTTTAGAAAGGTATATTGATTTATAAATGAACCAAAGTACTATATAAAATAGTACCTTTTCTGGATTAATTTAAGATTTTATTTTAGGAAACATATGAGATCTTTCTTAATGAGTTATATAGGAAGAGGAATAAAATCCATAAGCTAAGACTTACTTGGAATGAAATGCGTTTGAGAACCATGGTCTCCATACATTTCTCTACCAGCAAGTCATCAGTAGGAGTTTTGATCATAAGCAAGCCATTTCTGACCCTGCAGGATTTCATCAGTAGGGCCCATGTAAATATTCTGCCCTATTTTGTTATTTGTCACATAATTGGCTAGCTGCATTTCTTGATTTGGCAGTTTAGTGCTGCAGAACTGCCATTCATTTGAGTTCTGTAGTTCGTTGCAAGTGTTATGGGACCTGAACTATGCGATGGAGAGAGAGAGCCAAATGTACAAAAAGTGAAGTAAAACTGATCGAGTTTTATGATGGGGTAGATGTTGGAGGGGTTGGACAGAGAGAGGCGGGGGGAGGAGGGTGGGGGGAGGGGGAAAGGGAGGGGGAGAGGGAGAGGGGAAGAGATTTTTTAAGGAGGAGTCAGAATTTTAATTTAGAAGACTAGAGAATTCTTTCCAGAATTCAGGTATATAAATGAGAAACAGAAATAGGCTTGATAAAGGAGGATGATAAATCAGTACAATTTGAGTAGATTAAGTTAGATGATCTTTTGGAACACCGAGTGAATTAAAAAATGTGTGGTGTTATTTTCATAATCATGTCCCAGAGGCAATGTATGAATGGCCTTCTAAACATTTCTTGTGGTAGGGATGGGTGGAAATTCGCTTGAGAGTCAGGTAACAGTGATTGGCTCATCGATGGTTAGAATATCTCTTCTTGCCTTCCACTTTCTCATTCTTAGCTGTATCACTGAGAATCTGAAGGTATACACCGCACAGAATTTAGAGCCTAGGAACAATATTTCCTATAGATAATAAGGACTTTATGTCTTCAGAAAACAAAACTTCACATGTACCCCAAAACCTAAAATGCAATAAAAGAAAAAAATTTAGAAAAAAAAGAAAACAAAACTAAACCTAGAAACAAAACAAAAATTATGCTTCTCCCACACTCAAGAGCCCTAAGTTACTCCACTTGACCAAATGAAAATATGTATTTCTATCCCGTATCTCCTAAGAATATACAGCTGAGTTTCCAACAAAAGTCACAGTTTTGAAACTGTTAAGATACTGTGTCATCTGGAATAATTCAACAACAAAAACAATCCCATATTTAGCGGATTCTCCTTCCTTGACTCTTAATAGAAAAATTGTATTGTTTTTGCAATGTGAAAACATATGAAGAGTTGTTTAAAAATATATTGAACTAGATAGTAAAGTAAAAAATGCAGTGCTCTGCTTTAGAATTACTCTTTAAAGAATAAGATCTCAAGTAGTTTGACATTTGGCAATATAAATAATTGTCTCTTCTAGTGCAGAAGTGGCAAGTATTCATAACACACAGCAACTGCCAGTTTCTAGCAGATGAATAGCATCCTTTTCATTAAACAAAAAACATAAACTTGGCATGCTTATGATAAAGAAATGTGTCTACTTCGTCATGGTGGGCATGTTTAATTTGCTTCTTTTTCAGATTTAGGAGTATGAAAATCACATTTTGAACCCCTTTAATTTGGACAAAATTATGTTACATTTGAAATTCTAATTGGTAACAATATACTTGATAAAAATTAAAGGGTCATAAATTTCACCTCTACTATTAAATCGATCATTTGCCTAAACTCATAAGAAAATAAAATATACCCCTGCCTGTCTCTTTTTTTTTATTACATTTTAGGTTTGGGGGTACATGTGAAGAACATGCAAGACTGTTGCATAGGTACACACCTGGCAGTGTGATTTGCTGCCTATCTCTTAAGAATGTTTACTTTGTCGTCATTAAAGAGTTTGCTTTAGGCAGTCTATTTTTGGGGGGAAGGTGGCCTGAACTTGTATGACATCATTCAGCATTTTACATTTTTAATTTAATCCCTAGGCACTATGCTTCTCTCCTCAAATTACTTGCTATTCATTCACCAGAAGCTTTGTGTTAAAGCAATTTTTGTAATTACATCCTACCAGTGGGAAACAAGGAATAGTAAGCCTTTATCTCCCAGCTTCCTTTCAGGATTTCCATTTTCCTGCGTGAACCAAAGTGCTTATGTTGCTGGTGTGGTTGTCATGGTGCTGTGAAGGCGTGTTTTTGTCCCAGGTGGGAAACATGTAGAAGTCAGAAATTATTTGGGAGTTGCTGCTGGTTGCCAGGGAATGAAACGATGAAACAAGAACTACAAAAACGGGAAGATTATTTCTTATTTTATTGCTCCTAGGAACTTGTAGGCCCAGAGCCCTTCCTTGAATCTGCAGACATGTCAATAGATACTCTAACCTGCTGTATTTGGAAGTTCTCATGACCTATGCCCTGATCAAAGAGAATCATTGGTGGGCTTTGTAACCCAGACAAAAGTTGAACAATAGAAATTAATTTTAGTAAATGTTTTTAAATAAATGAAGTATGGAACATAATACTAATTTGCCTAAGGTATGTCAAGTAGCAGTCATTATTTTGGGTAGGTGTTAGATTACAATTTTTTTATACCGGTGTTATCTTAATTAGCAGCCAATCATTTGTCAATACAAATCATATTTATGGAATCTATTGTCTGGTTGGTTTTGTATGCTTCATAATTGGGGTATTTATAACAATTATTGACAAAATGAAGGCAATATGAAGATTGAATTATTACATAAAATAGGAAGCAGAGTGAAGTGTAAAGAGCTTTCAGATGTGAAACATAAAAGATAATGCTTGTATTTTCTTTCATTAAATTGCTTTACTGAGTTTCTTCTGTCTTTGTATGAATAGATTCAATGAAAAGAGCTCCTTTGGGAGATATATGGACCAGGATTAAAGTGTTACAAATGTATCTCTGTATTTTTTGTTTCAATAAAGAATTGAAGATGAAAAGACACAAAATGTGTTGAGACTTCAGAGCTCAGGATTACTATTTAAAGTTCTTGATCTTGCATTAATGGAGAAAGAAAATTGGGAGGTTTTAGATATGTTTGACTGACTGAAGTGAAATTGAAGGCAGTAAACATATACCACGGTGGAAAGCCAATTCAGTTAATTTGGGCCAGATCTTGATTCTTAAATCAAATAATTGCTGACTGAAAAGCTGTGTCAATTAGTGATTCATGAGGAAGCAGTTCATACCAAGAAAAAACTTTGCTAGTATTTAAAATGGACTTGCTCTTTTTAAATGTAAAACATACTCTATTATCAAAATTTAGTGTTTGCATTCTTACATGTCAACTGCTTTTGCTTAGTGGGGGATAGACCCTTTTTAAAAAAAATTTAACTACATTTTGACTCTGCTCATGCCAAGTGTGCCTCCTTAACCACATTTTAAAGCCTGTACTTCTTTTTATTTTCCGGGTACAATGATTTATAAACTTTCATGTTAGTAAGTGGGAAGCATCTATATTAGAAATCCAGACATTTCCAATAATCTTGTGTTTCATCATTTTTGTTTATAATTCAGGCGATCAATATATTTTTAAAGATAATTTTCTATAAATTAGATGTCATTTATTTTTCTGTCATTGTTTTATTTTCCTTGCTGGATCATCATGCATTAACTTTAAACATAATATTTATTTATGAGAATCAATACTGTTCACTCCTGAACACGTTCATTTGGGATTTTACAAAGTGTGTGTGTGTGTGTGTGTGTGCACATGTGTGTGCACGTGAATGCATGCACCGCTACGTCTCTGTGGAAGATTCAGTTAGGTTATGCTCACTCCTCTCTGTCTTCAGGGGATCTTATTCTAAGTCTTTCTACTGGGCGTCTTCCTGATACATGGGGTAAAGGTTGTAAAACAAATGCTCCTTTAATGCATAATTTTATAACAGTAGCTGAATACTTGCTTTGGTTCTTTCTAGATACCAGAAATTTTACTGTAGTTTTCAGCTGTAATCTGTCTGGCCTAAATATTTAAGTTTAAAAATTCTCAGTGGAATTTTTTCAAATTGGGACTATATGATGGAAGTATTTGTTTTAGGAATGATTGGAGCTATATCCCTCAGTAAGATTATATAGAGGTTATTGTAAACAACCGATTATATACAACGTATTCCTCTCACTTTCAGCACCTTACTAAGTGTCTAAAAAAAATGTTTTACAAGTCTGAATGAAGTATTTGTTCAAAAGAATTGTTTTTTCATATTTCAGAACTGCTGTAACCACTTACATGCTCCCACACTAACTTGTTCAGTGCTTTTGACCTGAGATATTTTTTATTTGAGAGCTCTAACTGATAATATCAAACATCTTAAGTCTTTGTGTACCTTCTTTCTTATAGGACTGTCTTTACTTCTAAGTATTTTTCACCCATATCCTGTCGAACACCTTGGTTCTCTCTAGTGTGCTTTACAAATTACTGTGTATTCTTTGTCATGTCTCTGGGGCACTAAAACATTTTGCTTCCTAATTTCAGTCCTTTGTATCAGCACTTTGGCAGGCTTTCTTTTTATGTTTTTAAGCTGTGTCAGGTTTTATCCCTTGTGCCACAGGAATAAAAGCCATGTCTAAACCCAAAGGTCCATGTCTCACCAAATGGTGAAACAAATAATAAAAGCAGACTTTCATTATGTCCTGTTCTATGATACTTGAACTAATACAATGTCACTAATGGAAACTAGGATATTAGAACCACTTTTTAATTTCTTGATTCCTAACTTCTGGATGATGTAAAGGGAAAGCCAGTATGGGAATTTGTGCAGATATACATTTTCTTTCCTCATTTCATAAGCCTTGCCTTGGCTTCTGGGTCCCATGGGCAGCCCTAGTGCACATCACTGCTATGTGTAGTAAATGGAACTTTCTAATTTTGTTTAAAGAAAGTGTTAATCAGGCTGGGATATGTTGTTTTTGTCTCCTTCAATATCTCTTTGTCTTTGATGACCCGACATTTGAAAAATCAGTAGAAGCATTTGTGTGGTTCACCTAAGGTTGCTATCATCTAAGTTCTGCTGGGTATCATTTCCTCACTCACCAGCACCCTTTTTCTTACGTATATGAAAGCAATGTTCTAAATTGCTGCCAGCTCAGACTTATACATGTTACTAATGGGCATCTCTGAAATATATTGGGACTATTTTTATAGATTTTCAATTTGAAACATAGAAATTAGGCAAAATTATTATAACAATCACCCAGATTCTTATTGTGCAATAAAAACCCTACCTTCTTTGGATTTGTCACTTTTCCTGATTATGTAGCCCCCATTATAATGAGACTCAGGACCTCCGTACTGCACAGCCCACTTAGAGTGTGCATAAAAGCATCATTCATTCCCATTTCTTCATTTCATGACCTAATGACAACTACACTAAAGCAACTAACTCAGATAGTTTTATTTAACTTCAAATTGTATATTTCAAAGAGGGATTAAGTGAGTGGGAAGCCAAGAATTTCCTATAAGTAGTAGGAACTACACAATGAACATTTTATTGATAAAATGATTACATTGTGGTACTCTTTGCAAATGTTCGAGGATAAAACAAAAAAGGAAAAAATAGTTCAGCTATATTACAATGTTGATTACCTCATATGTCTATTAAAATTTCTATGTAAAATTATCCTATGTTAACCGTACTATGGGCTCCTTTGGCTGGCCAAGTAGGCACTGCAGGATTGGCTATCTTTTCTGCCTGGTTTCTGTTAGGCCTGTTGGTATTTACTGCCAGCTTAACTAGAGTCTGCTCTCATTAGTACAGCAAACCACCCTGAGTTCTGGCTGGGACTGCTATTTGTTCAGCCCATGTAATCCACTCATTCACAGCTTCTGGTGTGGGACCACATCTACACTGATTCAGCAGCCCTCTCTCACAGGCTCCCCAGGAGACTCAGACATGGCTGTTCTTGTTGCACAGGAATTGAGGGGAATCACAGCTTCCTAGGTCTGTGAAAAGAGTGATGTCCTGGCAGCTCATAAAGTGTTCTTCCAGAATCTCCAAAACAGAGCAGGTGAAAAGACTTTGGCTCTTACAGTTCCTTAATGATTTGTATATTTTAGCCTCATTAATCCAAATTAAAGAACCTTTCTCTAGTCCTTGAATCTGTATGTAAAAATCTTGTCTTTTAATCCTGTATGCCTAATCCTATCTCTCCCCTTCTGAGACTTGGCCTTGAAGGGAACTGGAAAGAAATCACAACCACTGTCTTCCCAGTTTTGTTTATTTCCCTCATCCAGAGGCAGCCCAAGACCAAAAGAGCTAGGCTTGTATTTTCCTTCCTCTAATTATATGCTTTTTTTTTTTTCACTAATCCAGACTCATGGCTAGGACTTTTGATAATCAGGACTTTCTCTACACAAGGAGAAAACAAAAACAAAAACAACAAAAAAAGTTTGTGATATGGTCTCCAGGCCTACTATTAATGTACTGTGTGAGAACTAGGAGTATTCAGAAAATTCTTTATCTCGTCGTACAACCTAGCTTACAAATCTGTTTTTTATAAATATTACTTGAATTCAGGAGCTGATTATTGAGTCTCTTTTTATATATTTTTATATTGTGCTAAGAATGCTTAACATAAGATCTACCCCGAACAATTTTTAAGTATACAATACAGTATTAACTACAGGTACAATGTTATACAGCATGTTCCTAGGACTTTATTATCTTTCATAACTGAAACTTTTTACTTATTGAATAGCAATTTCTCATTTTCCCCTCCTGCTAGTCTCTGGCAATTTTAGTCTTTGATTCTATGTTTGACTATTTTATGTACCTAACATAAGTGGAATCATGTTGTATTTTTCCATATGTGACTGTCTTATTTCACTTAGCATAACAACATCAAGGTTCATCCCTGTTGTCACATCTGTCAGGATTTCCTTGTTTCAAAAGGATGAATAATATTCCATGTATGTATATACCACACTTTCTTTATTCATCCATCAGTGAACATTTAGGTTGTTTCCACATCTTGGGTATTGTGAATAATGCTGAAGTGAACACCAGGGTGCAAATATTTCTTCCAAGTCCTGATTTCAATTCTTTTGGATATAGCCCTGAAGTGAGATTTCTGGGTCACATGGTAGTTATATTTTTTAATGTTCTGAGGAGCCTCAAAATACTCTATTTTCTCTAGGAGCTTCAGTATTTACATTCCCGCCAATAGTGTGCATATATTCCCTTTTCTCTGTATCTCCTCAATACTATCTTTTCACAGCCATTCTAACAGGTGTTATGTAATAGCTCACTTCTGTTTGGATTGTCATTTCCCAGATTCGTGATGCTGAGTTATCTTTTCATTTATCTATTGGCCTGTTTTACATTTCCTTTGAAGAATTGTGTATTCAAGTCCTTCACCCATTCTTTAACTGAGTTATTTTATGGTTTTGTGTTTGTTTTGTTTTTGTGTGTGGGTGGGGGGGTGTATTTTGTTTGTTTGTTTGTTTTGCTACTGAGTTGAAGGAGTTCCTTAGATTTTTTGGATATTATTCTCGTATCAGATATATGGCTTGCAGATATTTTCTCCCATTCCCTATGTTGCCTTTTCACCCTGTTAATTTTCCCCTTTGCTGCGTAGAAGCTTTTAGTTTGATGTAGTCCCACTTGTCTATTTTTGCTTTTGTTGCCTGTGCTTTTGGGGTCATAACTAAGAAGTGATTGCGAAGTTCAATATCATGAAGATTTTTTTTGCTTTCTCCTAGGAGTTTTATAGTTTAAAGTTCTTACATTTAAGTCATCAATCCATCTGGGGTTGATTTTTGCATATGGTGTAAGATGAGGGTTCAATTTCATTCTTTGGCATGTGGATATTAACTTTTCTCAATACCATTCATTGAGGAGACTTTCCTTTCCCCATTGTATATTTTTGTGGAGGACCAGTTGACCATATATGCATGGGTTTATTTCTGGGCTGTCTGTTCTGTTCCGTTAGTCTGTTTTCATGCCAGTACCATATTGATTTGGTTATGGTTGCTTGGTCCTAGATTTTGAAGTCCCATAGTGTGATGCTTCCAGCTTTGTTCTTTGTTGTCAAGATTATTTTGGCTACAGAGGGTCCTTTGTGGTTTCATAGGAATTTTATAATATTTTTTTCTATGCCAATAAAAAATGCCACTGGAATCTTCATAGGAATTGCATAGAATCTGTAGATCACACTGGGTATTTTGAGCAGAATGGACATTTTAACAGTAAGTTTTCCAATGCATGAACATGGGATGTCTTTCTATTTATTTGTTTCTTTTTTATTCTTGATGCAAGAATTGTAGTGTGTAATATTCTCCATCCCTTTCCTTTTTTCTTCATTGACACAAAGCCTCCAGCCATTTCTTAGGGATGATTATTAAGTAGTTTATCTATGTACCAAGGGAGGGAGAAATAATTATATTTTCCGTATCCCTATTATACAAGTTCTAATATTTATGTGGTGGACGTTGTAGCTTCAGATTGTTACAGTTGCAGAAACTGTGTGTGTTCAAGGGTTGTTGAAAGGACTCTTGTTAGAAGCTTTTAATTTTTTTTTTTATTTTTTTTGTCTGTAAGTTGGGATAAGGGATGATAAAATATCAAATGCAAAATAGCAAAAAATAGGGTTAAGAATAAAATTAATGTTAGAAAAAATAATTTTTTTCTGCATAGCTCAAGCACACTTTACCACATAATTTTTCACTTATAACATCACACATACAGCTTTGACATCATGAGAAACTAGGAGAACCTTGGAATTTTCAGTTTTCTGATGTCTGTATATCCAAATTTGGGATCTTAATACTACTTGACTCATTTTTTTCTAATATCTGCAGATATTGAATTTTATCCCAAGTTCCACAGAGTGTTATGTGTGAGTAAAAAAGGAATCAGATTTTCTTCATCAGAAACATTATATTTTATTTTTGATATTATTATAGCTACTTAGGGTTATCTATGCACATCAGAGTGTATATAATATTAACATAGTCACCATGAAGCTATGTACTTACTTTTGCAGATATATCTAACTTTTTATCCACAGATAGAAAAGTGACAGAGGTACCATGTCCAGTCGTACCTTAGTACAAATTGGGAGATCATCTGTTTTAGTCTTCTTCAATTCTTGGCAATAACAAAGGAAAAATTAAGAGCAAACATCATGGCAGCTTCTTACCTCAGGTACCCAGTTCCAATGACTAAAGCTTAAAGAACAGTTTTACTGCGATATACAGCAGAGAAACGGATAAACTAATGAGAATGGGAAACCGTAAGTGCTCAGTGTTTAGTCCTTTGGGAATACCCCCTCATATTTCTAGGTATAGGGACTAAAATACAAGACCTAGGTGTAATCAAGTATTCCAGAAAATATGTTTTGATTAATGTTAGAACACTTCGTATTGAGATGGGATCCGGCACATTTTCTGTTCAACCCCCTCTTGACCCCTCCCACCCCACCCGTCAGACCTTAATGGACATTCCTATAAAAGATATTTTACAGCTAAAGGAAGATAATTCAGCTGTGTTACATTTCTTAGAGTAAACTTAGCCAAGGATATTCTGTAAAAATAGATTCAGACATTTGAATCTGATCTTTTCAGCTAGTTTTGAGATTAGATATTCAATCTAGGTCTTTATGATACTAAAGTAATAATAAATCTAAGCATGACCTTTTTCTGTTACAAGACTACCTAACATATACCTTTTTAATAATCTTTATTATTTCCTATATTACAGAAAGGAAAAAAGAGCTAACATGTTTCAGCTATTCCATAAGAAAACTAAAATATTTATCACAGATGGACTGGGTGTTTATATGGTATGCCTTCAAAAACTATGAATACAATATTAAATTATGAATGATAAATTTTAGATGAGAATCTAGGTTATTCTTGATGCAATGTACATTATCACTATCATTTATTTATCAAATGCTCAGTATAATGCTCTTTGATCAAATAGTACAGCATACTTCAGTAAAGATTGGTTAACAAAGATACAATTAAAACCAAATCATTGTGCAATTAGCATTATAGTGAGTGATCTAGAAAATACAGATTGTGTTACTTTAGAGATATTAGTGAAGGCTTGAGTATTTTAGGGACTTCATGTGAATATTAAAAGATGCTTGGGTTTTGATTCAAGATACAACAACAAGGAGAAAGGAGGCCATTTCTGAGGAAAGAAGACAAAATTTAGACAGAGAACTAATGGTGATAGTATGGGGAAAATGTTATTGTCAATAACTCTTAATAACTGAACGTAAAAAAGGCACATAGGGATATAATATTACCTTGATGCTGTTTTCATAATAACTAATTCAACCAGATTGATTCAGTGTCTTAGCTATCATTCTTCTGGTAAATATTTCTTTTCTTTTCTTTTTTTTTTTTTTTTTAGTAGAGTTCATCCCAAGGGCTTAACATTAAATAGTTTTGTAACCTTGGTCAAGTTACTTAACCTATCAATGCAAAAGATTCCTCACCTACAAGCAGATAAAACAATGCTTACTTCAAGTATTGTTCGTTGAATTAAATCTGATGCTGACTTAAAGCAATTAGCTTTAGTTTCTCATACTGACTAAGCCCCCAGTAAAAGTTAGCTCTCACGTTTTTTTAAGTCACACCTACATCTTTCCTTTGTGATGATTTTATAATCTTACAAAGAATTATCAGTCATCTCAGTCATCTTTCTTTGAGCATGTGGTTTGTAGCACATTTTCTTTCTTTCTTTTTTTTTTTTTTTTGAGATGGAGCCTTACTCTGTCTCTCAGGCTGGAGTGCAGTGGCGCGATCTGGGCTTACTGTAACCTCCGCCTCCTGCGTTCAAGCAAGTGTTTCTGCCTTAGCCTCTCAAGTACCTGGGATTACAGTAACTCACCACCACACCCAGCTAATTTTTGTATTTTTAGTAGAGACAGGGTTTCGCTGTGTTGGCCAGGCTGGTATTGCACTCCTGACATCAGGTGATCTGCCTGCCTAGGTCTCCCAGAGTTCTGAGATTACAGGCATGAGCCCCCATGCCAGGCCTGTAGCATATTTTCATCACAGTATCACTTATTGCTCAACCCTGGCATCATTCAGATGCTCTCTCTCATGTTTATACTCCCAGCTTTTAGGGGACTACTGTCCAATAACATTTTATGTGATGATGTAAGCGTTCTAAATTAGTGCTGTCCAGTATGGTAGCCACTGGTCATTTGTAGCTATTGAGATGTGACTAGTATGACTGATGAACTGAACTTAATTTTAATTCATTCAAATTTATATAGTTGCATATGAATAATGGTCCCTGTATTAGACAGTTCAGGTCTAAGATCTGCATATATATATATATATATATATACACACACACACACACACATATGCGTGTGTGTGTGTGTGTGTGTATGTGTGTATGCATGTGTGTGTATCAAGATGATAGATATCTTCTTGACAGTTTTCTAAGTTCCCCCAGAAAACTTATTTTATTTGAGTCTCCCAAGAATTATATAAAATAGGTGGGATTACCCCAATTTTTCTTTTTTGTTCAACATTGCTTACTCAGGGTCTAGCACAGTGCCTAGCACAGGGTAGGTCTTCAATAAATATTGATTGAACAAATGAATGATGAGTGATTCTGATACTCAGAAATGTGAAGTACTTTGCTGAGAAATACATGTATATACACATACATGTATGTGTACATCCTCTTCATGATGATACTTCATAGCAGATTGTTTCTGTTCTTTTGTCTCCTGATATCCTCAGCGTAGCCCCTTATCCCTTGCTATCTTTGATCAGTCGTTTTGGGTCTCCTTCTTCTCTTACAAATTAGTAGTGAATTTTTTTCTTACACTCAGTTGTATCCTACATAGTTCAGAGGGGATGTTCTTTTTAGTGCTTCAGGTATGGTCACTGAATATCGATGGTCCTCTGTAGTATCAGTTTTGTGATCAGAAAGATGTGTGTTCAAACTGCATCTCTGCAGTTATCAGCTCTGTTACTTCCAGCACTGTAGTAAGCCTCTTTAGATATCACTGCCTCATCTATAAAACTAAAATTCTGCATGTCTCAAGATGCTGTTAATGATACGGTGCCCTACATGAGATGGGCAGTCAAGTTCACAATTTATCTCCTATTTTCCTCTCCTCTTTTCCTGTCTTACCACAGCTAAAAGTTTAGTTGTTATACTTTGTGTGTGTGTGTGTGTGTGTGTGTGTGTGTGTGTGTGTGTGTGATGGAGTTTCACCTTGTCGCCCAGGCTGGAGTGCAGTGGCATGATCTCAGCTCACTGCAACCTCCACCTCCAGGTTCAAGTGATTCTCCTGCCTCAGCTTCCTATCTGGGATTACAAGTGTCTGCCATGGTAACTGGCTAATTTTTTTGTATTTTTGGTAGGGACGGGGTTTCACCATGTTGGCCAGGCTGATCTTGAACTCCTGACCTCACATGATCCACCCGCCTTGGCCTCCCAGAGTGCTAGGATTACAGCGTAAACCACTGTGCCCAGCCTATATAATTTCCTTATATTTGTCTCAGGTAAGAACGGTTAATGCCAGATTGTGAAGAATCTTATTTTACAAGTTAAAAAAATGTATTCACAGAAGTTGTATACTGTAATATGTATTTTAGAAAGATCTGCCTTTCATTCACACACAATTCAGAATACACTCATGGAGTATAGAGAGGGATGAGAGAGTGGGGGCTGGGCAAACAGTTTGGAGTGTTTTCCCATGGAGGACTGTAGTAATTGAGGTGAGAGGTGATGAGGGCATGCGATGTGTCAACTGTAATGTGAAAAAGGAGTGGATTTGGCTGAGCCCATTTTAAGAATCAGGGCAGACATTTTTATGGGGCTGCTTTGACATGAGGCTGTTCGTGATCATTATGACCATTTCATTTTTAACTTTAGAAATCTTAAAATAAAGGCACAAAAGCATTCCTTAAGCTCTCCCCTGACTCCTACCCAGTTTCTGAGTATAAGATTCAGGAATGGAGCAGAAATAAGGGTTCTTTGTTTTGCATATATATTACTTAGTACTTTTGTAAATCCAGAAAGCATATTTAAAATTTGTTTAAGTCACTAAATCATAGTTGTGAATATCTCAACATGAGGTGCCTTGAAGGTAATGTCATGTGTCCATCTTTATGGAAGGAAAAGAGAGCCTATGATGCAGGTTCTGCTGTATTATGGGATGGAGTTAGCCAGACTTCCTCATCATCTCCCCTGCTTGTTGTTCTTTCTGTAAATGTAGTCATACTCCCCACCGTATCTGCAGTATCTTCTTGTCACCTCTGCCGAGTGTTCATTATCCAGCTTGGGTGTCATAATTTCTTTTTTCTCTGAAATGATTTTTTTTCCTGATATTTTATAGTTCTTATAAATTATTTTTATTTTCATACTTCGTCATTTATGATATTATGTTACTTCAAATGTTTTTATTTCTTAATTCATTGAAATCTGTTTTTTAGCTCCTCCTATCTGATTTACTTGCAAAATAAATAAAATCTTTGATGAGAAAAGTGTGCTGATACATTGTTGTTTCCTTACCTTACCTCTCTGTAACATCCTCCACTGGGACCTGTGACTCAACTTGGCTAATACTGAGCTTGTTTCTAACCCTCCACCAGTTCCTGGACTACTCCCTCTTATCCTTTCCTCTTAGATCCCAGTTTTAGTAAATGGCACCAACATCCATCCAGTTAACTCCTCTGATTTTCACACCCCTTATCTAGTTGGTAAGAGGTGCCCACAAATTTTACATCTAGATAGGTCTCAAGAAAACCGCCCAGGCTCTTTTGCTTCCACTTTTGTTCAGAGCCTAGTAATTTTGGCTTCAAATACTGCAGCAGCTTCCTGAACTGTTTTCCTGCTTCTAAACCCATCTCCCTCTATTCCATTTTGGGATAGAAGGCTACCAAATGTTGTGGATTATATGTGCAAATATATGATACAAATATACTACTATCATTTATACATTATGGAACATGCATCCTATGTATTATAGAACTTTAACAGATATAAATTATAAAGACTGTAATAAAAACAACTATAGAAATTCTTTTTCTCCATATTCCAGTAAATGTTTTTGTATGTGTTTGCAATCTCTGCTTTGGAGATTGCTGCTTTTGATTAAAGATGCAGTCATCCTTGTAAACTGAAATACATTATGTCATTGTTTAAGCTAAAAATTTTTAGTGGCTCCCAACTCCCTATTGGATAAAATGTAACTTTTTTATATTTGTCCTCCATTGGCTGGTACTTCCATAGTTTATATTTTATCTCATTATTCATAAGTGACTCCCACTCCCCAATAAACACTCATTATTTTGGCTCTACTGAACTCTGAATTACCTAAACACAGATTTTTTCACCTTTTTTTGTCCTTATACATGCTAGACTGCATATATGTATATATGAGTTGAGTATGTACACATTTCAGTTGTTTTCAAAGGAGTATATAATCTTTAAAGTTGGTGGAAATATTTGTCTTTAAACCATTTCATATTCTTTAGAGAATCTAATTTGCTTTTGCCATATGTGCGGCTGGGCACAGTGGCTCATGCCTGTAATCTCAGCACTTTGGGAGGCCAAGGCAGGTGGATCGCCTGAGGTGAAGAGTTCAAGACCAACCTGACCAACATGATAAAATCCCATCTCTACTTAAAATATAAAAAAAATTAGCCAGGTGTGGTGGTGCATGCCTGTAATCCCAGCTACTGTAGAGGCTGAGGCAGGAGAATAGCTAAAACCCAGGAGGCAGAGATTGCAGTGAGCCGAGATTATGCCACTGCACTCTAGCCTGGGCAACAAGAGTGAAACTCCACCTCAAAAAAAAAAAAAAAAAAAAAAAAAAAAGCCAAATATGAAGACTAAAAAGGTGAGAAATTGATTTTATTTATGTCATAGCATATGTTGCCTACCAAACTACTGGACATTTAGTATCAGAATATTAATTGAATAATATGTCTAATTTTAAAAGCATAATTTTTGGTTTGCTTTCAAGTATATGTATAAACTATTTTACTGTAGTAGTATTTACTAATTAAGTTTTAGAAGAGATTTCTTTTGAATAATGCAGAAAATAAAGAAACATATATCACCCCTCCCAATGGTAGGATACTTATGTATTTGAAAGGGTAGGAAATGTGTGCTGTAGAAATGGCAATGTTGTGGGTGAAGAGATCTTCATGATCTCAGCCAACAGTGGTCTTCAGAAGCAGTGACATCATTGTTGCTTCGCTGACTTCAGAATTCACGCAAGAGACAAAGGCCCGTGAACTTAGACAGCTTCTTTGTTGGACATGGTGTAGAAAGGAAGACATAAAGAACTTCCTGTGAGGCATGGCAGGCTTTGCGACTCCTTTCTTGATCCTTTGTGAAAGCACATGACTGGACTTGTAGAAGATTAAGCCCCTTAACAGGTCTGTAAAAATTTAAACAGATGCAAAGCAGCACCATCACTTTTTTTTTTCCCCTCTCTTGTGAATTCAGTATTCTGGTGGGCAGTGAATTATGTTGAATCCCCTCAGAGAGGCCAGGGCAGTCAACGAGGACTGTGAATGGGGCCCTCTGAAGGGCTCAGTTGTGGGATTTTTTGGACTTTCACTGTTCTTTATAGCATTATTCCTCTCAAAGAGCTCCCTCTAAGAGTGGGGTCAGTCTAGAGACCTTTGTAGTGCTTGAAGTAATCCACCCTTTAATCTGTTTCTTCCTGTGGGAAAATCAGTGTGGATAAAGAAAAGAGTGAGCTGGTATTTACATCCAGATATAGACTGTTTAGACTGTGTACTTTTAATTTTCTACTGTCCTTTGCATGAATACAGCTTGTTTTCAAATTTAGTTTCTTAATAAAACAAATTCCAGAAATTCAATACATGGTTTGTGCTGATAATTTAATCTACTTAGAGATGCTGAAGAGTTGTTGTTCTTAACCTTCTTTCCTACCTTGGGTTATCAGTTCATTAATCCAGCAAACATTACATGTATTTAAAAGTAAGTATATATTATCTTATTATTATAATGATATAAATGATTTCTGTATCTTTTTCATTTTGCTGGTTGTGACTTTACTAAAATATTCTGCATATGGAAAGGATTATGTATGTTATTATATGTCAAAATATTTACATTTGAGGTTAACAAGATTTAGCTCTTGATTTTTAATGACAAAATTGTTGACAGTGATAGCACAGATACTGATTTCCTTTGTGAATGGGATAGTAATTGGGAGGTGGGATGCTAAGGGAAGACTTTCATTCATTTTTTATTGCATGAATTTTAAAATTCAATTATATATTCATTTATTACTTACATATTGGAAAAAATTAAAACAACAAAGAGGAAATTGATTAGTCTGAGAGAAGTAGTGGGCATTTTAGTTCAAGTTATCTTATCTATTCTGATTCCAAGTCTATATAGTATTCCACAGCAGATTCCAATTCTAATATAACATCTTGAGATTATAAGAAGGAAGGAGATGGAAACTAATATTTTCATTTCAAAATATCTGATGGATAGAAGAAGAACATTATTTTAGTTATACTCTTTTGAAGACAGAGTGCATTGAAATTTGTTTTCTAGTTTCTCCTAAAACTAAAAGTTAGCTGCTTCCAATTATCTTTGAATTAACTTAAAGTAAAAATAAAAGTGAAAAAAAAAAAACTAGTTCTGGGCAAAAAAGTCAGTGAAAAAATATATATTCCTTTATCCCTTTGGCTTCTCTTCGATTCTTTTCCTCTTCTAAGAAGAACTGTTCTTGACGAAAACCAGCTGTGTGCCTTAAACCTCGCTAGCATCTTACCCCATTGCAGTTTAGGGTCATGTAAAGACAAGAAAAATTATCACGATGATTTGAAGCAATGAATTTTAAATACAAAATACTATCATGTATGCATATAATTTTCCCACTACTTTGGATTAAGAGGGTAGATTTTTTTTTTTTTTTTTAATATGTAGGAAGTTTGTGACGGGATAGGGTGGTCATGGTTGAGGTTATACATGGAGAAAATAAATATAGAAATATGAAGGCTATGGAAATCTACACTGCCATGATTAATTATGTATGCTTGCCCCTTTTCTTGTTTCGAGACGGAATTTATAGGCTAAGAGGCACAGCTGCCTATGTCAGATGAAGCTTAGAAATCTCAGCAGGATAGTACAGTGGGAAGGGCCCTCATCTCCAGGAGTCAGGGAATATGAGTTTTGTTCCTCATTCTGCAATTAGCAGTGAGGTTTAAAGGGTGACTTCTCTGTTGTACTTGCAGCCACTCTCCAGATGGAATTATTAGGTTTTAAGATTCTCGAAGCTTCTTCATATTCATGGTGCTCAGCATAGGGCCAGGTACTTGTAACATACATTATTTTTTCAAATGAAAGAGTAAAAATACAGCATTTTTTTAAATTGTAAAGTTAGGGTGGGATGGGTAGACTTGGTTGTGTTTTGTACATTTTTCAGGATCTTAAAAGCAGATTGTAGGTTATCTTATTAATTTTTTTTTCCTGCTGGAATATCCCATCTGTGATAGCCTCGACAGGTTGTCATCGTGTTTCTCTGCTCCAATAACAATATTTTCACTGAAACCATATTGTGTTTTCTTTTTTTCTACTTCTTTTTTTTTTTTAACCTGCACTATGGAACACTTTCCTGGTTTTCTAGTCCTGCTTCTTTTCAGGAAGGTTTTAATGAAGTTAAATGATGCACAGCTACTGTTGTTGCAAGTCTAAAAGAGTTGAATATTAACAATTTCAAATGGTGCAAGTAAACTTTATTATTCAACTGTAGGTCACAGAGATTTGGTCCCTGCTTAAAACATTTCATTGGCTTCTCATGACTCCCCTGACTTCCCATTCAGCCCTTCTTGTCCTAACTCACAAGGGCTTTCACTTACCAATTTCTTTCACTGTCTACCCCTCAGCTGCTCTGAAATTTCAGTTCTGGACTTCTAAGCTTTATCTTCAGTGTGGGCCTTTGGGAATGTCATTTCTTTTGTCAGAAACACTCTCCTTTTCCTTCTCTTCTTCTCCATCCCTCAGTCCTCTAGCTTGGGTTGGCCATTATCAATTGGAGCAAAGGGAGAGAGACAATATACATATAATAAATATGTTTACTATTTTAGAAGTGAAGATATACAAATAATATATAATATATACAAAATAAACAAAAAGTACTATAAAGAGAAGGATTTTCTTCCCTGTAACTACAGCTGGCCCTTTATTTCAAATGTCCTATTTCAGTGATGTTACCCATAACTGAACCTAGTACCACAGATGTGGACCGATGTGCAGACTGCAGTGGGAAGATAATTTTCCTTGTTTGGGGTCTTAAAAATCCATCAGTACGATTTTCTAAGGTCTTTAGCTCATAATAAGCTCATAATCATTTTTCATGTCCCAGGATATGAAAGAAGCTTTTTAAAAAAAGGTTTAGCCACATTTGTTTTTAATTTTTATTTTTCTAGGAACTTAGGAAAAGGAAGTCACCATTGGGAAGTTAGAAAGACATGGAAGTTTTCAGGAACAATTTATTTTTTATTTTTTATTTATTTATTTATTTTTGTAGCTTTCAGGTATTTATAGAACAGCTTAGAAAATAAAGTGCTTTCCCAGACAGGTGTTTTTGCAATGCTTTGGAATACTGGTATGGGAGAATTGCTACTGAAGCCTTCTCTTAATTCACAGGAGAAACATACCCTTTTGCTCCTTCCTGTATAATAACATTTGCTTTGCCAAAATCATGAGTAATCAGTATAGGAAATGTAGTTATTTTTAGTTGAATATTATGTTTTCATAAAGTATGAGATAATAGGAAATGAAGTGGGCAAAATAAGTAAAGTTAAAAATACAAGCTTTGGATGTAGTCTGCCTGAGTGAATTCAGTCTCCATCTAAGGAGGAGACTGAATTTACTTTAACTTTCAATGCTCAATTTTCACACATGTAAAATGGAGGAAACCAGTGTTTTCCTCATTGGGTTCTTTTGAAAATTAATAAGATAATAAGAATTATTATTAATTCTTTTGAGAATTAATAAGAATAGCATCATTGCCACCAACATCATAAATAAATTTGCTTATTATTATTTTAACTAAAAGTAGTCATGAAGAATCCCAGGGGCTTTTTAAGAAGTTGGTTGGTTAATATGGTTAATCTTTTGTAATGTAATTTTTATGCCATCCTTCTCAAATTAATACTATAGGTTTTTGATTATTCTGTAACTCTTCTAGTACTTCCTACCTACTTAAACATGATTTAAAGATATTTGCACCTCTGGTACACTTATGAATTTGAAAATACGTTATAAATCGTTCTATTATAAAGACACATGCACACGTATGTTCATTGTGGCACTGCTTACGATAGCAAAGACCTGGAACCAACCCAAGTGCCTATTGATGATAGACAGGACAAGGAAAGTGTGGCACATATACACCATGGAATACTATGCAGCCATAAAAAATGATGAGTTTGTGTCCTTTATAGGGACATGTATGAATCTGGAAACCATCATTCTCAGCTAACTGACACAAGAACAGAAAATCAAACTCCACGTGTTCTCACTCACAGGTGTGTGTTGAACAATGAGAACACGTGGACACAGAGATGGAGCATCACACACTGGGGTCTTTTGGGGGGGATAGGGGAGGGACAGCAGGGGATAGGAAGGTTGGGGAGGGATAACATTGGGAGAAATGCCAGATATAGGTGTTGGGGATGGAAGCAGTAAACCACATAGCCATGCATGTACCTATGCAACAATCCTACATGTTCTACACATGTACCTCAGAACCTAAAGTACAATAAAGAAAAAAAATTAAAAAATTACTCAGGTGTGGTGGTGCATGCCTGTAATCCCAGCTACTTGGGAGGCTGAGGCAGGAAAATTGCTTGAACTTAGGAGGCGGAAGTTGCAGTGAGCCAAGATCGCCCTATTGCACTCCAGCCTGAACAGCGAGAGCAAAACTTTATCTCAAAAAAAGAAAAAGAAAAAAAAAAAAAGAAAAAGAAAAAGAAAATACCTGAATTAGTGCTGGAGACTGATAATAGATTTTCTCTCATTTGTATTCATGATATTTCATCCCAGCTCTGCGTCACCTCTCCTTTTTCCACCCTCTTCTCCACTCATTTCTGCCTCTCGTTCTTGCAGGCCTATGAGTCTGTATACAGATGCATCTATTCTTTTCCTTCTCTCTCTCTTTATCATTAGAAAACTGTAAGTGAATTTTAAGCTAAATTACTATTTTAAATTGGAGTTCTATGTAATTTACTCTCTATTTTGTATTCTTCTAGAATTTGTAAATAACTGGTTTTATTGTTAGAGTGATGTGTGTGGAGCATTTGTGATTGATTAACTGATTGATAGGTATTAAATAGTGACATAAACCCAAATTTCCTGTTATGGTACCCATTACCTTTATTGTTCCCAAATATTTTTCAGAAGATTTTTAAAAAGTCACTTAATTTGTAACATCCTTTGGTGGACCTTACAACATTTTCTCTTAACCTTGGTACATTTGAGTTGCTTCACAACTGTTTCTCCAATGGATAGCCCTCTCTAAATGTTATTAATGATACTCTTTCACGAGGGATCGTTTCCTCTTTGTATGATTTTAATGTTTTTGTTTTTCATCTATTAATTTAAATGAAACGTTTCAAAGTTATACAAATGAGCAAAAATAAAATTACAGACTCTTATGTGTATATCATACAGTTGAACAGCTATCAATATTTTCCCATGTTTATTTTAAATGTTTGAAATGTTACGGATGTGGTTAAAGCCCCACAACTCATTTCTCTCCTCTCCTTCCTTCCTAAGGGGTGGTCATTCACAAATTTTGAAACAGATTATTATTCTGAATTTTCTTTTTTCTTTTTGCTGGTTTTATATAAAATATTAGTTAAGATACATGTACAGAAAATAATTAACGTAACAATCCTGAGGCTGTTATTCTTGGCAAGTCCTGCATGCAAGGTTGGTCATTGGCTGACATATTAAAAACTGGAATTTAGGAGGGTTCCCATCCCCAGAACTGATAAGGGTGGCTTACTGTGCATAAACTGTACAAACAGTGTGGGTGATGCCAAACACCTAATTTTTTCTAAGAATCTGGAACTTTGGATTGTGCCAGGCCAAGTATGCCTACGTGACCAGCCCCCAACAAAACCGTGGGCACAGAATCTTTAATGAGTTTCCCTGGTAGATGACATTTCACGTGTTTTGTCAAATTCATTGTTAGAGGATTTAAGTGTGTTCTGTGTGACGCCACTGGGAGAGGACTCTTGGACGCTTGTGCCAGCTTTCCTCTGAACTTCACCTTGTGTGATTTTTCCCTTTATGGATTTTTCTTTGTATCCTTTCACTATAATGAATCCTAGTCATGAACAGGACTGTATGTTGAGTACTGTGAATCCTCCGAAGGGGTCATCAAGTCTATGAGTGGTCTTGGAGAATGCTGACAGAAGATAGCCTTTGGATTGATTGGAATGAGGTTAAAATACTGCAACGAAGAGCTCCCCAAAATGCTATGACTTAAACATAAAGGAGATTTATTTATTTATTCCAATGTTCATATTCCAGGTATTGAAACTGTAAGATAAGGCTCGCAGGGTAAATGGCCAGGCAGCACATGCACAAGCTGCTGAGCCACACTGGGGAAAACTTATCGGGAAAGCAGTGCAAGGGGTATAGACATAGCTCCTTTGTTGGCACATTGCATGGTAGGGCAGCACATACAACTTTAGCAGGTCTTGATGACAGACTTCGGAAGAGGGGCCTCAATTTACGGGCAGTCTTACTTTTAAACTGCATGATTAGTGAAGTACCAGTTCCTCTCCTGGCCTATCACGGACCAAAATACAATAGTGGTATGACCTGGTAGAATGCTGTCCCCAGTCCCATGCTGCCAGATGAGGACCTAAGGTTGGCGAGCATGAGCATTTTGCATGGCATGATCGGGGGCTTGACTCCAAGCCTTGCGGTTGTTTCTATCATATGGCGTGACAGCAACAGGATTTGTCACATCAGCCTTTATGGTTGAGTAGAATCCCTATTTTTACCCTAGGCTAATGGAAGAGTTTTTAATATTCATCTCTTTACAAAGTGTTCCAGTTTTTAGTCATTCTTACCATCTCACTGACAAATAAGACAGACATTCGCTGCTAGTAATGATTTGGTAATTATCTGGATTTATGCTCTTATACTTTGATCTTAGAAAACTACTTCTTTAGTGTCTAATGTTGCTAAATAGTACTCTTTAGGAACTTGCAAACAGCTTTTTTTTTTTTTTTTTGTCTTTTTGTTAATTATATACTGCGGTACAGCAATAAATAGTATTCTTTTAGTCTTGAGCCTTTTAATCAACTAGGAAGAGACTGACTCCTTTATCTTTTAACCAGCACCACTTACGTTGTCTTAGGCACCTCACTCAACTCAGTTTTGAAGAGAAATTTTGATAGTACTGTACTTGATGTAGCAAATTTACCCCAAAACTTCAGATGCCTCTACTTGCTAATTAACCTTGTGCCCCATATCTGCAGTGAGACAAGGCTCACTCAGGATAACCCCAATATGCACCTCCAAGCTGATGCCCTTCCTCAAAGGTGTCAGTTATTAGGTAGCTTGACACCTTTTAATTAGGAAATTCAATAAAAGAACTGGCAGTTGAATAGTACCTGGTTTGGCGTACCATTATCTGTGAAAGGTATTTACCATTTAAGAATTTTTGTAAGTATTTAAGATAAAGGTAAGAGACAGCTAGCATAGTTGATTGAGCAGGGGGCTTAGATCACAAGCTTAAGAACATCTGCATTCTGACAGTTATGGGTCAAATGGCTTGGGAGAGAGACCAAATCTCTGTGGACATCTGGTGTATAAAATGGGACTGATAACAGGGTATCCCTGCTTCTCTTAATAGTTATGAAGAATAAGTGAAACGTTCATGTGAAAAGCTTGAATATTAGCTATCTAATTACATCAGCTAACAGATTTAGTTCTCTAAAGGGAGTGTACTCAGAATGTAAAAATCAAATTCTAATCAGTAATTTCTGTTTTTATAATGTCTACCATCCTTGAGAAATTTGATAACTAGCTTTTTAAAAAACTTTAACAGCTAGAGATGAAGAATACGTTTTTGAGATTTTGGATAGTTTTAGCTATTGAAAAGATCGTTTATTTTTGTAAATGAACTTTAATGTTTCAAATATTGTGTTTTTGTGTTACCTTATATTTAAAACAGGAAGGTCAGTGAGGAAGATCACTTAAAAAATATGCTAGCTTACCATAGGGAGAATCTACTTTCTTATGAACCCTTAAAAAGGTCACAATGTATTAAAGCTTTGATTATTTTTGATGAAACAGTTCAGTGGGCTTAAAGGGCAGGCCCTTGAGTAGGACCACCTAGATTTAAATCCTAGCTTTACACTCAATAGATGTAAAGTGTTGGAAAAGTTATCTACTGTTTTGTTTATGGCTAGCTCATGAAAATGTTGTAATGGTGCTCTGTGTGTTTTGTCTGGTTTCTTTCAGAGGTTCATCGGTGTTGCTCAGTCTCTCTGTCTCTGTCTCTCTGTCTCTGTCTCTCTCTCTCTCTTCCCCCTCCCTTAAATTCCATTTAAAATTTAAAAACAGATTTGGAAAAAAAATTAGATATGATTTAGATATGATTCTCCATTATTGCACTGAGGGTATAGTTACTTCAGAAATAGAGAGCGAGCGAGCGAGCGAGCGAGAGAGAGACAGAGACAGAGACACAAGGAACACAAAATCCTTGCTTTGTATTGCTTAGTGTGTTTCTGCAAAATGTTGTTTGCCAATATTTTTGGCTAGGCAATTTAACTTCAGTATTGCTAGAGTGACACAGATGGATGAAATGTGCTTTTAAAAATACAAGTGTATATGTATAAACACATGCCCTGAATATATGCATCTATACACATACACACAAACAAAAATTTGGATGGGAAGAAAAAACATGAAAGAAAAAAGTGAAAGAAAATTTTGGTTACTGATTTTAGGAAATAATTCAGTTGGTAATGACACATCTTAGTTTACCAAGAGTGAGATCTCCTGAGTATGGAAGCTTTTCAAGGAAATTCAGTATGAAAATTTACTGGCTTTGTAGTATAACCCCATAGCAAGTATATACCCGTATGGATGGTGGCTGGAAATCAGAAATGTTATCTTCTCTAACTTTTAGGTTGTAGAATTCTTAACATGCCTGAAAAAAATACATGGAAATCACTTGGTTAAATGAGGTTTGAGTATAATTAAAAATAAAAAAAAAAGGTTGACTTTTATTTCCTGATAAATTTGGAATACCCAAATTATTTATTTATTTTACAACAAATTGTTTTTCCAACTTTTATCTTAGAATCAGATGGTACATGTGCAGGTTTGTTACATGGATATATTGCATGATGCTGAAGTTTGGAGTATGATGGTTCCCATTACCCAAGTAGTGAGTATAGTACTCAATGTTTTTAATAATTAGGAAATTTCAAAGTATAACTGTTTTCCTTGAGGCCTACGTTGATATGAATATAGTCACTCAGCTATCTTAGCTTACTTCTTTACATGGTATCTCTTTTTCCATATATTTACTTTCATAATTGCACTTCAGGTTCTGGGGTACATGTGCAGAACATGCAGGATTGTTGCATAGGTACGTATATGGCAATGCGGTTTGCTGCCTACATCCCCCCATCATCTGTATCTGGCATTTCTCCCCATATTATCCCTCCCCATCCGCTGCTGTCCCTCCCCTGTTCCTCCCCAACAGACCCCAGTGTGTGATGCTCCCTCCCTGTGTCCATGAGTTCTCATTGTTCAACACCCGCCTATGAGTAAAAACATGCAGTGTTTTATTTTCTGTTTTTGTGTCAGTTTGCTGAGAATGATGGTTTCCATATTCATCCATGTCCCCACAAAGAACATGAACTCATCGTTTTTTATGGCTGCATTATATTCCATGGTGTATATGTGCCACATTTTCCTTGTCCAGTCTGTCACTGATGGGCATTTGGGTTGGTTCCAGGTCTTTTGCTATTGTAAACAGTGTTGCAGTGAACATATGTGTGCAAGTATCTTTAAAATAGAACAATTTATAATCCTTTGGATATATACCCAGTAATGGGATTGCTGGGTCAAATAGATTTTCTATTTCTAGGTCCTTGAGAAATCGCCACACTATCTTCCACAATGGTTGAACTAATTTGCATTCCCACTAACAGTGTAAAAGTGTTCCTATTCTCCACATCCTCTCCAGCATCTGTCTCCAGATTTTTTAATGATTGCCATACTAACTGGCATGTATCTCAATGTGGTTTTGATTTGCATTTCTCTAAAGACCAGTGATGATGAACATTTTTTTATATGTTTGTTGGCCTCATAGATATCTTCTTTTGAAAAGTGTCTGTTCATGTCCTTCACCCACTTTTGAATGGATTTGTTTGTTTGTTTTCTTGTAAATCTGTTTAAGTTCTTTGTAGACTCTGGATATTAGCCCTTTGTCAGATGGGTAGATTGCAAAAATTTTTTCCCATTCTGTTGGTTGCTGGTTCACTCTAATGATTGTTTCTTTTGCTTTGCAGAAGCTCTGGAGTTTAATTAGATCCCATTTGTCTGTTTTGGCTTTTGTTGCCAATGCTTTTGGTGTTTTAGTCATGAAGTCCTTGCCTGTTCCTATGTCCTGAATGGTTTTGCCTAGGCTTTCTTCTAGGGTTTTTATGGTGTTAGGTCTTATGTTTTAGTCTTTAATCCATCTGGAGTTAATTTTAGTATAAGGTGTCAGGAAGGGGTCCTGTTTCTGCTTTCTGCACATGGCTAGCCAGTTTTCCCAACACTATTAAACAGGGAATCCTTTCCCCATTGCTTGTTTTTGTGAGGTTTGTCAAAGATCAGATGGTTTTAGATGTGTGGTGTTGCCTCCGAGGCCTCTGTTCTGTTCAATTGGTCTGTATCTCTGTTTTGGTACCAGTACCATGCTGTTTTGATTACTGTAACCTTATAGTATAGTTTTAAGTCAGGTAGTGTGATGCCTCCAGCTTTGTTCTTTTTGCTTAGGATTTTCTTGGCCATGCAATCCTAGCTTGGTCTAGCTAGCGCATATATATATATATATATATATATATATATATATATATATATATATATTTGATTCATTCTTTTAATCTCTGCATTTTTGGGGGAACATTTCACTTAATATAAGTATTAATATGGTTGGAGGTAGGTCAAATGTTTCAAAATTTGTTTGCTCTTTGCCTTACCTGCTCTTTGTCCCTGTGTATCTTCTTTTTTACTTCCTTTTGTATTAACTGAATATTTTATGTAATTCCATTTTAACTTCTTTATCAGATTTTTAGCTCTAATAATTTATTTTTTAAATGGTCACTGCGGTACTATAATAAATATCCTTGAATTTTCAAGTGTTCTTAGAGTTAATATTGTAATAATTCATGTATAATGTGAAAAGTTTGTAATCACATAAGTTCATTGACTGACCCCCTTTTCTTTATGCTGTTGTCATAACAGATGTTATCTGTACATATGCTGTAAATCACAAAGTTTTTTTGCTTTAAACATACATTTTAAAAGAAATTGAATAGAAAATAATAATTTATATTTACTCACATTCTGGTCTTCGTGATGCTCAATATTCTTTCCTGGATATCTGATTTTATATGGTATCATTTTTCTTCAGCCTAAATAACTTTCTGTAGTAATTTTTGTGGTGTAGCTCTGCTCTACTCATAATTTTTATTTATCTGAAATTTTTTTATGTGTTCCACATTTTTGAACATGATTTTTGATAAATTTTGATTCAATTTGGACAGCTTTTAAGGTTTTTGGTTTGTTTAGCACTTTGGTGACATTTTGCTACTGTCTTCCGGCCTCCACTGTTTTTGATGAGAAGTCAAGGATAACTTATGTCATTATTCTCCTGTAGATAGTTTGTTATTTTTCTCTAACTGCATTCAAGATCTTCTATTATCTGTGGTATTAGCAGTGTGACTAAAAACTGCTCACGTGTGGTTTTATATTTTTTTGTCCTGTTTGACATTAACTGAGCCTTTTGAATTTGTAAATATATGTCTTCCACCAGAGTTTGAAAATGTTTGGCCATAATAATTTCAAATAATTTTTCTCTTAATTCTTTCTTGCTGTATGCACTCAGAGTCCAGTTATATGTATGTTTTACCTTTGGGTATTGCTACAAGGGTAACTGAAACTCTGCTTATGATTTTCAAGCTGTTTACTCTTACTTATTTTGGGATATTTTATGTTTATGGATCTTTAAGTTCACTAAATCTTATGTGTCACCTTCAACTGAAGTTAAACTTGTCCATTTGATTTTTAAAATATATATTTTATTGTATTATTAGTATTTAGTATTTTTTAGTTCTTTTTCATTGTCTGTTGATATTTTCTACTTGCTCATTCCTTACATTTTTCTTTATATCATTGAAGAATTATCTCTGCATCCTAATCCTAACATCTGGTTCATCTCAGATTAACTCTCAATTATCTTTTCTTTTGATTCTGGATCACATTTAAAAAATCTATGTATCCAATTTTGAAATGTTTCTTAAACATTTTGAATGATATATTGTAGAGATGTTGCATTATGTGGTAGTCCTCTAGATAGTCTGCTTTTTGTTTTGTTTTACTTGTTTGTTTAGACAGACGATGTGGCTGGTATCAGATCGTAAACTGTAACCTCTCAGCATTCCTTTTAGCTTTAGCTGGGCTACTTAGAGTTTGCCTCAAACAAACATAGTTCAGGTATCAGCCAGAAGTTTGGGGAGAGTGCATTTGCAGACTATGGAAGTCACCTTCTATGACTTTCTATTTTCCAGGACCGCTGAACTTACCCAAACCCAAACTTCTAATTATGTGGTGCCCAAAATCAATACTTTGGTTCTTTATGCCAGTAAAAACCAGGGGTTCTCATTCAGGTTTCAGCCTCTCATGTAGACCTATCCTCACAAAGAAAAGTCATAAAATCAGAAAACTCACCTATGTGCCATTTAATTCTTCCAAGTGACAGTTCCTCTCTAGCTGCCCCTTGTATTTGTTACTTCTCCAGTGACTTCAGAAAGCTGTTTTATCTATTTTATTTAGTTTTATTTAGTGTTTATAGTTATCTACAAGAAACGATTGGTTGGAGAGGAAATACTTAACCATCCTAGAAGTGAATTGCTGTCATTTACTTTGGAATGCGGAAGATGCCACTAGCAGTAAATAAAAATACTGAGAAAAAAACATTTCTTCTTGAAACAGAAGAACCTTCCTACTCACAGGGTATTCTTTTAAATTTTTTTATTTATGTGGGTTTTTTAAAAAATAAATTGAGGGGGTACATGTGTAGATTTGTTACATAGATACAGCGCATAATGCTGGGGTTTGGGTTTCTAGTGAACTCATCACTCAAATAGTGAACATAGTACCTAACAGGTAGTCTTGCAACCCTTGCTTTCCTCCCACCCTCCCCACTTTTGTAGTTCCCAGAGTCTATTGTTTCCATATTCGTGTTCATGGGTACCCATTGATTAGCTCCCACATATAGGTAAGAACATGTGGTATTTGATTTTCTGTTTTTGAGTTGTTTCATTTAGGATAATGGCCTCCAGGTGTGTCCATGTTGCTGTGAAGGACATTATTTCATCATTTTTATGGCTGCATAGTACACCATGGTGTGTATATAACACATTTTGTTTATCCAGTTCGCTGATAGACACCTAGTTTTATTCCATGCCTTTGCTATTGTGAATAGTGCTGCAGTAAACATATGAGTTTAGGTATCTTCTGGATAAAACTACTTATTTTCCTTTGGGTATTACCCAGTAGTGAGATTGCTGGGTCAAATGGTAATTCTATTTTTGTTCTTTGAGAAATCTCTATACTGTCTTCCACAGGGGTTGAACAAAATTACATTCCCACCAACAGTGTGTAAATATTCCCTTTCCTCTGCATGCTCTCCAGCATCCCAACCAGCAGAACTCAGTATCATAGAGTTATGCAGGGAGCTACTATGTAGTCATTAGATAAAATTGTATAATTATAATTATACCATGACTGCTATGTAGTCATTAGATATAATTTTGAAATAGTCAACATCTTGATTTTATCATTAACTATGTGTGCCATAATATAAAATATATTAGGAAGCTTTCTTCCTTCAAGGCTTAATGGGGGGATGGATCCTTACTTGGCAAATTAAGAAATCATTGGAGGTGATATTCAGATAGCCCTGTAGAGCTTAAGTTTCTGTTGCTGACTTCCCACACAGCCTCTACTGCCACCATAGCACTTAGCTATGCTGACATGTACAGAAGGAGTTATTCTGTCCATGTCATTAAGAACTTCGGCAGGGAATCTTCTGGTGAGCATTCCTATGGTATACATATATCCTGAGATTCTGATCCCATTCCCAAAGATCTATCCCACCTTTTCCTTCAAAATTTCTGGTTATCAATATTCAAATTTTATTTCTTCTGTTGCTGTAATTACTTAAGCAGACGACTCAGAAATTGGTGTGTAGATCCTCCTAGCCTTGGGCTATACTCCATCTAGACAAAGTGGAAAATGGTGTGTAGTGCTTAAATGCAGCCACCTTCTGGACTAGTTTCTATTGTTTTATAACCGCATTCTTGAATGGAGCTGTAACACTTTTGCAGTACAATTCTGGATGGTTCCTGTATATCTTATAGATGCATCTGTAAGACAGGCTATAGAATCTTCATCTTCAGGTATTTAGTAAAAAGGAACTCCCAGGATCACAGAGGTATCATCTGAGAGAGAATTAGAAATATGCTAGGAGCGGGTATACATTCTGGGTCATGTGAACAATGTGATTATATAGTTTGTGCCTTTGAGACCTGGTACATGTAGATTATTTTCATTGAATAATGGAAGTGGACTGCCATTGGATTTGCCTGACATAATGGCAAAATTAATAAATAACACTTGATGCAAGAATGGAATATCAATTGCATGGCTATCTGGCATTCCATGATCAGGCTTTCAGTTTTATCAGGAACCAGTATGAACCTGGGAGCGACTCTCTTAAAAAATAAAAAAAGGTTATCTGTCTATAAATACTTGCCCTTGTTACTCTACTATTAAGTAAACATAGGTTTTGCTGTGATTTTTTATTAGAATTTGTCACAGTCTCTATATAACACCCCAGTCTACACTGCATTTTACATACCATGGGATTATCTTGTCATAAAGACTAAAAATAGAACAGTTTGCACTGTATCTTGAGAAACATGAAGAATTTTTTGTTTGTTTTCTTTGCCCTGGGCTTCTGTTAAAACTGGCAGTTTTAAAAATCATATGAATGAGTCAGTGATAAATGCCACTTCCAAAGTCATATTAGTTAATTTGATGTTCTTACTACTTTTTAGCAGTTGCATATACAATATAGAACAACTTATTTTTCAGTATGGAATAAAACCCTTGACCTGCTCTGAACAAATGGATCCTTAAGCAATTTACTAAGGTGTCAAGATCATGTATTTCTATGGAATTCGTTTCTCAGTCTGTGCTACACATTTTGTGTATAAATTTCTGAGGCAGCAGCTACTTTCTGCCCTCTAGAACCTTTCAACAATTATTTCATATTGTAGACTAGAGTAGTGAATCGTGAGATTGTGGGAGAAGTTCCATATTTCCTTAGGACAGAATGTCAAAGCTATACTGCTGGCTCTCTCAGGTAAAAATTGTTTACTAGGGTGTTTTTGTCTTACCAGAATAGAGGGGATTTATCAAATGAAACCTACGGTAGATAAAGCAGGCTTATGTTTATTTGATCCAGTGAGCAAACAGTATCTGAAACTGCAGCCATAATAATCATTACTACCTTATTAATTTTATAAAAACCCACTTTTATTCTTTAAAACACATCAATCTTCTGCACTAGCCTAAAGTGGAGTGCTAAATGGAGAACTGACAGGAATCCTCACGGTCGAATCCTTTAGGTGCTTGGGTTTAAATCTTCTCTGCATGGTCTGCATGGTTCCATAGGGATAGAAATGTGTAAACATTTACTTCAGTGACTTCTACTTGGTCTTTGCTCTCATCATAGCTCTTGTACCATAGCCAGGAAATTACTTTGGGGGTTTGGGGATTACGACAATTTCTTAGGATATCCATTTAAATATATCCTTAAAAATATTGTAAATAGCCATACTATGTGTTTGGATGTCCCACTGGTGCTACAGTAAAGTGCATTCACATTAGAATTACATAATACGCTTTGAGACCTAAGACCCCAGAGGCATTTTCTGTCCTCACAAATTATCGCTGCTCCGTAGCAACATGGTATGTTACCTATGTGAACCCCAAATGATGCAGAATATGTATGATGAGTGAGAAGAAGCATTCACTAGAGAAAGAGGTATTGAGCTGGTAAACACAATGGTTATCTACTAAACAACTTGACTGGGGTAGGGAAGTCTTCATAACAGTAATAATAGAAATAAGAATTACATTTATATGCTACTTTGTGTTTTATGATATGTTACTGTATTTGGTCTCTACAATAATCCTGTAAGAAATATATTTTTATTATTACTGTAATGATTATCACCATTTCTGCATATGGAAACTGAAGTATATGATGATACTGCAGATTTGCCAGAAAACTGAAGGCTATAATGATACTGTAGATGTCCCAGAATTACAGAATAAATAATTGTAATATGCAGAACTTCCATCCAATATTTATGACTAAAAATTAAATGTTCTTTTCCCTCTATCATACATTCTCAACTACAGGCTCTGTAATTGACTTGAACTTTTTTCTTTTAAAATCATGGAATGTTAGTGCCAGAAGAGATTTTGGTGACTGGATGAACTCTAATTGATTTATCCAGTCCAAAGTGGGGTTTTGTTTTCAAACTTTTTATTTACTATATAATTGTTTGTTAAAAGGAAAATTCTCTGCTTGGAAGTCCATTGTGTGAAGCAGATGCAAGAAGACATGTGTCTTGAGTCTCAACCACTTGCTTTCCCTTGTCCCTGTGGCCTCTGGGGAAGAGTTTAACTCAATCACTGGAGTTCTGTTGAGCAAAATGTTCATGACAGTTGCTGTGATAAGCAGGATTCCAAGATGGCCACAAGATTTCCATCCCCAGGTGTACCTGCCCTGAATAATTCCCTCCCCTGGAGTGTGGACAGAGCCTGTGAATATGCTGGGATATCAAAAAGGAGATTATCATGGGTGTGATTTACCTAGTTAGAGGAACTAACAGGCAGTGAAGTGGTAGAGAGAGGTGCTCCAGCTGGCCTAGGAGAGAGTAAGCAGCCAGGGCCTCATGGTAAGGAACTGAGGAAAGTCTCTAGCAGCTGAGAGGTTCTCGTCTGACACCTGGCAAGAGAACTGCACCCTGTCATACAGCCACAAGGAGATGAGTTTTATTAACAACTTGTGAATCTGAAAGAGAAAAAGTTTAGGTGAAAACTCCTCGGGCATGGCTGACTCTTGATTTCAGCTTTGTGAGAACCTGAATTAAAAACAATTGAACCCTGACCAGATTCTGGCCTACAAGACTAGAAATTAACAAATGAGTGTTGTTTTAAACTTCTAACTGTTATTTGTTCTGTATCAATAGAAAGCTAAGACAGCGGGAACAGTGCTAATCATTATAACTTCTGTGATTTCAAAAAAAAATTCAAGTCATTTTGATGGTGATTTGAAAACATATACAGTGATATGAAAGGAAGCACTTATGTTCTATCAGTGTATAATGAGAGCTACCTCTTGCATGGAAGTTCAGATTTACTACTAATGGCCCGTCTAAGATGGTTTCATGTGGCTTTACTCAGAATTAGAAATGGAAGATTCTGCTAATAATAATCATAACAATAATAATAACTATAAAAATAGTCATTGATGTAAGTAGTTTCTGCTATGAACTAATTGGTCTAACTTTAGGTGTAATTGAACCTCAAACAGACAACCCACAAGTTCTCCATTCTACCATATTTTCTAATGCATACAAGGAAGAAAGTAACCATTTTGAGTCTTTGTGCTGAATTGATAATATCCAATTTAAAGTGGATTACGGTTTGCTAAATGCTTCATTCATTATGCTTAGTGTTTTATAGTTGCAGTTAAGGTAGATGCAAGGAGCACACCTTTTATTAATGGAAACTGATGAAGGAAGTTTAATAAGAAATGTTTCTTTTAAGGTGGTTGAAATTTTATAAATTGAGATGGGATTATTCACGTATTATCCATTTCCATTTTATCTAAGGAAGAGAGTTTTTCCCAAAAATATTTCCTGGAAGGATTTTTCTAATTCTAAGCATGCTCTCTTTGCCTAATTACTCAGAGTATGCAGAAAGAATGAACTCTGTAGTAGTTTATGCAGGGAAAAACATGAAGAAATTCAGAGTGCTCCACTCTGTTACTTCCTGAGTTTCCAGTTTTTAGTTCTTGGTTAGTGAATCCCTGTTTTGGAGCTAAAAAATTTTAGCTCAAGTAGTGGGGAAAATGCCCTTTCTCTGAGTTCAAATAGAGACAACACTGACCCAGCTCCAAAATAGGAAGTCTTTGTTTCAGTCCAATGCCTGGCGACGTCAGAGGCTACTTAGATCATCAAGGATGTAGACCTAAGCAACTCCAAGGTAGCAGAGCTGCCAGCAATGGAGCTATGTCATGCCACATGGCAACTTGGAATACTTTTAGCATCTGCAGAAGGAAAGTTTACGTAGCTTTGGAAAATGCTAAACAGAGAGACTTATATAGACCAGTCATACTGTGACTACTGTGTCTTCTCTCCTGTAGCAGTCTAGATGGGCCTTTCTGAACTGATTTTTTTGGAGCAGGTTTTAACAGTGCTCATTGGAGTTATTCTGTAATGACATATAATCCTAAATCCTTTTTCCTCTTTGGTATTTCTCCTTTCTCCATTTCCCCCCATTCTCTTGGAACATCTTACATTAAATAACACGGACTAAAGATACAGAGGAAGAACAAACATAGTTGCCAAGTCCAGGATTTGTATTGAAAATATTTGGGCAGATGTCTGTGAGGAGCTAATAACAATTACATGCTCTCTTCCCTTTCTAAGGGTGATAATCAAAACATTTAATTACCAGACACACACCAATCAGAATAGACACTGGTACAAGAACTCAAGCAGGAGGGTGGTGGTTCCTTTTAGTTGCCTTTATGGGTGTACAGTACTCAGGGTGTGGCTTGGACATAGCTATTTGCCAGCTGACATGGAAGTATTTCAATATTTTAACATCTGGTAAGGCCATGTTCACAGTACTGCCTGCGTAACCTCTCAGTCATTCTCTCTCTTTTTCTGTATTCAAATTTCTGTTTATTCATGCCACTTAAATGAATGCCACTTATGAAGAATTCTTAGATATTTGACCATTACAGTCTTACACTCATACAATGTCTTTTTATTTATAAAATATATGCATTCAGTTATTCAAAAATACCCTCCTTGGAAGTGAAATACAAGAAAAATATGAAACTGCTTTCAAAATATATACTGGTTTTATTCAACAACTTTGTGAGGTTGGGCCTTAATGCCTCACTTTGCAGATGAGGAAAGATCCCTTAGAACAAAGGTTTTCAATAGTGACATCATCATCACTTAGCAGCTAGTTAGAAATGCAGTTCTTAGGCCTCAACCAAGACTTATTAAATTACAAACTCTGGGGGTTGTGGGGACTCATCAGTCTATGGTTTACTAAGCTCTCCAGGTGCTTCAAATGCATTCTAACCTTAGCGGCACGCAGAAGTTCAGTGATTCAGATCAGTCAGGACACAAGTCCTGGGCCTTCTCCATTTTACCTTTCTACTTCCACAATAATGGGTATTTATTGAACATCCATGCTGATTCGAAACAACTGTGTGTATTCTGTGATGGTTAAGGCTAGCGAGTAGTGCCCCAAAGAGTTGCCCTACCTTTTCCTCATGTGAAGACGCATAGAAGGTGTCTTTGAGGAATGGGCCATCACCAGACATTAACCTTGATCTTGAGCTCTCCCAGCCTTGAAAACTATGAGCAATCCCCATTGTTCATAAACTACCAAGCCTATGGTATTTCATTATACCGTTCCAAACAGACTAAAACATTATTTTTTTCATGTTTTACTTATATTTAAAAGTATGTAGCACTTCCACATAATCTGTCACATGTATTTGAGAATTTCTAGCTACCTGGTGGTGGTCCTCTTTTGATGCTCATCTTAAACCTGCCTTGCCTGTATCTGCACTGCTACCAGCTTATGGTATTTTGCCTTTTTCTTTTTCTCCATATAAATTGTTATCTCACCTTGCAACTTCTGTGTCACCATGCAACTTCTGTATTTTTCCTTCTAGAATTTTATTCCACATAATGCCCTGATTATAGCTCTGGGTTCTTTTCAGTATCTTTTTTAAACATATAAGAGAGACTCTTGCAAAATTCAAAATAATTATTTTTCTTCTTTGGAGTGAAATAATTCTTGCACAGGAAAAAATTTTAGCTTTATTCCTGCTGTGTACATTTCAGAGTCCTCCCCCTCTTTCCTTTTGGTTGATGACTTAATACTTTTCCAGTAGAAAGGACCTCCTCTTTTGAGGACACAAATCTTTATCCTGCTATGCAAATTCCTGCCTACCCTGGCCCCTGCCAATTGATCACTTCTTAGATCTTGGCTGGATGTCACTTCCTTAGAGATCTTTCCTGATTCCATACACTGAGTCAGGCCAAGCACCTTATGCTCTCGAAGTACCAAGTACTTTCTCTTCCCAGCACTCGTCACAGTTTGTAATCATATCTGTGCAGTTACTTGTTTAAACTCTGTCTTTCCATTAAATTGTAAGCTCTTGAAGGGCCAGGAGCCTGTTTTACTCATCATTTTCTTTCCAGCACTTGGCAGTGTGCTGGGCACATAGTAGGCACTTAGGAAATATTTGTGGAATTGAATGCACAGAACTCCCAGAAATGCTTTGGCTGCCTGGGGGCAATTCCTTGTGGTAAAGTCAGGCTTGCTGGGCCAATTTGCTGCCTCACCAGGATGAAATAGTGTATTTATTCAGGATTGCCAAAGGATGGTTTACTGAGTCTTAGTTGTGGAGAAGGGAGACAGTGCCTCGCATAAAGCCTGAAGGGTGAGATAATGCTAGAAATGGAATGGAGGAATTGGTAATAAAAGAGGTAGCCAAGAAGATTGAGATCAAGAAGAAATATAGTGAGAGGAAACATTTCAAGGCTAGTAGCTCAGAATTAAGACTATAAAGTGATCTCCCATCATGTAATAACCTGTGAGATAGAAAGGCATTTCTAAAGAGAATAGGGATCAACAAAAGCAATACAGCTTAGTTAATGACTTTTGGAATTTCTTAGAAATACCTACTTTCAATTAAAGGTGGTAGTTGCTTATATCAAGAGCAAGAGATTTTTAGTAATTATAGTTACTAGAATTAAAGGTGTTAAGAGTATTTCTTTGCTATCCATGTCTGTTGTCATTTTTTGATGTCATAGTAACAGGTTCCACATTTAAAAATAAATTCCTTTCACAGTATTTTAAACCAAGAAACTATGCAAAAATATAATCAGTCACCTCATTCTCTTGAAATGTATAACTGAAATAGCAATAAATAATCCAACAATGTGGACGGGATGGAAGAAACAGAAGTGGAAGAAAATCTAGTGTAAGGAAAAAAATATAAAAATCTATTTATGGAAGGGTTTATTTTCATATTGACTAGTTAATAATTAGTGACAACTTCTACTTTCTTCTATTCATAGCTTTCTTCTTCCTTTTGTCACATGAAATTATCCAATTTTTAAATAATTCACATGTATAATAATTTTAGTACAGTCCTGAAAGAGATAATCCCTTGTGACTGGTTTTCTTTGCTTCTGGGTTAGTGGCTTAATGCTAAAAACAAGTCTTGGCTTGGCTGATTCAAAGCATAGCAAAAAGATAATAACAGAGTATTTTGTACCAGCAAAAAAAGGGAGCTACTCCCAAACATGCAGGAGAAGAAACAGGATATAACTCAGTTTTTTAATTAAATAAATACATATTTTTAATGTTACAATGAAAAAAAAAAAGGTATACAATAAGTTACAAAGTGTGCACTTTTTTAGGTTGGTAAAGGGCCTTAAGCTTCGAAAACTTGTTTATTCTGTCTGGAGAAATGAAGAAATAGGCAATATGCTTATTCTAGCATATTATACATAAAGCTGCAGAGAGAATTATTAGTCTTTTCATAAGTGCCTCACATAACCTTACATTTTTCTAGAGTGCCTGTGCCTAGATTAAGTCCTAGAACATTATTGGCACCTCACACACTTTCCTCACCATTATTATTATTATTTTGAGATGGGGTCTTGCTGTCACCCAGGCTGGAGAGCAGCGGTGTGATCTTGGTTCACTGCAGCCTCTGTCTCCCAGAGTCAAGTTATCCCCCACCTTAGCCTCCCAAACAGCTGGGATGATAGGTGTGTGCCACCACGCCCAGATAATGCTTTGTATTTTTGGTAGAGATGGGATTTCACCATGTTACCCAGGCTGGTCTCGAACACTTGGGCACAAGCGATCTGCCCGCGTTGGCCTCCCAAAGTGCTAGGATTACAAGTGTGAGCCAACTCGCCCAGTCCCTAACCACTATTTTGACTTAAATCACTGGAAGTTAGTTCTGGCTGATTTTTAACTTTAAAGAAATGAATTCATGTAGTATGTGATCTTTTGTGTCTGTTTTTTTTTTTTTTCAATTAAATTATTTTGTAAGATTTATTCCTGTGTGTAGGTATAGTTTATTCATCCTTATTGCTGAATAGTTGGTTGTATGAGCATATCACAATTTTTAATTCATTTTATTGTTAGTAGACTAGGTTTTTCCATTTTGGCACCATTTACTAAAATGGACATTCATTTCCCATTGTATGGCAGTGTCACCTTGTATTTGAGGCGACCATATGCATATGCGTGTGGGTCTATTCTGGACACCATGTCTTTTGTTGGCTTTTTTGTTAGTGTGTGCATCAATGTTCGTCTGTTTTAACTACTTTAGCTTTATAGTGAATTTTGATATATGTTGGTATGTTTGTTCAAACTTGTGCTGTGTGTTAAAGACTGCCATAGCTGTTTTTGATCCTTTCCATTTCCGTGTAATTTTTAAGTGTTTTCACAGTAAAACACTTATCAAGATTTTAATCGAGATTGTACTAAATCTATAAATAAAATTAAAATTGAGGAGAATTAACATCTTTATAACAATGGGTTTTCCAAAGTATGTATGGAATGAAAGTGGGGGATTGTAGTATTTCCCTAAGATGTGTCAGCAAAATTATATTTGACGCCTGTAAGTGAATATAATTGCTGTAATTCTTGGATAAAAATTAAAGGAATAGCAAAGAAATGTTTACATAAAACTATGTGTTCCTCCATTTTATTTAGGTTTTTCTTATTTTTTTCTCAATAGCATTTTATAACTTTCAGCATACAAGTACTGCATGTATTTTGTTAGCTATATTCCTATTTATCTGATGTTTCTGGTGTTACGGTGAATTATGTTTTTTAGAAACATTCTATATCTGGCATGTAGAAAGCAAATTTTTATAGTGACTTTATACCCATCTTCCTTGCTCATTTAGTTATTGATTCTCATAATTTGTCAATAGATTCTTTTGGATTTCTGAAAGATTTTTAATTACAAATTTGTTACCTAATATATATAATATAGTTCCTATTTTCTTTTTTTGGTATCATTTTTAGTAAGTTGTATTTTCAAGGAATTTGCTTGTTTCTCATACATTTTAAAATTCTTTGGCATTATTTTTGATGTGTTTTATTTTCAGGATCTATAATAATGTTTTTTTTTCCCCTTATATTGCCAATTTGTATCTTATTTCTCATCAGTCTTTATAGAAATAATCTAACATAGTATTATTCTTTTCACAGATTCAATTTTTGCCAGCACTAATTTTTTTCTATTGTTTATATGCCTCTATTTTGTTTCCGCTCTTCTATTTCATCTAGTTTAATGGCTTTTAATGTTTCTTCTTTTATTAACTTATTGAGATGAATATTTAGAAAGTTGATATTCATCAGCTCTTTTTACAACATAGGCATTAGAGACTATACCTTTTCCCTCTAGCTACAGCCTGACATGCATCACATAAATTCTACTATTCAGTTCAAAATATTTCCTAATTTCCACTGTGATGTTTTCTTTGACAACATGGTTTATGACTGTTGTGGACTATTTTCACTTATGAAGATTTTCTAATTGTCTTTTTGCTTTTGATTTCTTGTTAATTCCATCATGTTGGGAGAACATGGAATGATTCATTTTCTTTGAAACTTGTATGACTTGCTTTATGGCCCAGCATGAAATGTTATTATCCAACAGTAAACCAGTGTTCTATGATCACATGAAAAGAATTTGAGTTTTGAATACGGTGCTGTTTGTTACCAAGTCAAGTTTGTTAATTGCATTATTCATCTCATCTAGAAATGTACTGACCTTTAAAATGTTTGTTCTTTAGTGTTCATTGTGTTGAAATCTTCAACTATAATTACAAATGTTTTCTCAGTTTCATTTTAGTTCTGATATTTTTTGCTTTATATATTGTAAAGCTAAGTCATTTCATGGAGACTTAAAATTGCTTTATCTTCCCAGTGAGTTGAGTTTTTTAATTTTATATATATATTTTTTGTTTTAGTAATGCTTCTTGCTTTAAAATGTTTCTTATTTGATATTGATATAGCTACTTCATTTATTTACTTTTAGTGTCAGCTTGGTACATTTTCTTTATCCTTTCATTTTTTTTGCCTTTTTGCATTTTAGTATTAAAGATGTGTCACTTATAAGCAGTATATTGCTGTTATTTTTTACTTAAACTTCTTAAGCTGCATGACAGTCTTTTTTTTAAATCAAATATGTAATCAGTTATCATTTAATATAATTGTGTTAATTTCCTGAGGTTGCTGTAACAAAGTACCACCAACTGGGTTAACAAAGAATTTATTCTCTTATAGTCTGTTGGCTAGAGGTCTGAAATACAGGTGTCAGCATAGTTGGTTCCTTGTGGAGGTCTGAGAAAATATCTGCTCACCTGTCCCCTAGCTTGTGGTGGTTGCCTGTAATCCTCGATGTTCCTTAGCTTATGGACAGATCAGTCTGGTCTCTGCATCTCTCTTCACATGTTCTCTCTGTGTGTCTATATCTACATTTCTCTTTTCTTCTAAGGACATCAGTTACTGAATTAGGTCCCACACTAATTCCTTACGATTTGATCTTGCTTATGTCGGCAGTGAAACTACCTCCTAATAAGGTTACCAGGACAAGTACTGGGATTTAGAACTTAAACATATCATTCAGGGGGCACATGTCAACCCACAATAATAATTCATGATATATTTGGGATTATACCTATCATCTTACTATTTTCCTACTTGTCTTGTTTTATTTATATAGAGACAGAGTCTCACCTGTCACCCAGGCTAGAGTGCAGTGGCATGATCTCAGCTCACTGCAACCGCCACCTCCTGGGTTCAAGTGATTCTCCTGCCTCAGCCTCCCAAGTAGCTTAGACTAGAGCCATGCACCACCACGCCTGGCTAATATTTTATATTTTTAGTAGAGATGGGTCTCACCATGTTGGCCCAGCTAGTCTCTGTTCTGTGTGGCAAATGTGCAAGGGGAAAAGACAAGACATACACACAACACCTTCAAGGGTGAACAAGCTTTATCCCATGTAAATGGCAATGCAGATACAATAAGCAAATGATAATAAGCAGATTGATATAAACAGATTAATATAACCAAATTGATATATTAAGCAAATAATATAATAAGAAAATTGCAATGGAAATGGGGAGAAGGGAAAGATATATATATATATATTTTATATATCATTATATATTATATCTTACAATATATATTAATATATATCAATATATATTTATGTATTTATATATTTGTATATTACTATCATTAATATATATCATTATATATCATTAATATATCAATGGGGAGAAGGGAAACGATATATATATATATGTGTGTGTATATATATATACACACACACACATCTTTTCTCTTCTCCCCATTCCCATTGCAATTTGCTTTATATATATATATATATATATATATATATATATATATATATACTTGCCAGACTATGGAACAGACTATGGAATATTCACCACCAGACTGGGAAGCAACAACCTGGGCTTCAGAGTCGGGCTCTCATACATGTACAGACAAGGAGAGGTCTCATGAAGCTTCAGCGCAGTCTGGGATCCTAGTTCTTTATAACAAGTTGTTTGGCATGAGGTCCAGTCAGGAGGGCCCTTCATGATCAGGCTCAAGGAACAAAAAATGGTCAATTTGTTTTTGCAATTGCCTATTGTTTTTCAATAACTAACGTATATAGGAATGGACTGAAAGAGAGATTTCTCCAAAACAACTCTAGATGAATGCCTCAAAGGGCTCACACAACCCATTTCAGGACATGCTGACCATAGTTTGTGTCCATTTACAATTGAGTTCAAATTTAAAATTTAACCTTTCCTCCAAAATCTTGAACTCCTGACCTCAGGTGATGTGCCCTCTTTGGCCTCTCAAAGTGCTGGTATTACAGGCGTGAGTCACCATACCTGGCCTGTCTTGTTTTGTTTTCATCTTTCTCTACTTTCTTTCCCTTTCTTCGCATTACTCAAGTTTTTTTTTTTTTTTTTTTTTTTTTTTTACTATTTCATTTCCACTTTTAATTAGCTTTTAAGGTAAACATTTTTTGCTATACCTTTGTCCAAAATTTACAGTAATCATATTTCACTTACAGTAGTCTAATATGGCTGTGCTAATGCATCCTGGGAAAATACTAGACTCCCTACTATAATTCAATTTACTATTTCCTCTTAACATTTGGATTATTATGTGTTTTAATCCAATATATTTTTTAATCCCCCAAAACAGTTAACATTTATTTTTATATATCCTCTTTTTCTAGTGATCTTCATTTCTTTCTGTCATTCGTGTTTTTATCAGATACAACTTTTCTGTTATTTGAAGAACTACCTTTGGTATATTTTTTGCTGTGGGTCTGGCAGCACGGTTTGTCTATTGATTTGTTTTACTTGTTTGAGAATATTTCATCTCTCGGGTTCAAGTGATTCTCGTGCCTCAGCCTCCCCAGTAGCTGGGATTATAGGTTCTCACCATCACACCTGGCTAATTTTTATGTTGTTAGTAGAGGTAGACTTTCACCATGTTGGCCAGGTTGGTTTTGAACTCCTGACCTCGAGTGACCCGCCCACCTTCACTTCTCAAGGTGCTGGGACTACAGGTGTGAGCCCCCACACCCAGCCACATTTTTTTTTATTACTTTTTTTTCTTGATGATTATCTTTGTCGAGTTCTCCATATTTCTTGGATTTGAATGTTGGCCTGTCTTAGTTGGTTGGGGAAGTTCTCCTGGATCATATCCTGGAGAGTGTTTTCTAGCTTGGATTTATTCTGTCCATCACATTCAGATACACCGATCAAGGGTAGATTAGGTCTTTTCACATAATCCCGTATTTCTTGGAGGCTTTGCTCATTTCTTTTCACTCCTTTTTCTCTAGTCTTGACTTCTCATTTGATTTCATTGAGTTGATCTTCAATCTCTGATATCCTTTCTTCTGCTTGATCGATTCGGCTATTGAAACTTGTGTTTGCTTCGCGAAGTTCTCATGCTGTGTTTTCAGCTCCATCAAGTCGTTTATGTTCTTCTCTAAGCTGGTTATTCTAGTTAGCATTTTGACTAACCTTTTTTCAAGGTTTTTAATTTCTTTGCATTGGGTTAGAACAGGCTCCTTTGGCTCAGAGAAGTTTGTTATTACCCACCTTCTTGTCTACACTTTTTAAGGTTATTTTAGTATAATATTTTTTAGCACATTAAAAATGTGATCCCACAGTCTTTTAACTATTTCTGTTGAGAAACCAACCTGCTAGTCATATTGTTGTTCCCTTGAAAGTAAGGTTTCTTTTTCTCTGTGGCTGATTCCACTCTTTTCCCTTACTGCCTAAGTATGATTTTCTGTTTTTCTTCCTTGAGTTTTTAGTATATGTGCTGCCGAAGTGAGCACTCTTCCTTGAGTTTTTATAGTACTTCCTAAGTCTGTGGATTGATGTTATTTATCATTTTGGGAAAAATTCTAACCCATATATATGTGGGTTAGAATATATATTTATATATATGGGGGGGTGTGTGTATAGATACAGATATATATGGATGGATGGATTACATATAGATGTATCTAGCTATATGTGTTTATATATATGTATGTATGTATATATTATACATTTTCATGGTGTCCTCTTTGTTTTTATGCTTTTTCTTATTTTTTTCCCACTTTTTATTTTTTGTGTTTCAACCTGGATATTTTCTACTAGCTCTCTTTTAGTTCTTTAACTTTTTCTTCTACTGGGTCTAATAGGCTGATAAACCTATTAATTGAGCGCTTAATTTTAAGTTTTGAACTTCTTATTCTTACAATTTCCATTTAAATCTTTTTGATAATTTTAGCATTCTGATGCAATTTCCCAATTTGCTGGTTTTCTGAAATATATCACTAATTGGGTTGACAGTTCTTCCTTCTATTGTTTGTTACCTTTTTGGTCCTTTATGTTGTTGTTGGCCTGGTAATTTTTATTTAATAATGGACATTGTTTATGAAAAATTGGAGAGGCAAGGAGGATAGGATATTCCTCCAGAAAAGCAAACAAAGAGAAAGATCACCTTAATCCATTTAAAGATTGAGCTGATTTGAGGTTGGTTTGTAATTTCTGTAATTCTCTAACCATTTCTGAGCCATCCTTTTTCCTGAAATACAGTATCCCAGAGTTACATATAAGGGCCTAGATTAGTTATCAAGATCCTACCTACTTGGCTGCTTCTGAAATTCAGTGTGTGACACTATTCAGCACTATGAGGATGCCAAAAACTTTGTTCTGCATTTTAACAAATTTTATTTAGGTCTTATTAGCTTACCTTGCTTTTATTTAAAAATTCAACTTTTCAAGGATAAAACTACAGAATCTAGGCTCTCCTGTTCTCTGAACCTCTCTTCTCACCAGAAATTTGGTCCACTGAGTCCTCACTTCTTGGGAACCTGTGAACTTAAATTTTTGTCTACCCATTCTCATGAGACATTCACAGTCTCATGGCTTTTCTGACTTTTAGCAATCGTCTCCTTCATATATTCTTGACCGTTGCCTTTGATCTTCACAATAATATGCATATACCCCAAGGAAAAAGCCTGCTTTTAAGAATGTCAAACTCTATACAATTTCTTGTTTTGGTGTCATGTCTTAGTTATCTTGGAAGCTCTCTAATACCTTTAAAGGTTTTTTTTCTTTTTGTATTTTATCTATTTATTTATTTACTTTTGAGACAGCCTCATTCTGTCACCCAGGCTGGAGTGCAGTGGTGTGATCTTGGCTCACTGCAACCTCTGCCTCCTGGGTTCAAGTGATTCTAGTGCCTCAGCCTTCTGAGTAGCTGGGATTACAGGCTCCCACCATCACGCCTGACTCATTTTTATATTTTTAGTAAAGGTGGACTTTGACCATGTTGGCCAGGCTGGTTTTGAACTCCTGACCTCAAGTAATCTGCCCACCTCAGCCTCTCAAGGTGCTGGGATTACAGGCGTTAGCCACTGCACCCAGCCACATTTTTTTTAATACTTGTTTTAGGAGGAGCATTGCTGTGCTGCAGATTCTTCCACCATAGTTGGCAGTGAGGGTCTTCTATAAAGTTTTGACAAAGCAGTGGAAAGTAGTGGAAAAGAATATAGCTTGAATTCCAGTTTAACTACTTCCTAGTCGAAAAATTGTTCTTGGGTAAGGGGTTTAATTTCTCTTATCATCATTTATATGAATAGGACATTGATATTTATTTTCATAAGATTTTGAGGATTAATTATGTACAAAGTAAAGACCCCTTGTGCAGTGTTTCTATTATGTGTATAAGTGTTCTCCTCTACCTTTAACTGTTTTTCATCCCATTCTTTGCATTCTTTATATTTGTACCAACTATGTTCTATCCATTTGTGAAGAGAACATGGAATATATTCAATAAATTATAATTTCTTGAAAGCAATGCTAGTTATTAGAGTTAATATAGTATAGCAAAAACAGCATGAGTTTTATAGTCAGATAAATACCATCAAGTTTTAGCTTCAGTTATTTAGTCTGCGAAAGGGGCGGAAATAATATCTTCATCACAGTGATGTTCTAAAGTTCATATGGTAACTGTATATAATATGTAGTTCACTTCAGAATTGAGTAAATGTTAGGTTCTCCTATCTGGATTATTTGTGGCTAATTTTGATAATAATTTATAAGGTAGAAAGTCAGAATTAAAACATGGGTTTCTAGGCTTGTTCTGAAGTCATTTTACATCAGTCACTGGTCCTTTAAGTACTGCGATTACTTTTATTTGGCGGAAACTGTCTCATGAGCTCCATGTCAGAACCATCATATTCATTTTGTTTCTCAGTTTTTTAGCATACCTCTATTCTTCAAAATATTTGTTTCACATCATCCCAACATTATAGGCATTGAGAAGCCATGTTTAGACTATGGAAAGGCATGTAATTGAGGTCGAATCTAGACTCTATCAATTAGTATATATTTGGTCTTGAAACTATTAATTTCTTCTTTATTTTTGAAATGTTTGATCTGTACTCCTTGTCCTCTCAAGTCTTCATATTTTACCTCTTTTAACTCTTTATTCTAAGATATATATCCAAAAGGTAAGTGATTTTGCACTAACACTGACATACCCATAGTTTTAGGTTTCCTCTGTGCCTGAGTTGAAACCACACTTCAAAAACTAATGGCTTTCAGAATAATGTTGAATCCAAAATATTTTAGAAAGCCATAAGTCTCAATTTTGCCATTTATTAAAGCTTAAGTGAAGGTATACATTTATCTTAAAAAAATTTGGAGGTGCATTACTTAATAATACATGTAAATATGAATACATAATATACACAAATATGAGAACATGTTTTAGCAAACATTTTGACATTTAACACTAAACATTCATGAGTATCTATATTTTTGTTTTAATATATTTTCATGTTACTAAATACATCACAGTGTGTATAATATTTTTCTATTTTTTAAATTACATTATACACATAACATGTTAGTAGCAATGTATAAATAATCACCTTGACATTGGTTGTCTTTAAAAATGTATGTTTTAAATTTGTCTTGCTAATAAATATTCAAATTTCTTCTTTCTTCCCTCTGAGCACTGGGAAATAATACTTTTATGTATGTATGTATGTATGTATGTGTTACATATGTGTTTATATGGTGCTTTTTATAATATATAATCTCTTCACGTGTTTATTTTATAAATAAATAAACTGTTGCTGTTAATAGAATTATATATTTTCATTATTGAAATGAAGCTCTCTAAAAAGATGGCAGATGTCCAAGCAGTATAGATAGTAAGCTATAGGCTAAAGAACCAGATTCAGTTTCTAAGTTAGAAGATCAGAAATTAGTTTATGGCCTCTATGGATAATAGAAAAATACTTTGGTGGGCTAAAAGGAATTGATTAAATTTAGAGAAGTATCAGAAACTTAAAGCTAACTACTTGAGCTGTATAATGTGGAATTTCTTAAATAGATATTTTCAAGAAATTCTGAAAATATCGAAATTTTATGAAAAATTTGTTTTTAAAATCAAACCCTCAGTCCTTTTCATTAAAAAGTGTAATTTTTTAATATACTTTTGAAGGCAGTAGGTAAATTCTAATTTCATAAAAATCAGTATCCAAAAGATGAGAGAGAGAGGAGAGAAAGAGAGGAGAGCAGGAGAACATAAAGGAGAGAACGGAGACGGGAGAGACAGAAGAGGACTGAGAAAAGAGAGAAAGAAGGAGAAGAAAGAACCACTTATTTAGAGCAGATACAAACTGTTCATAGTTTCCTTATTCCCCGAAGGCTTTCAATTATGATGTTAATTAACTTTATGAGTCATCTAGCTTAATAAAAAAAAGCTTAACGACATTAAAATAACCTTTAAAACTTTCTGCATGACTTTCTGCATGAGGACGCAATTATCTAGAAAATTTTGACTAGATACATTAGTTTCTTTCTGAATGCTTTAATATCCTAAGAAGACTAATGTCCCCACCAAGACCATTGTAGCATAGGCTTTCCTTGTTTTATGCAGTAGAATGAAGCCCCCTGAGATATGGCATATAATAATATTTTTCTAAATTACAGCATATGTTAAATGCAAAGGACATTTACTAAAATGAACCCTAATAAGCATAGCTTGGGAAAACAAATAATCACATCTCCATTCATCACTTTTGCATAATAAATCTGGATATGCACTTTTATTCTAAGCAGAGCCCAACTGAAAACTAGATTAAACTATATTAAAGCTCTGGCAATCTGGGATTATATCTCAAAACTTCACATCATCTTCTACCCTAATAAAATTGTGGATAGTGAGATAATAAAAAGCCATCATCTTGTGAAGGAAGAGGTTTGGTGGCATAAATCTGCTTCAGGAATTCTAGTACTCAACATAGTATTTTATATAAAGCAAGTACTCAGTATATACTGGTTAAATGGAAAAATAGCCAAGAAATGCAAGCTATTTTATGGTTATTATTATTTATGCCAGTGACTTTTATTCTATTTATAGGTCTCTTGAATACTGTGCCCTTGAAGACCTGAAAGTGAAAACATTATTTGCTTAAAGCTAAACATGAGTGCTTATCATTCTTTGTGACATTAAGCACTATATGAGTCAGCAAGTTCATGGACCCAGTGTCCAGTGCTGATAGCATTCATGAGTGCTGGAGTGTAATCACAGAATTCGTGATTTTTCTCTTTATAGAGAATTTATTTTGCATGTCCTCAAACCATAAAATTCATCAATATTTGTTACCAAAACATCTGTAATTTTATTATATTTTCATTTATATTATTTGCTATGTTAAATTTATTTTTCTTCACACGTCAAATTGAAAGATAAAACAAAAAATCTATACATTAATTTTTGTGCATTAGATGTTTGTTCAGTTCTTGATGTGTTTATTTATATAAATATTTTAAGTACCTTCCATGTTCCAGAAATTTCCCATATTAGAAAATAAAGGATTATCTCTGTTCAGGATACCTTACTATCATACATCAGAAACTGATTTTATAAATACACCAATTTATGATATTCATGATGTTATAAATAAACTGTTGTTATAAATACACCAATTTATGATATTCAGCATCTCTTTAGACATGGTATCTTGTGCTGTGCACAACCTGCAGGACTCTGTGCAGTGTCCCTGATATAAACTGCATACTCCTTGCCTTCAGGGATATCCCCATATAGCCAAAAAAAAACTTAGTCACAAATAATATTCTACTGCAGCTCAGTTATACATATGATAAAAATATGTATGAAGAGTTGTAGAAAACATAATAGGCATCATGATGTAGAAATGTGCAAAAGATTTCTGCAAGAAGTTATCCAGAATGAATAATAGGCAGAAAACATAATAGGCATCATGATGTAGAAGTGTGCAAAAGATTTCCGCAAGAAGTTATCCAGAAATACTTACCAGAAACAAAAAGAAGTGGAATTCAATGCACGTGATTTTCCAACCATGCTGGAAATGTCCACTCATTTCTCCAGCTGATAACCTCTTCTCCTTCATGGCCACACAGCTGCATTTATGAGATCATATCTGGCAAGTCCTCGTTGCTGAAACAATTCTGTTTATATGTGGTAGAAGATAGTATTGTCCTTATTTTCTTTACTCGTGGAAGTATGAAATTCTTCAATCATTATTTACGGAGTGCCTCCTTATGTGCCCGGTCCTGTATTATGCAGGCATTGCAGACATAAACAGGAATGAAACATGGTTAAGAACTTAATAATTTTATAGAAGTAATAGAGGAGGCAAAACAAATAGAAACTTACAATACAGCTTAGGAAATGCAAAATTATGTACTAATATACTGCTTATGTTTTTATAGTTTTGGCCTAGTGCGGTGGCTGATGCCTGTTATCCCAACACTTTGGGAGGCTGAGATGGGAGAATTGCTTGAGGCTGTGAGTTCAAGACAAGCCTGGACAACATAGTGAGACCTTGTCTCTATTTAAATTTTTTTTTTTAATTAAAAAACAAACACAAACTAACTGGTGGTGGTATATATCCCTTTATACATTAATAAACATTGTTGAGAAGTTGCACATAACTACTTTTTTTCATTTCAGTTTCATGTTCTTATGAAGAGCATTTGTTGATTTTTTTTCTTTTTTGAGACGGAGACTTGCTCTGTTGCCCAGGCTAAAGTGCAGTGGCGTAATCTCCACTAACTGCAACTGCTGTCTCCTCAGTTCACGTGATTCTTTTGCTTCAGCCTCCCAGGTAGCTGGGGTTACAGGCATGTGCCACCACACCTGGCTAGTTTTTGTATTTTCAGTAGAGACGAGGTTTTTCCATGTTGGCCAGGCTGGTCTCAAACTCCTGATCTCAGGTGATCCACCCTCCTTGGCCTCCCAAAATGCTGGGATTATAGGCATGAGCCACTACACCCAGCCAATTTATTTTCTAATTACAATAATACTCTTTAAAATCTTTGGAGGCCAGGTGCTGTGGCTCCTGCCTGTAATCTCAGCACTTTGGGAGGCTGAGGCAGGTGGATCACGAGGTCAGAAGATCAAGACCATCCTTCCCAACACAATGAAATCCCATCTCTACTAAAAATACAAAAATTAGCTGGACATGGTAGTCTGCACCTGTAGTCCCAGCTGCTAGGGAGGCTGAGGCAGGAGAATTGCTTGAACGTGGGAGGCGGAGGTTGCAGTGAGCTGAGATTGCCCCACTGCACTACAGCCTGGGGTGACAGAGTGAGACTCCGTCTCAAAAAAAAAATTTTTTTTTCAGTCTATGTCCTTCTATTGTCTTCTCTCTCTCTCTCTCTCTCTCTTTCTCTCTCTCTCTCTCTCTCTCTCTCTCTCTCTGTGTGTGTGTGTGTGTGTGTGTGTGTGTGTGTATTTTTGTGTGTGTACATGTATCATTCTGTATTTTGAATTTGGAATTTTTCACGTTTATTGGTTTCTGTATTTCTTCATCCATCACTATGAACTGGATGACCCCTAGGTTCCCTGACTTTTCATGCCCTTGCTAACATTTTATTGTGATGGGCTAATTATACTTATGCTAAATAATGGTTTTTTAAATATTAAAGGGTAGCCATCATTTTCATGTAATATATTGCTGATCCTTTGAGACATTCATTTTATTCTTTACATTGTTTTTCTTCATCATCATCATCATCATCATCATCATCATCATCTTCTTCTTCTTCTCTGGCAAACTTTCTCTGAATTAATTCTTGCTACATTTCTGTGCTTTGGAAGATTTTTCCCATCCTTAAGGTTTTAAATATGTTTCCATTTCTAGCTGTATACTGGCTTTATTTTTTTCTTTTCATATTTAAGTCTTTAGGTATGCTTTATTATAATGTTTGGTATGAGGCTTCTATTGCTTATCAAAAGTATATTCTTTCCCTACTGTTAAGTTATCCATTTATTATATAACAGATTCTTATACATAGATCTATCTGTGTCTGGGCTTTCCAGACCATTCTTTGATCTTTAAAAACAAAACAAAAATTCTAAATGGTTGCTCCTATAGATTTATTTTTACACACAAATTTTAAAATTACTTTGACAAGTTGCAAAAAATATTTCATTGGGATATGGATTGACATTGCATTAACTTCTACATTCACTCAGGGAGGATGGCCTTTTTTATCTTTTATTTTACAATATTGAGTGTTCCTATCCAGCATATGGTATATCTAACTATGTAAATTAGTTTTCATATATTCTACAAATCTGTTCATTTTCTTTATACCCTTTATATTTCAAATATTTCATCTGTTTCAAATTCATACTTCTTATTTCTTAAGTTTTCCAACAAATTTTACCAAGTATTATGCTTCCATACTATCTCCTTATAGGGGATCATCAGAGGTATATATGTTTTTGCCACCTCTTCTTTATGTAAAATAATCTGAGACCATAGTTGACTTCCGTACTCTATTTTCTTGCTTTTAAGGCAATTTTATAAGACTCTTCTTGTATTCCCATTATCATTCATGGGAGTAACTTGCACGCTGTTGCTGTGAATTATACACATCGGCATACTGCATTTTGGATACTGTAGATCCTGGGCTTATGGCTTTACTGCCATTCATATACATGCTATTTTTAAGGCTGACTGACTACTTTTTAAAAAATTGCAAAATGTTTGGTTTAATATTATTTTTAGTGCAGTATTTTTTTCTCCCTCTTTTTCAGTACAATCTATAATCATTTGGGTTCTGGCTATGGAAGTTATTTGATTTCCTGAGTTAAAAATGATATGACCTATTTACTACTTTAGACTTGGTGTGACTTTTCTCACAACTGTTGTTGAAAGTAAAGGTGAACCCTGTACATTATTCTTTTTCAGGCAGTGATCATGATTAAGGTTTTCCAAAATATCTACCTTTATTATCTTAGGAAAGAGATGCTAGAAGGAACCAAATTGTCAGTCATCACTAGAAATTTTTGTAATTAAGGTGTGAAATCAGAAATTCATTATAATTTCTAAAGTGTATAAATAATACTCTACAAAGAAAATTTTCAGTAACAGTCATTTTGAAATGATATTCCAGAAAGAAAATGGAAATGTCTCTACTGATAATAAGGACTACTTTTATATTGGGTTCTTTCTTTTTTGAAAATTTATTTATTTTTATTGTACTTTAGGTTCTGGGGTATATGTGCAGATCATGCAGGATTGTTGCATAGGTACATACATGGCAAAGTGATTTGCTGCCTCCATCCCCCCTGTCACATATATCCGGCATTTCTTCCCATGTTATTGCTCCCCAACCTCCCCCCCCTCTTCTGTCCCTCCCTTGGTGCCCCCCAACAGGCCCCAGTGTGTGATACTCCCCTCCCTGTGTCCATGAGTTCTCATTGTTCAACAACCCCCCATGAGTGGGAAAATGCAGTGTTTGATTTTCTGTTCTTGTGTCAGTTTGCTGAGAATGATGGTTTCTAGATTCATCTGTGTTCCTACAAAGGATACGAACTCATTGTTTTTTTATGCTGCATAGTATTCCATGATGTATACATGCCACATTTTCCCTGTCCAGTCTATCATTGATGGGCATTTGGGTTGGTACCAGGTCTTTGCTATTGTAAACAGTGCCACAATGAACAAATGTGTGCATGTGTCTTTATAATAGAACAATTTATAATCCTTTGGGCATATACCCAGTAATGGGATTGCTGGATCAAATGGAAGTTCTATTTCTAGGTTTTGAGGAATTGCCACACTGTCTTCCACAATGGTTGAACTAATTTACACTCCCACCAACAGTGTAAAAGTCTTCCTGTTTCTCCACATCCTCTTCAGCGTCTGTTGTCTCCAAAATGAAGAGTTTAAATTTCCCAAAATACCATGTTATAAAACTTAATATAGTCCATTGGTGTGAACAGAGGAAACAAATGGCTATCCACGTAGCAGAGTCCTTAGGAAGACTGTCTATCACATGTGTAGAATTCCCTGGTTTTGCTTTTTTTTTTTTTAATTGCGTTTTAGGTTTTGGGGTACATGTGAAGAAAATGCAGGATTGTTGCATAGGTACACACACGGCAGTGTTATTTGCTGCCTTCCTCTCCATCACCTATATCTGGCATTTCTCCCCATGCTATCTCTCCCCAACTCCCCAGCTCCCACTGTCTCTCCCCTGTTTCCCCTCAACAGACCCTAGTGTATGATGCTCCCCTCCCTGTGTCCACGTGTTCTCATTGTTTAACACCCACCTATGAGTGCGAACATGTGGTATTTGATTTTCTGTTCTTGTGTCAGTTTGCTGAGAATGATGGTTTCCAGATTCATCCATGTCCCTACACAGGACATGAACTCATCATTTTTTATGCTGCATAGTATTCCATGGTGTATCTGTGCCACATTTTCCCTGTCCAGTCTGTCATCAATGGGCATTTGGGTTGGTTCCAGGTCTTTGCTATTGTAAACAGTGCTGCAGTGAACATTCGTGTGCATTTGTCCTTATCTTAGAATGATTTATAATCCTTTGGATATATACCCAGTAATGGGATTGCTGGATCAAATGGAATTTCTATTTCTAGGTCCTTGAGGAATCGCCACAGTCTTCCACAGTGGTTGAACTAATTTAAGAGCTGTGTAAAGCAAAGGTTCTTATGACCAGTTGATTTCTCATTGCTTCTGGAAGTACTGTGTTCTTTCTATTTAAATATTATATTAATTATAATGTGGAATACAGACTTAAATAAGGCACCTACCCTCCCTGCATGGAGCTTACAATCTAGTGAAAAGTCTGTCCAGATATATTTATAATATTAAAATATGATTCAATGATCAAGCAATCATTGGTCTGGGTAACTGACAAGATTGTAATAATAACACTTAAGACTTCTAAATTAGAAAAAGAATAATAGGGAAGAGAGGAGATAACTTGTATAATTTTGGACATTCTGCAACTGCAGTTTCAGTTACATGTGCATGTAGAAATTCTACATGTAAATGGAACACTGGAAGTTGAGTCTGAGGCTCAGGAGAAATTTAAAAATTACCGTTGTAAATTTTAAAATATTGCTAATAATTATAACTTATGTAAACTTAATTGTCAGAGGCTGTACAGTTTCCTATGGTAAATTATACCAGCATAAGATGATCGTTAGAGACATAAGAGACCAACACCTGACCAGGGATGAATTGATTAGGATAAAAATATGGGAAGAAAAGGCATTGTGTTATGTGCATTGATCATGGGTCACAAGGTTAAAGGTGCAGGATTGGACCTCTGGTGGTTCAGAGGAGCATGGTCATGAAGGAAAAAATAGGAATATCTGGATGTACCAAGACGCAAACTATTAATTGGAATTTTCGTGTGATATTGTGATAGTGCCACTTTACAAATCTCCATAAATACAAAAACAAATAAAATATTCTTAAGCCCTATAGAAAATAAATATTTACTGTAAAGATCTTGTTGCCAGAAGAGCCTAGCTCTCTCACTAATAAACTAAACACTTGTCTTTCTTCTTTAAGAATTTGTATTATTGCCATTGTAACCATCTGTCAATAAGACACATATGCTTATCTTCCTCCATGTTTTTTAAGACATATTATGAGTATGTTTGTGTATGTTATTACCTGTTATATGAAAATAATTAGTAATACATTATTTATTTCACACAACAATTTGTAAAATAATGTATTTTTCATTGTGACAGATGAAGAAAGTTTGTCAAACACCAGCTTGGGAAATGGAGCAATAAGGGGAATGGAAGGTTAAAAAATATAAAATGTCTATTGTTTGTTTAATAGCTTAGCTAGAAATATGAACACATAAAACATCTAAAAGAGGGTTGCTCTGGTTGAAGACAGCCAGATTCTGCTCATTCCAATAACCCTAAAAGAGTTCCTGAGAATGCCAAGAGCACTTTAGAGCAGTTTCAGAACCACTGGTTACTTTCAGCCTACACAGATATTCAACATACACATATCAAAATTTTAATCTGGAATCAATTGCATATACTGAATAAGGAAAAATAGGGAGGATTTAAAAAAATCTCTTACTGCAGCAAATATAGAACATGCATGTTCTGTATCAAGGGAGAAAATACAAATATTTATTAGTATAAAAATTTAAGATATATTTTGAAGTAATAGTTTAAAAGGAAAGTATTGTAAGTATTAAATATTAATATTTTAAAGGACAAAAGAAAATATCTTAGGCATGAAAGTCAATGCCAATAAGCAAAATATGTTGCAGGACCTTTCATATTTGGGTTGTATATGTGCATGTGTTTCCATAATCCAGAAATCACTAGCAGTCTTCTCTTTGGTAATATATGCTCATTTATGTAAAATTATAAATTTCAACAAAAAATATGTATTAGTTTTTTTTTATTTTTATTTTATTTTTTTTTTAATTTTTTTTTTATTGCATTTTAGGTTTTGGGGTACATGTGAAGAAAATGAAAGATTGTTGCATAGGTACACATATGGCAGTGTGATTTGCTGCCTTCCTCCCCATCACCTATATCTGGCATTTCTCCCCATGCTATCTCTCCCCACCTCCCCACTCCCCCGTCCCTCCCCCATTTTCCCCTAATGGACCCCAGTGTGTGATGCTCCTCTCCCTGTGTCCATGTGTTCTCATTGTTCAACACCCACCTATGAGTGAGAACATGCGGTGTTTGATTTTTCTGCTCTTGTGTCAGTTTGCTGAGAATGACGGTTTCCAGATTCATCCATGTCCCTCCCTACAAAGGACACAAACTCATCATTTTTGATGGCTGTGTAATATTCCATGGTGTATATGTACCACATTTTCCCTGTCCAATCTATCATCGATGGGCATTTGGGCTAGTCCCAGGTCTTTGTTATTGTGAACAGTGCTGCCATGAACATTTGTGTGCACGTGTCCTTATAGTAGAATGATATATAATCCTTTGGATATATACACAGTAATGGGATTGCAGGGTCAAATGGGATTTCTATTTTTAGGTCATTGAGTTTCTCATGAAAGGTGTCTTTACTAAAACGAAGAAAATGAAAACAAATGTTTCCTTGTACTTACTATTTTGCTCTCTGTCAAGCAACAGTCAAAAAATTAGGAGAACAAAAATCACTAAAAAGAAGTTTTTTGGGGGAGACCTTTGGTTAATACCTGTAGAATTTTATGAGAACTCGGGCATTCAGGTTGAGAATTTGTGTCCTTTTCAGTAGGCTGTGACATTGCTTGATTTAAGCTTCATCATGATTAAATCACTGCGTCTGTCAGGTCCCCAGTCCAGGGATAGGAAATTCAAAGGAGAAACCTGCTATGGTGTAAAAGGCATTGTTCTAGGATCGTTGCACACAGGTGGACTATATGTGGGTAAATACAAGTTAATGGTATCAAAGCAGTCTGACTGATTACACAACTATACAGCCTTATCCCAGTGAAAAAATAACTGATGAAATGGGAACTATCATTATCTGACATCAGCAACCTGGTAAGATCAGCAAGCCACAATTGCCTTTTCCATATATGGAGCTGGATAATGATAAGCTGTACCTTCTGCCTTCCTCTTATTAGAATAATTGTTCCTAATGTTAAAATGAAAAGTGTATATTAATTATATACAAATTAATTGTAATGTTGTTAGTACTTAATGTTAGAGTATAATTTATTTCACAATTTCTTAAAAATAAAATATTAGTTTAAAGCTATGCTGTTAACTCAATGAGGAGTTTAATACATTAAATGGTAATATGTATTCAGATTGCTATAATTACTAATAATCAGTGTATTCATTTAGTTAACATTTTAAGTACTTGATAGCTAGAATACATTTCTTCAGCATTATTGTAATATCCTCAAAAATGTTATTAAACAAAACAAGGTGTTAGGGTTTCTGGCACCTTCATATTCCAATGGAGTCCAGAGTCTATGGAGAAAATGTAATTGTGTTCTTTCACTGAAATATTTAGCGATATATATTTCATAGCCTTTTCCTCATACTGCATTTTCACTATAGGAATTTCCTTAATTTTACATACTCATGATACTAAATGTTACTAAAATGTTAACTCATATAATTTAATTAATAAAAATTTAAAAGCACAATAGTCTGAATAACTATACAGTATAACTTGAGGAACTCAAGAATAATTTACTACTTTTAGTTTTTTTGTGCAATAATACCTTGAGGTCCAGGATAGGTCTCATGAGTGGTGTCTCCATTTTATATAAATGCAGAAGTAAGCAAATTAAGGACATTTTGCAGGGCTCATGATATGGTCAATTGTTTGTTTAGTTGCTTTATTTAGGAAATCACTTATCTAATTATAAAATTAATTTTGTGGAATGTTGCATCTTCTATTTTATGCCACAGGTTTTTAGAAGGTCTTGTTCTCTCACTTAAAACAATCTGAAAGTTGTGAGTTTTATCTAGTCACTATCTACTTTTAAATTGCAGATCATTTATTCCTCTCTAGTTTCTTCAGCTTTTTCTCAGCATTTCCTTTGTTTTGTTTCTTTTTTTTTTTTTTTTCCCTCTCTTTGTGTTTGTTTCTTTTGGAAGGCCTCATACCTCTCTGCCTTTCATTCAGCCTAGGTAAGTTTATCACTTTATAATCTTTCACTTATGTTTTAATAATGCACTTTAGTCTTTAAAATTGTTGAAGTCAGCTAACACTGAATTTATATGATAAGAGAATTAGATGTCTCTTGTCCAAGTCTGAGGTAGCTCTGTTAAATTAAGAGTTTACCTGGTGAAGAATCATTTTGCGTACATGATAATTCTTAATAAATATGAAAAGTCATTGCTTCAACTACTTTACTTCTTGGATTATTTAATGTTCACATAATGTTGCTAAATTGCGAGGACAAAGATAAATGAAATCTAAATGGCAGATAAAAGATTTATGATGTTTTTGAAGGATAAGAATATGTTTAGTTCTACGCCACAATCTTGCATATTCTTCACATGTACCCCAAAACCTAAAATGCAATTTAAAAAAGGGGAAAAAAAAGAATATGTTTAGTTTATTGGATATTAGGTTCTATCATCCAAGGTAATTCAGATTGCATAGAGTAAAGGCATCATATTTTTAAAACAAGCAGACCAATGCCCAGCAAAAAAATGAATAGTTCATACCATAGTAAAGAGCAGTGTATTATAAATGTACAACCCGAACTAGCTGTTTTGGGACCTTTTGGAATGCTTCTTGAAATATAGTCTCCAGGCTTAGTGTAGTAAAAAGTCTTGGTACAGACCCTAAGAATTATGTGATTCTTATATATACAAAAGTGTTGTAGACAAAGGGTTTTTTTTCTTCTTCTTAAGGATAGCTGGAATGACAGCTGGTTTTATTTAAAGATCTATAAAGTACACTAAAGGAATGTCCAGAATACATAAATATAAAAGTAGTTTATATCATGTCAAGAGTAAGGAGGGGTGGCCTTTTGAAGAATGATCTCATAGGCATCTTTGGCAAAAAGCTGGCACATATCCTATGTACTCCAGTAAAGCTTATATTAGCCAGGCATTCCACCCCTAGGAAGTAAATTTTGTGGATTGATTTACAGTGCTTTTATTATCAAATCACTTTTTTGGGAGAAGAGAAGGCAGTCTTTGTGGGAGACTGCTAGCCACACTTGCATAAATCATTTCTCATTAATTTAGATTGCTATATAATGTCTTTCTGGAAGTTTCTTGGATGTTCTACAAAGTTTCATATTTCTATTCTCATGTATCAAACAAGTCATTGGTATATGATAGAATAGATTTATATTCAAACCTTTTTCTGGTTTTTTTTTTTTTTTGGTAACTTTTTCTTGATCTATAGTATCCTACAGTAAAATTTCACAAATCATAAGCTTTTCACTCATTCAAAATTTACAAATGTAACTGTCATACATATTGAGTTCAATTTTTCCAGCATCTGCAAAGCAGGCACTGTACCCCATCTCCCCTATGAAAGATAATTACCATTCTGAATTATATCAACATAGTGTAGTTTAGCCTTTTCGTGAAATGTATATATATTTTTTTATATACACACATATATGTATATATGAATAATAAAAGTTGAATCATATTTACTCAGTTTTATCTGGCTGCTCTTACTTAACATTAATTATATCTAAGAGGTCTGCCCATGTTGTTGCATGTAGTAGTAATTTCTTCTTTTTTTATTGTTTTGTGCTACTCAATTATCTAAAATTACTATAATTTATCTTATAGTAATAAGTAATTTACTATATTTTAAGTTTCTGCTATTATAGTTATAAATATATTTGTACATGTATTATGGTGACTGTACATAAGCATTAATTTCTCTTTGGTTTTTACATAGAAGTAGAATTGTTTTGTCATGGGGTATTCATATATTCAACTTCTATTGCTAATGCCAAATGATTTTAAAAAGGAGCATATCTATACTCATTTCCACCTGCACTGTGGAAGGATTTCTTTTTTTAAAACAGTTTTTATTGTGCTTTAGGTTCTGGGGTACATGTGCAGATCATGCAGGATTGTTGCATAGGTACATACATGGCAAGGTGGTTTGCTGCCTTCAACACCTCATCACCTATATCTGATATTTCTCCCCTCATTATCCCTCCTCACCTTCTCCATCCCCCACTGTCCCTCTGCTACCCTCCCCAACTGACCGTAGTATGTGATGCTCCCCTCCCTATATCCACGTGTGTTCCAATTGTTCAATGCCCACCTATGAGCGATAACATGCGATGTTTGGTTTTCTGTTCTTGTGTCAGTTTGCTGAGAATGATGGTTTCCAGATTCATCCATCTCCCTACAAAGGACACAGACTCATCATTTTATATGGCTGCGTAGTAGTCCATGGTGTATATGTGCCACCTTTTCCCTGTCCAGTCTATTGTTGATGGCATTTGGGTTGGTTACAGGTCTTTGTTATTGTAAACAGTGCCACGATGAACATACGTGTGCATGTGTCTTTATAACAGAACAATTTATAATTCTTTGGATATATACCCAGTAATGGGATTGCTGGGTCAAATGGTATTTCCATTTCTAGATCCTTGAGGAATCACCACACTGTTTTCCACAATGGTTGCACTAATTTGCACACCCACCAACAGTGTAAAAGTGTTCCTGTTTCTCCACATCCTGTCCAGCATCTGTTGTCTCCAGATTTTTTAATGATCGCCATTCTAACTGGCGTGAGATGGTATCTCAATATGGTTTTGATTTGCATTTCTCTAAAGACCAGTGATGATGAGCATTTTTTCATATGTTTCTTGGCCTCATATCTGTCTTCTTGGAGAAGTGTCTGTTCATATCCTTCACCCACTTTTGATGGGGTTGTTTGTTGTTCTCTTGTAAATTTGTTTAAGTTCTTTGTAGATTCTGGATATTAGCCCTTTGTCAGGCGGGTAGATCGCAAAAATTTTTTCCCATTCTTTTGGTTGCTGGTTCACTCTAATGATTGTTTCCTTTGCTGTACAGAAGCTGTGGAGTTTAATTAGATCCCATTTGTCTACTTTGGTTTTTGTTGACAATGCTTTTGGTGTTTTAGCTGTGAAGTCCTTGCCTATGCCTATGTCCTGAATGGTTTTACCTAGGTTTTCTTCTAGGGATTTTGTGGTGTTAGGGGAAATTTCAGTTGATCCAAATATCGTTCAATGCTTGATATTGTCTTCCAGCTATTGTGGTAGGTAGGTTTAATCTGGCTTTCATTTTTTTTTTTTCCTGGTGTTTAACAATATTGAGAAACTTTGAATAGACCTACTGATTATTAGAATGTAATTTTTGTTAAATACATGTATAAGAACATTTTTTAAATTGGGATGTCTGTCTTGTCATTTGGTAGGGGTACTTTATTTTAGATATTAATATTGTCTCTAATATGTATAAATATAAATATTTATAAAAATATTTTCTCCAACTCAGTAGCTCCATAATGTCTGGCTTTAAGTAATGCTTATAGTTTTCAGTGTAGAGGTCTAGCACATATTTGTAAATTTATAAACACTAGAAACTATTTTTATAGTTTTATAGCATCCTTGTGTGATGCTAATATAAAAAATGCAAGTAATTTTGTATATTGGCTTTGTATTGGGTGACTTGCTTAATTCATTTATTAATTATAAGAATTAGTTTGTAGATTCTTGTAGAATTTCTGTCTAAAGAATTATCTGGAAACAGTGACATTTCTTCCCTATGAATCAGAATTCATATTTATTTTATTGTATTGCCTTGTTGAGTTTTGTTTTGTTTTCCCACTTTGTATGTGTCTATGTATGACTGTGAAAGCACAATGAGTATTGATTTAGGGGTTACAAAAACATTTTAGCAAGTAGGTGAACTCAAAAATACAGAATCCATAAATAATGAAAATTTACTGGTTTAAATATATATGTATATGAAATAGAATATAATATCAGATAATATAGTAGTGTGTGCCTGTGTGTTTATTATGATAAGATGTAGTTTATTTAACTATGTTACTACTCTTGAATATATAAATTACCTCCTTTTTAAAAATATAACTTCCAATACTGTTAGAAACTTTAGCAATAGCTAGTTATGTTTTCCCTCTTTATTCTTCCACATTTTGCATATTGACACGTTGTGATCCATTTATAAACTTATTTTCTCTAAACCTAAACCATTTACCTGCTGATTTGTTCACTCATTTATTTGTTTAACAAATATTTATTGATTGCTTGCTATGTTTCCATTTCATTTGCCAACTTTTTAACATGTTTTCTCTATTTGTTTTAATGAGCTCAATAATTAATTACCAGAGTTTTTTGATCACAAAAGTATTTTGAAGTCAAGAACATTTACGTATGCCCCTCTGTCTGGAGTATCATGGAGTGTCCAAAGTAGATAAATAGATAGGTTGAAGGCATACTAATTCCCACAACTCATAAGCCCATTATGAGTATAGCTGTACTGTAACAAATATCATGGAGAGCATACCTAGCTTTCAGCCTTGTTGTTTATCCGTTTGTACTACTGTAATAAAATAAGAGAGATGGAGTAATTTATAAAGAAAAGAAATTTATTTCTCACAGTTCTGGAGGCTGGGAAAAGTATGAGACCAAGAACCAACACTGTCTGGTGAAGGCCACTTTCAACTTCCAAGATGGCTGCATCCTCACATGATGGATGGAGGAAAGCCAAGGGGGGATGAATACTATGTTGTTACATGGTAGAGGGCCAACCAACTTCCACAAGTCCTTTCTGTAGGAACCCTAATCTGTTCAGACTTAATCACCTCTTAATACCATCTCAATGAGTATTAAGTTTCAACATGAGTTTTGGAGGGGACACCACCATTCAGACCATAAGCATTGTGATAAGAACTTATGTCCTGTGGTGACTTATATTGCAACTTTTCTTTGCTCTATCAAGAATTTACTCTGATGTTCACTGAACAAGAGGAAAATTTTAATACATGAATTTACCTTTGAGCACCTCCTACCCTAACTTTTATGAGGTTTTGGCTTAATAGACTAGTAGAAGATACTTTGGAACTGCTCCATATATTGATTAGATTTAGATGAGGTGATGCAAGCTGGTTCCTTGGTGCAGGGAAGACTTTGAACAGTTTCATAAAAGATTTTTTTTTAGTTATTATTTTGTTCAGGTAAACAACTTTCTATCTGATGAAATAGGTAAAATTGAAAAAAAATGGAGAATATAATGAGAAATAACTAGATTAACTACTCTAGAGAAAAAAATAAAAGTAGAATACGATAAGAAATATATAGTTTAGTTAAATGTTTGGCCAATGCCAAAAAATTGAAATTTAATGAAAAAAGGAAGGAAATTTGCAATTCCAAGAGCTCTTGAAGTAAGATTTAAAGAAGATAATTTAAGTGGTGGAACATAGGATAGGTATAGAAGACAGAATATGGGGAAGGAGAAAACACAGTCCAATGTCTGGAACCTGAAATATGAGACTAGATACAGAAATGCAGATAGAACGGCAAATAGAAGATTTTTGTGTGTCAAGAATTATCAGAATTTGGCAATGACCTGATGAGACAAGCAAAGTAAAAATTACTTCAGGGTTTTCATTGCCTGGAAATATTATACAAGAAGATTGTTGAATGATATATTGAGATAAGCTAATGACTTGACAATAACAATGAGAAGACATTGGAATGTCAATTTTGAAATGTCCTGTAATTCAGGGTATGTAATTTAGGATCAAAAATGCATTAAAACTCTATGATTGAATGATTTGCCCAAGGGACTACTTGTAAAAAGCAAACAGCCTTGTAGTGATGTTCAGCCAGCTGGTGAGAACAGGATCTTGCAGAGGACCTCCTAAAGAGACATCTGGAAAGGAGAGGAATGAAATGTACGTGAAAGATTGAATCAGTAAAGAGAATGTGTGATAATTCACTCTGTTGAAGAAAGCAAAAGGAGTAAAAATGGAGAGAGTGGTCTAGAAAGAAGGGAAAAGAAATCTTCATTTGACTTAAATCAGTGTCTGTAAAGGAGCAGCTATACTGACTGAAGCTTAGAATGGAGAAGGGTTGGGAGGGATATTAACAGGTTGGTGGGATGAAACTTCTTATTGAATTGCAAACCAGATGAAGATAAATGTGCTTCTAGGAATATTTTATCTAAATAAACACTTGGACTAAGTCAAAGGATTTAATAGGTTACTTGGAAGGACCTGGTACATAGTAGGTGCTCAATAAATATTTGTCCGGTGAACAAGTGAACCCTTACCCCTGTCTTGTACACATCCTATGCCTTTGGTACAATTTCTGAATACTAAAAATATGCGAATAGGTGATTTGGTGAAACAAGTATATGGAACAGTGAGCTGGAAGCCAGACTGGAAGCAGTTCCTTGGGGGAGATAAAAATAGGAGTATTACACAAAGTCCACAACAGTAAAAAAAAAAAAAAAAAAAATCACAGCATGGAATTCTAGAAGTAGAAAGGATCCTGCAGGTCATTGGATAGCCCAACTTTCTTATTACATGGCTGTGAGTATGAGGCCCAGTTTTGTTAAATAAATTACCATATATATGTCAAGCTTCAGTTTTAGGAAATTGAAACCACATTAGCTATTTTAAGCATGAAAGGACTCAATAAAAAGAATTAAGTGTATATTAAATCTTTGGAAGGATTGAAGACACAGCCTCAAGGCTTGGGCTCCAGGGTTAATTCCCATAATGATACAGAAGATGGCCCACCCTGGCCACTGCTATTTCTGCTAAAATCTGGGAAGGGGAGGTTGAGATAGCTGCCGCTGGAGCTGCTGACTCCAACTTGCCACTGATGATGTTATCTAAGATAACAAACAGCTACTACTGCAACTGTACCAGCATCTACACAGATAGCATCTAGAGGTATGACCCTGCTACAGAAAATCCACTGTTTTTACAGTGTCTCCATAACTGTATTTGCCATTCTGAGTTCCAAATCTCATATGAGTTCATTCAGTTAATTTAACCAAAGTCTCATATGGAATTCTAACTACAAGTACACTGGGAACTATAGTTCCAGCTTTTCAGGAGTGCACTCCACAAGGAGGTTGGAATGAATCATTCCTCCCAAATAACCATGTTCACCATTTCAGCTCCCAAAGCTAAGCTTATTACTGCAACAAGAGCATGGAAGCCCTGTTACTACAATTTATTTGTTATCATTGAAAACAAGTACACAAAAAGAAGTTTTGTGGATTCAGCCCTACCTTCTAGAAATCACATTTTGAGACTGAAAGGTCCATAAATAGAATGACCTGTATTTTATTGTTCAAACTAGGACACATCTGAGAATGAACCAAAATATTCCTCATATTGATGCCAGGATAACAAGCATGACACATAACTGCCCCCAGGAAATCTTCCCTGAAGCCTGTTGATAAAATATTTCAGATTCTTGATGATCTTACTTCAACCTCTCTTAGTAACTACGTTTCCCAACGTAAATATTCACTTAGTTTTGCTCCAACCTCTTTGAAGTTCTCTTCCCCCAACCTATCAGTAGTTTTTAGTCTTCTGCATGCATTATGAGTGTTGTCTGGAAGGCTCTCCATATTTCTCCATGTCTTATATCTGTGCATCTTTTAAAATTCAGTTTAGATGTCACCTCCTCCATTGACACATTCTCAGATTCTTCTAGATAGAGTAAACTGATTCTTCCTCAGTTACACAAATATCTTGCAGGAAAATATCTGTTTACATATCCTTCTTTTCCTGTTAAGCCGTGACCTTCTTGATGAAAGGAATTTGGCTTATTCACATTTGTTTGTAGAAGCTAGATTAGGTTATGTGCTGAAAAGGTGTTCAAGAAATGTTTTGAAATAGATGGATGGAAGGAGAGAGGGAGAAAAGAAAGAGAGGAGACATCCTTCCAAGAAGGAGGTAATGAACCTTTTCTAGTGATTCTGACATCTGTATATGTGAAGATTTTCCTTGTATTACCAATTTGTTAAGTGTTTAAAACTACTGAATGAATTGAGATGTGGAATCACATTCTTTCTTATAAATAGACTTGCTACCTGTAGCGGCTACCTATAGCCTAGGTTTCCCTTTTGGTATTTGAAGAAAATATCTGTATTTATCGATTTTGATGACAGTCAGTGGTAAAGTATTTTCACTACATCCGGGAGAACCTTTCAAATATGTCATTCCTCAGTTTGAATTGAATATATAAATGTTTTGGTTTCTTGGACTAAAAACACTGTCCAATTCTTTTAGGTGTCATTTTTTTTTTCTGTCTTAAAACTAGATTGCTTTGAAAAGATGACTAAATAAAGTTTCCTTTCAATGTAAACTCCGGAAAAAAAAAAAAAAAAAGGTTACTTCTGATGGCTGGATTTCCCTAAAGCTGAGATGGAACACCAGGCCCAAGTTCCCTTGTCTGAAGAGTGTACAGTTGCTATTAACCGAGTAGCAGCTTATGAGCTGCTTGTCAGTGATGTTTATTTATCCATGGCCTGCTCTTACACTGAAGATACGGGAATACCTCCTTTTGCCCACTTCTCCTCGGAGCAGACTGAGATCAAAAGGGAGGATGCAAAGCGGTTCCTAAGATATCTAAGAAAACGTGAGAGTGTGATCTGCCTTCCGCTTATTAAGAGGCCTGGCATGGATAACTGGGCAAGTGGCTTACAAGCCCTGAAATGTGCTGTGCAGATGGAGAACACATTAACTGATGTCCTACAAGACCTGAAAACCAGAGCTTCTAAGGATGAAGAAACTGAGCTTGTAAACATCGTAAAGGAGTTCCTACATAAACAGGGAGTAAACATAGCTTTTTTGGAGCACCGTCAGAAGATACTAGAAGAGTGTCTCTAACAGAAAGACCCATCTGAAAATTCTGCTGAGACAACAGGTGAAGAGACTTAACTTCTGAAGGCAGCACAGCAAGTCTTCCCATTGTAGTGATCCCAGAGTCAGCTGCTTAAGTCCTGATCAGTTCCACTTGCCTGAAGATTGCTTTCCTTTTTACATAGTTTCCTAACCCTCTTTGCCATGCATGCAAATAAATCTGCTTTGCATTATAAAAAAAATAAAAAACCTTTGAAATCTAGAAAGATGAAATTAGATATGAAAGAACCTACTACAGCATGAATCATCATTGTACTGCTTTCTTTAACTTATCACAAAATGACTTTTTTTGAGTGAGCTGTTTCGTACTGCTTGTTGTTACCCTTGTTGATTTTCTGAAATGGCTGACAATGAACCCTAATTTATAAAATTTATTGCTTGCCTTAACCTCTGTAACATGGCTTTCTGAAGTTTAGCTCAATTTTCTATCATCTAAATATGAGTTTTAAAAACCTTGTTTGTAATTTTCTGAAAAACTCAGAGCAAAACATATTCAGTGAATATTTCAAACATCATGTTCTTTGGACTGTAAGGTGATATCCATGTTTGCTACGGTTTTAATTTTTTGAACTCCTTCCATGTTTGAGCTTAGTTAACAAGCACTTTTTTTTCTTTGCTACTCTTGGAAGACAGTTTCTTCCCGTAAACACATTTACAGTACCTTTGGACTCATATAGCTTTTAATGAACAAAGAAGTTCACATTCTTTTATGAGAAAGGTGAAGTGATTTTTTTTTTTTTTTTTTTTTTTTTTGGAAATTTCCTAAATGCTATTCAACCTTAATTGCACTTTCTTCCATGATACTGTATGCTGCAAGGACATATTAAAGAAGATTTAATGTCTCATAAAAGTCACTTTTTTTAATTAAAGGGACATTTTCAGGGTTCTCACTGTACATTTCACTACTGCCTAACTTCAAATCCAAGTAAATATGTATAGAAAATCATTTAAGGAAAGCTAAATGGCTGTTGAAAATTTTAAGTCATGTTGCAGGGTAACATGTCTGTAAATCCAAGCTTCTAAGCCACCATATGTTCTCAGCAAAACCAAATTTAGTGAACTGCAGCTCCTGATCAAGATAGAACAGCAGAGACTGCATTTACTCTCTTGCTTTAAACAACTGGAAGTGGACAAAATGTCTGAAACGACAGTCTGTAAGATGTTGGCTATCAGGCAATGAATGACAGTGATCCTGAGAGGTGAGAAACATGTGAGGTGAGCCTCGGGATTGCCTCAGCTTATTGCCCTGAGGGTTTCCAGATGAATTCCAGGGAAGAGAAACCAGGTGGAGCCTAACCAGTTCCCAGAGTTGAGAAACCAAAGCTGAGAGCCTGGAGAGATGAAAGTGGCCAGCGTTTATAGGACTGAGAATGGGAGAAGAGCCATACAGAGCTACAACTCTAAAAGATCCACAGAGGTCCTTCTCTGGTGTTCAGCTGAGTCCCGATCATCGCATAGATCTGTAAGGAAACTACACAATGCTTGAAAAAGAGCCACCCGAAAAAAATCAGAGGTGACAGTGTCTGGCACTGATACGGGGCTGGGAATACGTGCGTGTTTCCATAAACCAGACTGCAATATCTCATGATTCACATCACAGTGGAGAGTAGACAGAAGGGTCTGTCCTCAGTGGTGGTCAGTCTTAGGTGTAGATGGGCACTGTTCTGACCCCAGCTAATCAATCTTAAAAGCAAGATCTGAAAGGAGCAAACTTGTCAAGTAATTTAACTGCATCCAAGAACAAAGTTCAAGAATATTTATAGGAATACAAATATATCCAGCAGCCAAAATGGTAAAATTCACAATGTCAGACCTCCTATCTAAACTTACTGAGTTGGCAGAGAAGCAAGAAAATGCAATGCATAATGATGAGAAAAAGAAATCTGTCCAAACCAAAACATAACTGACAAAGTTAGAATTAGCAAACAAATATTAAAGCAATCATTAAATCTGTATTTTATATGTCTTCGAAAACATGGAAGATACAATAATGCCCATTTTTTTTTTGCATCCATACGGTTGATACTGTTTCAGAGAATATATTATAGGCATACAGTTACGTAGTAAAATGTAGTAACAATGTTTCTCTCCTCCAGCATATTTTATTCCTTAGACTAAGGATAATTTTATATTGGCAAATAAGTGTCTTCAGTGGAAATCACTTTAGGAATGGCTCAACAATTTTATTTAAATGTAAAAAAGATATGTTATTAAGTTTAGCTTGAATGGAGTTATTTGTGGACTAGTAATTATACTATTCGATTAATAGTATTAGGTAGCAAATGTTGTTCTGTCATAGATCTGCCTTAACTTTGCAATAATTACTGTGTCTTAAGTGTGTTAACTGTGTATAATATAAAAACCCACCAATCTGAATGTCAGTCAAAACTGTTTGATCAGTATTATTCACAAAAGTGCTTTAGATTTTTAAAAGTGTAGAATGACCACTTCTTCAATAATTTGATGTCATAATAATATACATTTTAATTCCATATGTTTGGAACTCTAGTAAAATTTTATTGCAAGTAACTGCATACATATGTTAATAAAATTTTATTGCATCGTAACAAAGTGATATGAAGTAAATTTTTAATCAGTTAGGATAAAATTCTGGTCTGTACGGCGAGTATGTAATACATAAAAAATGTCTAAGTTTCACCTTCTAGAAAACAGAGGTTGTTTATAAAATCTGAAAAAAAAATAGGTAACATTTTATGTTTTAGAAAAGAGATTTAAGATGTTCTTGGAAAATTGTATATGACTGCTGATGTCTCCAGAGTTTACGGGTACTCTTGCGCTCTTCTTTAAATGGGAGAATGGGAAGATTATCTCTTATTGTGATAAAGTACTGTATTTTGTATCACAATATAGATTCTTTTAGTGTAGCACATTTTTTCACATAAAAACGTTTTAATGATGGTTGTATCCTTGACATCGAATTTAGCATCAAATAAATTATAAGTATGATCAATCACATATGACCAAAATAGCCAAAACAATAACCATCTTTAATAATTTGTTGAAATTATGGTCTATTAATTATGGAAATTAGGCTGGAAAGAAAATGTTAGTGATCATCTAGCACAGCCTATTTATTTCAGGAAACTGAAGCTCAGATAAGTTTAGCATCTTTCTCAAAATCACAGAGTTGCATCATAGCAGAGCCGGAACTAGAGCTCAGTTCTCCTTTTATCATTTTCTCTTCTATTACTGCATAATAAATCACCCCTAATTTAGTAGCTTAAAACAGTGCCTAGTTATTAGCTCACAGTTCTATAGGTCAGAAGTCTAAGGTGGCTGGACTGGTTCTGTGCTTAATTTATCACAGGGCCAAAATTAAGGTGTAGGCCAGATTGGAGTTCTGTCTGAAGGATCTGGGAACAGTCCATTTCCAGGCTCATTCAGGTTGTCGGCAGAATTTAGATCCCTGTTTTTGCAGGCTGAGATCCTCATTTCCTTGCTGGCTGTTGGCTGTGGTTCACTGTCAGCAACTAGATACCTCTCTCTTGTCCAGGAAAAGAATCCCTCCATCTCCAGAGCCAGTAATGGTACATCAAATCTTCCTCCTGCTTCATTATTTCTGACTTTCCCTTCTGCCACCAGCCAGAGAAAGCACTATGCTTTTAATGTCTCATGAGGTTACATCAGGCCCACTTGGATAATGTTTCTGTCTTATGGTCAATTGTACCATATAACATAACACAATCACAGGAATGATACCTCATCACAGGCACAGGTTCTGGGGACTAGGGCAGGGCATCTTAGTGGAGCCATTTTAGAAAATCTGCTTGCTGCACTCCTGATCCTATTCTGATTTTCCTTGTATTATATCCTACAACCTCTTTCTGAAAAATCTATACTATAAATTTGAATATGCTCATAAAAAGTTTACATATATCTCAGTCAAATATAACTGATATTTGTGCGGCTTACTGCATTACTTTGCAAGATCTCTGCCCATTTGCTACCTTCTTTTGAGAACCTTATCTAAAATTTTGCCTTGCCCCTATTGCTCCCTTGCTCCTGCTTTACTCTTTTTACCCTATTTGACAGTTCTTATCACTGGGATGTAGGTTCTATGAGGATAAGCAACATGTTTGCCTTGCGCATTGCTGGATTCCCAGTGCTTACAGCAGTGTGACACAAAGTGGTGTCCAGGGTCTTTAAATACTTATCTGACAGAATAAATGACAAATGCTATGGTAATAGTTTGGCTGTAATGATGTGTTTATGTTTTTATTAATCATTCCATATTGGAGTGATTTAGCATGCGAATGTAGAGTTTCTGGAGAAGTTTGAGATGAAGAGATTGTCTATCTTTAATAAAGTCGCATTTTGGTGGCAAGTGATGGAAGTATCATGAGCTTTGAAATAGGCAGCTATGAAAGGGAGTCGTACATCTCTTCTATGCAGTTGGGCTTATTTACAAAACCTTAATTTCTAGCAGTCTAAGATTACTAGAATGTAACCTAGTAATTGGGTGTGATGGTCTCTTCCTCTACTGTTCTGTTTCCTCTTTGTTTTACTAGAGCTGAACTACAAAAGCCATAAATAAGAAAGTATATAATTTAGTCAAGAGAAAGAAAAATGTTAATCAAAATGCTATTAAATGGTTAGAGCATTAAAATGTGAAAATTAAAAGCTGCTGTCTTCCAGAATTAGTTATGATTTAGCTGAATAAGAACAAAAGAAACTAAGAAACAGATCCCTAGTAACAAAATCATTCATTTAAAATAGAACAGAGAGAATAAAATAATCAAACTGGGAAATAAGACAGAATGTGTAGTCTTTTTCAAAGGATTATGTAGCCTCGGAATAGTTGACTACAGAAGAAGAATGAGAAGGAGAATGAGGACTATTGATGAGTGCAGCAGAGAAAGGGTATAAATGGGCTTATTTATCAGGCTGCTTTTAGTTTCACCTGTTAGGAACTTACATAAACTGTCTAAGCAAAAGGACAAAAATAAATAAATAAATAAATAAAATCAGAACATGAGGTGACAGTAGTTTATTGGTTTGTGAAACTGAAAAGACCAAGTTTTCAGAAATTAAAGGGTGAATTCACAGGCTCATCCTCATCACTGGAGTATAATCTATTCTCTGTTAGTAGTCTCCACTTTCCTCTTGTTGCATTAACTTAGAACAACAGCTTTTCTCCTGCTAGCCGTAAATACCTACATTTTTATATTCGGCCAGTTTTCAGCTTAGTAATGAGAACGTTTCTTTCCTGGTAGGTCTAAACTTAAAAAATCCTAGTTCACAATTTCATTAGCATAATTTAGGCCATTTGAACATCTATTAACCAAGTACTGGAGTCAAGGAAATGGCATATGCTACTTGGCCATGCCAGGTGAATGTCCACTGCTAGAGCTGAAGATGGAAGTGTAGAGGAGAAACGTGAGATGAAGTGGGTGTAAGTTCATGTAACCGCATGCACAGCCTGGACAAACGTAATTCTCCCACACCTAGAGTTGCTGGATTTATCAAATGAAACTATAGCATTCTCATTTAAATTTGAATCTCAGATATAACAATGAGTAGGTTTTTAGTATTAAGTATGTCTCATGCAATATCTGTCGGATATCTATAATAAAAATACTGTTGTTTATCTGAGATTTTAATTTAACAAACAATACTGTATTTTATCTGACAACCTTGCCCACACCCAAATGTTTCAGCAATAAATCACTGAAGGGAAATTAAATGGTTGCAGTGGGATGGAATGAGCAACAATTAAGAGAATCTACCACTATGGAAATGAAGGACTTTACCTTTCAAAAAAATGTTGGGGCCAAAAGAATGCAGAAGTTATCTCTAGACAGATTATAATAGAAGAAATTAAACATGAAATGCATTAATGCAAGCTAGGTATAGAAGAGACCAGTGGAAGACTATTGCTAAAGAATGAAGGAAGAGAAAGATCTGAAAAAGATTTCAGCAAGGTGGGTAACCTGTACAATATCCATTTCCCCCTCTTTTATTTCAATTATGGCCACTGAGACATGGAGTTAAATGTTACCACAGAGCTTCTAGGAAAGGTTTTTACCTATTCCTAAGAAAGTAATGCAGGAAGACACAATCTGTTGGACATGACTTTGATGCTAGAATTGGTGCAGACATTTTGAAATAATCAAAGGAGCTAATTTGAAGACAAAGTTTGTATACCAAGAATGGCTGGATATGGAAAGATGAAAGAACTGAGTCCTTGATGATCTATTGATGGATTAACCAGGAATCACCATACCTCTGGAACTCTTGTTACATGAATTAGTATGTTTATTTATTGCTGAAGATACTTTAATTTTTTTTATTTGCAGTTAGAAACATTCTAGCTGACATATAAAAATTTTTATTGCAAGTCAGAGTTTATATTTTGGACCTTAAAGTGACTTTCAAAATTTTATTTGCTAGTAATCACAAACCCAAAGCATAAAAACATATTTTCCTTAAAAGGTAAGATGTTTCCCATCTAAAAAATGTCATGTTATTCCACAAAGTAGTCAGTAAAAACAAAAGCAAACACATGTATTTTAGTATTAGAATTTTTGGGGAAAAGAAATAACGGAAACTAATATTCACCCAATGGTTATGTCTTTAAAAAATAAAAGCAACAGTTACTTAGTGAAACTTTTGAATTGACATCATAAATTGGCCTGAATATAGTTCTTTGAACTATCATTATGGAATTTCCCAGTTTGTGAAGGATAGAGCTCCTTTTCACTGAAACATTTTATATCTTGGTAGAATAATGCCTCCATATATGTGGAGATACTGTTACTGTATCCTTTTAGGAAATGATAACTTTAAAAAATTTTAAAAAGATGTCAATTAAAAAAATACTGTTGTATGAAACAAACAGGTTAACACAATTATTTAAGTTAACTGCTCTCTGCTTCTGATGTTGACAGATGACATTTGTTGGAATTTACACCTATTTTTAGCTCTGATTATAGGATCTCCACCTACTCTTGGAAAATCCAGCCTGTAGTATTCCAGTTACTTCATTTCATAAGAGTTTTCTGTTCATGAAGAAGGCCAGAGTTTTATATATAGCCTCATTCTGTATTAATTGTTACTGCAAACCAATATGATACTTTCTCATTTTCTGAAATAATACACTACAAAGAAAGCTACTGTGGTACATTTTGGTAACATGAGTCTTATTTTACCCTTCACTTAGTCATATGAAAATTGGCTTGCATTCTCATAGGGAATAAGAATAATGGGAGAACCTACTCAACAAAATTAAAATTTGTTAGTGTCATGTATGTTAGGACTAGATTCAGTGGCATGCAAGAGAAAACTCATTAGAAGGGTGACCTAAACATAATGGATGTATTACCTCTCATATGTAATGGTCTGTTTTTTAGGTAATCCAGGTTTTTAGGTATGGTAAGTCTATAGTCACTGAGGAGTCACACTCCTTTAAAGAGTCAGACCCCACTCTTCTCAGCATATCCCTAGATCCTAAGGTCACCCCATAGAGCTGCTGACATCATGTCCACATTCCAGGTGGTAGAAAGGAATATTGAGTGGAGGGCCAAAGGGTTATGCACCTACTGGAATGAACTGTCTTCCTTTGAGGAGCCATAAGCCACCAAGATATAAGCAATACTTCTGCTTAGATCTCATTGGCTTATACTTAGTCACATGTAATTCTTAGTCTTTGTCATTTTCTGAAATAATGCACTACAAAGAAAGCTACTGTGGTACATTTTGTTTTTTTTTGTTTTTTTTTTATTTTTTATTTATTTTATTTTATTTTATTTTTTTATTGCATTTTAGGTTTTGGGGTACATGTGATGAACATGCAAGATTGTTGCGTAGGTACACACATGGCAGTGTGCTTTGCTTCCTTCCGTCCCCTCACCTGTATCTGTCATTTCTCCCCATGCTATCTCTTCCCACCTCCCCACCCCCCCGCCCCTCCCCCATTTCCCCCCAACGGATCCCAGTGTGTAGTGCTCCCCTCCCTGTATCCATGTGTTCTCATTGTTCAACACCCGCCTATGAGCGAGAATATACGGTGTTTGATTTTCTGCTCTTGTGTCAGTTTGCTGAGAATAATGGTTTCCAGGTTCATCCATGTCCCTACAAAGGACGTGAACTCATCGTTTTTGATGGCTGCATAATATTCCATGGTGTATATGTACCACATTTTCCCTATCCAGTCTATCATCGTTGGGCATTTGGGTTGGTTCCAGGTCTTTGCTATTGTAAACAGTGCTGCAATGAACATTCGTGTGCATGTGTCCTTGTAGTAGAATGATTTATAATCCTTTGGATATATAACATGAGTCTTATCTTACCCTTCACTTAGTCGCATGAAAATTGGCTTGCATTCTCATAGGGAATAAGGATAACGGGAGAACCTAGTCAACAAAATTAAAATTTTGTTTTGAGTGACTTTTGACTGAGTTTGCTATTTCAAATAAAATTAACATTCTGCTCTGTAGGGAAGAGAGAATGCATATTGAGTAGATGGTTTTATCACAGTCTCTATCATAGTATGCTTATAATTGCATTCCAATCCCAAATGTATTTGTTTTAGATTCAGAACTTGTACCTTTCCAATTTTACCTTTGTTTCCTGTTCTTTTTCAGAACATAGGAATTTTTCTAGGGTAGGGCACAATTTCACTAATCCTATACTTCAATTTCTTATAAATATGATTAAGCATATGAACATGCCATACTCCTGGAAATGTTTCAAGCCTTAGTATCCATAATCAGCAAAGAAAGCTATATTCTACTTTATCTGTTTAGTAAATTCAAAATTCTGATGTAACATTAATTATCCTGTACTTAACACTAAACATGACTGTATTAATTATTTGATTGAACACTATATGCCCCTCAAAAGTTCATTCTGATAAAATGGGCCTTATAGTAAAGTTATCATTTTCTGCAAATTCATATACAACAATTGGAAAACTAGGGGGTGCACAAAAGTATACAATTAAAATGTTTCCAAAATATTAATTAAATGCACATCAGTAATTCTTAAGGTAAACGTCAAAAACTTAGGTTTTCCCAAAAAGTTTTTAAAAAGAAAACTAACTCTAGGAACTAAGAGGGGATTGCCTTTGATGTTTCTGAGAAGTTTAAAAAGCACTGTGAGAATCACCTTTTTGGAATGAAGCATGAGACTAATAACACTGCTCTACCTCTTACAGGGACATTCTTTTCCTTTTGAATGCTCAATTGAGAACACGCCTGTTAGAAAGTGCTCTGTAGTCTGGATTTTCCTTTTTTTCTGCTAATTCTGTTATTACATAAATCACTCTCTGCTGCCCAACTCAGCTAGCACCGTTCAAGCCACATGGCAAGTGGAGTTATTACTCAAATCTGTTTCCCTAAAGACTCAGAAGTTAGGATTTTTCAAAGATAGTTTGGTAGAAAGGGGACTAAGGAATGGGTGCTGCTGATTGTTTGGAGACACAATCATGGTGATATAGAAGTAAAGAAGAAATTATTTAGGCAGATAGTGAGGGTAGGGAAGTTCTTGGTAAGGTTTTTCTAGAAATCCCCAAATCATTTTCTTTTCAAACAAAGAGCAGCCTGTAAAATCTAGCTGCAGACATAGAAAGGCAAGCTAAAAATTTGCGCAGGTGAATGCCAGCAGTTGTGCCAATAGGAAAGAGGCTACCTGGGGGCTAGGCATATCCAATATGGCAGCTCCATCTTCTCTTCTCTTTGCCAGCCACATGTACAGTGAGGAGACAACATGGCACTGACCAAGTGGAAAGCCCATTTAAATAATAAGATTAGGGTGAGGTAGCCAGCTTCCTAGCATGCTATGTAAATGTCACACCTGGTCCAATCAATCTGTGGGCCCTATGTAAATCAAATACTATTTCCTCAAACCTGTCTATAAAATCCAGTGCACTTTGCTGAGAGCTGGAAACACCATTCAGATGCCCCTCTCTCTCAAAAGAGAGAGAGCTGTTCTCCTTGGTCTCTCTTTTGCGTATTAAACCTCTGTTCCTAGAACCACTTCTTGTGTGTGTCCCCATATGGAATTTCCTTGGCCCAAGATGATGAACCTTGGGTATTTACCCCAGACAACGATACCACTTCAATAGGTGTTGGAAAATGGTCATCACACACTGAGTCCACTCCTGGGGGCCACAGTACCAGCTGAGTCATGAGTCATGCATTTGGGTGGTGTCAGTAGGTTGCCAGAGTGCACAGTCTAAAATATATCTCAATTCAGTCTTAGGTTCCACAATAGTGGTGCTATCTACAGAAGTAACTGGGGCCAGGCGTGGTGGCTCATGTCTGTAATCCTAGCACTTTGGGAGGCTGAGGTGGGTAGATCACTGAGGTTAGGAGTTTGAGACTAGGCTGGCCAACATGGTGAAACACCATCTCTACTAAAAATACACACACACAAAAATAGCTGGGCATGGTGGTGTTCACCTGTAATCCCACCTACTCCAAAGACTGAGGCATAAGAATCACTTGTACCTAGGAGGCGGAGGTTGCAGTTAGCTGATATCACACCACTGTGCTCCAGGCTGGGCAACAGAGCAAGAATCTGTCTCAAAAGAAAAAAGAAAAGAAGAAGAAGAAGAAGAAGGAATTGGAAAAGTTTTCAATCTTGTGATATTGGAGCAATAGTGGTTTATCATTTAATTATGCCTGTATCTTAAAAGAATTCAGACCTCATTCATAATTTTAACCTAGCGGCCTTTCTTTAGTTTTACAAAGGCAGTTTAGCATGGGAAGGGCTATGGTCATCCTTGCTTAGGTTAAATTATGAACTAAATTCCTCCCAACGTTAGTTTGGCCTATGCCCAGATATAAATAAGAGCAGCTTGGAGGTTAGAAGCAAGATGGAGTCAACTATGTCAGTTTCTCTTACTGTCATAAGTTTGCCATTATTTTGCAGTTTTACCAAGACAAATTCATTATGAATGAAGATATTTCACAGCCTCAGAGCTCTCTGTAATTATTAGTATAAGTACAAAGTACCAGAAGCTATCCTATTGTCTTTCTTTGAAATATTTGATATTGTGCATTTTAGGAAACATGGAAAGAACACTGCACAGCATGGAGGAAAGTAGGAACAAAAGTATTCTTGATTTTCAAAGGCTCCCTTCTTTCCCAGGTTTCTTATGCAGTAAAAAAAAAAAAAAAAAAAAAAAAATCTGTTTTCTTACCAGAAAACTGCCTATTTAAAGAGGCTTGCAAAGGCCAAACCAAAGGTGTGTTAAAGCAGAATGAACTGCCTTTCTGAAACAAGTATTCAGCCTTCTTCATTCACACATTAGCCTTCATGATATAATAACATTGCTGGTATATTTCCATTGGACATTTTCTCTGAGCGTTCTGCCAGAAAGAGCCATTTTTAGAACTGAGAGCTCATGTCTGAATTTCCTATATTTGTACACTAGCTATCACAACTTTTCACATTCTCAAGTGTGTGAAAAGACTTGAGGTTGAATAGTAAAGCTATTTGCAGGTGTAGTAGTGTCTTGACCTCAGTGAGGGTTTGCAGCTCTTGAAAACTTTTGAGGAAAGCTTTCTGTTTGATGTGGATGATGGCGAGAGTTATTTATGTATTGTGGAGCCAGTGTAATTCCTTGGTGAGGAGAATTTTCCCAGCTAATGAGCTAGCAGTTGGGCTTAGGTCAAAGTGAATTAAAGTATAGCTTTCAAACCTGAGTAGTCACATTCAGAGCTTGTGGCCCTACCTGTAAGGGAGGGTGTTGGTGTTTCTATATATTTTTTTAAAGGTAGAAAGAGTGTGAGCAGGATCTGTACTTTCACTACTTCGAATCCTTTGTGGCTAGGGCTTGGTCATCAATCTTCCCAGCCAAGAGACACCTATTTTTCCCCTGTCTTAATTTTTTTAAAGCCACAAACGTGGAGAGGAGAATACCTATTTATTAATGTCAGATGCTGACTCACATGGCTTACGAGCCCCAGTGTGGCATGAAATAAACCTTCATATAAAGCATGAGTCAGAGTAGGTTCTGTCAAACCTGTGTTTAGATAATGTGGTTGTTTTAGACATCAAGTCCGTTTATAAAATAAAATCCTTTCCTAGTTTTATATACTTGAAATGGAGATGAATATATTTTTGTTTTTATGCACCAGCAGTTTTGATTTTAATTTTAATTCAAATGATTTTATTTTTTAATTCACTAAAACATTTTTTCCTTAAAAAATCTAGTCATCTAAAAACAGATAACTTAGGTCATAAAACCTGATGATGTCTCTCTCACTCTTTCCATATATATAGGTATGTGTGTATGTATATGTGTGTGGGGGGGAGGTATGAAATGTTCATTTGGAAAGTAAAAAATGTAAGTTTCTTGAACTGCATTAAATAGGAAATTATTTTTACTTTTTTTTTTTTGAATATAGGTTATTTTCTGACTGACTTCTTACTTGAATATCTCAGATTCAGATATATGGTACCCGAAATGACTTGCCATCCAAATGATGGCCAGTGCAAATATAGATAGCTATAGTTTTCTGTACATCCCTGCATACACACACACACACACACACACACACACACACACACATATTTTATAGGTATATGTATATAATATAGATCCTGTATATTGTATACTATCTCACCCACATACACCGCCACACACATGTGTATATAGTATATACCCTGTATATCCACTTTTTCACTAGCAGCATTCACTAGAAAACCATATTCAGAAGAAATAAAGCAATACATAGTGACTCATAATCATATCACTTGATGCTATTGTATTGCCATGCTATAATTTGATTTTTAAATTAAGGTTACTGGAAAGAGAAGCAATTTAAATTTATTTGACACCAATTCTATACTCCATGGTTATAGTAACTTAATCACTGTAAACATACTGGAGTTATTTTTATTTGTGATCTCTATTTAATAACTATATATCCAGCATGTATTCTGTACCCCCACTCCTTGGCTCTTTGCTGGGAGAAAAACTGAACCACTCCTATGCTTACAGGATAGTCAGTCTGCTGTGATGGCACTGCTCCCTGTATAATAATGTGATTTTTACCCTCAGTGTTGCTGTTCTATGTTGAATTTGTAGCAGGTCTGTCTGATCATATGCGTATGCATATTATTTAAGGAATGAACTGAAAAGCAGCATGTCAGTGATTGTGAATGACAATCATAGGCCCCTGAGATGATTCTTTTAAGAAGTTATTGGAAGGCCTGTTGGGGAAACTGAAATTCCTGATTCCTTTTGTTTCTTAATAGAATCGGACCTGGAAGGCCTTGATGATCTAGGTACTGTTTATGGCAACATCCACCAGCAGCTGAATGAAACAATGAGACGCCGCAGACACGCGGGAGAAAATGATTACAACATCGAGGTACTGCTGGGAGTGGATGACTCTGTGGTCCGCTTCCATGGCAAAGAGCACGTCCAAAACTACCTCCTGACCCTGATGAACATTGTGAGTAGTACCTCCTTTTTAAAACTTTGTGATCTTTTAATTCACTCCTCTTATTTGTTGGTATCCTTTGGCAGTCTGTGTGAGATCTCCCATGACTGTGCCCTGCATCCAAAATATGTACATGATAGCATTAAATTTAAATTATTGAGCTAAATATTTAAAATACAAGAATGCTAAAATAAAGGAAGCATGAACCAAAAGTTTCTTTTGGTCGATCAAGTAGTTTTCCATCATTGCCAAAGTGAATTCATAAATTGAAAAAGCCATAATGAGATATAATTAAACATGAATTGTAATATTTATTTTGTTCTGGGGATAATCAGAACTTGCAGGACTTTGTCCACCTGCTTTGATGTGTCCCATGAAGGATGAAATAGTTCTTTCCAGAATCACTCTGCTTTCCAGGATGATATAGAATGGTTTATGTCTGGTAACTCTGTGGACTCTTGTTGTTACAGCTTTTGAACAAATGTGATTTTTTTCAACGTTGTAAGATGGAAGGTAATATGTTTATTAATAAAAAGCAAACAACTAGCAGCACAATACTGCACAGCAACCACTAATGGTCTCTTTAAATTTTTCTTTATTTCTCCTTTGTGAAACTTAATCAGATTCCGAATAAATTTTGTCAATATCCTCAAACTTCTGTTCTTTCTTTTTGAATTGGCAGCGGGCTATTGAGGAGAAATGATAATACGTAAACCACCTAGTTCTAAAAGATAATCGAGATTTTGGTGTGCTCTATATATTTTACCTCATGCCAATATAAAATACCTATTATGTTGATTTTGCAAATTTATTACCTAAGCCTATACTCTGTTTTCTTTCTCTCTGCCTACCTTCTCTCACCCCAACTTTTGATATTTAATATTATTTCTTGGATATCTATGTTCTTTACCTTTTTCCCCATGCTTAAAATTAGATTTCAAACAGTTACACTGAAGGAGAAAAATTCTTAATTTCAGGAAACATGGTTTTATTTATGCTAATGTCTGATAATTATATTTTGGTCTATTGAGATGGCAGTTTATAAAATTATACATATACCATATCTCTGTGAAATGGAAAATGAGTACAGAAATTCAAACCCATTTTATTTGTTCATGGCACTGATTTCTGTTATGGATACCAAGCAACACACAGAAAGCAAATTACTAGCCTTGGCAATAGATATGTATAGAGGATCATCATTTATGAATTATGTGAATGTTTTCAACTCTTCACTATGAATGTTTCATATTAACCTTTTGACTATTAACTTTTTACTAGTTTTGTAACTTTGGCATGCTTCTTGGACTTTCTGTCCTGCTTCTGTCTCTTTGTCTGTGTATTGAGAAAAATAATAGGGATGTTGAGAGAATGAAATGAGTAAATACAAGTCATCCATTATTTACAGTGCCCTATGTAGATACACAAATAGACAATCACATTTTAGTTCTCTACACCAAGTTTTACTTCCTAAATTATCTAAATTTCAAAATTCCTGTAGAGATATTATTCTTATGTCATTCATTATGTCTCTGAGCTGCTTTTTTTCTACTACCTGGAAAACAATCAGCATAGACTTATTTGGCCCCCAAATGATGCCTAATAAGAAGGTTTTTGGAGTAACACAACAGAGAATTGGATTTAGTTCTTGTCCTCATAGAACTTATAATTATTATAGGAGAAAAAATAAATACATGGGAAAATTAGGAGGAAAATAATGTAAGCAATAAAAGACATGCCATTCTAAGATATATTATAGGCAGTATATTATAGATGCAATAAAACTTTAGAGAATGGAGATGTGACAATAGTCCTCCAATCATGAAGTGATAAAAGTATTAAACTGGGATCTAGGAGGGTAAGGTTTAGTTTTAGTCCTACTGCTGATGGGCTTTGTGACCTTAGACAAATCATGTCTCTTCCTAGGACTTAGTTTTCATCTTTATAAAATTGAAAGTTTCAATTCGTTTATAAGTTATATAATTTATTAAGAAGTTAGAAGTTAAATTGCTTTTAGAGATTTGTTTTCCTGTTGTCTTTTTTGTTTGCTTTGTTTGTGTTTTTTTGAAGGACGTGAAAATGTAAAGGTTTCTAGGTAGGAATGGATACAATATATTCACCAGACAGTAAATATGGTTTTGAGAGTGTCAAAAAAACAACAAAGTGCTGCATTCTATATTTTAAAAACAGTCAAGAAGACTTGTGCGGTCCATTAAAAAATCAGATAATAGACTAAGACTCTATCTCAAGTACAAATTAAAGTAAATAGAGTATCAGAGAATGGAGCTATGGAAGAGAAAATAACTTTTTAAAACAACATATTAATTGCATTTTAAGTAATTAATATAGGTAAGAGATTTGGAGAGGTAATAATAACACTCCTCCTCTTCCCTCCCCAACTTCATAACCAACTGAGAGACAGACATGGAAATCACATAGATGAAGAATGAAATAGTTTTATTATTGATGAGAAATGAATTGCACATACAATTGTGTATACTTAAGTGTATAGTCACAAGGTATTCATTATTCTAAATCAGTGGTTCTCAACTGTGGGTAATTTGTGTTCCTGTCAGTTCCCAGGGACATTTGGCAATGTCTGTAGACTTTTCTTATTGTTACCATTGGTGGGTGGGGTGGGGGGTGGGTATAAGGAGATGCTACTACTAATTGTGAGAGAGAGAGAGAGAGAGGCCTGGGATGCTGCTCAGTATCCTACAGCACAGCAGACAGCACTACGTAGCATAGAATTTTTAGTTATCTGGCCCAAAATGTCAACAATACTGAGGTTTAGAGATTAGACTTAGACAGTCTTATTCCCAACTTTCATCTCTCTCCAACTGGACGATTTCAGGTTTTCCCCCTAGAGTCAGGCAGACAACTTTAGGTAAAACAAGACAGAAGACCAAAGTCCTCCCTCTCCCCCTTACCCACTGCCCTGTTGTAGCCTGTTAGACCCAAAATACTGGCCTGAGAAGGCTCTTTCCGCTTCCTCTAATTCAGCATCAAATGAGAATGAGAAACAGAAAGAGAAACCAACAATGATACGCTAATGAAGCCACCTCATGGAAATTCAAGGCCAGGAACATTCAGTTTTTCGCTAACAATGTTCAAGTAACTATCTCCTGTGCTGGCCATGCTTTATGACTTCTCATGGTCATCGAAAATTATGGTTCACCAGGCTTGCAGCCTACATAAACATAGAGACTTAGATGAAATGTCAGATAGGGTCCTAGAGAGAAACTGCAGAAGAAAGCTAACAGCAAAAAAGGTCCGTCTTTTTGCATTGATTAGGGAGAAAGGTGTCACTATGGTAGAGAAAAGATCATCCTCTCCTTTAAAATTCTGGGGCAGCTTTGTCTTGGTTGACTACTTAGCAGATGTGCTCTTCCCTGATTTTACCTGGTTGTCAATTTCATTTCCATATCAGAACCCAGATGATAGTTTCTGAGTTAAGGGAATACTTTTAGGTCCAAATAATTTGCTTCAGAGTATCACCTTAATTTAAACTGAGCTCCCTTTTAAAAAGAAACTTATATTTCTTATCACATGCTTCCTTTTATTGAAAAGAGCTCATATATTATTATTAAATGTTAAATGTATATTTAATGAGAGAAGAAATACATGAACAAAGGATCATAAACAATGTAGAGGTAGATCATGTACAATCTTGGGAGGGAGTCAGAAATTTTGGACTCAAAACAAGAGAAAATAGATACCAAATACAATTATATAATGGAAGCAGTGTTTAAGAAGTAAATTAACAATTATTATTGGGTATCATATATTCTTTCCAAGTATATTGCAAGATGGAAATTATTACCATTCTTTCAAAGAAAACAGAGACCTTAAAAATATTAATAAAAGTTAGGTAAATTTTAAAAAATTATTTACAATTCATAAAATAGTCTCAAATTATGACAATATGGTAATGCTAATCATCAAAGAAAGACAGGGTTACTGGGAGGAGAAACTGGCTTAGAACATTCAAGTTATATTTAATTTTAACTCAATCATAATTTAAGCATAATGAGAACACTTACAACAGTATACTGTATGTCAGGAGTAATGCTAAATCCCTTTGATTTATCTGCTATTTTAAATTAGCCATGCAAATTGTCCGTCTTTTCAATACAAATATATTTAATCTATTTCAGGACCATATTTCATAATGATAGTAATGCTTGTACGTGTGAATGCAGTGAAGTTCTGTAGTGTTGCTATGCAAATCTGGGTGTTTGGACGCAGGAAAGGTAGCTCAACAAGTTACCACTTTTCTCTGGGGGCTTAAGGGTCAAGTGAACCAGTTTGAACAGGCCCTAGATGGTTTTGATAAAACATTCTAAGAAAGGAGGGATACCCTCTACTTATCCCCACTCCTTTGCGAAGCAGTGGGGAGAATAATCAGATTCCTTTAATCTACTTTGTTTTAACCTCTTTCTGCTTTGTAGATCTTGACATTTACCAAGCTTCCTCTATTCATATCCAACACATGGATATGAATATATCCAAGGTTTTAATGTTTCAAATAAGATCTGTCATATACGTTAAGCCTTTCTTAGGATCCCATATCATATCTTGTTATATTAAGAAACGTTTATAGTTTTACTATTTTGGAACATGGTTGATTTGCTCGGAAAGTGGTACTCAGCTATAGGGCATGTCTCGTGCTATAAATATTGACCCATTGTCTGTCACGTGCATGGCCTATTTTAGTCATAGGGAATATTCCAATAAGCATGATAGAAATTGTTGACCTCTTGAAGCTTTCCTGAATCCTCCAACAAGCTTCAAGTGAGTAGAGTTTTTAAATTTTTAATTTCCTGATCTGGTCCATAATTATCAACCCAAACCTCAACAGGAGCAGTTCTCTCATAGATTGTTTGTTCTTTGAGTGCAGTTACTGTATATTACTGAACCTCATATTTACATCAAAAAGTGTCTGCCATATGGTAGACATGCAATACAATTTTGACTGATTCAGTCTTTTAATTATTTTAATGCTATATACCAGGTATATGGTGGTTAACACAAAATAAGCTTATTTCCTGACGTCAGCAAGATTACAGACTAGTGGAAAAATAAAATAATTACATCATAGGTTACCTAAGAACTATGCAGGGAACTGATAATTTGCCAGCAAAGAGAATAACCGAACAAATGGGTGATAGAAGTTATACATAGGCACGATTAAGAAAAACCTTCTTTCAGGAATTGATTATTAAATTGAGACTTAAAGTAAAAGATCCAGCCGTTTAATAAGGCCATGTTTTTTAGTAACTAAAAGAAGATCATTGTGTAAGGAGTCAGGCAGAGCTAGGAGAAGAAGGCAGGCATCCTTTAGGTCATGTGAGGAGCCTGACTGCAGTATTAAGTACAAAATAAAAGCCATTGAGAGTCCATTCCTGTTTCTCTCTGCCTTGTAAAGAAAAATTGGAGAGGCCTAAGGACAATGAAGACAGGCCCAAGTGGAAATTGAGTATAAATGTCTAGGCAAGAGAGGATGGTTTACTAGACAGTGAGGATTGCAGTAGTAATAGAAAATTTATGGTAGAGTCATTAGGATTTGCTATTGAATCCATGGGCTGAGGGAAAGAGATGAAACCACAATAATTTATACTTTTTTTTAGCTTGAACATTCTGTTTGTTAATGGTACCATTTATGTAGATGAGTTGGTCATTGAAAAAAATAGATTATGGAGAATCAAGGTTAGTGATGAAATCTTTGAAGATATTTGAAATCATCTAGTTTTGGGTCTAGATTCAAAATAAAGATTTAATGTTAACAAGGAGGGCTTATACTACTAATATTTTAGTCCTTTGTGCCTGAATCTCCAAGAGATACATAAATTACTTAATACTTTCTAACTCTAAGATGCATTCAGTCTTAGTCCCAGTTTACAAATGAAGAGATTGAAGTTGAAAGAAGTTAGGTGATGTTACTAGGGTCAGACAGCTAATATAACAGAGTCAGGACTTGAGCCCAGATCTGTATCTGCTTTCTGAGCCTGAAGTTCTTCCTCCCTTAACTTCACTGCCTCTCATTACAAATTTGAGACATTTTACATATCTCTTGCTAGATAAAACTCGGATGTCTTTCTTTTATCTGTTTCTGTGTCTTGTTTATATGATTCAAGTCACTGAAATGAGAATTCAGTTAGTTACCTGATTGAATCAAACCAGTTAGCAATCTAGTTTACGATTCTAACAGGATGATGAGGCAGATTTTTATGATTAAGAGGGTAGGTTGTTTTCTTTCAATGTGCCAGGTATTTTCCATCAGCAACACTCTGCTGTCTGTGACTGGTCACATTTATCTTTTTTTATTTGCTAAGGTCTATGAAATGGTCTTCTGGGTCTAATGTGCCTATTAACATGTTTAGGGTCCTGTAAATCATAGAATGTATGCCTTAATTTCAGAATTTATTAAATGATAAGAAAGTTTATTTAAAAGAGGGCCTCCCAGTGCAAAGAAACAATCTTGGACTTCTAAGTAATTATAAATAATTGAGATAATTCATTAATTCTTTTGTATATTGAAATTAGCTACTTATGATGGACAGTGAACCAATAGCAGCATAAATGTGTTATCTGAACAGGGCAGGCTTCCCTACCCAATATTTGTAAAGGAAATATAAATGACACAGACATACCCTGGTCCTTACAAAGTATTAATGGACTTATTCAAGGGTTAGCAGCAAATATATGTGGTTACTGGTTACTTAATGATGATTATATCAATATACTGCTTTTATTTTTTAACTTTTTCTGAAAACATTGAATATGAGTGTCATGCAGATTTACCTGGGAAGTATATGTATTCATGCAACTTAAGCAGATCATGTAGTAGTTTTCTATTTTGAATGATTATCTATAATCCATTTCTTATATTTGAATTCACATCAATACTCTAGGCATATATTTACCTAGCATAAGAATGAACAAAACAAAAACAACTTAAATATGCATCAGCTGCTTACATACATAAGGGCGCTTCCTTGAGATGAAACACTGCAGCTTTAGAACAAGGTTGGTCTCTGTGCACTGATAAGGAAAGATCTCCAAGACAGATTAACTCAAAAAGCAAAATAATGATCTCATTATGTGTAAAAAGGCATATTATGTTTGTGAGTACATAAGCTTTTTTTTTTTTTTAGAAGAATGGACAATATACTATTAGTAGTGGAACTATGGGTTGAAATTGTCTATGTGTTTAAATTGTATAATAAAAACATGTTTAGCAAAGGAGGGAATTTAGATTTCAGTTGAGGCATTGAGGCATTCTAGTACTTCCTTAGAAAAACCTGTATAAAAAGTAGATGCTGAGAAAAGGTAGGCATTGTCTGGAAAGTCTTCAGCCTCCCAATTTTGGGTAACTCCTGCTCTCCACTTCTCCAGCCTTTACTATCCTCTTCTCAAAACACAGCTCTCTGGTGATTGATTCCTCTAACCCAGAATAGTCAATGGCTTCCAGTGTCTATTAAAAAAAGTCCTGAAGAGCATTGTGGCAGAGCAGGCAGGGGATGGGCCTGGCCTGTGAGTTTGTCATCTTGCATTTAGGCAGTGCTTGTGGAGGCTCCGCCATGCCCCAGTCACAGTTTTAGTGAGGGAGTACAGACATGAACTGCATGCTGTGAAACTGTATGCGGCTCCTCTAGCCTCAGTCTTCCCACTTACAAGTTGTCAGGATTAAATAGAACAGTAAATGCACAAAGCCCAGAGGACAGTATTTGCTTGCTTGCTCCATCCTTCTCTCTATGTCCCAGGCCAGATGTGATGCCTACTCCTTCTCTGAGTGTTTCCTTTGGTTCCCATTCCTAAACCCTGCATTGTTCCAGAACACACGGAACGCATCCCTTCCTTTGCCTGGTTATAGCCCCGCTTCCCCGCACTGCCCATTGCTTCTTTCTTGGACATCATTAGCCTACCCTTTAGGAGCCAGGTCAGATGCTGCCTCCTCGGGGAAACCTTTCCTGGTCCAGAAGTCATCTCTTCCTCTTAAGATTTTGTGTAGTTCTTTCTAGTCTAGTTCTTTATATTACAGCATTCTACCTTAGTATGCAGCTCTCTACCTTACTAGGATAGCTTCCAGGGGGGCAGTAACCAAGTTATTGTTATTGTTTTTTTTTCCAGCTTTACTGAGGTATAATTGAGAAATAAATATTGTACACATTGAAAGGGTAGAATATTATGATTTGATGTGTAATGATACCACAGTCAAGTTAATGAACACTCATTTAGGATTTGCCTACCATAGGCAAAGTCCTATTAGATTCTTGGGACACAAAAAATAATAAAACATAGCTCCTTTCTACAAGGAGCTAATTCTAGCAGGTAAAATAAACCAATCAACAAATGATAATAATAAAATGTGGTAGAGATCTATAAAATACATTAATCTTCAAGAGATTCAGTTGCAAAGTACTAGGGAAAGATGAATTGACAAAGAGAGGATATGGTTTGGCAAATAATGCCAATGGCCAATGAGGTCTTCATAAGAGGACATGTCATTTGAGTTGGACTTTTCCAACTCAATTGGCATTTTCTTTCCAGAAAAAAAAAAAAGAGATCATGGAAGATGGGGAACAGCTTGTAACAAGATACTAAAAGTTCATGAATTCTTTGGAGCCACTCTGGATTGGTCTGCATGGTAAAATTGAAATGTATTTAGGGGAGATGACAGATGAAGAGACTGGAAAGAGAAGCTGGGACTAACTTTAGAAAATAATATGTGCCATACTAAGTAGTTTGAATTTCATCTTGTCAGAGAAGACTCATAAAGGGTTTTTAAGAAGATTAGTGACTTGATCAGTCTGTGTTTCAGAAAGAGATGCATTATTAGAATTACTTGGAGGAGAGAGACTCTGCTAGACTCTATGAACACAGACACATAGTTTCTAAGTTCAAAGTGTCTATCTGGGTCCAGATGTCTTGTTGTGAACACTATACTTCCCTGCCTCAACAAACTATCTTAATTTCCCTGACATGGATTGAACATACCAGATCAAAGAGACAGATTGCAGAAAGTACGCGTCTGTTCAGCCACCCTTTATAAAAACATACACGCCTTCCCAGGAATATCCTGAACCTATCACTCTAGAAGTGAGCCCCCACATCTCATGCTACTTTAACATAACACAACATCCACACAGGGTTGCTAAGAGATCCCTTAGTCAGCATTTTTTACTGAAGCCTCTCAGTTTTCTCTTTCGTTCCCCCTTTGCTTTTGCAGACCCAAATTCCCTTCCTGAAATTCACTCATTCTTCTTTCTTATGCTACAGATACCAGACTGACCTCATCCTTCATTAGTTTGTTCCAGCCTTTATATTTTCCTGAGTTGTGGAACAGAAAAGGTTTATAACTTCCTGAGTGAACCATCTTTCTCAATCTTGAGGAAGGGTAAACAATTCTACCTGGGCTTTTGGTATGTGTCCATCGTCACCAAGGACACAAGGGTCTGTAGAGCCTCACAGCTGGCTGCCTATTCTTGGTCTTTCTAAAACTCCTTTGCTACTTAAATGAAATAAAACATAATTCACATAAAAGAACAGACTCATGCTTATTGAAAACAGCCATCAACCCTTACAGTCTTCCTTTCTGGAGAGCTACTAAAATGTGCCCGAATCACCTAAATACAAAATATTTGCAAAAGTTTTAACAAGTTATTGCAATAGTCTGCATGAGCTGGATGGTTACTGAGCTGCTGGCTGTGGAGGTGGACAGGTTTGAGAGATGTCTGCAGTAGTTGGTAGTATATTGACTCTAATATTTGAAGAAGAAGAAGTAATCAAGGATGATTTAGTCTGTACTGGGATAAAATATTTAGAAGAGAAGAACAGGTTTTAGAGAGAAGATAGGTGTGCAATAAGGTATCCAGCTCTACTTGGAAATAGATAGTCCTGTTACTAGAGTTGAACAGATGGCTCTCAGACATGAGAGAGATGAATCACTATTAGATATGTGAAAGTTTGGGGACTAGACTAGAGGCTCATGCCTGTAATCTCAGCACTTTGGGAGGCTGAGGTAGGCGGATTACCTGAGGTCAGGAATTCAAGACAAGCCCGGCCAACCTGGTGAAACCCCATTGCTACCAAATATACAAAAATTAGCTGTATATCATGGCCGGTGCCTGTAATCCCAGCTACTTGGGAGGCTGAGGCAGGAAAATTGCTTAAATGTAGGAGGCAGAGCCGAGATGACACCATTGCACTCCAGGCTGGACAACAAGAATGAAATTCCATCTCATAAAAAATAAAGTTTGAATTCATCAGTCTACAGGTATTAGTTGAAGAAAGGTCAGTGAAGACAGGGGAAACATGTATCAAGATGATAGTCCAAAAAACACAAAAAACAAAAAACAGAACAAAAAAAACCTTGAGCAACATCTGCATGTAAAGGTTAGCCAGAGAATGTAGAGCTAATCTAGCTAAAGAAACAGAATAGTATCATTGAAGAATATAATGGTAAACAGTACCAGATGCCACAGAACATTGTAAATAGATGTCTTTTCATGAAAGAAAGTTGACGATGTAACTAAGAGAAGAAAAGTAATTCCTAGGAAGGAAGTGATCAAACAAGAGCATGGAAGGGATCTTTGGAGTGACTGTCTAGAGACTTAGGGCTTCCGCCATGGCAAAGCAACAATAACAACAACAATAAAATACAACATAGAGCAAGGTATTTGCAAAAAGAGAACAGGTCCTGATATTACAGAGGCTTAGTTGAAATCTGGCTCTACTAATCATTTGAGGAAAGCACTGTATGTCTTCTATGGGTCTCAGTCTCTTTGTAAAGTAGCAATGAGAATGTCTGTCCTCTATAGGATTCTGGGCTTTTTAATATATGCTGAGCTTTTGCACTTGCTCTTCCCTTTGTGTAGATTGCTTTTTCCCTAAAGAGTTATGTGATTATTCTTTCTTGTCTATGGGTCTCCCTTTCCTGACTACCCAGTCCCAAATAGTACCCAGTCTTTACCTCCTCCGGTTCTCCTCTATCTTGTCACTCATATATTTGTTTTCTTCATTACACCTATTCTCATTTGAAGTGGCATTGCCTGCATGTCTTTTGCATTCTTTTTTTTTCATGATTATAGGCTGTTTTGCCCAACAGAATATATGCTTCATAAGAACAGAGACTCAAAGGTATTGACTATTCACCCTAGAAAATTTGGGCACATAGGAATTGTTCAATATATATTAATAAGAGTATCAATAAACAGTAGTTAGTATTAATATGAGATTGGAGATGAGGGAAGAGTTGGCCAGTTGGGAGACATCTCTGTATTCTGAGAAAAAGGAATATAGAGTATGGGGCTGAGAATCTAAGTAGGTCTGAGTTTGGAACTTTTAGCTATGTAAGAGACAGTTGTGGACAGAGTAATATTTTTCTCAGTCCATTTCAGAATCCTTTCATATCTTGCCAGAATCATTCAGGCTATCTTGTCAATACTTGTTTACTTTCAGTTAGCCAAAAGTCTCTTTAAAAAAATTTTGTTATATGTGGTGTTTATTTGCTTCTATATGAATAATAGTAATAATTAGAGATTTTTTTTTGCATTTGCAAGAGCCAAGCATCATTTTAAATACTGTACATATATGAACTCATTTATTCCTTTCAACAATCCTATGAAGATAATACTGTAATTATCCCAGTTAACGGGTTAGGAAACTGAGACACAGAGGCAAATAACATGCCCAATATCATGTAGCGAAGATCAAATCCAGGCAGTCTGCCACAGAGCCCATGCTCTCCACTGCTGAGCTATCCAGCCTCTTAAGACCTAATCCACCCATCTGAACAAAAAGTGAGTGTTGCTTTGTTGAAGCCAGATAAAGCTGTTCATCAGCTAGTCAGACAAAGCAGGTCAGATTGTCCTGCCAGTGAAATGTCCTGGGAGAATTTGTCCTGTCCGGGAACAAACCTGGAAGGAATTTTCATTTCAAGGAATGGAATCCTTGATTTGATTTTTACCTTTTTCCCCTTCACATCATTGGCAACCTCTTCCAATATCAGATCATCTGAAAATTGAATTAATTTTCCGTTTACCCCATCTTTCAGGTAATTTAATAAAGACTCTAAGCTCAACCCTGAACACCTCACAGAAAATCTACCCATGGTCCTATAGTTTGGCCCACATGGTGAAAAGATACTCAGAGTTTTTGTAAATGTACTTTGGTTGCATTATGCAAGTGTCAAATATGTCACTTAGAATGTTTATGCTTACTGCTTTTCTTGCAACCCCAAATACTGGTTATACATTTCACCCTTTATCTCTTTTCTTATTTAATTTTTCTTCTCAATATTTTTTGGAATACTATTATACTGATCATCCATAAATCCTTATTTCTATTAAATTCAGAGCCCGACTCATTTTTTTAAAATTTACATAAGGAAGATGATGAAAATAAGCTACAAGTTTACATTTTCTTTCTCAATACGCTTCCACACCATAGTCTTAAACTCAAAGGTCGAGAATCACTGTTGATGATTTAAAAACCACATCCTGTGCGTAACGACAGTGCTGTGGCCTGCAGTCTGTGGAAGTATAGCAAAATGATCATAGTTATGACTCTGAAGTCAGACGGCCAGTTTTTATCCCTGGCTCTGTCGACTAACTGTGTGATCTTGGACAAGTTATTTAACCTCTCTGGGTTTCGGTTCCTTTAGCTGTAAAATGGGGTTAATAGCTCTAAAGTTATTTCAAGAATTACTTGAATTAATATAGGTAAACTGTTTAATGCAGTGTCTGGAACCTGATAAGCTCACTCTCTGTATTATTAGCTGGTTTTTTTTTTTTTTTTTTTTTTTTGTAGATTTTGCTTTTACTTCAGAAGAATAGTTTTCCTTTTCACTAAAAGTTGTAAAATTATTCTTAATAAATAAGAATTATTTAGAATTATTAAGAATTTCTTAATAAATAAAAATTTAGCCCATCTCTGCAGATTCAAATTGTTAATTTAGTTAAACGATATGCTTTTAGTTCTTTCCCAATATTATTTATTGAGTGCTAAAAACAGCCAGATATGAGAATTTCCTTATGCCTCTTAGGTAATGTTGTAATCCGATGACATTAAAACAAAGTCTAATGATTTTTAAAGTATTTTTCTTGCTTTTAAATGTCAAGTGAGTAAGCATTTACAACATAGCGTTTTCCTCAGGTTATACTATTTTATAATTCTTATTTAAAGGAAATTGTTTTATTTATGTGTAAATATAGGCAAACGCAATCATACTGACCAGTATGGTATATAAGCACGTTCAGGTGTATTCAGTAGCTTGTCCTTTGCCCTTCTGAAGCATGCATACTGCCATCTGCTGGAAAGACCTTTTAAATGATTTTTCCCAATAATTTTCTTGATAATTTAAAGTAGACGTTTCATTTAGATTGAGATTTAACAAATTTCAAATAGAAGAATCTGAAGGGCCCTTTCAGTAAAAACTGTGATGAGGGCAATTGCTTTTCTTGAACTTTTCAGGTAGATTATGAAAAATACACTCACAAATTTTTTAGAACTTTGTACATGGATAGGGGAATAGGTGCTCAAGCACTTGGTATTTTGCTGAGTATAGTTGTGTGGCATCTTGCTTGTTTTGAGCAACAACACCATGAAACAGACCAAGAAAGTACAATTAGAGTTTGTCAATAAGAAAATTGAGACTCAGGTTAAATAACCAGCCAAAGGTCCCTCAGTTTTTCTGCGGCCAAGGTGGGAACAGAACCCAGGGTTTTGAATAGCTTATAATTTGGTGGTATATTATTTCTCCAAATCTTTTTTTTTTTTTTTTTTTTTTTTTTTTTGAGATGGAGTCTCACTCTGTCGCTAGGCTGGAGTGCTGCGGCACGATCTCGGCTCACTGCAACCTCCAACTCCCTGGTTCAAGCAATTCTCCTGCCTCAGCCTCCTGAGAAGCTGAGATTACAGGCACGTGCCCAGCTAATTTTTGTAGTTTTAGTAGAGACAGAGTTTCACCATGTTGGTCAAGCTGCTCTCGATCTCCTGACCTCGTGATCTGCGCACTTGGCCTCCCAAAGTGCTGGGATTACAGGCATGAGCCACTGCTCCGGCCCATTTCTCCAACCCTTATCTACCCCATGTGTTTCACAATATAAAAACACAACATCTCAGGCATTGGTAGAGCCCTGGCAAGATGAAAAGCAATCAAATTATTAAGTATATTTTAAAAGTAAATAATATGAAGGAACTAACTCTTTTAAGCCTTGAAAATCAAACTAAGTCAGGTGCAGTGCTCTGTACAGTACAGACAGCTGGCTGTTTATTTGCCGCATTGAAAGAATACTTTATGCTATGTAAAAATATTAGTTCCCATAGTTGATTATTTCTACCCATAATAATGTATGTATACTTTGTGAATCTCAAAATGCGTGCTGACTGAGAACATTCTTAAACTGATTTTCATTTCTACTGGTTCACCCTGTTTCCTAATTAGCCTGGCATAATAGTGACTTTTGTTAAGTAATACTTTTATTTCAGTGAATGGTAAATCTTAATTTTAAAAGTGCTCTTTTGGCCAAGTACAGTGGTTTACGCCTGTAATCCCAACACTTTTGGAGGCCAAGGCAGGTCGATCACAGGTCAGGAGATCAAGACTACCCTGGCCAACGTGGTAAAACCCCGTATCTACTAAAAATACAAATATTAGCTGGATGTGATGGTGTGCACCTGTAGTCCCAGCTACTCAGGAGGCTAAGGCAGGAGAATCACTTGAACCTGGAAAGCGGAGGTTGCAGTGAGCCAAGATCGTGCCATTGCCCTCAAGCCTGGGCAAACGAGTGAGACTCCGTCTCCAAAAAAAAAAAAAAAAAAAAAGTGCTCCTTTATTCATTTTATAATATTGTATTTGCTATTGGTATTAATAATTTTGTCCATTGTACTTTCTCAGCACTGCGTTAATTTTAAAATTCACTAAGTACAAATGAATTTACTAATTTGATGATCATATATACATTTTATACTAACGTAAATATCACAAGCTACTTTTTATTATTACCATCTTTCCTTCATTTTGTTATTCTAAGACGTTCTGAGGTTGGAGTTTCCTGTATTATTTATGGATTACGTATGTTACAGTATAGCTGTCACTGTTATGTGCACTACCTGTGAAGGCCGCCTACTCTCTCTTCTCCTTCTTCAGAAATTAAGTCACTCTCTCTGTCTACTTTTCTTTAGTTTAAGTTACCCAGTTTTGTTTATTTACTAACATTGCTTTCAACCTGTTTTTTTTTTTTAACATCAAATGCTTTTTACATATTAACCTCATTAAACTAAGTACATGTTATAACTTGGTGTGCAAAGCCATGTTTCTAATTTGAAACAGCTGCCTTACAGGAAGCCTCTTGGGATAGACATGAGTCTCTCAATGAATGTGTTGATGACAGGCCTGATTGTTGACTTTTAACTTTTATTACAACTGTAAAGTTATAAATATGTTATCAGATAATTAATCCAGAAGAGAAGGGTGGAAGGGTTGATTCATTTTTCAATTAGGCAGCATGAAGTATGGCATAAGATAGGAGAATCAGCCCATGACTCAAAAGGCCATAAGAAACCTCAGTTTTTTGTCTAACATTCCATTTTTCTTTATATTGAGCTGAAATTTACCCCTTTAATAATGTGATAGTTTTAAGTTGTATTTTGTATAGATATACATAATGAATCAAATCCCTTTTCCATAAGAAGGCTATTAATTCTTCTGTTTTTCTTTTCTACTTATCATACTCTAATTTCCTTAAAACCCCCTTCCTCCCTCTCAGTCATAAAATTTTTGAGCAATTTGTTTGTATGAATTAACTCTCTTAATTCTTACCCTAACCCTAGGAGATACTATATTCATTATGTCCATTTTACTGAGACTCAGAAAAATAAAGGTCTCACCATCAGTGATGGGTTGAACCGGGATTTATCCGAGACTATTAATGTATGGCATTCAGGCTTTTAAACATATGTCTTCCCAACCCTTCTTTATAAGGCATTTTTTCTGGCCTCCTTGCTGTTATCTCTTCTCAGGATATGTTCATGTTTTGTCAAGCACCTCTGTTATAAGACAGCACAGAAAAATGAACTCAATACTTCCAGTTTTCTGTAGCCTAGAGTGGGACAACTTGGTCATGAGCTATCTGCCTGTACACTTATGCAAGCCAAGTGTGTATTGCAGATTTTTTTTCATGCCTCGGCTTATCTTGTGGAGGTATTAAATGGGATCTTATCCTTCTATGTATGTGAGTATGTTTGTGTGCATGTGCATATGTATATATGTATAAATGTATATATGTATATATTCATGCATTTTTGCACTTAAAAGGACTTTACATCTTTTCTTGTTACATTATACTTTGCCATCTCTGGTATATTCTAGCTTAGTCAGAGTTTTTTACCTCCACCTTTGCTGTTCTTTTCTTGTTTGTGACTTCTACAAATTCAGGAAGTATGCCTTCAGTCTACATTCAAGACTGCTTTTTTTAAGGTGTTCTGAGCAGTCACGTTGGATTCTTGAAACACTTCAGTTGAGATTTCTTGGTCGGTGTGGCCAATCAAAATATTATGATTTGTGAGTTTCTTGTTTTAGAGCATTCTTCAGTCATTCTTGACTTATATTTTTATAGCTACTCTCTATGAGATTATGCCTATCTTTTCTGTGCAGGTTTCAGATCATTGCACCTACTGTTCAAATCTCCTGGATCTGAAGCTGAATTGCAATTAGTTTTTCATCCCTCTTTTAGTCTTTTTGACAAGTGTTGAGCTCTTGTTCTTAGGAACAGCTAAGAACTTTGCATTCTAGCCTGATAACTCCACCTTTCTCATTCCTGCTAACATTTGCCGTGTCACTAAGCATTTTTTATTTGCACTAATTTTGTACTAGCTGAATGAGAAGATACAATTACAGTCCACTTCGGAGTCACATCTGCCAATAGCTCACTGTGTGTTTTCCATGTCAGCAAATCTCTACCGGCTTTGTTTTCCTCATCCATATTAACAGAGTTGGACTATGACCTCTGAGGTTGCATTTATTCCAACACCTATGATTTTAAAGTATACCAAATCACTTTTAGAAATTTCAGGCTAATTTTAAAAATTAAGTAAAAAGCAGTGACTCAACTTTGCTCTCCTAAGTTTCATCCAGGGCTGACCTTCATCTGATAGGTACTCACTCATGCAGTCTCCTTAGTAACTTAAATTTTGAAGGATTTCTATCTTGTAGGACTCCCAAGCAATCATTGCCTCAGCTGCCTTATCTGCTAGCTGGCCCTCAGATATACTACCACAGCTCCTGCACACAGACCATTGGCTCTCAACCAGACACAACACCCCTGGTTGTCACATGTTTGCTGTTTTCCTTTACTGTGGTTGCAGGCAACTCACAGGCTAGCAGATGATTTGCCAAAGTCACCCTCCTGTGGTTGCTTTTTTTTTTTTTTGAGACGGAGTTTCACTCTTGTTACCCGGGCTGGAGTGCAATGGCTCGATCTCGGCTCACCGCAACCTCCGTCTCCTGGGTTCAGGCAATTCTCCTGCCTCAGCCTCCTGAGTAGCTGGGATTACAGGCACGCGCCACCATGCCCAGCTAATTTTTTGTATTATTTTTAGTAGAGACGGGGTTTCACCATGTTGACCAGGATGGTCTCGATCTCTTGACCTCGTGATCCACCCGCCTCGGCCTCCCAAAGTGCTGAGATTATAGGCGTGAGCCACCGCGCCAGGCCCTGTGGTTGCTTTTGACTAATGTTATGTATGGATTATATCACACATAGACTCCTTCTAATATTGCACTAGTTTAACAAAGCCCTTTTCAGCATGTCCTCTATGTTCATGTTACTGTGGAGTTTACAAAATTAGCAATTTACATATGCAAAGATTGTTCCAAAGCTGAAAGTAAATGATTATATTTCAGAGTTCAGCTTTTAAACTCAGTTTTAAAAAAGCAATTTATTCAACTATTTGTGGTGATTACACCCTTATCCCTTAAATGTATATCTCATGAAATCCTTGATGTTTCATTTCTTTTAGAAATTATCTTTTTTCTAGGTGAATGAAATTTACCATGATGAATCCCTCGGAGTGCATATAAATGTGGTCCTGGTGCGCATGATAATGCTGGGTTACGCAAAGGTAAAATGTCTTGAAACATGAATTATAAACATTAGGGGCTGGGTTAACAGAAGACTGAATTGTTCAAGCTCCATCTAACTTATGGTAAAGATATATTTCACATAAACCTCCGCTTGCTTGAAATTGAGGAGGAGAAACTGCCACATGAGTGGAGACTTCCAAATTTGAGCAGATTATGAATGATTTTTTTATGCAGCTACCATTTGCTTATTTACTTCTGTAAAGATGTAGATAATTACCCTGACTTTAAGTATAACTTATGAATGGAAATGAATGGATACTATTATGAGGAGAGAGAATTTCCTTAGCGTATTGTTGTCACTGAGTTTGTGTTTCATTTATTCATGAGAAGCCTTCATATTGAATGCCTACTAAGTGGCAGATGCTTTCTAGGTGCTTGAAATATATAATAAAGAAAAAAGAAAAAGATATTTGTATTATCTTGATTCCCTAAAAATAGTATTTTATATACATGTATCTTTTCACTTAAGAAGAGTGAAGTTCACAGTGAATTGTTTTTATTTAAAAGAGCTTTAATTCTTTCAAAAGCAAAGAGATGAATCAAAACACGCACAATAGGCATTTCATGTAATATAATTGATTTTAGCTCCTTTAAGGAGGAAACATACAGGAAATGACTAGCTTGACAACTTTCTTGATGTTTAAAATTACACATCTTTCTCCCATAATTAATCTTCCTGATTACGAAATACTAACAAAGTTATACATTTAGGAAACAGGAAAAATCCATGTGTTTGCATTTCATTATATACTTAACATTCACTTATCATTTTATGTGATGATAGGGTGTCATCAATCTTTAGTTTATCACATAAACCTGACTTACTTTGTATTGCCAGCAAGGAATATAAGTTAGCTCCAGCTGGAAGTAACAGCTTCAAATTGGTCATTAAAGTATTTGTTTAGAAATGTATGCGATCAGTATATAAAAAAGGATGCTGATTTTATTAGGAATGTAAACATTGATAATAACATTTACTGAACTATAAAAAAATTCAGCCTGTCAGCCAAATAGGGACTAATTTTTGGTTCCAAATTCAATTTTTCATTTCATCAGAACTACTCTGTGAAATGTGGCTAGTGGGTTCTTGAAGATTGGGCCCTTTTCCTTCTGAACTTTTAACTCCTGACCATAATGTGTGGTAGCAACATTCAAATAATTTATTTTTTATATCAGAATTGGAAGAACCCACCCCTCTTCAGTAGCATGAAGTTAAAAAAAATGGGAGTTTTTGTTTTTTAATGTAAATTTAATATGATTTGATGGTTCTCCATAGACCAAGATTTCACCAGCTTTGCCAACTCATGGAAGAACTCATATTCTCTCCACATGTTAATTAATTCTGGATCATAAAAAATAAAAATCTTAACTAAGATTTTATACCTTCACATCTTGGGGAAAAAAATGCCAGAATCATCCTCAATATTTTTGTTCTTAATTCTGTAAAACTCAAATCTAAGCTGAATCAGGAATTATTTAGACTACTAAAATTATTACCTAAATGATTAATATTAAGTTGCTTCACAGTAGCAAATCTCAGTATCAAGCATCCCCATACTTTGGGAGGCCAAGGCAGGCAGATCATTTGAGGTCAGGAGTTTGAGACCAGCCTGGACAACATGGTAAAACCCCATCTCTACTAACAATAAAAAAAAAAAAAATTAGCCAGGGACGTTGGTGGGCCCCTGTAATCCCAGCTCCTCAAGAGGCTGAGGCACGAGAATCACTTGAACCCAAGAGGCAGAGGTTGCAGTGAGCCCAGATGGTACCACAGTGTTCCAGCCTGGGTGACAGAGTGAGACTCTGTCTCAAACAAAGCAAACCAAAACCATTCTCATAAATGCCATCATTTGACTTTCACACAGGTAAAATTGACCATTATTAAAATATCCTTCATGGGCATTTAGAATTCACAAATCAAAGCAAATATCAAAATAAGCCCCAAATATTATTGAATTATTGTTTAAATACTGTAATCCCAAATTCAACTTCAGAGAAAATTATCAAATGAAGCCTTTGCAGATTGTCATGTGTGTCTTTAACATATGTTTGCTCTTAGTCCATCAGTCTCATAGAACGGGGAAACCCATCCAGAAGCTTGGAGAATGTGTGTCGCTGGGCTTCCCAACAACAAAGATCTGATCTCAACCACTCTGAACACCATGACCATGCAATTTTTTTAACCAGGCAAGACTTTGGACCTGCTGGAATGCAAGGTATTGCCATCAATATATAGAAGAGAAGCTTAAGAGCATGACTTTTAAAAAGTAATCCTATCAGGCAGTCTGTTCAATGTTCAGCTCTCCACCACTACCACACACAGGCCAAGCATACATTTTCTTTCTGTTGCTTCCAGTGACTTCTGTGGAATTCTCAATGTTAAATGCCACTTAAATACCATCATAAATTATACTTGCTTTTAAAATAATGATTGTGCATTTGGGGTATGGAGGAGATGCTGGAAAATGCAGTAAGATTCCCACTAACTGTTTGGAATGAGAAAAGAGATGCCATAAGAAATGACTGCTTCCAAAGAGCTTTCTTCCAAAGTCAGCTTACATTTATCTAATAAATTCTGATGTGGACTTTGGAAGAAGCAGACTGATGATTTTCTTTTCAACATCGATGGAATTTCTGGCTTCCTTCATCAGTACCATGGTATGAAGGACCATTTACTAAAACAGAAAGACAGGGCTTAACTGGTGGGCAGAAGAGAATGGTAACCCTGGGCCATTCCCTCCCTTAGGAAAGGAGAAAATGCAGACCCAGTGAATCTGTTTAGAGACCATTACCTGTGGCTTTCCCAAGAGAATGTGGCACAATGCTAGTAGAGAAATAATGCTTCTCCTGTTTCCTGAAAGGCTTTTACTTTTTTCCCCTTGGCAAAGGTCCAGTAGTAATTCTTTATGGGTTTTCTCATAAAATGAAAACAAAGTAATTGTTATTCTCTACAGGATATGCTCCAGTCACCGGCATGTGTCATCCAGTGAGAAGCTGTACCCTGAATCATGAGGATGGTTTTTCATCTGCTTTTGTAGTAGCCCATGAAACGGGCCATGTGTAAGTTACTGCTGACAGCTATAAAGCCAAAAAAAGATCTTTTCTTTCCTGCTTCTCCCAGTATTGTTTCCTCTTTGGGCAGAATGCATGCCAGCATGCAGTTCTTGTCTTTTGCCAAGTGTGAAGAGCTGCAAACAGGGAAGAGGTCATGCACATGCACTGAAACTAAATGAGTGACTGGCTTGCAGAGGCATTCCTGTGGTTTTCAGAGCCGTAGAATAAGAAAGGCATTTCTATCAGACTGCTGTTGATTTCCATTTCTGCAACTTCTTCAGGAGAGCCATATTGACTTAAAAATACATATTTCCCAGTGCTTATTTTCAAAACCAAAATTAAGTGAAGGCAGTACCCCTGATTCTTACCACTGAGGTCTCCTTGTGTTCTAGGTTGGGAATGGAGCATGATGGACAAGGCAACAGGTGTGGTGATGAGACTGCTATGGGAAGTGTCATGGCTCCCTTGGTACAAGCAGCGTTCCATCGTTACCACTGGTCCCGATGCAGTGGTCAAGAACTGAAAAGATATATCCAGTATGTCCCCTGCTGCATTTCATGAGAGTATTTATTTCATAGTCTGCAGACATAAAAATTGACTCTTAGGGCTTGATCATAGCAAAATTCCCAGTAAATGAAAACTATTATTGATAAACATTTCCTTATGACTCACAACATTTGGCACAACAATTTTATCATGGAGTCACAATACTTGAAGCCATAAGTCTAGAATATAAGTAAATTTTTAACTGTAATGTAATTTTCCTTTAGTGAATTGTTATAGAAGATTTGATTAATGGTCAAACTTGAGGATGGGGGGAGGATGATCATGTGTTTCCTGCATTTTTACTTTTTTTTTTTTTTTTTTTTGAGAAGGAGTATCACTCTGACACCCAGGCTGGAGTGCAGTGGTGTGATCTCAGCTCACTACAACCTCTATGTCTTGGGTTTAAGCAATTCTCTGCCTCAGCCTCCCGAGTAGCTGGGATGACAGGTGCCTGCCACCATGCCTGGCTAATTTTTTTATATTTTTAGTAGAGACAGACTTTTCACCATCTTGGCCGGGCTGATCATGAACTCCTGACCTCGTGATCCACCCACCTCGGCCTCCCAAGGTGCTGGGATCAACAGGCCTGAGCCACCATGCCCGGCCGGTTCCTGCATATTATACCAGCTATACTCTACAGTGTAGATGTCAGGATGTGCCCTACCACACCAAGTGGTGGTTTAATTAGTGACTTGAATAAACATGGCTCTACTACATTCCTAAGTCATGCTGGATTTGCTTTCCTAGCCTGAATACAGGTGAAGAGTCCTTTTCTAAATAGATCCAAAACCAAAACCTTATATATATGTTTTTGCAAACTTGCTGTATGATCTGGGATGAAAGTCTAAAGTATATAAGCTAAGACTACTCTTTTTAAATTAGGACATGATTTTTTTAAATGAACATTTAACTACATGCAATATTTTTTTTCCTACAGTTCCTATGACTGTCTCCTTGATGACCCTTTTGAACACGATTGGCCTAAACTCCCAGAACTTCCTGGAATTAATTATTCTATGGATGAACAATGTCGTTTTGATTTTGGTGTTGGCTATAAAATGTGCACCGCGGTATGTTGCTCACAGTTGATGTGGATTTTGCATCTCAAAATCTTTGTGTAGCTCCTGCTTGGTGAGATTTACAGACTCACTGGTGCAAGTAGAATAATATCTAGCAATTATTTTGTGTTCATTATGTTGCTATGTGCCACAGCTAAATGCTTTAAATATATTATTGTATTTAATTCTCATGACAGACTAGAAGACAGCTGATATATTTTTATTTAATAGAAGATAAAGCCAAGACCTAGAGATTAAGCAACTTGCTTAAGGCACACAGCTGGTAAACAGGGGAACTGGACTTTGAAACCAAGGCTGCGAGGCTCATATTTTCATCTCCTATTCATCCCATGATTCTTGTGACCTTCAAAGAAGATGACTGTTAAGCCTTAGATATATTGCTTTTCTTTAGCTTGATGGCCAGGATTCCATGTATGTGTGACCAAAGGAAAGGATTGTGCTGGTATGGTCTTGTAAAAGAATTATATGTCATAGCATGGGGGTCAGGACAGTGGGTCAGTTCCTGGATCTGACACTTTCTAGATGTAAAACATTAGGCACCGTATTTAATCTCTCTGACTTACTTTCCTCATGTGTAATATGTAGATGATAGTACTTATCTGATAAGATTAGTGTGAGGATTAAATTTGACAATGTAATTAAAGTGCTTAGCACAAGAAAGGCACATATATATGTTCAATGGAATCCACTGAAGCCAGTCTTCCATGCAACTATTCACATTAGAGGTATGTTTCATTAAATTTTCATATGGGTCTTTAGTCATTCATTTAAAATAAAAAAAAGAAGGGCTTTTTATGCATTGGAGCAAGCTTTGTGTGTTAGAGAAAGGAACATAAAAGTATTTCATGGGACTAAAAAGAAATTGATCTGTTGTTTGAAACCTTCCATGTGCAACCATTTGATCTGTCTGTAAGGTGTACACTGTGAGCTCCAAATTACTTGCATTAATGTTTTAGATCAGAGAATTCTAAAGCTTCAGCTTAATGTCATGGAAAAGTAGAATTTCCATATTCAGCAATAAAGATTAGAACAAAAAACCCACTTCTAAAAATGTATACTAATAAAAAAAATTTTCTGGCTGGGCACAGTGGCTCATGCCTGTAATCCCAACACTTTGGGAAGCCGAGGTGGGCAGATCATGAGGTCAGGAGATCGAGACCATCCTGGCCACCATGGTGAAACCCCGTTTCTACTAAAAATACAAAAAAATTAGCTAGGTATGGTAGCACACGCCTGTAGTCATAGCTACTCAGTAGGCTTGAGGCAGGAGAATTGCTTGAACCCAGGAGTTGGAGACTTGCAGTGAGCCGAGATTGCGCCACTGCATTACAGCCTGGGCAACATGTGAGACTCTGCCTCAAAATAATAATAATAATTTCTATGCATATAAAGGTGTATGTAGATAATTAGCAGTATAGGCAATAGACATGTGGATAAACATGTTTGATATTTTTAAAAATCTATGTGGTGATTGGTAAGATGTTTACATTTAGAGAGGAAAAGAGCAAACAAGCAAAGAGCAAATACAAATATATGTGTTTGCTTATACAAACCTTTGGATATTATAATGTGGTGTTTTAAGAAAATAAAAACCTTTCTGAAAGGTGTGGAAACCAAGACTGTAGTCTGGTTCTGTTACTGTCTTACTTGTAACCGTAACTATAGCCCTAACTTGTAATCCATATTTCTCAGCCATGGATTAGTATGACAATCAAATATATGGAAAAATATTTCATAAACTGTATGAATGTATTATGATATTTTGTTATATACCTGGAATAGTTTATCTTGCACAGTTTGACAATTATTTTTCTGCTTTTAGTCAACTAGTTATTAGTAGTATTTTTATTATTTATATTCAACAATTTCATACCTACAGGGATAAATAAAAGATGTTCTGATAGCTTGAGAGCTGCCAAGCCATTATATTTTTATATTTACAATATTCATGATAATTACTGTGCCTTTAGAAAATTTCAACATTGTCTATTTGAAAAATAAAACATAGAAATGGCAAGCAGAAACATTAAAAGTCAACCAGAGAATGTGAGACAAATCATTGTTTATCACTGTTATTTTAGAAAAGCAGAATAGAAGTATTGTCTACCTGAAATTCTTATGCAGTTATTTTTTTCTTAATGTGTCACAGCTTTGGCTACTAACTTGAAATAAACACATCTAAGAAACAGGACAGATGAAACTGCATAGAATATATTTTTGGTGCATGTCATGCTAGCTGAAAGTTCACTGAGAATTTGATTATCTGTCTTCCAGTTCCGAACCTTTGACCCATGTAAACAGCTGTGGTGTAGCCATCCTGATAATCCCTACTTTTGTAAGACTAAAAAGGGACCTCCACTTGATGGGACTGAATGTGCTGCTGGAAAAGTGAGTATATCTATTTACGCAAGAAATATGTAAGATATGTTGCATAATTCTCTCTAAAGGTCTGGAAAATGGTGAACACAGCTACATTGTCATTTTTGTGAAAACCATAGTTTGCGAGGTTTCATTTTGGTAAGGTACTAAGACAGTATACTAGTTCCCTGTGGCTAAGGTAACAAATTATCACAAACTTGGTGGCTTGAAACAATGGATATTTATTCACTCATAGTTCTAGAGGCCAGAAGTCAAAAATCAATTTCAATGAGCTGAAATCAATGTGTGGGCGGGGCCATTCTCCCTCCAGAGGCCTTAGTGGAGAATCTTTTCTTTGCCTCTTCCAGCATCTGGTGACCACCCCACATTTCTTGATTTGTGTGCATCACTCCAGTTTCTGCTTCCATGGCCATGTTGCCTTTTCTCATCTTTGTGGTTCAAATCTCCCTCTGCCCCTCTCTTATAAGGATACATGTAATGGCATTAACGGCCACATGAATAATCTGGAATAATTTCTCCATTTAAAAATATTTAAGTTAATCACATTTGCAAAGACCCTTTTTCCAAATAAGGTAACATTTACAGGTTCCAGGGATTAAGACTTGGTATTTTTGGGACTGCTATTCAGCCCACTACTGGCAGAATAGGAAGAAGCAACTCAGCAGACTATCTGTCCCCCTGCTAGGGGGATCTGATTGACTTGCTGGCATCCCATTCCTTGTGAAAGTTGCCCAGAAATAAAGTCATGTGAACTTATACAGAAGATTTGGCCTTGTTCCTCAGGGAAGGATGCCCAGAGGTTTTAAATCTCAAATTGTGTAGTCAGGATTGAATGCTCAGAAATTGGCTGAGTGCCAAGCTATGCTACTCATAAGGGCAAAGATCCCAAAACAAAGGCATGTTAAGAACTCAAGTTGAAGAGTTTTGACTAGTTTAGAAATAAGACTTCGTCAGCAGGACCCAAACCTGATACAGAAGATTTACATGACTTTTAGTTCTTTTAAAGTTCAATTTCAAATGTGTATAAACTGTACTTGTGACAAGGATTATATGCATAATCACGATAAAGCCTGTCTTTTTGGGTGTTAGTACCATGTTAGGCACTATGGGAAGGACATTATATACAATGCTTTGCTTTGAGAAAATTCAATATTACAAACTTCTGACTAAAAAGAAGAGCAATAACGAGCTGATTCATTTTTGCTTTATAAAACATTATGTAACTAACTTCTTAACATCCAACTTTCTTAAATATATTGAAATTTATGTTAACATTTATATTGAAATTTATATTAAACGGATATTAAACTGTCAAGAACAGATACTACACTTGATCATAGCCAAAAGGCCAAGAAGTGATATACTGAAATTTATAAAAGTAGAGTTTAGCAAACACTTTTATGATATATGGTATGAAAAAGTCAAAATGTTGGAGAGGAAAATGACTAACATCTCTCGAGCGCCTACTCTATGCTGGGCACTGTAAGCTGGGTGCCTCTATAGTCTTAGAGTGCTAGTAGCCCCACTTAATTACTTCTTGGTCAGATGGCCTTCAACTACTTATGAACCTTTCTGGGCCTCAATTTTCCTCATTTAATTGGTGATGATTATATATATATATATGTGTGTATATATATATATATATATATACATATACACACACACACACACACACACACACATATATACATATATATATATACACACATATGACCCATCTATTTCTCAGAATCATTGTAAATGAAAATTTTTTTTTTTTTTTGGAGATGGAGTTTCGCTCTTGTTACCCAGGCTGGAGTGCAATGGCGCGATCTCAGCTCACCACAACCTCCGCCTCCTGGGTTCAGGCAATTCTCCTGCCTCAGCATCCCGAGTAGCTGGGATTACAGGCACGCACCACCATGCCCAGCTAATTTTTTTGTATTTTTAGTAGAGACGGGATTTCACCATGTTGACCAGGATGGTCTTGATCTCTTGACCTTGTGATCCACCCACCTCAGCCTCCCAAAGTGCTGGGATTACAGGCTTGAGCCACCGTGCCCGGCCATAAATGAAAAATTTTTAAAGTTAAATAAAAGTGCTTTGAAAGCTGCACTTCTTGGACATGTTGTATTAATTATCTAAGGTGAGACATATTTTCATGTTATCATTTTAAAAAAGATCATATAACCCTCAGAATATTCTGATATGATATAGGTAGTGAGAGATGAGGGGTAAAATATTACCCACTATGCAAGCTGGGTGCTCAAAGAGTTCTTATTATAGTGTTTGATGCTCACTGGTGAACATAACATTTAAAAACTTGTCTGAGTGAATGTCGTTTTTTCATTTTAATTTTATACCTGAAAAATACAAGTCTAAATTACCCTTTGATAGGGTATATTACTGATATAATTGCTTTTGGATAATTTTAAATGCATCTCGACCTGAAAAAGAAGAACAGTAACAAAGCTCTTCAAATACGTTGTTCTTATATAACAACTTCAGCTTTAGGGTATGTATGATTTTAATAATTACCTTTTGTCATTTTTCTAAGTGGTGCTATAAGGGACACTGCATGTGGAAGAATGCTAATCAGCAAAAACAAGATGGCAACTGGGGATCATGGACTAAATTCGGCTCCTGTTCTCGGACATGTGGAACTGGTGTTCGTTTCAGAACACGCCAGTGCAATAATCCCATGTGAGTATACATCCTTGTAATTTTTGTTATTTTTGGAGAGACCAGGAAATACTTCAATACTGTTATTAGTTTTCTGTTTGATGAAGTGCATGTAAAATACAGGGCATGAAAAGAATTTTTTCACAGTTCATAAACCAGTCTGTGTTTTCAGTGCATCCTCATTTATCAATTTTGTGACTAGCAGTCAGTGATGAAGGCAAGAAGATCAAATGAAGATTGGAGACTTTTAAAGAAGTTGCTGTTCAGGAATATTAAGAAGCTGAACAGGGAAAGTAGATGACTGTGCCTTTAGGGCATGAGATCAACTGCTAGAAGCAAAGGAGTGTCCAGGAGGGAGAATAATCAAGCATACAGACTCACTGTCTTCAGGGAGTAGAATGTGATTGCTTCAGTGGAGGGCAAAAGAAAGATGGTACTAGAAGGCCAGGTGACTGTTGAGGGAAAGTTATCCATTCATTCACTCAGACTATAATTATTGAATCCCTATTGTGTGATCAACAAAATTTATGAAGGGAAAAACAACTGAATTATCACATTTAGGGCATTCTTACATGTGAGCAGCCTTTTCTCTGTTTCTGGCTCTGAGCATGTGTTTTATAAAACTATCATCTGATGCCACATACCTGCCTTCACAGGAAGAAATGATGGTAGTATTAGTAGAATTAATGAAAACAATAAAAATTAAATGAGCAGTTAAAGTTCATTATGAGCCAGGGTCTGTTATGAGTGCTTTAAGTAACATCAACTTATTTAATCACAGTTTTTCTCAAAGGAAGATACATTATTATTTGCATTTTACATATGAGGAAACCAAAGCATAGAGCAATGATCAAAGTTTCTTTGAGCTGCATCTATGTGTTTCATACATGGTAGAAAAGTATCATTTTATTGATACAATATACATGCTTTTTTTTATATACACTTTTGCTGTGCATTTAAAATATACTATTTGAAAAGCTGACTTAAGTTGAGCTTTGTGTTTTGTTTTATTTTTCTACCCAACAGGGAGAGAAGGGTGCTTTTGGAAAGGGACTGAAATTAGGAAGTATGAGTTCATTCACTTTGTGCTGGCAGCCCAGAAACTCTGGCTTTATGCCCTCAAGCACTGTGTCTGCAAGCTTCAACTGCTAGACAGGAGCCAAAAGGCCTTTTTAAATGTTGTCTTTTCTTTAGGCCCATCAATGGTGGTCAGGATTGTCCTGGTGTTAATTTTGAGTACCAGCTTTGTAACACAGAAGAATGCCAAAAACACTTTGAGGACTTCAGAGCACAACAGTGTCAACAGCGAAACTCCCACTTTGAATACCAGAATGCCAAACATCACTGGTTGCCGTATGAACATCCTGAGCGTGAGTAGCCTCCTGCTCTTCTTCCTGCTGTGTAGATGGTTACGCAGGTTTTAAACGTTGCCAACACCAATTCCGTGGACTCTTGATCCCTACTTGGTAACTTAGGAAACTTGGCGCTTATAGGAATCAGTCCTCCTGGGTTTCTAAGAATAAGGCTAAAGTACCCTTTCTCTAAAGAGGTAAGAATTGTGCAATAGTTCCTGGCGAGCAGCACTATCACCACCAACGGTGAAAAGACCAGTGGAAAGGAACGCCTGGGAGATATGTTGGAATTCCTGATTCAACCCAAATCCCTCTACTAGGAAATACTTCTGGAATATTGTGATCTTTCCTTTCTGGGAAAAATGTAGTTCTTTGACAATTGAGCCAGGACCAAGAGAAAGATCATTATTTACTAACAAAAGATATCTTATAACCTTTTACTTTTGTATTATACACTAAGTTAAAATACATTTGGAAATTATCTTTTAATGTTTCACTTGTTACTTTTTAATTTTTGGTTAAATATGTCCAAGTGGCAACTTTTTGCCATACTTCTTATTTGAGTGAATGAAAGGAAATAGTTATATGATTACATACACTATTGGGTTCAGTTCAAATCCATTTTAAAGGAAAGAGGAATACACGTAGGAATTCAAAGTTGAATTGTATTTTGTGTCTATTTTGGTAAAGTGAGTTGCATCCTGTAAGAGGCAAACACTGTTAGGTGATGGAGTCAAATCAGAGACAGTCTTTCAGTGCTCTAATATTACGAAAACTAAGCTGGCTTTGAATTAAAATTTATTTAAGAGCTACTATGGTGAGATCTAGGGTTGCCTGGGGCAGTTCCAGTTTATACCTGTTGTTCCTGTTCAGTTATTACTAGAGCCCCTTTTCCAGTTTAGATGACAAATTATACGATCTCCTTGGCTAAAACAAATATGTCAAATGTACACACTTTCCTCCTTATTCCTTATTTTGTTTATATAGTATTCCTTTTGTTTTCAAGAAATCACATTGAAACCTAATATTTAAAAACAGAAACTATCCTGTGCAAACATTCCATTTCGTATCGTTTTATTTCATTTCATTCATTTCAATAGTTAATTTTATCCTCCATCTTATGCAGCCAAGAAAAGATGCCACCTTTACTGTCAGTCCAAGGAGACTGGAGACATCGCTTACATGAAACAACTGGTGCATGATGGAACGCACTGTTCTTACAAAGATCCGTATAGCATATGTGTGCGAGGAGAGTGTGTGGTGAGTTACAATTGCTTCCCCAAAGGCTTTCTACATTTACTATGTCTTATCCGTGAAATCACATTACAATAAGAGTCTGAGTAGTTCAGTAGGTAAAATAAATTTGGGAGACTTTATACTTTCTCAAATCAAACTTTGGTCACCAGTAGAATCAAGGTTTAAATAATTTTCCTAATTTCCAGCCAAATGCCTTTTCTAAGTAACTCTGAGGCCTCTAAGTTGGCAATACGAATTGGGAATAATGCATTTGCTTTGGACATTTTAGTAGTGATCTACTATTAAAATTCCAGGTCTTTTTAAAAATAATCAGTGCTAAGTATATTTAATCTTTTGTTGTAAAGATAACAAGACATTTTTTCTCACCTTCCAATCAATTCTAGGATGAAATGCTAAATTTCACATTAGAACAAAAGTAATAGAGAAACAATGTTTTTTTGCTCCATTTAATCTCATGTTAAAAATGCATTTTATTTCTCCTGTTCATAAATTGATATGAAATTATCTTATTAACTGAAACACTGCTCCTAATGTATATTTTCTTTTTACTTCAGCAGAACTAAAGTGTTATATTAATGAGTCTAAACTAATTGAGCTTAGATTTCCCTGAAAGTAGAATATGTCTTGTTCAGCTTCTACCTGCCACACTATCTAGTACATTAAATATATGCGTTGTCTTTATTTTCTCTGCCTCCTTTCATCCCATATTTTTGAGTGCAGTGGTGTATTGCGTATCATGATCCTACAGTGATTTACATTAAGAACGTGCCTTTGTTCAGAAAACCTTCAGTATTTCCGTTTCCTGGGAAAATGGAAATTCTTCCTGGTATTCAAGGTTTTCTGCTGTCTGTTCAATGCAGATTGTCCACTGTTCTTTCCCTATCAAGCAACACTCACCTTCCATTGGTTTAAATATGGGTTTAAATATTGACCTCTGAAGCCGCTTTCCATGAACATACAACATCTCTCTGGCTTTGTCGTAGCTCTTCTGCTCTCCTGAAATGCTTTTCCATTCTGTGTTTCTTTGGTCCCTGTGAAAGTCTTCACCCCTCTTATGAAGTTTTATCTCACATCCTAACCAACTTTTAAAGATTGTACTAATATACAACTCACTATATTATCCATCATCATAAATGTGAGAGCAGCAAGGGGGAAGCACTGTCTTTTTTTTTTTTTTTTTGTCTCAGCATCGGCTACATCTGTGCTCATCACATGTGTGTTTGATGACTATGACAATTTAAAATGGTGTAAATACTTCATTAGATTGGAGGAAACATATTCTTTATTACTTAGAGTACACGCCTTTTGATTTCCCACTAGATTTTTTAAAAAACTGAGGTATTAAAAATCATGACTACAATGGCAGTTTGCTATAAATTGGCTGACTGTGGGCCATGATTGAACAAAGGGTTCATCATTCTCTGGGATGTTGAGCACTACTGGGCACATTGAAATTAGCCACATTTGACATCTTCTCTCTCCAGAAAGTGGGCTGTGATAAAGAAATTGGTTCTAATAAGGTTGAGGATAAGTGTGGTGTCTGTGGAGGAGATAATTCCCACTGCCGAACTGTGAAGGGGACATTTACCAGAACTCCCAGGAAGCTTGGTAAGATGAGATCTCTCATGAATTTAGTATTCTTCTCTGTGATTTGTTCTTTTTGAGGCTGCTTCTTTTAGAAATGCAGCATTTTCTCTGCAAACAACCAAAATTTAGCTGCTCATTTATTGTTGTTCCCATTACCTTTTAAGAAACTTAAACAAAACACTTTGATTGGATTTATACTCCCTAGCATCAGTGATAAAAACAAAAAATACTAAATTTAGAAAACAAACAAATAAAATCAAATATCAATATACTAGCTAGCTAAAATCTGTTTTGTGTTCTTTTACATTTTAAATAAAATGCAGATTGAATTATTAGAACTGATGTTTATTTTGAATTCCTGTTGCCTGTAACTAATTGACCAGGAGTTTAAAAATTACAAACTTTAGATACAACCTTTAAAATATTACATTAGTTTCACTTATTTTATTTTAAAAGTGAACAATTCTATTCTGTTTATAAATCTAGGAATCTAGGATCTATATTTCTCATTTTAAAAAATTTACTTTAAACAAAATTGAGGTTTGACCAAAAACAACCCAAGATGTAATTGCTCATCTCTGTAAATGTTTATGCTTGTTACGTAGTCAGTAACTTGGACTTAGACATACACTGCATGTTCAAAGTTGGAACAAAAAGCTGTCTTCATGCAACAAATATAGGCAAAATTATCCATAGTTGAGTAATATTCATTGGAATTTTCATAAAAGGTTTTTATGCAAACATTTATTACTGAATAATTTCTTGGGTTCGTAACAGTGTGCAGTTATTCAATAAGTATTTATTAGGCAAATGTTTCTGGGAATTTAGCACTTAAAGAGATACTTGATGTGGTGTTTGCTTAACATTTTCATATCTTCCAAAGAGCTGTTGGTATCATATAAAATCATGAAAGTAAAACAAAAAGAAATGTGGTTTACATTAAGCATATTGTTATGATGATAATTTTTCCTTTTATAAAAAAGTAAGCCTTCATCTGAATGATAAAATACTTTGTTTCTTTTTTTACTCCCATTATACCCCAGCTACCTAACTCAAGTTAATCAGCTTTGCTCTTTGATATATTTAAGAAAGCAGAGCTATGAGACTATATTCTAATGTTTTTCTTTTTGCATGTCTTTGCTATTCCTGTGTGATAAATTACCATGTTTTGTACTTTGTTAAGGCAAATATTGCTATTTCTGACTGACTGCATTATTTTATTAAAGCAACTGGAAATATATATGTGTATTATGTTTTAGTGGAATCAAATGTAATTTTCTCCATCTTGTGAAATAATGTACCGTGCTTTCTTTACTGGAGTTACTTTTTAATTTTCTTTTGGATGTAAAATAATTCATTTTGTTTTATTTCCACAGTGAATTTTTGTAAAGAAAAGGTTTTGCCATGTTCATTCATTCTATATATGTATAATGTAAGGTATTGGTAGTGTTTTTCAGATAGCTCAAACATTATGCTAAACTTGGAAATCAAGGCCGAAAGAACATTAGAAAATTTTCATCTGTCATATCAATTCATACCATTCAAAGATAATCTAACATCCATATCTTTGCACTAATGTTGTCGTCATAGTGATTTAATAGACTAATTAACCTTTTCCAACAGGAAAACATTTAAGCAAGAGGTGCCACAAAGAATTGAAGTTGCTGGAAAATGAAATCTGCAAGTATTCAACTTCAAATCATCTATTTAGTCTTACTTTCATGCTCAGTCTTACTTTCATTGACTATTAACAGTTCATTGGCATTATCTATTACAAATGCATTGTGACTTTGGCACACGAAATTACAGAACATATTTTATATCTTGCCTAATAAAATATATGGCTTATGGGATAGTCAATGAAATAACAAGACTTTGATAAACATGAACCCTCAACTAATTAAAGACATTCTGTTTAAGGGAAGACAAGAGGCGCTTTCACTTTACCTAAAGGAGCTCGTAATATTTCTCTAGCTGAAACAAGAGAAGCTAAAAATGTACTGGGTAAGTTGTAGCAAACTGCAGAAAGATGGGCATCCATAAATGGCATCAAGCTGTTTTGCTGTACTTGGCATCTTAGCATGTTCCTTCTAGCCACTGTATACTCAGGCAAACATAGTACGTTTCATGTGTTAGACTTTATCCCTGGATAAAGTGCTGCATACCCTGATCCCAAAAGGACCACTTTATTTAGTCAGGACACTGATAAATATTGTGGAAAAGGTAAATCTAGTCATATATATTAATGTACATAAACAAATGACAAAAACACTTCTGATTGCATCAATAACTGTGGATAACTGGATTTCTGTCAATACTCTCCATAGACTATGTACTGGATGTTTTATAATGTACAGAAGGTGTAGGTTACATAGTCATCTTATATTCATCTATTTATATGATACTGAGTTATATAACATTTGTTCTAATTGACCTGACTATTGTTTATTTATGTTAACAATATTCATTCTAAATGATTATAATTTTTAGGATGTGATAATATCAACATAATATGTAATATATGGCATTTACAGTAATAGGAATGACAGATTATTTTAAAACCCAAAGTAACTAATTAATCATATTGATTTTTTAATTTCTGGCATAGGAGGTTTTGAGGTTTGAGTGCATATAAAGGCAATATGTAACACAATTTGCACAGATTTCCCAATCAAGTGGTTTAAAATCCATGTTGTAGATTTGTTTAAAATAGTCATGTAAAACTTCCCTAACGCTTTAAAATTAATACTGATCACAAGAAAAATGAAAGCACTGATTTTTCTGTTGTAACTGTTAGAATAAAGAAGGCTTTTAAGTGTAAAAATATTTTAATAATTAGAAGTTTAGCTATCTGTGCTTGCCTCTTAGACCTTTAAAATAACATGTAGGCAGATAACTTACCCCAAAGAGTTCACCACTTAAGTTTCACTAAAAATTGACTCCATTTCAAAGGATGGTTTAGAAAACTGGAACCACACCGAGGGACACAGGAAAGTATAGTATTTGCCTGAATTGTTGTTGACATCATTTGAAGGTCAACGCAAGATAAGTGACTAATAAGTTGGTAACAAGATTAACTTTTTTCCCTCTTTAATGAAAAAAACATTTTCCTCTAATCCCATTTCAGACGCCACAAAAGCTACCAATGCTTTGAAGTTAATTTCTGAAACTGCTTCTTTAAATTTATGGATGCCGTCTTCTGCATGCAGAAGCAGTAAGAATGCAGTACTCAACTAACCATGGTTGTTGCTTTTGTTTTCTTCTTGGCTTCCTACAATATTTGCTACACATGCAAAGGGTACCTTAAGATGTTTGCTATACCCCCTGGGGCTAGACATGTGTTAATCCAAGAAGACGAGGCTTCTCCTCACATTCTTGGTAAGTGTTTCTGTCTGCTGGCTCTGCTTTACTATGCATTGAAACATTGAAATGTCAAAGAAATCGTAAATACAGTTATATGTACATGTACATACATGTGCATACATGTATGTGATTACATATATGTAAGAATCAAAATATATATAAATGAATTAAATGAATATTATTTAGGTGATTTTTGGTCATTTCTCCCAACTATGATACTTGAAAACAAGAAATATTTAAAAAAATAGAGCTTTAATTTTTTTTTTTTTTTTTTTTTTAGAAACTGGGGTTTGTTCCTAATTATATGTGGGAAAAAATCATTTGACAAGCTTATATATTATATATTTTTTGCTCTACAATGGGGGGGTAAGAAAAGAAAGACGTTCGTGAAATGCAGTAACTTAAGGAATATCAGAAAAATTCATCATACTTATATTGACAAATGAGTTCTCATATTTTGATTGATGCAATACTATACATTGCCTTATTTTTTATTGCATTTTACATTCTTTGAAAAGCAACCACAGGTGAATTTTACTAGTCTAATCTGAAATTATTCTAATATCTGACATGTGTCAGGTTTTTGACTGGCACATGTAGATCCATTTGCAGAGCTGATTATAATTTCTACAAGGAGTTTTTTTTTTAAATGAGAAGATTGCATGGAAATGTCACTTTAAAGAGGTTTAAATTTAAAATGTATATACAAGTGTAAACATAGCTTTCCTATTCCTTGACCTATAAGAACACTAAGATAATTTCTGAAACTAAGACATTATGTATTAACTCCATGAAAATTTGTAGCAGGCCGGGCGCGGTGGCTCACGCCTATAATCCCAGCACTTTGGGAGGCCGAGGCGGGTGGATCACGAGGTCAAGAGGTCGAGACCATCCTGGTCAACATGGTGATACCCCGTCTCTACTAAAAAATACAAAAATTAGCTAGGCATGGTGGCACGCGCCTGTAGTCCCAGGTACTTGGGAGGCCGAGGCAGGAGAATTGGTTGAATCCAGGAGGCGGAGGTTGCAACGAGCCGAGATCGCGCCATTGCGCTCCAGCCTGGGTAACAAGAGTGAAACTGTCTCAAAAAAAAAAAAAAAGAAAAGAAAAAAGAAAATTTGTAGCAAATCATTTTATTTCAGTTGTAACTTTAAAAAATGAATTGCTTTATGGTGTTCGTAGAATTTTAAAACACATTTAAATTATATTCACTACTAAATGTCATAATAGTCTAGCAATCAGCTGTAGTTCTCTCTCTAGTATTTAAAATTCCTTATTTTTCATTCTAGAATTCATAGTATTACCCTTGGAAAAATTAGACTAGTTTAAAGCTCAAAAGGAATAAATACATTTAATTAAAATTACTCATCTTTTTACATATTTTCAATAATGGTAGTAACATGAAATTTTGCTTTCTAACTTAACATCATATGCTGATAAATAAGTCCAAAATTTAAAATCCCATTCATTATTTTTTACTCACTAAACCAGCATTTTATTTCACTTTATAATATATAATAAATCTATAATACATTAAGAATTCCATTAGCAATAAGCAGCTTTTTCTAACTATATGAGAGGTAATATGGCTCTGGAATTTTCCAGTCATGAGACTAAACTGTTGGTCTGAAAAATTACTTCAACTATGTTGAGTGACTATAAATATTTTCATCAGTTTTAAAAATATATGCAATAAATAAACCATTATGTTACATGCTATTCTAGCATAAATTGTTTCTGTTAATTATTGAAAAAGTACCTATCATTTTAAAAATATTCCCAGTTTTCTAAGGAAATATATAGGACAAATGATTTAGAAACTATTTACCTCTTTGACGATGTTTTCAAATGGGACTATTTGCAAACATTACTTTTGCCTATGTAACCATCTTGCCATATTTTTGACTAGTTAGTTAGGAATGGTTCTTGAGAGTTTTGAATGCCTAATGAAGACAGTAGGAATAATATCAGAACTAACATCTGTTTTGATTGCTTGCTACTAACAAAGAAACGTGGTCATTGATTTGTAGAAAGGATAGACTTGTGGAGAATTTTCAGCAGGGGATAAAAATAAAATGTATGCCATTTACTCATTTTCCTTCCTTTAGCTATTAAGAACCAGGCTACAGGCCATTATATCTTAAATGGCAAAGGGGAGGAAGCCAAGTCGCGGACCTTCATAGATCTTGGTGTGGAGTGGGATTATAACATTGAAGATGACATTGAAAGTCTTCACACGGACGGACCTTTACATGATCCTGTTATTGTTTTGGTATGTGGCATTACAGGCTCATGGTATACCTGGTTCAGCTTATTTTATAATTAATTTATCTGAAAACATTTTTACCTTGAACATTACATGTACTTTGAACATTGAAAAATAAGTTACTTTTAAAAATAATTCTATTTATCTTCCCCCTACTCTTTGTGCAATATTGTCATGTAATTTACTATACATTGTAAACTGAATAATGCGGCATTCTGATTTTTGACTTCAATAATCAGTTACCTTTTAGAGACAACACTAAAAAAAGTAGGTTTTTGTATTTGCCCACATATTTGGCATTTCAGATGCTTTTCATTCTACTTTGTTTATCTAACATTCCATCTAGTATCATTTACCTTCAGTATAAAGACGTTCCTTTAGCATTTCTTGTGGTGTGGGTGTATTGGCAAGTAATTATCTCAGCTTTCGATGGTCTGAAAATATGTTTATTTCACCCTCAGTTTTGAAGGATATCTTTACTATATATAGAATTTGGGTTGCTAGATTTTTGTTTCTTTTTTTACCTTCTTTCAGTACTGTGTTTTTATGATGTTGCAGCGAGTTCCACGGGTTTGGGGGCTGATCAAAGAAAAGATATGGCCACAAGGTGGCAGTAGCACACACACACTTTATTTGGGTGAGGCCTCAGCAGATTAGCAAGTAGGGCCACTACCCAGAGGAGAGAAAGGCAAGGGAACTTCTGAGGAAGGGAGGGAATCTGAGATGGTTTATGTGCCTAGGTGGTGTCATTTAGCAGCACAGCAGAGAGTCTGGGGGTCAGAGGGCTCCAAGGGAGGTAGCAGCGTGAGGTTCGTATAGCCACAAGGTCTTATTCATATCTAGCAGACGTTGGATGCAATTTCCTAGCGCTGTGCAAAGCAGGCAGTTCCTGAAAGGCTAAAATTCTTCTCCTTTGAGCAGCATTAAAAACAAATGGATGTATACAAGATTGTGTTCGGCAGCAGTGGACTACTGAGCTCTGCCTGCTGTGAAGAAATAACTGTAGGGCCCACCACATACAGGAGCCCTCTTTCACTCATTTACACAGCAATTGTCTTCTAGAATCCATCATATATGAAAAGAAGCCTCATTTATGCTGCACTGCACGGAATGTGTCCATTTTCTCTGACCTCTTTTTAAGATTCTTCTCTTCATCTTTTTGTTTTGTCTTGTTGGTTTAGCAGTTTGACTATGATATACTCAGTGTATGGTGTTCTTTGTATATCTTATGCTTGGGATTCACTGAGAATGTTGGCTTTATAGGTTGACGTTTTTTTACCAAATTTGGGTAAATTTCCCATGATGTCTTCTAGTTATTTGTTTTTCCCAAACCCTCACCCCCACCCCATCTCTCTCTTCTTTACTCCTAGGGCTCATTTAAATCAGTTGAAATTGTTCCACAAGTCTCAGGCTCTGTTCATCCTTTTATAATCTATCTTTTTTAAAATAAATTCTTCAGATTGGATTATTTCTTCTGAGCTCTAAGTTCACTGTTTCTCTTATGTGATCTCCAATCTGTCCTTGAGCCTATCCAGTAAATTTTTCATGTCAGATGGTGCACTTTTCTTTGCTAGAATTTCCATTTTTTTTTTGTAAGTTTCATTTTTCCACTTAAATTTTCATAATACTCGTTACATCTATGTTACCCTTTAAGTTCTGGGTCTTCGTGTTGACTTTTTTTATGGGTCACATTTTCATGCTTCTTACAGTTTTTTTTTCCTGTACACTCAACATTTTTAAAGCTAAATTGTAAGGGTGTCTGGTTTTGTTCTGGCAAGCAGTTAAGTTATTGTCAGATCATCCTGATCCTTTAAGCCTAGTTTTAGTCTTCTTTATGGCTAGTCTATTTCAGTTTTGGCCTTCTTCCCATAGTGTGGCCTTTCTTAACTGAATACCTGAAGTTTTAGTGAGTTCTCTTCATTTGAGCTGGTCGAGAACCCCTGTGACACTCAGGCCTGCCTGTTTTCTGGTATCTCTGTCCCAGCATCAGCAGCCCCTCACTGTGGACCACCTGGTGTCTTGGCCAGGGATACACAGACCAGTCCTCAGTCATGACCCATGTAGATTTCTAGATCATCTCTCTAAGCAGACCCCTCTTCTTTAGTGCCCTGACCTGAAAGTTCCAAACTTTAATCTGTCTCCTCAGCTCGGTGAGATGGCTGGGCTGAGCTTGGGCCCCCCAACCTGTGTGAGGGTCCAGACCTTGCTCGTTTCTCTTCTTACAAGGATAAGTGTCCTTTGTCATGTTATCCACTGTCTAAAAAAAAGTTTCTGCACATATTTTGTCCAGTTTTATAGCTTTTAATATCAGGAAGGCAACTCCATGACTCCCTCATGGATGAAAGCAGATGCCATCTACTTGATTTGAAATTTATTGTTAGTTTCTTTTATATCCAGAATTTTCATTTATTGGATTTCCTATACAATATTATACTAATCTAAAATCAAATTACTCCACTCACATTTTAGTCTTTTTTTCCTCTGAAAATTAGTTCCCTTTTGATATAGCTGTTCGAATCTTTTGCCCATTGTTAAAGTTGTTACATTTTCTTTTTGTTGAGTTTTGAGAGCTCTTTGTATATTCAATATAAGTCTTCTGTGAAATACACGATTTGCAAATGTTTTCTTCCATTCCATAGGTTGTCTTTTCATTTTTTTAGTAGTTTCTTTCATGGAGCAAAATATTTTAGCTTTACTGAAGTCCAGTTTATTGGTATTTTCTTTTGTGGATCAAGATTTTGGTGTTATGAAAGTTTTTGTCTAATCCAGCATCAAAACATTTTCTCCTACTTTTTTTGGTATAAGTTCTAGAGCTATGCATTTTACATTTAGGTATATTAATCACTTTGGGTTAATTTTGCATAAAGTGTTAAGGCCTTATTTTTGCCTGTGGATGTCTATATTAGTTATCTATCTATTTTTATAAAACAAATTACCCTCAAACTTGGTGGCTGAACACAAGCAGTATTTATAATTTCTGTGAAACATGTATCTGGACACCACTTAACTATTTCTGACATAGAGTATCTCATGAGTTTGCTGTCACCTGTGGCTATAGTCATCTCAGAGCTTGACTGGGGGTTACTCTGCTTCCAAGCTTAGTCACATTGTTGCTGAAAGGCCTCAGATGATTGTTCCCCAACTTTTCCATGTGGTGGCTAGCAGTTCCTGATTCCTTGCCACCTAAGCCTCTCCATAGGATGCTTATAAGTCCTGACAGTATAGCACTGACTTCCACTAGAGTAGGTGACTCAAGCGAGAGAGAACATAGGACAGTGAAACCAAGACAGAATTTTCAGTCCTTTTCTACCTAATCTTAGACATAGCCACAACGTCCAGTTGTTTTGGCACTATTTGTTAAAAGACTGTCCTTCGTCTATTAAAATACCTTTTCAATTATGTCAAAAATTAATTATTCACATTTATATGTTAACGGAAGTTTTAGATTATTTTAAATATGTGTGACTGGAAGTCAGAAGCTCTACTTCACACAGATGTAATTATATTGTATTCTTTTCTAGCAACATGGGTATCTGGCTTAGAGACCTGATGCTTAACCATCATGATAGATGCTTCAAGGCTTGCCTGCCGATTATCACCTGACCACAGCAAGTGGTGTGGGCTGGAGATACAGGGGGGAGATTTGCAGCAAGGAGAGGAAGGTGTGGACAAGCAATGCTCTATTATTACGACATTTCTTCTCCGTTCTGAGTCCTGGATCATTGTCTGGGGCAGAAGGAATTAGATATCTGGCTAGAGTGTAAGGATTGTTCAAATGGTGCTTGATTTTTAATGCTGTTTTAAAAACAAAGAAAGGAAAAAATAAATAAAAATAAAAGCCAGATAACCAGGTCCTCTGCTCTCACTGGTTTTACTATCACCCCATTTCTCAAACAAAAGATAGTTCTAAAAATTTAGGTTGAGAATACAATGAATAGCATTTCTTCCTTTGCATAAGTAAAATCCTATGAAAGCTACATGAAAATCGATTAATATTTTTAACAGACCACTTTGCCCTGAAAAAAATTAAAAGGGGAGAGACAAACTGAGAAAATATTTGCAACTCTTATGACAAAAAGGGATTATCTTTAGTGTACAGATTAGGAAAGAAAAAATATGTGTACGGCTCCAATAAAAAATAGGACTGACAGTCATGCAATGTACAGTATTCAAAATGTAAGTAATGAACAGTTAAAATCATATTTTCCCCATCCAATTAATGAAGGTGAAAATTATACAATATTTAGTGTCAAATGACCACTTTCCTACACTCTCATTATTAAAATAACAAGTGTTCTAACTGTTTTGGAGGACCAGTCGCCAGTCTATCATACGAACTAGAATGATAAAAAGCATTTGTGACCTTTAGTCTACTAAGAAAAGCCAGAAATCCCCACAAAGGCAGGGAAAATTTCTAATTAATACAAATATTCAAGAGTGACCGCACACTTATTAACAATAATACATAACACTTTTAGAATTAAATACTATGCTGACATTTAAAAGTATGTTTTCTTTTTTTAACATTTTTCGTACAAGTGCAATTCAGCCACATAGATATACTGCACTGTGGCGAAGTCAGGACCTTCAGTGGGTCCGTCACTGGGGCAGCGCTCATTGTACCCACCAAGCAAGTTCCCATTACTCAATTCAACCCACTTCCATTCCTCCCAACCCCTCTGAGTCTCCAATGACCATCATTCCACACTCCAAAAGCATATTTTCAAAGAATATGTACTATCTTGAGAAATGTGCATAACACGTTACATGAAATAAGGCCAGAAAAGTATGTATGTCTGTACACACACACACACACACACACACACACACACACACACACCCGCAAATATCTTGAGCAACTATCACAATAATAAAAGTGACTGGTTTTCTCCATTTAGGTAGAATTATGATTATTTTCTTTATATTTTTTCATAAGATATATTTTCTGGAGCGAATATTGCTATCTTTATCATCATAACAAAACAATTTTCTTTGAAGACAATTTTAAACTGCACTTAAAAAATGGTATAATTTAAGGAAACCTATAGTGAATCTTATAAAGTTACTATTTTTATAATACAAACTCTTACTCTTCAGTATATATATTTAAATACTTTATGTTAAAAGTTTTATAGCTATTTCATCTTAAACAGGTCACATTTGCACTATAGTTGATAGAAATAACATAATTTTTGAAACTCTTTGAAACTTTTCAGTTTTAATATGAGCACTATTCTGACATATTTGTCATTTTACACTCAAAATTTAAAACCCTCAGGTGATTTACATATTGATTTCATGTGTATGCTAGATTATACCTCAAGAGAACAATACCCGCTCTAGCCTGACATATAAGTACATCATCCATGAAGACTCTGTACCTACAATCAACAGCAACAATGTCATCCAGGAAGAATTGGATACTTTTGAGTGGGCTTTGAAGAGCTGGTCTCAGTGTTCCAAACCCTGTGGTGGAGGTAACAACTGAACACATTTATTATATTAAAATGTAATGCAAATAAAAGCCAATCTTGCTTCTACCTTTAGGGCTGTCTCTAATTGAGGCCACAGTCTGAGAAACACCAAACATAGCCACCAAAACATCAACACAAAACGTTTTTACCAGAATCTCAGTATCAGCAAATAATAGGATTCCTTTCATGACAGTGATAGACCTTAAAATCCTCTTGCCCTTTTCTCTCAGGTTCTTTGTTTTGCATTAACTGTCCTGGTACCCTGAATCACTTTATTCTTACCAAACTCCAGAACTCTCCCAAATTCAGTGTACTCTGATCCTCACCTTTCTTCTTCTCTAATTTTACTTTCCATATCTCTCTGCAGTTCTACCAGAGTTAATGAAAGAGCTATTGGTTACATGACTGTGTAACTGACTGTGCCATGCATTTGAAACCAGCTACTATTCTAAATGCTTTTTATATCAATGCATGAATACTCACAATGGCCCATGCGATTGGTACTGTTGCTATCTCTGATTAAGTGGTAGCAAAACTGAAGCACACAGAAGATAATTTCCCAGAGCCCATAGGATTCAGACCCAGGCAACCTGGCTTCTGAACACATGCTCTCACTCCTACACTGTGCTGCCTCCGTTCCCTCTCCAGAGTCCATTAAGCTGGACTCAATGTTTCTCAATTTTTCCCATCATCCATTCCTCGAGATCTAGACAAGTGCTCCATTACCAGTTCTCCCGCCATGGGTAAGAGAAGGCAAGAGGCGGTTACAAAAATGACAGCAGATAATTGAGAACAAAAAAATTGTTTGTATTAGGCAATACTTGTATAAATTATTTATTTTACAATTCTAAGTTCAAGCCTGTATTTCCAAAGTGTTTTCTTGAGGGAGGCATACAATACTTTGAGTTAATTATTTTAGATGCTTATTTAATTCAGATCCTCCCTTCTGCTGTACTCTGAACATTTGCTTGGTCATAATATTTATCAGATATACCTTCTTCATATCTACCACATCTATTCCATCTTCACCAGACTTCAATTACCATTTTAGGAGGGACGATTATTGCAATCGCCTTTTAGCTGGTCAACTAACATTGATATTCTTCTTTTCCTTAAATTACAGGGTAATTTTTATTGAATGAATAAATGAATGGTAAATTATATTATTTCCCAGATTAAAATCCTTCAATCTTCTAATATGTTGTCCTGAAGACACATCACTCTTTTATGTAGCATTCTTGCCAAAAGTAAATAACCTCAATTTTATCATTAGAACACAATTAAACAGGTCCAAATTGTGGAACATTTTATTTTAAAAAAAATGGTTTTTACATTTTAAAAATAGTAATGCCGTAAGACAAAGAGGTTCAGTAATTGTTTCTGATTGATGGAGGCTAAAGACATAACAGTTAAATGCAACATATGATCCTTGATTTGAAAAGTATTGCTACAAATAACATCATTAGGGACAACTGAACATTTTTGAATGGGTCTGTATGTTACATAATAATAGCATTATATCTATGTCAAATGTCCTGATTTTAAGAATTATGTTATAGTTATATAAGAGAATGAACTTCTGAAATCTGCGCTTAAATATTCATTTAGGAGTGAGGGATCAGGATGTCTGCAACTTTCAAATGGTTCAGCAAAATTATATATGTATTTACACACATACACATATATGAAAAAATATAGCAAATGTGGTGATGTAGTCACAAAAAAATCAACCTAGATGCAAGGCATACAAATATTCATTGTTTTTTCCTTACGACTTTTGGATTAGTTTGAATTTTTTTCAAATATATAGACATAATCACAAATATAAAAGTTGATGCTTGAGAGACCCTCAGTAACTCCCTATAACCTTCAAAAATAATATCCAAACAGTTGTTAACACCAAAGGCTTTCAAGATCTGATCCTTCCCTGTCTCCCGCCCTCTTCACATGATACTTCAGCCATCTGAAGAAGCCACAGTTTTCCATATGTTATTTCCTTTGCTTAGAGAATAATTCTGCTTCATTTCTTTTACCCCATACTGTTTTAACTGCAGTATTCTGCTGAAGCAAACTGCTGATCCTCCAAGCTTTCCCCTCCCCTCCTCCAAGTTACAGATCTCTTCCCTCTGTGTTCCTTTGCTGCCCTCTACTGTAAGTTCTTTACGTAGTTTCTAAGAGCCTATGTCCTTAGATATTGTCACAGTGGTTTTCATATCTGTCTCTCACACTAGACTGTGTATATTTAGAGCCTAGTTCTTTAATAAGTTTGCAGTTGGAATATTTATCAAATATATGTTCTGAAAAGGCAAACATTTTTGTTTATTTAATGTTCTCTGGGACCTTCAGCACCTACCGAAGTGACTGGCTAATTGTATACACTCAATACATATTTACTGAATGAATGAATGAATGAATGAATGAATGAGTGAGTGAGTGAATAATCAAGTAACAGCATGAATAAGTGATTAAATCCAAAGAAATTTATTTCCTTTTACAGGTTTCCAGTACACTAAATATGGATGCCGTAGGAAAAGTGATAATAAAATGGTCCATCGCAGCTTCTGTGAAGCCAACAAAAAGCCGAAACCTATTAGACGAATGTGCAATATTCAAGAGTGTACACATCCACTGTAAGCATCTATTTCAACTATCATATCTAGAAGTCAAGATCAGAACTTAACTTCCTTTAGCTCTTTTTAGTTTTTATTTCATTTTCAGTCAAAGCTCTATATATACATGGTTTAAATAGTCAAGTCACTTTACAGGAATTACATAAAGCTGTAGTTCTCTGCCTTTCACCACATTCTTGTTCCTCAAAAAACCACTTTCAACCACTATATTTTGACATTCGATAATTACTTTCTTCCTTCTCTCTATGTAAAATGTTTTTGCTTCTATTCCTTGACTTTTGGGGAGGTAAGGTTAGACATTATACATTGAATTTGCACTGTGAAATCTGAAGATTGTATTATTTTACGATCCCTCCATAAATGCAAAACCTCAGGCCACACTTTTTCCTTCCCTGCTACTTCCAATACTGATCTAACATACCTTTTACTGATTGCAATATGCAGGGTTTATGTTAACATGTATCTCTTTTAATACCTGAGTCACATAGCATTCTGATTATTATGATTCCCTTCTTGTGAAATTGTTTCTTCCAGAATAAATGAATATCTTGATTATATGTATTTGATCTTCTACTACTTTTCCCCAAGTCATTCGCAAACTCTCTCAGTATCAGTCCCCTCTAAATACTAAACATCCAAGTATCCTGTCACTTTAATCTCCATAGACACAGAAGAGTCTTAGAGAACAGAGAGTTCTCTGTGTTCCAGCTCCAGCCTGGACTTTTTACGTAGGGCTTCCTTTCATCATCCTCCTAGGAATTCCCACTACCTTTCTCTTCTGCAGGATTTCCTGTTATTCTAAATTAAAATACATCATCCTTCAGACTAAAAAATATTATTTTCTATTATTTTCTGCACTCAGGTGTTGCTGTTGAAAAGTCAGTTGCCGTTCTGATTCTCAGTGCTTTGTGTGTGACATGTTTTGGTCTGTATTTCAAAGTTTGTAGGACCTTCATTTTATTTCTAGTGTTCTGAAAGGGACTTGGTGCCCATTTTTACACATCATTGTGCTGTGTACTTGTAGAGTTTTTTTTAACTGAAAAATTAAAGAAAATGTTTTTTGGGGTACAATGTAATGTTTTGATGTATGCATACATTGCAGAATGATTAAATCCAGCTAATTCACCTGTCACATGCTAATCATGTTTTTTTGTGGTGCACTCATTTAAAATCTGCTCTCCTAGCAATTTTGAAATACCCATTTCAAAATTATTAACCATAGACACTATGCTGTTTAGTAGAACTCAAAAACATATTTCTTCTAGCTGAAACTTTGTACTCCTTGACCAACATCTCTCCATTTATGCCTTCATCCTCACCCAAGCCCCTAATCACCACCATTCTACTCTTTACTTCTATGAGTTCCACTGCTTTATATTCCAGGTATCAGTGAAGGTCACATGGTATTTGTCTTTCTGTGTCTGATTCATTTCACTTAGCATAACATCCTCCAGGTCCATCTACGTTGTGGTAAATGACACAGACTTTTAAAAATATAAAATGGATAACTTTTATCTCTGGAAGATTTTCTTGTATTTTTTTTTTAATCACCCTATGTTTTTCACTGTTTTTCTTTCTGGGACATTTGTAGCTTGGCTTTTCTCTCCTTTTGTTCACTGTTGCATTTGCTGAATCCTTCATTTCTGCTATCATATTTTTAATATTCAAGAGCCCTGTTTTATCATATCGTTAATATTCAAGTATTTCTTTATCAAGACATTTGATTTTTATTTCACAGGTGCAATATAGTCTTTTATCTCTTTTAGAATATCAAAGATTCATTTCCTGTTTCTAAATTATGTCTTTTGAGTTCTTTTCTTCCATTTCTCTACACCCACCCCACCTCTATCACTGATATTAGAGGATTTCTGTGTGGTGATCCTGGGATGTTCCTACATGTATAAAAATGAAGTGTTTAGAAGGCTGATTAGAAGTTTGCTCTGCAGTTGTAGCTGGTGAGCTGAACTACAGGGTGATCCAACTCAGCCATTTTAAGGCCCTCAATTAATTGTACATTTAGGCCTTTTCTTATAAAATAGATTCCATAGAGCAGAATCAATTTCTTGCCGAGGGAGTGTAAGCTAGTTTAAATGCTGTTCTGGAAATGTTATGTGTATAGGTATCCAAAGCAGTCTCACCATCTTACAGATGGATTTTTACATAATCTTCTGTTTTCACCATGGTCTCCTTCTCTCTTGATCATGGCTATTATAGCCAGTTAAGTCTGGTTTACTTTCTACAGAGGATAAACCTCATGTCTTCTTCTGAGTTGGAGGAGGGTGTATCGCCCTGTATGGATAAGAATCAGGAGTTCTAACTGCTTCCAAACAGACTTGTCATGAGCTCTCCTGCTTTCAATCCTGGCTTCACCCTTGTTTTCACAGCTCACCATTGTATCTGAGGCCTCTAATCCCTCAATATTTCTAAAGTTCTGCAGTGTGAGTCTGTTTGCTCATCACCTTGTACTGCAGAGTTGGACTTCATTCTTCTTAGGTCTGCTGAGTTCGCTGCCATATGACCATCTGTTTTCTAGTTTCCAAAATTATGTTGTTGTGACTTCCTCTCAAATTTCTTTGCCTTTCTAGATTTCTAATATTTTTGTCATTTGCTTTCATTCTTGAGGATCTTAGGAGGGAATGAAGGTAATCAGAAGTACCTATATCTGTGAAGTATAATATTTGTCTTCAAAAGAGAATCATCACTGAGGTCTTCAAAATTGAACAAAATTCCTCAGTCCATGATACATTTTACTGCCAGTTTGACAAGCTAAAGCAGGCTTAAGCTGTGAATACCAAAGACTGCCAAGGTTTTAGCATGGTTATATTTTGGTGCCTCACATACATGGAAAGAAAAAAAATTGTAGAGGGAAAGTAACTTTGGAAAAGGCAAAGTTAATTTTAGCCTGAATTATATACAGACAGATTGCATAACCAGATGGAGTTGATGGTAGCAGCCCTTTGGGGCTTGGTAACCATGTGTAATGGAGAACTGTGTGTAATGTTGTATCCACAGCTGATTTGGGGAGTGCTTGGGACACTGACATTGACACTAGAATTTGGGAATGTCCCCTGGTAAATATTTTAGAAAATGCCTCTGGAAATATTTCTATCAGGTGCATTCATGTGAACAGGTTTTGCCCAGGTCTGATCCACACCATCCTTACCTCTTGTCACATTCTGCAGAGGATAAACCTCACATCTTCTGGGTTGGAAGAGGGCAAATTTTTATGAACTCTATAGAGTTCACTCAAGTTTAAATATTTTAACTGACATGACTGTTTTATTTCTATAGTTGTTGCTATCCTTGAAAATTGCCTTCATGCCTAAATCTAGGAGGAAAACTTTAAGATGAGTTTCAGAAAGCCTCCATAGATCCTCCTTTAGGAAAGGAGAAGGTTTCAGACTCACTGAGAGGCAGAAAAAAATAGTAGAACATTACAAATAAAAGTTTCAGGCTACTATTGTTAAAAAGTTATCATTATATCCATCTTTCTGAAACCACTTCCTGAACTGCAGTGTGCCCCACTGGGTTGCAGGTTATTCAGAGAGCAGAAAAGTCTAGGCTTTGCCATGCGGGCATGTGTATACTATCCATCCCAGAGATAATTTCAATATGAACTCCCTGCACCCACAGCTGGGTCGCAGAAGAGTGGGAACACTGCACCAAAACCTGTGGAAGTTCCGGCTATCAGCTTCGCACCGTGCGCTGCCTTCAGCCACTCCACGATGGCACCAACCGCTCTGTGCACAGCAAGTACTGCGTGGGTGACCGCCCTGAGAGCCGCCGGCCCTGTAACAGAGTGCCCTGCCCGGCCCACTGGAAAACAGGACCCTGGAGTGAGGTAGGTGTGTGAATTCTGTGCATGTGTGTGTAAGCATGTGTAGATATTTTAGTTAGGCTTAAACATCAGTTAGGCTTCATGTGAACTGAGAAACCACTGCATACTTTGTAATTAACTGCAGGTGTTAGGGAAAATTAATGCTTTAAAAGAGTTTGGGCACTTATGTTTAGTTGGTAGGGGGCACACCATGTTTATGTGTTTTGTAACATGGAGAAGAAGTCTGAAAGATGACTATTCTTTGGTCTCATATTTTTGTTGACCTCTCTATCCCTTCAGGATAAATTCCAAACCTCTGATACAGAAGGCAGGGCCAGTCCCACTTGGCACTGCGCTAACTCCTCTTATTCTTCCTTCACTCTAACTCTTTGTCTCAGTTCGGGTAAACTTGCAGTGTTCCAGACCATGCTTGTTTGAGCTTCCTACCTTTCAGCTGACTCAGACTCCCCATCCTCCTATCTAATAATCTCTCCTTCTCGACCAAAGCTCATCTCATAGTCCAAATGACCACCTCGCAGGTGGTACTTTCCCTGGAAGTTCCTCCTCTACACATGAAAGGCAGTAAAACTTAACTTTACCATGCTGTTCATGAGAGTGTTATAACTCTGATCTGTGAATCTATATTTGCCGCTAGTACACACATTTCTCAAAAATAGTATGCCTTCTTTCCTCAGTACTCAGCTAGAGCCTAGCATACCTGTCCAGATGATGTTTGTTAATTGGCGGACTCAATGTTGCATTGTCAGCTATTACCACCTGTCTTAGATATTTCTAAAGACCCAAAATAAGAAATCTTGGGGTTATAGGAGAAGAGTTTATAGGAGGAAAGGGCATCAAAAAGCAGAGAACTAATGAGGAAGTGGAGAGTAGGCCCAGAAAGGAAGAGACAAACGGCTTTAACAGAATACCACAGGTTGGGTAATCTATAAAGAACAAAGGTTTATTTGGCTTATGGTTCTGGAGGCTGCAAAGTCCAAGAGTGTGGCACTGGCACTTGGAAAGGGGGGTCCTGTAGCAGAAGGTATTACGTGGCAAGGAGGCATGCAAGAGAGACACAGAAGATCCTTCTACCAGGAGCCCATTTCTGCAATAACTAACCCATTCCCAAGATGACAGCATTAACCCATGCCCATAGGTCACCTCTGAAAGGTCCCACCTCTTAATGGTCCCGCTCAACATTGTTACAATGGCAGTTAAATTTCAACGTGAGTTTTGGAGGGGACATTCAAACACAGCACGAGTGCAGGTCACCTGCATAGGACCGTGATGATAACTCCTATCAGTCTCAGTAGAAGTCCCTCCTCCACAGAAACTTCCTAGGGTCATTGCATGGAAGTTTCTGAGCTTAGTTTTAGAGGAGTAAATTTTCATTGGAGAAATGAATTAAGAGCATAGAGTAATAGCCGTCTGTAAGAAAGGAGGAGGAGGCCGGGTGTGGTGGCACACGCCTGTAATCACAGCACTTAGGGAGGCCAAGGCAGGTGGATCACAAGATCTGGAGATTGAGATCATTCCTAGCCAACATGGTGAAACCCCATCTCTACTAAGATACAAAAAACTAGCTGGGCATGATGGTGGTACCTGTAGTCCTAGCTACTCAGGAGGTTGAGGCTGGGGAATTGCTTGAACCCAGGAGGCAGAGGGCGCAGTGAGCAGAGATCGTGCCACTGCACTCCAGCCTGGGCAACAGAGTGAGACTCTGTCTCCAAAAAAAAAAGGAAGGAAGAAAGAGTAGGGACTCTCAGTACCATGATTGGGTGGGAGAACAGACATCATCAACACTGTTTTTAGAAACTCCAGAAGATTTTAACATTGTTACTAATCAGGGCTTCTTTCATATGGAATGCTTACTAGGTATCTTGCTATATATACATGTTTCCTTTGCCTTCATTTAGTCCTAAAACAATCTTATAAGGCAGGTATTATTATCCCAGCCTTCCACCAGATTAAGAAGATAAGTCTCATATAGAAAAAACAATGTGCCCAGGCCAGTAAATAATGGAGTCAGAATATAAACTCAGTAGTATCTGTCTTCAAAACCACTGTGCCCCATCACTTAGTGGAGAAAGAACTCCAGATCTGTGTGTCTCTGTCTATGTTATCTACATGGTCTTGGTGGAATAAACGTCTGTAACCACAGCCTTCGTCTCTGCAGTGTTCAGTGACCTGCGGTGAAGGAACGGAGGTGCGGCAGGTCCTCTGCAGGGCTGGGGACCATTGTGATGGTGAAAAGCCAGAGTCGGTCAGAGCCTGTCAACTGCCTCCTTGTAATGGTAGGTGACACCAATTGACTTTACTGCTCTGATGATGTTTTTAACCCTCAAAAAGCAGAATTTCCTTTCAAGAGAAGTTACAGAATTTATATTTGTTTACTGATAAATAACCAAAGGAAAACACCTGTGAAATATTAGCCCAATTCAGCTCTTTAAGATCAGCATTTGAGGTAGTGTCCTACACTTTTTAATTATCATGACCACTACGGCCCTGCCATTTCTGGCTGGTGACATTGGAGTCAGGGCTTTGCCATATATATGTAGCTTCTATCAATTTGTGTTGCTAGTAGGAACTACTTAATTTTTCCTTGTTATATTTAACTATAACATTATATCTTTGTTAAATGGCATAATACTGCAGAAGGTTTTGAAATATTTTACTAAAATTATTCGATTTTGATGTGCCATTAATGTCACTCAACTCTAAATCCATTTCCAATAACTGTCTTTCTATAGAGTAACTTCAAATAGATACTTTGCACATAGGATAAAATTCAGCATTTGCCTGACCTGCCAACTTGCTGTATGGCAAAAGCAGAGTATATTTTCTATATGTAGTCAATTTGCTAGTTTAAAACAGCAAAATGAGGGCCAGGCATTGTGGCTCATGCCTGTAATCCCAGCACTATGGGAGGCCAAGGTGGGTGGATCACCTAAGGCCAGGAGTTTGACACCAGCCTGAACAACATGGTGAAACCCCATTTCTGCTAAAAATACAAACGTTTGCCAGGTGTGGTGGCATATGCCAGTAATTTCAGCTACTTGGGAAGCAGAAGCAGGAGAATCGCTTGAACCCAGGAGGTGGAGATTGCAGTGAGCCAAGATTGCACCACTGCACTCCAGCCTGGGTGGCAGTGAGACTCCTCTGATGAGCTGTCACCTGCTGCCTGGATGTGGCTCACTTTCTGTATGTCGTCAGTCACACATGCTTTCTCGGCCTTACTCTTCCTTCTTGCTCTCCTTCCCTCTCCCTCTCCTAGTCTCCCTGGCTCTACCTCCCGTCATTCTTTTTCCCTCTCATCTCTCTCTCCTCCTGTATCTTCCCTGCTCTCTCTTCTTTATTCCATGTGTCTGTCTCTCTTTTTCTCTTTCTCAGTGTCCTCCCCTCTACCATCTCCCTTTCTCTTTATCCTCCCCTTCCTCTCCCTGTCTCTCCAACTCTGTGTCTGTCTCTGCCTCTCCATCTCTTCCATTGTCTCTTATCTCCTCCATTGTCTTAGTCTGTTCTAACTGTTATAACAAAATACTCGAGACTGGGTAATTTATAAAAACAACAAACAAACAAAAAAATTTTATTATTCAGAGATCCAAGTCTGGAAGTCCAAGATCAAGGCATTAGCAGATTTAGTGTCTGGTGAAGGCTTCCTAGATGGTGCCTTGTTGTTCTGTCTGCATGTCGTGAAAAGGTGCCAGAGAGCTCCCTTGATCCTCTTTTATAAGGCACGAATTCTATTCCAAGAGCTCCACCCTTAAGGACTAGTCACCTCCCAAAGGCCCCACCCTGCTAGTACCATCCCCTTGAGGATTAGGTTTCAACACAGGAATTTTGGGGGCACACATCCAGACCATAGCACCCAGCTTCTTCCAGCCACTTTGTCTCTACTCCTCCATCTTTTACTCCTTGTGTCTGTCTCTTTCTCCTCCTTTCTCTTTCTAGCTCCTCCTATCTCATTTTCTCTCGCCACCCTCATCTGTTTGTCTTATTCTCTCTTCCCTTATATTTTCTCCTCCTCCCTTCTTTTCCTAGCCCAGCCACCCCACTCCATGACAACCTTCCTTTTAAATGCAGTTCTGCTAAATCCATGCCCGTGACAACTTTGAACTGACACACTAGAAGACTCAGGACTAAAGAAGTTGCTTTTTCTTGGCCTCCAACACACTCAACAAAAAGGACATCCACTCAGAGATCCCATCCAAAGGTCATCAACTTCAAAGAACAAAGGTAGGTAAATCCATGAAGATGAGAAGAAACCAGCACAAAAAGGCTGAAGTCTCCAAGAAACAGAATACCTCTTCTCCTCCAAGGGATCACAACTCCTTACCAGCAAGGGAAGAAAACTGGATGGAAAATGAGTTTGAGTTTGATGAATTGGCAGAAGCAGGCTTCAGAAGGTGGGTGATAACAAACATCTCTGGGCTAAAGGAGCATGTTCTAACCCAATGCAAAGGAGCTAAGAACCATGAAGAAAGATTAGACAAAATGCTAATAGAATAACCAGTACAGAGAAGAAAATAAATCCCTTGATGGAGCTGAAAAACACAGCACAAGAACTTCATGAAGAATGTACAAGTATCAACAGCCAAATCAGTCAAGCAGAAGAAAGGATATCAGAGATTGAAGATCAGCTCAATGAAATAAAGTCAAAAGGCAAGATTAGAGAAAAAAAAGAGTGAAAAGAAATCAACAAAGCATCCAAGAAATAAGGGATCATGTGAAAAGACCAAATCTACATTCAATCAGTATACCTGAAAGTGATGAAAAGAATGAAAGCAAATTGGAAAACACTCTTCAAGATATTATTCAGGAGAACTTCCCCAACCTAGCAAGAGAGGGCAATATTCAAATTCTGGAATACAGAGAACACCACAAAGATCCTACTTGAGAAGAGCAACCCAAAACACATAATTGTCAGATTCACCCGGGTTGAAATGAAGGAAAAATTGCTAAGGGCAGACAGAGAGAAAAGTTGGGTTACCCACAAAGGGAAGTCCATCAGACTCACAGTGGATCTCTTGGCAGAAACCATACAAGCTAGAAAAGTGTGGGGTCTAATATTCAACATCCTAAAAGAAGAATTTCCAAACCAGAATTTCATTTCCAGCCAAACTAAGCTTAATAAGTGAAGGAGAAATAAAATCTTTTACAGACAAGCAACTGCTGAGACATTTTATCACCTCCAAGCCTGCCTTACACGAGTTCTGGAAGGAAGCACTCAACATAGAAAAGAACAACCAATACCAGCCACTGCAAAAACATACCAAATTGTAAAGACCATCAATGCTATGAGGAAACTGCATCAACTAATGAGGAAAACAACCAGCAGGCATCAAAATGTCAGGATCAAATTCACACATAACAATTATTAACCTTAAATGTCAATGGGCTAAATGTCCCAATCAAAAAACAGACTGGCAAATTGGATAAAGGGTCAAGACCCATTGGTGTGCTGTATTGAGGAGACCCATCTCATTCACAAAGACACACATAAGCTCAAAATAAAGGGATGGAGAAAGATTTACCAAGCAAGTGGAGAGCAAATAATAATAATAATAATAATAATAATAATAATAATGATAAAGAAAGAAAAAGCAAGGGTCACAATCCTAGTCTCTGATAAAACAGACTTTAAACCAACAAAGATCAAAAGAAACAAGGGCATTACATAATGGCAAAGGGATCAATGCAACAAGAAGAACTAACTATCCTAAATATATACGCACCCAATACAGGAGTGCCCAGATACATAAAGCAAGTTCTTAATTACCTACAAAGAGACTTAGACTCCCACACAATAATACTGGGAGACTTTAACACCCCACTGTCAATATTAGACAGATTAACGAGACAGAAAATCAACAAGTATATCCAGAATTTGAACTCAGATCTAAATCAAGTGGACCTAATAGACATCTACAAAACTTTCCACAATAAATCCACAGAATATACATTCTTCTCAGCACCATTTCACACTTATTCTAAAATTGACCACATAATTGGAAGTAAAACACTCCTCGGGAAATGCAAAAGAACAGAAATCATAACAGTCTCTCAGACCACAGTGCAATCAAATTAGAACTCAGGATTAAGGTGAGTTTTTAATCACGCCAGATATAGGTGATGGGGGGATGGAGGCGGCAAACCACATTGCCATGTTTATACCTATGCAGCAATCCTGCATGTTCTGCACATGTACCCCAGAACCTAAAGTGCAATAAAAATATTTATATTATATGTATATATGTATGTGTGTATATATATATATATATATATATATATATATATATATATGAGAGAGAGAAACTCATTCAAAACCACACAACTACTGGATAAATAATGAAATAAAGGCATAAATAAAGATGTTCTTTGAAACAGTGAAAACAAAGACACAATGTACCAGAATCTCTGGGATACATTTAAAGCAATGTGTAGAGGGAAATTTATAGCACTAAATGCCCACAGGAGAAACAAGAAAAGATCTAAAATCAAAATCCTAAAGTCACAATTAAAAAAAACTAGAGGAGCAAGATCAAACAAATTCAAAAGCCAGCAGAAGACCAGAAAGAACTAAGATCAGAGCAGAACTGAAGGAGATAAAGACTCAAAAAACCCTTCAAAAAAATCAATGAATCCAGGAGCTGGTTTTTAAAAAGATCAACAAAATAGACCACTAGCCAGACTAATAGAGAAGAAAAGAGAGAAGAATCAAATATATGCAATAAAATGATAAAGGGGATATCACCACCAATCCCAAAGAAATACAAACTACCATCAGAGAATACTACAAATGCCTCTATGCAAGTAAACCAGTAAATCTAGAAGAAATGGATAAATTCCTGGACATTTACCCCCTCACAAGACTAAACCAGGAAGAAGTTGAATCCTTGAATAGACCAATAAGAAGGTCTGAAACTGAGGCAGCAACTCATACCCTACCAACCAAAAAAAGTCCAGGACCAGACAGTTCCATAGCCAAATTCTACCAGAGGTACAAAGAGGAACTGCTATCATTCCTTCTGAAACTGCTACAAACAATACAGAAAGAGTGAATCCTCCCTAACTCATTTCATGAGACCAACATCATCCTGATACCAAAACCTGGCAGATACACAACAAAAAAGGAAAATTTCAGGCCAGTATCCATGATGAACATTGATGCAAAAATCCTCAATAAAATACTGGCAAATGAATCCAACAGCATATCAAAAAGCTTATCCATGATGATCAAGTTGGCTTCATCCCTGGGATGCAATGCTGATTCAACATACACAAATCAGTAAACATAATCCATCACATAAACAGAACCAAAGACGAAAACCACATGATTATCTCCATGGATGCAGAGAAGGCCTATAACAAAATTCAAAAGCGCTTGATGCTAAAAACTCCCAATAAACTAGGTATCAATGAAACATATCTTAAAATAATAAGAGCTATTTATGACAAACCCACAGCCAATATCATACTGAATGGGCAAAAACTGGAAGCATTCCCTTTGATAAATGGCAAAAGACAAGGATGCCCTCTCTCACCACTCCTCTTCAACATACTATTGGAAGTTCTGGCCAGGGCAGTCAGTCAAGCAAAAGAAATAACGCATATTCTGTTACGAAAAGAGAAAGTCAAATTGCCTCTATTTACAGACGACATGATTGTATATTTAGAAGACCTATCGTATCAGTCCAAAATCTCCTTAAGCTGATAAGCAACTTCAGCAAAGTCTCAGAATACAAAATCAATGTGAAAAAATCACAAGTATTCCTATACCCCAGTCATAGACAGACAGAGAGTCAAATCCTGAGTAAACTCTCATTCACAATTGCTACAAAGAGAATAAAATACCTAGGAATACAACTTAGAAGGGATGTGAAGGACCTTTTAACCACTGCTCAAGGAAATAAGAGAGAACACAAACAGGTGGAAAAACATTCCATGCTCATGGTTAGGAAGAAACAGTATCATGAAAAATGGCCATATACTGCCCAAAGTAATTTATGGATTCAATGTTATCCCCATAAAGCTACCATTGACTTTCTTCAAAGAATTGAAGAAAACCACCTTAAACTTCATATGGAACCAAAAAAGAGCCTGCATATCCAAGACAATCCTAAGCAAAAAAAAAAAAAAAAAAAAAAAAAAAAAGAAGAAGAAGAAGAAGAAGAAAAGAAATCAAGCCAGAGGCATCATGCTACCTGACTTCAAACTATACTACAAGGCTACAGTAGTCAAAACAGCATGGTACCAGAACCAAAACAGAGATATAGACCAGTGGAAAAGAACAGAGGCCTCAGAAATAATGCCACACATCTACAACCATTTGATCTTTGACAAACCTGACAAAAGGAAGCAATGGGGGAAAGGATTTCCTGTTTAATACATGGTGTTGGGAAAACTGGCTAGCCATATGCAGAAAGCTAAAACTAGATCCCTTCCTTACACCTTATACAAAAATTAACTCCAGATGGATTAAATATTTAAACCTAAGACCTAACACCATAAAACCCCTAGAAGAAAACCAAGGCAATACCATTCAGGACATAGGCATAGGCAAGGACTTCATGACTAAAACACCAAAAGCAATGGCAACCAAAGTGAAAATACACTAATGGGATCTAACTAAACTTAAGAGCATCTGCAGAGCAAAAGAAGCTATCATTAGAGTGAGCCGGCAACCAACAGAATGGGAAAAATTTTTTGCAATTTTCCCATTTCATAAAGGGCTAATATCTAGCATCTACAAGAAACTTAAATTTACAAGTAAAAAGCAAACAACCCCATCAAAAATCGGGCCAAGGACATGGACAGAAACTTCTCAAAAGAAGACATTTATGCAGCCAACAAACATATGAAAAAAAGCTTATCATCACTGGTAACTAGAGAAATGCAAATCAAAACCACACTGAGATACCATCTGATGCCAGTTAGAATGGCAATCATTAAAAAATCAAGAGACAACAGATGTTGGAAAGGATGTGGAGAACTAGGAATGCTTCTACACTGTTGGTAGGAGTGTAAATTAGGCCAACCATTGTGGAAGACAGTGTGGCAATTCCTCAAAGATCTGGAAATAGAAGTATCATGTGACCCGGCAGTCCCATTACTGGGTATATACCCAGAGGATTAGAAATTATTCTACTATAAAGACAAAAGCACATGTATGTTTATTACAGCACTATTTACAATGGCAAAGACTTGAAACCCACCCAAATGCCCATCAGTGATAGACTGGATAAAGAAAATAAGGCACATATACACCATGGAATACTATGCAGCCATCAAAAAGGATGAGTTCATGTCCTTTGCAGGGATATGGATGAAGCTGGAAACCATCATTCTCAGCAAACTGACAAAAGAACAGAAAACCAAACACAGCATGTTCTCACTCATAAGTGGGTGTTAAACAATGAGAACACATGAACACAGGGAGGGGAACATCACACACTGGGGCCTGTCAGGGGGAGGGGGACTAGGGAAGGGATAGCAGGGGGTGGGGGGCTACCGGAGGAATAGCATGAGGAGAAATACCTAATGTAGATGACGGGGTGATGGACGCAGCAAGCCACCATGGCACGTGTATACCTATGTAACAAACCTGCACATTCTGCACATGTACCCCAGAACTTAATGTATAATATAAAACACATTGATTGAATATTGATAGCTGCTGGATGGTGCTTTATTTTTGTCAAGAAAATTGGCAAGGTACTATCTTATCAAATGTTTTAGTTTTTGAAGAAATTTCAGGCTTTAAGTATTTAACACTTGTAAACTATTTCATTACAATTTTTCATTTGAAATATATTACAGCAAGAACATATCGTACCATGAGGGGGAGACATAGGACTTGTATATTTACTGATTTTACTTTGGGAAGTATTGATATATGTAAAAGCTCAATGTACAAGCCAAAACCAAAAGAACACACTTTACTCAGAAGTTTTAACATATATTGTCACCATAATACTTTATTCCTATGTGGTTATTCCTGTTTAGAAGCGACCACTTTGTGAGAAAGCTTTATTGGTCCTGGAGCTGGTATAGCTGTATATTTCTACAGATGTGGCCAATGGTCAGCAAGAATTTACTTGATTCTCCTTCTTTAGCCAGAAGAAATTATTTTTAATGTAACCCAAGGAGCTAATAAGATAGCTTAACTATGTTAGTGATTTCATATCCCTTTTAGTTGTTTTGTTGTTCTGAAATCGAGGCCTAAATGCCAATCCTAAGAGTTCTAAAAGGTCACATATTGCTACTGTATTTCAAGTAAAATAAGTAGTACTTTTTTTCAAACTGCTGTTAATCTCAAACTGCTATTAGAATCAAATGACCTTTTGAGACCATGTGTGAATCTCTTTTCCAGAACCTCTTATAATGATTTGAGGGTGGAGCGAGAAGTCTGAAAAGTTTCCTTAATTTTTAAAAAAATGATTGATTTTTTTTCATGATTTTTTTCCATATTTTGATTGTACTCCTTTTTTGCCTGTAAACTCTTCCCATCTATCAGTAGGCAAATTACCATAAGGTTAATGTATTCCTATTTTCACATTTTTCTCAGAATCTCTCTCCCTTTTGCTCCTCCACACGAAAGTACATTCTGGCCCTAATGAAACCCAGGCATCTGCAATGCCAAAGTGCTCACACTTAGAAATGGGAGACCTTTGTGTTGTACTCCTTCTCTAACTCAGGGAGAACAGGTCATACTTCCAAGCGGGGCCTCCGAACAGGGGAGATAAGGAAAAGGAGTCAGAGGAAAAAGAGGATGAGCTCTAATAAAGTCCTCTCCTCCTAAGTCCTAGAGCCTGACACATATACAAAGAAGACGTTTTCTTATTTTAAGACATAGGTTTTAAGAAAAAGTAATTCACACATGAAGAGAAATTAATATTCAAGGTGAAACCATTAACATAATTCTCAGGCATTCACAACATAATTAGATGACCTATCATACATGAAGTATTCAGACACATTATACTATATAATAGACTTGCACATGTCAAGCACGTAGGAGTCATTTCACAATTTGGGAAGTGGACATAGCATTACAGCTCCAAGTTGGTAATTTTAGTTCTCTCTTGCCAGCTGACTGACTCTCTCTCTGTCTCTCTCTCTCTCGCTCTCGCTCTTTCAAACTTTAGAAAAAGGACTTTTCAATTTTTTGGAAGTCATATAGATGTTTCTTTCTTAGCAATATAGTATTACCCAATAATACACTGTAATTTTAAGTGAGTCTATTACATAAATGCCACAATTGACAGTTCTCTTCATTTATTATTTGGGCATGGATCAGTGTTTCTGCGTTGCACGTCTGCAGGGATGCTACTGTATGCACTGGTTCTGTTATCGGAGAGACATAGGATACATCTTTATTTCATACTGTATACCTCTATGCACAAATTAGCATTTTTATGAGCTTAATATTTGGATTATCTGAAATTCGATTCTTGTAACCTGGAATCAATAAAAATTTAAAGTAATAAAAATAACGTGTACACAGGCAAAATCAAGTATTTTAGAAGTGTTACATTAGCTGTTATCAAGTGTTTTATGAGTTATTACTAAAGTAATATTTTTTAAACATAAAGTGTTACCCATTCAATGAAATTACATTTTACGAGTGTTACTTAGTATCCTTTAAACAGAGAACTGTCAATTCAATAAAATTAAATGTGAGAAATATGAATTATTCCTAAGAAATCTAGCATACTTTGCCCAAAGTTGTGCATTCAAATAACAAATAATCTTAGAATATTTAATGATAAACATGAAACTACTGCATTCAAACTGGGTAATTTTTTAAAAATCAAGATGGTATTTTGATTATTCTTTGAAGAATAACTTAAGATTTGTTTTTACAAGTGTTTAGTATTCATTCTGATTTCACATTTTAAACAAGGTAGGGAGCACCCTCTGAGAAAGTCAAAAATAACATAAAAATCTGAACACAAGGTTAAATAAATTCTCTTTGCCCATTGTAAAGTCAGGTGTATGTTCCTACTTGGAGAAAAAAAACACCCTCTGTGGTCTGAAGACTTCTGGTGGAAATACTAAAATGATCATCATCACAAGTACTTTGTAGATAAAGAGCTACTTATTTTAGTGAATTCATTCTAATGTTGCTATTTTTAATGCAAAAGCTTATGTGGATCACTCCCATAGGCGTCAGATTGCACTTAAATCTTTTTACATTCATAAATTTTTTTTAAGTTTCCCTCCTTTTTAACGTTTATATTCATGTATTAGTTTATTTTCTTTTGATTTTTGCAGATGAGCCATGTTTGGGAGACAAGTCCATATTCTGTCAGATGGAGGTGCTGGCACGATACTGCTCCATACCAGGTTATAACAAGTTATGTTGTGAGTCCTGTAGCAAGCGCAGTAGCACCCTGCCACCACCATACCTTCTAGAAGCTGCTGAAACTCATGACGTCATCTCTAACCCTAGTGACCTCCCTCGATCTCTAGTGATGCCTACATCTTTGGTTCCTTATCATTCAGAGACTCCTGCAGAGAAGAAATCTTTGAGTAGCATTTCTTCAGTGGGCGTTCCAAATGCATATGCTGCTTTCAGGCCAAACAGTAAACCTGATGGTGCTAATTTACCCCAGAGGAATGCTCAGCAAGCAGGAAGTAAGACTGTGAGACTGGTCTCCATATCATCCTCCCCACCCACCAAGAGGGGCCACCTCAATTCATCATCACAAATGGCTGCTGCTTCCTTCCTTGCAGCCAGTGATTCAATAGGTGCTACTTCTCCGGCAAGAACCTCAAAGAAAGACGGACAGATTATTGACAGTGGACGTCCAACAAGATCATCCACCTTAGGAAGATGAGAAAGTGAACCAAAAAGCTTAGAAACCAGAGGAAAACCTGGACAACCTCCCTCTCCCCATGGTGCATATGCTTGTTGAAAGTGGAAATCTCTAAAGATCATCAGCCCATTTTATCTGTAGGTACGTGGAAGAACAGGAAGTGCTGGCTCACTTTCTAGTTGCTTTCATCCTCTTTTTGTTCTGCATTGACTCATTTACCAGAATTCATTGGAAGAAAGCACCAAAGATTATTACAGAAGAAAAATAGGTTGCTAAGTTTGTGTTGGTCACACTCTGAAGCAGAAAGGTGACTGGAACCAATTGTGCATATCAGCTGACTTTTAAAGTTTTAGAAAAATTACAGTAAAAATAAAAGAGATCCAATGGTTTACACTTTAACAAGAAATTTTGGATATGAAGCAAAGAATTCTTAGACTTGTATTCCTATTTATCTATATTAGAAATATTGTATGAGCAAATCTGAAGCTGTTGTGTAAATACTGTATATTGCAGAAATCAGTATTATTTTAAGAGAGGTGTTCTCAAATGATTGTTTACTATATTACATTTCTGGATGTTCTAGGTGCCTGTCATTGAGTATTGCCTTGTTTGACATTCCATAGGTTGATTTTCAAAGCAGACTTATTACAAAAGATAAAAGTTAGAATTACTTACAGCTACTGACAATATAAAGGGTTTTGATGAATCAACAATGTGATATATAAATTATAGAGAAAGAAAAAAACCAAAAGCTATAGATATACAGATCTCAGCTTACCTATTGCCTTCTATACTTATAATTTAAAGGAGTGGTGTTTTACGACACTTGTGGTCACAGGGATCAAAGAATAGTAAATGAACCTATGTAAGACAAAACTGAAATCTTCTTACCAGGACCTCAGTAGGCACCATTGAGGTGTCCTTTGTTTTTGTGTGTACGTGGTTTTTTTTTTTTTTAATTTTCCCGTTGTTGACAGATACAAACAGTTATACTCAATGTACTGTAATAATCATAAAGAAACAAGTTTTGGGATAACTTATTTGTATGTTGGTAGCTGAGAAAAGTATCATCAGTCTAGAATTGCCATTTGAGTATAGTAGAGGTGTGGGGCTTTGAAGACACGTTCAAGAATGCATTTGATGATGGTTAAGATATTTATTTTCCAGTGGTTCATGTTCAAATGTTCACAACCACAATGCATCTGACTGCAATATTGTGCTAATAATTTATGTCAATGGTCACCTTACTCACAGCAAAGCCAGAAATGCTCTCTCCAGGGAGTAGATGTAAAGTACTTGTACATAGAATTCAGAACCGAAGATATTTATTAAAAGTTGATTTTTTTCTTGATAGTATTTTTATGTACTAAATATTTACACTAATATCAATTACATATTTTGGTAAACTAGAGAGACATAATTAGAGATGCATGCTTTGTTCTGTGCATAGAGAAGACCATTAAGCAAACTACTGCAGCCAACTCAAAAGCTAAAACTGAACAAATCTGATGTTATGCAAACATCTTGCATTTTTAGTAGTTGATATTATGTTGATGACTTGTTCCCCTTCAAGGAAACATTAAATTGTATGGACTCAGCTAGCTGTTCAATGAAATTGTGAATTAGAAACATTTATAAATGTTTTGGAAAGAGATAAATGCTTTATGAATTACACATAAATGAGAGGAAATAGATAAGTGTTATCAGCATAATGATTTTGACTTCAGTACCTGAGCTGTCTAAAAATATATTATGCAAACTAAAATGTACATATATTAACCTCTCAAAGGATAGAATATGCAAGAACTTTTGCATTTTAATCATTGTAAACTAACAGCTTAACCTGTGACTCTGTACCTCTAAAGAATTGCTGCTACTTGGTGCAAGAATTTTGAAAGTCAAATTAGTCAAATTCCAGATAGTAAAACAATCCCTGAGCCTTAAGTCTCTTTTTTTAATTCCCATAGAATAAAATCTCTCTAGTTTACTCGTGTGTGCATGCATCTCATCCACAGGGGAAGATAAAGATGGTCACACAAACAGTTTCGAAAAAGATGTACATATTCATTATACTTCTGACCTTTGAGCTTTCTTTTCTACTAAGCTAAAAATTCTTTTTATCAAAGTGTACACTACTGATGCTGTTCGTTGTATTGGGAGCACGTAGCAATAAAAATATTAATAAAATGTAGATCTGGCTCTATCTAGATTTTATCATTAGATTCATCATGGGGTAACAGAAACGTGTTATTTCCTCCTACACAGTGAAATAGCATCAAATGTATTTGCTGCTTGTACTTGCATGAAAGACTCTAGTGACTCTCCTTTTTTCACATCAGGGTATATTACAATATTTTTTAAAAGAATAAAACATTATAAAAATAAAAAATAAAAACAAAAATAGGCTGCAGGAGGTGGCTTTTGGTTAAATCTGTCTCAAAACTACGAAGAAGATGAGGAAAATGGCAATCGTGCTGAACGAAATGGGGAGCTTCTGTTTTTAAAATCTGCAACCTCTGAGTGATTTGTAAATAAAAGCGTTCCATCAATTTTGAATCTTCATTACCTGAGAATTGGTGGGAACACATTACTCAAGACTCAGGAGTTTGGGGAGGAAGAAGCCATCACAGTGGAAGGCCTTTTGCTATGGCACAGGGAGATACTATAGTACAGTAGTTCCAGTTTGAACTGCAGAGGCAGGCAGACTCAGGGTTGTCTTCATACCTGAATGGCCTAGGGTAACCTCAGTAAGTTTTCGTTTCCTCATCTGTCAGTGGGAGGTGAAACTGTCATACATTATTGTGTGATTGCCATGAGAAATGAGATGATAGTAATACAGCTGTTAGCATACGGCCTAATACATGATATCTCACAGTAAATATTAAGTATTTATATTAATTCATTGTTCTTGTCCTCATCATGATCATCTTCATTATATAACTGAATCACAGCATTCCTCTAGGTCCACAGCTAGTTTAAATTATGGTCACGATGTCTTGTTAATGGTGGTAAACAACAGGGATCCAGGAATTTAAAGACAAACAATGTAACTTTAAAAATGGGTAGGATGAACTTAGAAATGATTTCCAGTCACTGATTTTGAAGAATTTTCACTAATTATGTCCATTCTCCCTTTGCAAGCAATACATAATAAAACTAAGGTAACTAACATTAATTATGTATTTTCAGGCGGGGCGCAGTGGCTCAAACCTGTAATCCCAGCACTTTGGGAGGCCGAGGCGGGTGGATCACAAGGTCAAGAGATCGAGACCATCCTGGTCAACATGGTGAAACCCCGTCTCTACTAAAAATACAAAAAATTAGCTGGGCATGGTGGCGCGTGCCTGTAATCCCAGCTACTCAGGAGCCTGAGGCAGGAGAATTGCCTGAACCCAGGAGGCGGAGGTTGCGGTGAGCCGAGATTGCGCCATTGCACTCCAGCCTGGGTAACGAGCGAAACTCCGTCTCAAAAAAAAAAAAAAAAAAAAAAAAAAAATTATGTATTTCCGAAAAGGTAATCAATGGTGCAATAATGTATAATGTCCCAAACTATTAGCAGATAAAATATGTTTCTCATCTATTTACATTAATAGACCTTGTAGAAATATTAAACAACGAAAGTCATGATAAATATATTGCTTTTTCTTCATGAAGAACTTACTTAAGGGATATAAAAGAAAAAAATCAATTTAAAAGTGATGAAACATGAATAAACCAAAGAAGACATCATTTGTTGTAGAAGTATTAAAGAAAAAAGGACTGTTAAAACTGCTTAAATGGCCAGACGCAGTGGCTCATGCCTATAATCCCAGCACTTTGGGAGGTTGAGAAGGGCAGATCACCAAGTTCAAGACCAGCCTGGCCAACATGGTGAAACCCTGTCTCTACAAAAATTCAAAAATTAGCTGGGCATTATGGCAGGTGCCTGTGTTCCCAGCTACTCAGGAAGCTGAGGTGGGAGAATCGCTTGAACCCAGGAAGTGGAGGTTACAGTGAGCCAAGATCCTGACATTGCATTCCAGCCTGTGTGACAGCGCAAAATTCCATCTCAAAAATAAACAAAACTGCTTGAAATGCAGTGAAATATAGAAACCACCTTAGGGTGCACAGATATTATCTCAACACATCAACTAATATTAGAAATATTCACTTTGGACCCAGATATGTTGAGAGAGTTCATGTACAGCTAGAGACAAAATTTTAAAATTCACTACAACACTGCCTACTAAAAAAAAGCATAATAAAATAAATTTGGCATAAAAATATAAATTCTAAAAGAAAACAAGGTGCTATAAGTTCTGCAAAATTGTCAGTAAGTTTACCTAAAAATTAAAATGACTTTTTCAACTCTCTTCTTCCCTGGTAAACTGGCAGGTACCTAAATGTTGATCATCTACTTGGTGGCAACAAACTGACGTTACTGCATTAAAACTGTTGCTTGGAAAAGCTGTTTTGCAGCCAATTCATGGTTTCAAGGAAACTGTTTATTTGCTTTCAACCACTGGATTGTTAACAATTAACCTGGGACTGAGTAGTGTTGTTTTTGTTCATTTGTTTAATCTACCCCAAACCCCAAATTAGTCTGTCATGGAAGAGAATGATTATTCACAGCTCCGTGTTATGCACATATCACCAATCTTACTATCCTGTCCATTTGAAACTTAAATAACAAAGCTCTTCTATAAACTGCTATTGAATAAACAAATGGTACAAAAATTACAAATACATTTACACAAAGAACAACTCTTTCAGATGAGACATTTGGAGACTTATACAAGAAGATACTCCACCAGTAGTTCAAGGTAAAAACAAACTTCTCATGGTGGAAGATACAGAACCAGTAGGTCTGCTTTGTATTCCTATAATAAAATGGCAATCTTTCTAAACTTTTCAAGAAGTTAAGATACTCTGGTCAAGAGCATGAGCATTAAAATCAGACTGCTGGTTTACTTCCTGGTTTTAAAGTTAACTAATGGTGACTTGGAGGAGTTACTTAATGTGACTAAGCTTCACTTGTTTTATATGCAAAATAAGGATAACAGTACATCTTCATAAAGCTGTTTGAGCAAAAAAAAAAAAAAAAAATTGAGAATCCTGGAAAAACAATAAACACAGTACCTCACGGTCTAGACATTAAGTGTTCAGTAAAAATTTGCAATTGTTATTTTCTCCAGAATATTTATTTTTAAACATTTTATCTTTTGATGGATAATCAACAAACTTCAAAAGATTCAGTTAGAATATTTTAAGCCAAGGTAACGATTTCCACAAAGTCCCTTCTGCCCAAAAGTATCCCATGTGCCCAAAAGAATGTGGAACACAAGAATAGAAGCAGAGAGTTATATGAACTGCATATATAATGCAACAGGTTTTTCATAATAGGCACCACCTGGCAAATGACTCCAAAGATTAAGCCAACTGTTTTTTCTATGGTGGCATCATGAACTACAAGATTGTCCTCAGACTTGCTGCAACCAAGTCAATCCCCTTCTCTTGATGACAGACTTTCTCTGGGACCTAGAGAAGGGATTCTGGGTCTTATACGCCCAGGGAAGAAGGGCTCAAATATACTCTTTAATTGTAATTGAACGATACACATTTTGTCCCTGGACAAAGAAAATCTATTTCTTCTGTATTCTTCATTATTACCTAGAACTGTGCCCTGCCCACTGTACAAACTTTGTAACTATAATTCTTACTACATTCGGTAAAAACTCTGCTGCTAAAAACAGATTTCTTGGAGTTATGATTGTGATATCCCTTCTGTTTTCAGGCTTTTCCTGTTAACTTATTTGACAGGAGCAGGAACTAGCTACTGTTGACCCAGAAAAGATCTTTAGATATTATCTAGCCTAGCACTCTTCCTTTCGCAGGAATAGGATTAGGACCAAAAGGAGATGTATCCAAAATCTCATTTGTGAATTTGGATACAACTGGAATTAGAAGTGAGATTAGTATTCCAACTTTTAGTTCATTTTTTCTCCCATATCGAGGATCCATCTATTCTGTAAAAATAAGAGACTCCGATGAAAGGGAGTCAGTTATCCCAAGATCAGCAAGTATCTGTGCGATCATCCTAAACAAGAGAGCTGAAGTGTGCATATTGACAAAGAAAATGTGAAGGTCCATGAGTGAAGTACTTTGTACTTCCAAATGAACCTACTGCAACCACCGTATTACCCAGGAATGTATGCAGCTATATGCTAGGGACATCTTCATTTGTATATATTAGAAACTGGGATGAGTTACATTTCTCTAGCCTTTTCAGAAGATCTGTCCAAAATAATGGAATGTATTAAATAATATTCTGGTTTTGGCTGGACGCGGGTGTGGCAACCCTTACTTTTATATCTCAGACGTCACATGGTGTGTGGAGATAGCAACACAGCCTCTAGTGGAATGCCTTAGTGAATTTCCACAACGTTGCTAACATGGAGCTCCAGGTGTCAGAAGCAGCAGCCACTCTGATTCCATCTGCTTTTGCTCTGGATTTCCATGCCCATTAGAAATGCTCTTGAATGATGTGAGTGATCTGGACAAATAGTTTCTTTAGCCATATAGCCAGGTCTATTATTTTCTTCCTTTCCTATTTGTCTTCCTGTCTTGAATCTTTAGTGTTTTCTTACACAGATTTATTAAACATACAAGCAGGCGCAGGTCTGCCTCATCATACAAGGAAGGATCAAACTTTTGCTCGACTCTGCTTCTGCTTCGTGACCTACTTTCTGATCTCCTTTCTTCACCACCAAACTTCTCAAGACACTGACAACTTTCTCTGCCTCTCTCTTTCCCACCCTTACCAGCATTCCCTCTGGGGCCCACTGCAACCTGTATTTTGCCCCAAGCACACAACAGAAGCAGCACTGTCAAAAGTCATTCCTAACTGCTCCTTCTCACTCGGAAAATTCATGGATTCAACAATATTTTATTGCGTGCTGATTGTGTGCCAGGCAGCATTCTAGGTGCTTAGAATACAGTAGTGAGAGAATAATGAAAATTCCTGCTATCCTCTTAGACCATACATTGTAGTGGAGGAAATACTGCAAACGATCATCATGCATGGCTTTGTTACAAGCATGTTAAAAAGTGATCAGGAAGAGTATAGTGCAGTGCTGAGCAGAATAGTGGTAGAAATGCTTTAAAGAGTGAAAACAGGAAAACCTTGAAGTAAGAAAATTATCTCTACAATCTCTGGGGAAGAACATTCCAGGAGAAAAGGAGCATCCAGTGCAAAGGTCCTAAAGTGGAATATGTCTGGCAAGTACAAGGAACAGCAACAAGGACAGTGAAGTGAGTATGAGTGTTTGATGGGGTGAGTAAGAGAACACAAAACAGAAGCAAGAGGTGAGAAATCACACAGAATCTCGTGGCCTTTATTTGTCCCAGGTGCTCTCCAGCACCACGTGGCCGTGGTGAAAAGAACCCAGGATTTGGTCTCATGCAACTTGGATTTAAATCCTGGCTTCCATTAATGAACTGTAGGACTTTTCTCCTTAGTGCATAGTTTCGTCATCTACAAAGTTGAATGAAAGTATGATCTGACAGACTTCTAGTGTGAATCAAATGAGCTCACGCACCTAAAAATGTATTTTAAGGATACAATTGTTTTTATTTTAAATAAATATTTTTATATTACAGATTTTGCCATTATACAGTATTATGTAATTTATATGTCAGATGGGACTTTGTAGGACATCCAAGGAAACACTCTGTGACCCCTCGTTCTCAGTCCCACTGGCTGGCTCCTCCATCTTTCATGATCGCTTATAAAGTTAATTCTAAATCTCCATGTGTAAGCCTTCCATCTATACCAAACCACAAACACATATTTGCCGAACATCTTACCTCTGCCATCACAGCAGTACTTCAGCATTTCTAAAAACCAAGTGATTACAACCCTTCCAAGAAACCTAGTTCTTTCTCCTATGTTCTGTGTTCCTCATTAAACTCAGCCTTGCCGAGAACCAGCTGTACTTTTTCACTATCATCCTTCTCTTTGTCTTTTACTCTGTGTATATAATCAACTCCCTTGTCCTTGTCCTGTTTATTTCACTTCTAAAATGTCTCTTGCATCTGTTCCCTCTTTTTTGGCCCTGTTGTCTCTGCCTAGTTCACATGAGGCTTTGTCTGGAACTATCATAATTGCCTTCTAATTGTCTCCCTTTCTTTGGGGTCTTACTCACAAATCTCATCCTAGATGTTTCTGTTTTTTTTTTTTGTTTTGTTTTGTTTTTTTAAATCCTTGTCCCATATCCTCTAAAGCCCCTATAACAGGTGTCCCCAGACTACGGCCCGCGGGCCACATGCGGCCCCCTGAGGCCATTTATCCGGCCCCCGCCGCACTTCAGGAAGGGGCACCTCTTTCATTGGTGGTCAGTGAGAGGAGCACAGTATGTGGTGGCCCTCCAACAGTCTCAGGGACAGTGAACTGGCCCCCTGTGTAAAAAGTTTGGGGATACCTGCCGTACAAAATGAATTCCTTTATCCTCTACTATCCTTGTGAATTTGGTTTTAGAGAAAAGAAAGGGCAATTTCTCTATCTTTGTATGCCGAGTCTTGCACTCTTAGTAGATATTTGTTGAATAAGCAAACAAATAATTTCTTACCCATTCATCACAATAGACCCAGCTTTCTTTCATCTCCTGTTGTTTTCACTTACTTTTCCATAAGAAGAAAGTAGATTTGGCCAAGGACAACTAGCTTGTAAACTCCCATTGAGGTTATTTCCAAGAGGCAAACTATTAATAAGATAGTTAAGAAACCTAGTTCCTATATTACACGGAAGCTTACAGCCTTTACTTTGATCACATTATTAGATTTCTTAAACTACTAGATGAAAAAGAAAAGAATCTATACTGCTATAGTCACTTACATATGGCTAGAGTCAGGGTGATTGGAAGAGAAACGATTTAAAGTTTATATTGTAGCCTGGCAGAAATTTCCAAATGCTGCAAGAAAGTGTAGTGATCTTATCTAGTCTCCTGTCTTTAAATACTTTCTATTGGCTGAAAACTCCCAAATGTAGTTCTCTAGCCCATATGTTCCCCTGAATTCCAAACTCATATTTATAACTACCTACTTGACATTTCTAGTTGAATGACTAGTAGAAATTTAGCCTAAGAAGTCCAAATTTGGACTCCTGCTTTTTCCACTTTACTGGCCTGGTCCTCAACCTGTTTCATCCAGAATTTTCCTTTCTTCCAGCATCTCAGAATCAAACCATAGAGTTACCCATGAATCTTTGTGCTAGTTTTCCATTGTTGCTGTAAGAAATCACCATAAACTTTGTGGCTGAAACAATACAAGTATTATCTTACAGTTCTGTGGGTCTGACACAGGTCGTACTGGGCTAAAAATTAAAGTGTCAGCAAGGTTTTGTTCTCTTCTGGAGGCTCCAGTGGAGAATTCATTTCTTTGTTTTTTCTGGGTTCTAGTAGCTTCCCATATTCCTTGGCTTGTGGCCCCTTCGTTTTGACACAATTTCTACTCGAATCATCTGACTAAATGTCAATGCACTGTGTCTCTTAACTACATAGGTACCTAAAGAAAAGATTTATGCATTCACACACATAACCCCTATATAACATACAACCTTTAAAGGCAGAGACATTTAATAGAAGAAATGGCACACATATTTGTCATTATGTACAGGGAAACAATTAGACACCCAACTTTGGCATTCATGGAAGGAATCATGATTATGAATTGTATGACTGAACTGAAGCTGATGTTTCTAGTAGAGCCTCTCTGAAGAACAGTGTAAAGCCATGCCCATTGACTTTTCCATTTGAATCAGTAATTAACAGTTATAATGTAAAACATTTACCTTTCCAAGTCAGATGTGCCATGTGAATATTCTTAATTGAAAAGGAAAATAAAATCTTTCCAAGGTACTCTTAGAGTTAGCTTAGCACTTTGTTATTCAAAAATATTCTCATTAAATTTAACAGGCATTCCTTAGAGTTTATTCCTTCATTATTTCATGAATATATTTTGAGCTTTAAGAATATATTGGATAGTTTATAAGCCTATGAAAAGATTTCAAAGTTTCTAATAATATTCTAAGCTTGGCAATGAATTAAAACTAAATATAGATTAACTTTTAACACTATAGGTATTAAAAAGCCTTTTTGAAATTCATGATTACCGGCTAGGTGTGGTGGTTCATGCCTGTAATTCCCACACTTCGGGAGGTCGAGGCAGGTGGATCACTTGAGTCCAGGAGTCTGAGATCAGCCTGGCTAACATGGTGAAACCCAATCTGTACTAAAAAATAGAAAAATTAGCCAGGCATGGTGGCATGTACCTTCAGTCCCAGCTACTCAGGTGACTGAGGCACAAGAATTGCTTGGACCTGGGAGGAGGGGGTTGTAGTGAGCTGAGATCCCGCCACTGTACTGCAGCCTGAGTGACAGAGCAAAACTCTGTCTCAAAATAAATGGCAAGGGAAAGAAAGGAGAGGGGAGGGGAAGGGAGGCGAAGGGAGGCAAGGGGAGGCGAGGGGAGGTGAGGGGAGGCGAGGGGAGGCGAGGGGAGGGGCGGAGGAGAGGGGAGATTCATAGTTAAGTTACTCAAAATCCGTAAGTAGCTGATCATAGCTATAATGAGCAATAATCTCTGAAAAAAGCTTTAGAAAACCTGAGGCATGTCTACAAATATTTATTTATGTTTTTGCTTTCTTCACTCTGGGTTCTCTCTGCTACCTACCTATTTCCTATTATGCTGTTTAAAATCCTAAAGTAGCACTTGAAGTACGCCATGGTTCAAAAGACAGTGAAGGTGAATTACAGGTCCAGGAAGTCAGGCATTTTCAGAGTGAACTCTACTGCATTTTCACACACCTCAAGGCCAAATATCGTCTAGCTATTATGCTACATTTAAAAATCTAGGATTTATCCCCCAGGAATGTATGCTTGACATTTGTCTAGATACTCATCATCCAAAGTGTACTGCACAGAACACCTGCATGCTCAACCTCATCTGTGCAGCTTCTCTCCACCTTCTCATCTGTCTGACACCTGCCTCTCCACTGAAAACACTGCTTCTCCCATGTCTCTCAGGTGGGTGCTGGTTACCAGCTTCCACATAGCTTTGTATCACAGGGCCTAGAAGTAGATCAGGTCCTAATATCAATCAGGTCCTAGAAGGACCTCATTGCTGCTGCCAGGTTATTTTAGCCTCCTCTACTACAAAACACCTGCTGTGAATATATACTCCTCCTGCTTCAGTCATCTTTGTACTTCCCCCAAGTGCCCTCTCAACACACTACTATCAGTTCTTGGAGAATGACTCATCATTACTGTCTCCATCTGTACTGCTATAATTCTTGGTGATGTTAATATCCTCACTGACAATTCTTCCCACATCTTGGTCTCTCCATTTTCAGAGCTCCTTACTTCAGTGATCTCACCCTGCGTCTTACTTCAGGCCATGGTCTCTAAGAAGTAGTCTTTTTCCCTGCCTATTTTCTAGCTTCTATGGCTGGTGGTCACCAGCAATCCCTGGCATTCCTTGCTTGCAGATGCATCACTCTAATGTATGCCTGTTTTGACATAGCATTCGCCTGTGTGTTTCTCTGTCTGTGTCTCTGTTTGTCTTCTTACAAAAACAACAATCATTGGATTAGAGCCTACCCTAATACAATATGACCTCATTTTAAGTAATTATGTCTGCAAAGACCCTATTTCCAAATAAAGTCAAATTCTTAGGTTCCAGTGGAATTCTTAGAGAACACTATTAAAATTAGTGCGCCACCAAATCCTTTTTCTCTTCTAGTGTCCTTGAGAAATGATTTCTTCTTTTCCTGGTGATCTAGATTATACCTACTCCCACGTTCTCCAGGGTTCTCTTTTCTCTTGAATCATTAGCCTTTCTTTCTTATCTCTACTATTATCACAGAAATACCTTTTAGTGTCTTTCATACTAAAGATTTACCTGATCCCACATTCTCAGCAACTTTGTCTGCTCATCACTTTATTTTTCTGCTCATCACTTGGTTGCTCTTTATAGACAAACCTCTCAGAAGAATTGCCCACACATTGTCTTCATTTCCCCATTGCTCATCTCTCTTCTTGACTATAGTTGTTTCCAGCCCAATCCTCTTCTTAAATTGATCATGTCAAAAAGGTCCCCAGTGACCTCCTGTATTAGGCAACATTTTTCAGAGAAATAGATTCATTATAAGAAATTGGCTTGCACCATGATGGAAACTGGCAAGTCCAACTGTAGGGTGTTCTGGCAGCCTGGAGATCCAATGCCATACTTTCACATCAACAGCAGTTTGCTATAGAGCCAGGATGGATGAGCCAATGTAGTAGATGAAGGCCAAAGGCAGTCTTTTGGAGAATTCTCTCCTGCTTGAGGAAAGCTGGTCTTTTTGTTCTAGTCAGGCCTTCAACTGAATGAAAGAAGCCCATTTACACTATGAAAGGCAATCTGCTTACCTCAAAGTCCACCAATTTATTCTCATCCAAAAATACTCTCACAGAAACACCCAGAAAAATGTTAGAGCAAATATCTAGACACCCCCTGGCCTAGCCACAACAACACATAACATTAACCATCATGCTGCCATATTGTCTAATCTAATGAATATTTAGCTGCCCTCACATTATGCTTTATGGCAGCAGCATTTCAACGCAGTTCATTGCAATATGAACTATTTCTCTCTTGTTCTTTGTGAAACTGTCCTCCCAGTTCTCTTCTGAAACTATCAGTTGCTCTTTCTTGTTTTCATTTGCTGATTCCTCCTCTTCTGCCCAGCATAAAATGTTCTACAGGCCTACATTCTTGGGTCTGTTACTGTTTCCTGCTATATTCTCCTTCTTGGTAAACTTCTTTTCTATGGCTTCAGGGATTCTCTAGAGGCAGGATGTCAGCTTCATTTTTAACTCCAATTCAGATCATTCGTCTGAGATTCATGCTCACCCGTGTGCAGCTGCCTATCTAACATCTCCACTTGGATAGAAGAACCTCAAACTGAACATGCAATTAGGACTTAACTGCTTCCAAACCTGTCCTCACCAATCAACCTTCCACTTTCTTCCATTGAAATGGTAACACTTCTACCCAGTTACTTAAGTCAGGAAACAGATGCTAAATCAAATTCTTTCCTTCATTCTCATCTTCATACCATATCTATGACATTGGAAAAGCAAAATCTCAGATGTAGCTGTTTAGCTCTACATTCATCACCACAGCTTGGTTTATGTGGCCATCAGCTCTCACCCGAACTATAAGCTGCACTATTTCTAGTCTTGATTGTATTTAACCCATAACAAAGTAATTGTTTAAGATGTGCCCCAGCTTAAGCACATTAATGGTATTCCACTGTAATAAGAATAAAATTCAAACTCATTACTCTAGCTCTATGACCTGACTCCTGGCTATTTAGTCCACCTAGTTTTATTCCACTTCCTCACTTTCAGTACTTTAGCTACAATAATCTTTTATTTCCTAAGGTGCAATGTCTTCCCACCATCTCTGTCTTTGTGTATCCTCTTATTACAGCATAATTTTTTTTTTTTGCATTTCCCCCACTTGTTATGAGAAATGCAGAGGAGAGAACAATCTGTTTGGAGCAGATTTTAAAGTTATTTTAAAAGATTTTTAACAAAAGAATGAAGTCATAAACTAATGGAAGGACAGAATAGAAAAGAGAAAGTATTAGCAGGTAAATGCAAGAACAGGTAAATGCAAGACATGTTGGAAGGAAAAAGGTAGCAATTTATAGAAATCGCAAGTAGCCCCATATGCCTTGAAGTTAGTGATTGTGGATATAGTGAGTCCATTTGGGTCCATTTCTCCCAGGCCCAGTTTTTCAGGAAGCATGTGACACTACCTCTGAATATGGCAGGGCAGAAATCTACTTGGGCATAGATGAAACACTGAGATGTTACCACATCCTCTCAGATCTGGAGGTGAATATGGTTTGCATTTTAAGTCACCTCAGGGATCCCGGAAAGTTTCAGCTAATAAATATAAACTTTAAGTGCATTTTAAGTCACCTCAGGGATCCTGGAAAGTTTCAGCTAATAAATATAAACTTTAAATTGAATTTACCTCTGTATGGTAAACTTGATTCTATTACACAAAAGCCTCTCCTATATATTAGATGAATCCCAGGAACCTATTTTTTTAATATGTCAAGCCTGTTCCTTAGCATACTATTTTCTTGTTAAGTTTATGTCACTTAACTTTATTAGTAGCTTAAAGTGCCTTTTGCTTTCTAAAACATACATTCCATGCCCAAAGTAAAACCTACCAACAAGTAAACAAATATTCTTACTTCTAATGTAAAAACTAAATTAAACTTCCCACACCTAGTGAACACTCTCTAAAAACCAAGTTGCATGTTGTCTTTTTATTGGGGTAGGTTAAGACTTACTGATGCAAAGAGCTGTTAAAGGTGGGGTTCTATTGTAATTCACACATGAGTTCACATAGTTTTTCTCTATTTTCTATTAAGAGACACTACCCATACCAGCATCGCAAAATTTATGAGTTTGATCACATTTTTAGAAGTTTTCTACAAGCTGTTCAGTTTGAATTCTTGAGTTAGTGACTGATGTTCATGTTTCAAGTCCCTTTTTTCCCATTTCAGTATCCTGGCTGATGCTACATAGCCTCTTCCTATATTATTGTCCTCACCCTATTTCACCAACTCCTGTGCCCAATATCCATTCACTGGCTTGGTTCTCTCTTTTTTTTTTTTTTCCAAGCGGTTTAAGCCATAGACTGTTTTAACCTTTTTTTAAAATTTTAAGGTATATAATAGGTGTATATATTTATGGGATACATGAGATATTTTGATACAGGCATACAATGGATATTTATTCACATCAGGGTAAATGGGGGTTTTCATCACCTCAAACATTCATCCTTTCTTTGTGTTACAGACAATCCACTTAAACTCTTTTAGGTATTTTTAAATGTACAATAAATTATTGTTGACTTTAGTCTCCCTGTTGTGCTATCAAATACTAGTTCCCATTCATTCTGCCATGAATCATCCCAACCAGAATGGGACATTGATAACCTATCAAAGCCTTATCAGAAAAGATAAAAGTATAATAAATCAAAATGTATCACACTTAAAAAACTAGTTGCCATACTGATGATGTCTAGTTATTAACAAATGGATTCCTGAATCAAACTGCTTGGAATAAAATCCTAACACCGATTTTCTCACCTGCAAAATGAAGGTAACAACTGTGCCTACTTCTTAGCACTGCATGAAGATAAACCAGATAATACATTTAAAAAATTTTAGCATCATATCAGTGATTGGGTAGACAATAAATTTAGGCATTTTATTTGTCGTTATTTTACTATTATGTTTTCATTCCCTGGCTGATTTTCTTTTTCTTATACTTTTAGTTATTTCAAATCTAGTTTATATTTGCTTACTTATGCCAAATATAAAATGATAAAGAACAGAGAGGTATTACTAATGAATTGAGTAATACTTATTTTAATGTTGATGTGATATAAATTAGAAAATAAACTAACCTTTTTAAAAAAATAATAATGTATAAAAGTTACACTGTATAAGAAGTCTGACCTTATGTTAAGTAACATAAACATGAAAATATTATGCTAAGGAACAGGCTTGGCACATTTTAAAAAATAGGTTAAGCATATTTGTGAAAACTGAGAACTAACTTTGTTTTTCCCATTTTGATAAAAAATAATTAGTAAAGATGTTTCTAATGGCTAGAAGGCAAATATAGACCTTTATATCAATTTTATAGGGATTAGGGGCACTGGATACTAGTGAGCTTCTGACACCATTAAGGCAAAGCTATATGACCAGTCTTATGGCAACTAAGATTGTCAAAAGGAGGACCCATGGCAGGGAGGGAGCACTGCAGCCTCCTCAGTGTGCAAACAAAAACCCATGTGAGCTAATGCAATTCTCATGCTCTGCACACTGGAATTATTCTGATCCACATACCTGATGAACAGTGGAAGAATTCAAAATTACTCATTAAGAACAATCTCATTGATAAGTATGTATAAACAGAAGAGACATAAAACAGAGCTGTTAAATTTAGAAGACAGTAGTGAAAAAAAAAAGAGCGTAGCCAGTAGTACTTCTATTATATTGACTGCCTTCAGCCAACTGCTGTCTTCTTTTTGTTTTTGTTCGTACTTTACGTGTAGCTCAGAGACTCAAAAAAGCATCCACATTTCAATATGTAGGAGAAAAATTAATAAAGCTATATAAGGCAAAGATAACTCTAATCTGTGGCTTGTAAATTACAGGATTTACATGGTTTTTTTTTTTTTTTTTTTGAGACGGAGTTTCGCTCTTGTTACCCAGGCTGGAGTGCAATGGCGCAATCTCGGCTCACTGCAACCTCCGCCTCCTGGGTTCAGGCAATTCTCCTGCCTCAGCCTCCTGAGTAGCTGGGATTACAGGCACGCGCCACCATGCCCAGCTACTTTTTTGTATTTTTAGTAGAGACGGGGTTTCACCATGTTGACCAGGATGGTCTCGATCTCCTGACCTCGTGATCCACCCGCCTCAGCCTCCCAAAGTGCTGGGATTACAGGCTTGAGTCACCACGCCCGGCAGGATTTACATGGTATTTAACCTGAAAAACAAAATAGCTATAGGGCTGGAAATCTAGTATCTGATGCTAGACAAATTGTAGAAATTAATTTTGGCAACATAGGCAAATATTATTAGAACAGAATAATCAGAAATATAGAATATTAGTCCAGCTGTGTCTGTTACAAATGTTGACAGAAATAAGAGACAACAATTATTTTTATCAGTGATAATATTGCAATGATGTAGGGATACAGAGTCCATGAATGATGCTTAGAATGCCACATCTGTTAAAGCTAATTTATTTCTTAACTTAGCCTTTCAAAGCCTTTAAAAGAGTCAAACCTTTCATCATTAGATGATGGTCAACTTCAATTCCAGCTTGAAATCTAAAATTTTATTTAAAAATATCTCAGTTTCAGCTTCAGGAAGTGCTTATTTTCTGCCACATTCATCCACTAGCAATCTAATTAAACTGTATTTCAAAATTTTCTCTGAGAAAATTCTATTTGTCTCTTTTCTTTGCCCATTTGCTCTATTTCTTTCTATCATTATCAATCTGCAAAATTACTAAGCTCAAATGTCGTTGTGAATTCTCAACTAGAGAAGAAAGGGGTGGTAAAGTCTCTCTCCACTTTTAAGATAATATGGTTGTGCTTACACACACATTTAGAGATAAAAATTGAGTCCATTTAATTTAAAACAATTGTAATACACAAGCACGGAAAGCAGAGAATGAGAATAGGTTTGAGGTAATTAAGAAATCTTCCTATCCCAGCACTTTGAGAGGCCAAGGCGGGTGGCTCAAAATTAGCCAGGTTTGGTTCTTCCTACCCATAAGCATGAGTGAATTCCTCACAGAATTAGAAAAAAACTACTTTAGATTTCATATGGAACCAAAAAAGAGCCCACATAGATGAGACAATCCTAAGCAAAAAAATAAATAAATAAAAAGCAAGAGGCATCACGCTACCTGACTTCAAACTATACTACAAGGCTACAGTAATCAAAACAGCGTGGTACTAGTACCAAAACAGAGTTATAGACCAATGGAACAGAGAAGAGGACTCCGAAGTAATGCCACACACGTACAACAATCTGATCTTTGACACACCTGACAAAAACAAGCAATGGGGAAAGGATTACCTATTTAATAAATGGTGTTGGGAAAACTGGCTAGCCATATGCAGAAAGCTGAATCTGGGTCCCGTCCTTTCACTTTATAGAAAAATAAACTCCAGATGTATTAAAGATTTAAACCTAAGACCTAACACCATAAAAACCCTAGAAGAAAACTTAGGCAATACTATTCAGGACTTAGGCATGGATAAAGACTTCATGACTAAAACACCAAAAGCAATGGCAACAAAAGCCAAAATAGGCAAATGCAATCTAATTAAACTAAAGAGCTTATGTACAACAAAGGAAACAATCATTAGAGTGAACTGGCAAACAAAAAAATCGGAAAAACTTTTTGCAATCTACCCATCTGACAAATGGCTGATATCCCAAATATATAAAGAACTTAAGCAAATTTTCAAGAAAAAAAAAAAAAAACCTATCAAAAAGTGAGTGAAGGATATAAACAGACCCTTCTCAAAAAGGATACATTTATGCAGCCAACAAACATATGAAAAAAACCTCATCATCACTGGTCATTAGAGAAATGCAAATCGAAACCACAATGAAATACCATTTCATGCCAGTTAGAATGGGAATCATTAAAAAATCAGGAGACAGCAGATGCTGGAGAGGATGTGGAGAAATAGGAACACTTTTACACTGTTGGTGGGAGTGTAAATTAGGTCAACCATTGTGGAAGACAGTGGGGCAATTCCTCAAGGATCTACAACTAGAAATACCATTTGACCCAGCAATCTTATTACTGGGTATATACCCAAATGATTATAAATCATTCTATTATAAAGACATATGCATATGTATGTTTATTGCAGCACTATTTACAATAGCAAAGACTTGGAACCAACCAAAATGCCCATCAATGATAGACTAGATAAAGAAAATGTGGTACATATATACCATGGAATACTATGCAGCCATAAAAATGATAAGTTCATGTCCTTTGCAGGAACATCAATAGAGCTGGAAATGATCATTCTCAGCAAACTGACACGAGAACAGAAAACCAGACACTGCATGTTGTAACTCATAAGTGGGTGTTGAAAAATTAGAACACATGGACACAGGGAGGGGAACATCACACACCAGGACCTGTCTGGGGCAGTGGGGAAGGGGAAGGATAGCAGGGTATGGGGGCCTAGGGGAGGGATAGCATTAGGACAAATACCTCATGTAGATGATAGGGGAATGGATGCGGCAAGCCACCATGGCACATGTATACCTATTTAATAAACCTGCACATTCTGCACATGTACCCCAGAACTTACAGTATAATAATAACATAAAATTAAATTAAAATCCTCAAAAAAGTAAACATTATTGCATGGTGTTCTAATTCAGGGGTAGTTAACTTTGGTTCCATTAATGGGACTTCAGGCTGTCCATACATCTGCTAAAATTATATGCAAAATATTTTGTGTATGTAGGGATGAATAATTTTGAGAGAGATTTCATTGTATTCATCTATTTAATAAAGGTGTTATGACTCCTTAAAATATTGAAGCCACAATTTTAGAACCTATATAACATTTTAAGCAAGTACAAATCCACACCTGTGTTCATATGTCCACATATACTAATTTGGATGTGATCATTCATTGCATATGCATATGGTGACATACATCACCAGTTTAGAAGTTTTTCTGATTATCTGAGGTAGTTTTTATTTTTCATAGGATATTTTGCTATTTTAAAATTTGAATACACTTCTACAAAAATCTGATTTATTTCATATCTTAAACATCTAAATATGTAAAGAACCATATCAAATGACATGAGCCACCAAAACTAAAGAAAAAGTATAGGAGGACTTTTACTAATTAATTTCAATATGGCATAGTTTTGATAAGTAATTACCAAAGATTATTATAAGTAATTATCTTTGTCTAATTCCTTCAATAAGAAATTTCATAAAGAATTATGTCTAATGGTTGTTTTTTCCTCATCTCCTTCTAATTCTCTTGGGAATATGAGCCAGGAATTTCTGCCAAACTTCTTAAAAGCACCTTCACCCTAAGATTGTCAGAGCAGAAATTACATTATGTACACTAAGCATTAGATGGGTAAATGCCATATGGAAGCTAAAACCTTACTGCCATTTAAATTCATTAATGACCTTCGCCTTGTTCCTGGCATCTAGAACAAGTGAGCATTTTAACCACTACCTTCTGGTCCATGCATTCTCTAATGCAGCCTTTCGTGATGTCTCATTTTCTCCTCTTTATCAGCTATGTTCTTGGCCCCTTGGATTACATCAAAACCACTGCACATGTACATAAACATGTTTAAAATAAATGGAAGTAAGCCGTTATTGTAAGTTTCATTACTTAATACCACCATTTTCAGCTGAATGCCACTATCTTGTTCTTCTATGCTTTCTCTTTGCTTGTTGAAGAATCTTTCTTTTTAAGAAAATAGTCAGACTCCCGAACTGATAATTATATTTTATCTTAGAATCAATATTAAGAAAATTTCATATGCAGAATCACATTTCTAAATGTAAAAATTTATATATATTGACAAAACATGTAAACACATATAATTGCATATAATGTGGCAATATAATGTTGAGATTACCAACAGACTTGCATGCTTCTTAAATAATTCATAAATATTCAAAATGTGACGATTTGCTTTAACTTCTGACTTCACTATTTTGTTTTTGGAACTCTCTAACCTCCAAAATGTTAATTGAGCATAAAAGAGTAATTATAAAGTCCTTCCAGCAAAACTGAGTGTATTAGCTTCATTTATTAATTCATTTATCTTACATATTTTTAAACATTTATTTAGCTGTTCACTAAACACAGCCTGTTATAAATTTTAAAACCAGAAGAGATGAAAAGCAACAGTAGAGTGATTTTTTAAAAGACAGATATGATCACCTCATCTTCCTTTTTTAGTTTCCTCAGTAGCTCTTAACTCCAGGCCTTGGCACATACTGTTCCTTATACTAAGTCTATTTTTTCACCAAACACCACTTTCCACTTCCCTCTTCTAACTCCTGTTTATAATGTAAAATTATCTCAACCTTCTTCTGACTCCACAGTGACTCCTCTTGATATTTCCATTGTTCCCTGTGTAGATTTTCAACTCTGCTTTTAAAGCTGAAATGCCATTTTTATTGCTTCTCTGGATCCCAAATTAAACTGTACAACTTTTTAAGTCATAGGCTTTTTACACTCCAGTGCTAGTTGCTAGGAATGGAAAATAATGAATGAATAAACAAATAGATTGATAGATGAAAGAATGACTGAAGGGGACACAATAACAGAAATAATGGCTGACAGTTTAACATTAGTGGAATAGATGAACAGATAAAATATGAAAATTCCAAATAATCAAAGGATGAATGCTCTTGAAAAAGTAAGAATATGATTCAAATTATAGTCTACTGCTTCTATTTAAAGAGGAGAGAAGCACTCACATTATGAAAGAAGAATTTGGATAAAACTAGAAAATAAATGACAAATTTATTGTTAAATTTCATTCATCTATCTGCAAAATTTATTGCTTTGTACAACAACTTTCATTGAATGTATACAGAATATGAATCTATATGGAGACTTGTTTTGATGCCTGATCTTATGACATTTGCTTGGTATTATATCAGAGTACCAGTGGTATTATTTAATAAAAGAATTTGGGTGGTGAGTGAACTCTTAAAAAAGAAAATGTATTTCTGACAAACTCACAGCCAAAATCATACTGAATGAGCAAAAGCTAGAAGCATTCCAGTTGAAAATCAGCACAAGACAAGAATGCCCATTTTCACCACTCCTATTCAAGTTGGAACAATATTGGAAGTTCTGGGCAGGGCAATCAGTCAAGAAAAAGAAATAAAGGGTATACAATTAGGAAAAGAGGAAGTCAAATTGTCTCTATATGAGGATGACATGATTACATATTTAGAAGACCCCATCATCTCAGCCCAAAATCCCCTTAATCTGATAAGCAAATTCAGCAAAGTCTCAGAATACAAAGTCAATGTGCAAAAATCACAAGCATTCCTATATACCAATAACAGACAAACAGAGAGCCAAATCATGAGTGAACTCCCATTCACAATTGCTACAAAGAGAATAAAATACATAGGAATGCAACTTACAAAGGATGTGAAGGACCTCTTCAAGGAGAACTACAAACCACTGCTCAAGAAAATAAGAGTGGACACAAACAGATGGAGAAACATTTCATGCTCATGGATAGGAAGAATCAATATTGTGAAAATGGCCATATATTTCCCAATGTAATTTATAGATTCAATGCTATCCCCATCAAGCAAGCTATCATTGACTTTCTTCACAGAACTGGAAAAAAACTACATTAAATTTCATATGGAACCAGAAAAGAGCCTGTATAGACAAGATAATACTAAACAAAAAGAACAAAGACATCACACTACCTGACTTAAAACTATACTACAAGGTTACAGTAATAAAAACAGCACGGTACTGGTACCAAAACAGTGATATAGACCACTGGAACAGAACAGAGGCCTTGGAAGCAACACGAACAGACACTTCTCTAAAGGAGACATTTATGCAGCCAAAAAAACATATGAAAAAAATCTCATCATCACTGGTCTTTAGAGAAATGCAAATCAAAACCGCAATGAGAGACTATCTTATGCTAGTTAGAATGACGATCATCAAAAAATCAGGAAACAACAGATGCTGGAGAGGAAGTGGAGAAATAGGAACATATTTACACTGTTGGTGGGAGTGTAAATTAGGTCAACCATTGTGGAAGACAGTGTGGTGATTCCTTAAGGATCTAGAACTAGAAATACTATTTGACCCAGCAATCCCATTACTGGGTACACACCCAAAGGATTATAAATCATTCTACTATGAACACACATGCACACATATGTTTATTGTAGCACTGTTCAGAATAGCAAAGACTTGGAACCAACCCAAGTGCCCATCAATAATAGACTGGATAAAGAAAATGTGGCACATATACACCATAAAATACTATGCAGTCATAAAAATGGTTGAGTTCATGGCCTTTGCAAAGACATGGATGAAGCTAGAAATCGTCATTCTCAGCAAACTGACACAAGAACAGAAAACGAAACACCGCATATTCTCACTCATAAGTGGGTGTTGAATAGTGAGATCACATGAACACAGGGAGGGGAACATTATACACCAGGGCCTGTTGTTGGGGTGGAAGACTAGGGAAGAGATAGGATTAGGAGAAATACCTAATGTAGATGACAGGGTGATGGATGCAGCAAACCACCATGGCATGTGTATACATACGTAACAAACCTGCATCATCTAAACATGTATCCCAGAACTTAAAGTATAATAATAAATTTTTTTAAAAAAAGAAGAAAATGTAATAAAAAATTACTAAGAGATAATTTTGCTAAAAGATATTTTTCTTTCTTTGGCATTGATGTCTTACATGACAAGTGAGCATACTCAGAATACAAATATATGCATCATTCCTTATGTTAAAAGAGTATTATTCACCATGTACTTATGTTTTAGCTTAATATTTGTCAGACTCTATAGCACTTCTGGTACTTTTTTTTTTTTTGATGGAATCTCACTCTGTCACCCAGGCTGGAGTGCAGTGGTGTGATCTTGGCTCCCTGCAACCTCTGCCTCCCGTGCTTAAGCGATCCTCCTGCCTCAGTCCCCTAATAGCCGGAATTACAGGCACCTGCCACCTCACCTGGCTAATTTTTGTATTTTTAGTAGAGACAGAGTTTCATCATGTTGGCCAGGCTGGTCTCAAACTCCTTATCTCAGGTAATCTGCTTGCCTCAGTCTCTCAAAGTGCTGGGATTACAGGCGTGAGGTAAGGAAATGGCCTTTAGGGCCAAATCACCTGTTTTGATTCCTGCTTTACAGCTTACTAGCTTTGTACCCTGGGAAATTTACATCATCAGTCTTGTCACTGTTTATTCATTTGTACTATGTAGATACTGCTAATATATAGTATATTATGACTAATATGCTAATAGGATTGTTACTGTCAAAACATACTGAGCAGTGCCTGCCATACAGCAAGCACTGTATAACCGTGCTGCTATTAATTTAAGGTACATAAAATGCTATCACTGTTCTCATTTAGCATGCTGTATTTATTGAGTTTATTTCTCATAATTTGGTGGAGACATGCATTCAATGGACTGTGCTGTATTTATGCCTAGAAGACCCATATGAAGACTTGCTGACCTTTTGATGCCCTCAGGGAGATAACTCTCCTTTTGAAAACTTCATAGAGGAAACCATCAACTTGCTTGATATTATTAAATTATTGTCTGTTATTTTAAAATTAGAAGGTATACAGAAAAATTTATTATTCTTGAGAAAAATTATTGTAAATACACATGACTTATGTTCTTTTTCTGCAGGGCCCCAAAAGTCTGATTCCCATTTAAGTTCACGTATGCTTCATCATAAGCTACAACTGTCATCTGGCAAGAAGTTGCCTTTTGAAAGGTCACAGATGAGTAATACAAAAGCATATAACTCATTTCTTGTAAAATATTAGATTGCTTTAAATTTGAAGGTAGAACATAGAGCTATCAGCAATTCTTCTGAAAGTGAGTTACAGGTTGCCTTACAATTTCTGATGGCTCATCATTTACACCAAAGAGAACAAGTTAAGGAAGAGAATCCATACAAACACACCACACACACACACACACACACACACACACACACACACACACACACTTTCTCTCTCTCTTTCTCTCTCTTTCATATACTCAGTATAGCAAGTAGATGTGACATGATGATAATGATTATGAAAACATAATTTGAATTTCCCAGAATAGTTTGTAAAATCATTTCTCAAGCATAATCTCAGTTAATCCTCTTTCTAACCATGTGATGAAGGTAACACTTGACAGATTTCTAACTAATTTGTTCATTTACATGACATTCAAAACAGAGTTAACCCAGATGATGAAGACAACATAGATTACTAACCACATATGTTCATTTACATGATATTCAAAGTAGAGTTAATCCAGGTTGTTAAGGTATTGATATACTTTCAATAGCAGGATATGTGGTCTGCACAGTTTTACTTCACCAAGAAATATGAATAAATGGTTACAAATACTTTGAGTGAAGGAAAATGAAAAGACTGGCTCTAATTCTGTAGTGAAAAGTTATGAGATTTTTAAAAAAATGTTTTTATTTTTATTTTACTTTCAGTTCGGGGTACATGTGCAGATCTTGAAGGATTATTGCATAGGTACACACATGCCATGGTGGTTTGCTGTCTCCGTCCCCCCGTCACCTACATCAGGCATTTCTCCCACTGTTATCCCTCCCCAATCTCCCTGCTCCCTGCTGTCCACCCCCTAGCTCCCCACCTCCCAGCAGACCCCAGTGTGTGATGTTCCCCTCCCTGTGGGAAGCATTTCCTTTGAAAACTGGCAACAAACAAGGATGCCCTCTCTCACCACTCCTATTCAATATAGTACTGGAAGTTCTAGCCAGAGAAATCAGGCAAGAAAAAAAAAATAAAAATATTCAATTAGGAAAAGAGGAAGTCAAATTGTCTCTATTTGCAGGTGACATGATTGTATATTTAGAAGACCCGATTATCTCACCCCAAAATCTCCTTAATCTGATAAACAACTTCAGCAAAGTTATGAGATTTTTTTTTTTTTTTTTTTTTGAGACGGAGTTTTGCTCTCGTTACCCAGGCTGGAGTGCAATGGCGCGATCTGGGCTCACCGCAACCTCCGCCTCCTGGGTTTAGGCAATTCTCCTGCCTCAGCCTCCTGAGTAGCTGGGATTACAGACACGCACCACCACGCCCAGCTAATTTTTTGTATTTTTAGTAGAGACGGGGTTTCACCAGGATGACCAGGATGGTCTCGATCTCTCGACCTCGTGATCCACCCGCCTTGGCCTCCCAGAGTGCTGGGATTACAGGCGTGAGCCACCGTGCCCGGCCAGTTATGAGATTTTAAAAGTTAATTATCTCCTAATTGTTATCGGAAGATGAAACCTACTTGAAAATAAACCGAAAGAAATTATGAGATTTTATAAAAATAAAAATAAAGCTATGAGGAAAACAAAGTCTCTGTTATCAAAGAACTTTTATTCTAGTTGTGAGACAAAGAATATGTCGACATGTGTAAAATGTTAAATGTTGAAGAGATGCTGTATAGCTGAGTAAGGAGATAAAGGATAAAGAGAAAAGAAACAGGTTTGAAAAGTGGAAAAATAGACACAAATACGGAAATCAATCTGTCAGAAACATATGATCCTGAAAAATCTGAACATCATTAAAATCAAAAAAGTTGAAACAACATGGCAGTATAATTTTTCATCTGTTGACATAGCAATGACTAAAGTAACTGATACCTCATAATGTTGTCAAGGATATGGGGAGAAAGGCATTGTATTAGTCCATTTTCAACCTGCTAGTAAAGACATACCCGAGAATGGGAAAAAATAATAGATTTAATCAACTCACAGTTCCAAGTGGCTGGGAGGCCTCACAATCATGGTGGAAGGTGAAAGGCAGTTCTTACACATGGCAGTAACAACAGAATGAGGGAGAAGCAAAAGCAGACACCAGTTCTAAAACCATCAGTTCTCATGAGACTTACTCACTATCATGAGCAGTATGGGGGAAACTGCTTGCATGATTCAATTATCTCTCACCGGGTCCTTCCCACAGCAGGTGGGAATTATAGGAGTACAACTGAAGATGAGATTTGGGTGGGAACACAGAACCAAGCCATATCATTCTGCCACTGGCCCATGCCAAATCTCAGGTCCTCACATTTCAAAACCAATCATGCCTTCCCAACAGTCCCCCAAAGTCTTAACTCAAAATCCACAGTCTAAAGTCTTATCAGAGATAAGGCAATTCCCTTCTGCCTATGAGACTATAAAATCAAAAGCAGGTTACTTCGGAGATACAATGGGTGTACAGGCAATGGGTAAATACAGCCATTCCAAATGGGAGAAATTGGCCAAAACAGAGGGGCTATAGTCCCACGTAGGACCCCTTTAGTCACAGCTGGAGTGACTGGAATGCAGGGCACCAAGTCCCTAGACTACGCACAGCAGATGGACCCTGAGCCTTGCCCACAAAATCATTTTGTCTTCCTAGGCCTTCAGGTCTGTGATGGGAGGGACTGCTGCAAATGTCTCTGACATGCCCTGGAGGCATTTTCCTATTGTTATGGTGATTAATATTTGGTTCCTCATTACTTATGCAAATTTCTGCAGCCAGCTTGAGTTTCTCCTCAGAAAATGGGATTTTCTTTTCTATCACATTGTCACACTGTAAATTTTCCCAACTTCAATGCTCTGCTTCCATTATAAAACTGAATGCCTTTATAAGCACCCAAGTCACATCTTGAATGCTTTGCTGCTTGGAATTTTCTTCCACCAGATACCTTAAGTCATCTCTCTCAAGTTCAAAGTTCCACAAATCTCTGGGGCAAACTGCTGCCAGTCTCTGATAAAACATAACAAGAGTTACCCTAGTTTCCAACAAGTATCTCATCTCCATCTGAGACCACCTAAGCTTGGATTTCATTGTCCATATCATTATCAGCATTTTGGTCAAAACCATTCAACAAGTCTCTAGGGAATTCAAAACCTTCCCACATTTTTCTTTCTTCTTCTAAGCCCTCCAAACGGTTCCAACCTCTGCCTGTTACCCAGTTCCAAAACACTTCCACATTTTCAGGTATCTTTTAAGCAGTACTCCACTCTACTGGTACCAATGTACTGTATTAGTCCATTTTCATATTGCTAATAAAGACATCACTAGGCTGGATACAGTGGCTCATGCCTGTAATCCCAGCACTTTGGTAGGCTGAGGTAGATGGATCACCAAATCCCAGCACTTTGGTAGGCTGAGGTAGATGGATCACCTGAGGTCAGGAGTTCTAGACCAGCCTGACCAACATGGTGAAACCCTGTCTCTATCAAAAATACAAAAATTAGCCAGGCTTGATGGTGGTCGCCTATAATCCCAGCTACTCAAGAGGCTGAAGTAGGACAATCACTTGAACCCAGGAGATGGAGGTTGTTGTGAGCCAAGATCATGCTACTGCACTCCAGTCTGGGTGACAGAGTGAGACTCCATCTCAGAAAAAAGAAAAAAAGACATCCTTGAGACTGGTGTGTTGGTCAGTGTTCTCTAGAGGGATAAAATTAGTGGAATACACACACACACACACACACACACACACACACACATATGAAGGGAAATTTATTAAGTATTAACTCACATGATCACAAGGTCTCACAATAGGCCATCTGCAGGCTGAGGAGCAAAAAAGCCAGTCCAATTTCTGTAACTAAAGAACTTGGAGTCCAATGTTCAAGGGCAGGAAGCATCCAGCATGAGAGAAAGACTCGGCCAGTCTCTTCACGTTTTTCTGGCCTGCTTATATTCTAGCTGTGTTGACAGCTGATTAACTTGTGCCCACCCAGATTCAGGGTGGTCCACCTTTCCCAGCATACTGAATCAAAAGTTAATCTCCTTTGGCAACACCCTCACAGACAAACCCAGGATGAATACTTTGTCTCCTTCAATCGGATCAAGTTGACACTCAGTATTAACTATCACAACTTGGAAGAAAAATAGATTTAATGGACTCACAGTTCCATGTGGCTGGGGAGGCCTCAAAATCATGGTGGAAAGTGAAAGGCAGTTCTTACATGGCAGTGGGAAGAGCGAGTGAGGGAGAAGTGAATGTGGCAACCCCTTTATAAAACCATCAGATCTCATGAGACTTATTCACTACCACAAGAACAGTATGGGAATACTAAAACCACCACCATGATTTAATTATCTTCCACAGGTTCTCTCTCACAACACGTCGGAATTATTTATGGGAGTGCAGTTCAAGATGAGATTTGGGTGGGGATACAGAGCCAAACCATATCAAGCAGGAAAACTCACTGCTAGTGGATCTGAGAGCAATTCAAAATACATTGACATTACAAATAAGCACTGTTTTTATCAAAGATTTTCACTTCTTACAATGCCTCCTAGAGAAACAAAATTAAAAAGTATAAAAATACATAGGATGTTCGCTGTAGCAACATATTTATAGCAAAGAATAAAAACAATTCATTTATGTATCAGTAGAGGATTACTTAAATTATGGCAATTTCATTCACTATGTGGCATAGACATTTAAGAAATGTTAATTAAGCACTTAACATAATAAAGCTGGTTTTAATATACTTACATGAAAAGTTTCTGGAATAGTTCACTCTTTAAAAAAGACTGGTAAAGCATAGAAAGATCCTAGTTTTGTGCTAAAAAACAAAACTAAATGTATTGAAAACTAGAGGGTAAAAAGAGTTTTCAATGAACCATGTTGCAGTAATTAGAAATATATATATAGGAGAAAACATATAGAAATGTATATAGGAAAAATTGGATTCCTGTATTATACCGTCAGGTAGATTGAAGACTGAAAGAATCAATTTCCAAAACATATAAAGTTAGTATGAATTAACATCATTATACCCTCAGAATAGTGAATTATTTATTTAGCAGAACACAAGCAGATTGATTACGTTAAAAACTTTTTTTAGGTTAAAAGATCTTCAAAGAAGGCAATGAGACTCAAAACAGCAGAATATTTCTGGAACATATACAAGCTAAACATTTGTTTTCTAGAATAAAGTACTTTCTAAAATCAGTAAGAAAGAGATAACCAGTAAAAACGGAAACGTAGAAAGTTATTTACACACACACACACACACAAATAGTGTATTAGCCCGTTTTCACACTGCTATGAACAACTGTCCAAGACTGGGTAATTTATAAAAGAAAGAAGTTTAATGACTCACAGTTTTGCATGGCTGGGGGAGGCCTCCGGAAACTTAAAATCCTGACAGAAGACATAGGGGAAGCAAGGCACCTTCTTCCCAAGGCGGCAGGAAGGAGAATGAATGCAGGAGGAACTACCAAGCACTTAGAAAACCATCAGATCTCGTGAAAACTCACTATCACGAGAACAGGATGGAGGAAACCATCCCATAATTCAATTACCTCCAGCTGTGGTAACTGAGATACTGCTTTCCTTAATATCTAAGTAATATAATTTAGCTGTGCATTGTTAAAAGGGAAAACAACTAATTGCAAGCTTTGCAGGATCCCTGGAAGAAAGAAAATATATTTTAAAGTAGCAAAACTTACATATTGGCCAAAGCCCGCATTGCATGTATGTACAAGGTTCTTGCATGCATATTCTTCCCGTTTTAAATACATATATATAGGCATCTTTCTATTGATTTTTGAACATCATTATGATTTCTGTTCCACTATGATCCCCAGAATTCCAGAAACTTGTTTTTTTACAATTTAAACTAAAGAATGAGAGTGGTGCCCGGCTTTAAGTTTTCTGAAATTTTCTTTAAATGGTCCAATCTCCAATATTAGATGTAAAATTCCTGTGGCCAGTTATAACCCTTTTCTTTACCTTTACTGCAACATCCAACATGTGAGGGCTTAGAAGACACTTTAAAAAGAGGTTCAGTGAAGACTTGTTAATAAGATTATGAAAGTTTACCACCAAATTCTGAAAGATTAGCATATAACTTTCCCATCTTCTTGATATTATCTTTCCTCAAAATGGATTCATTCTAGAGCACTGTAAAAATGATTATGGACACAAGCACAGATTCAAAATTAAAATGGACTTGAAAGACTATGTACTCTAAGAAAGTTATATTAAAAGAGAGAAAGTATAATGAATGTTGGATTTAGAACTACAACTGCATTTTCTTTGTTCTACTCTTTCTGCTGTCAGCATTTGGATGATCCTACAGTGTCTACAATAATTGTAGTTTAAGATAACGCTTGTTGAAGTGATTTTAAAAATTTTGTGTGAAAGAAGAGGTAAAAATTAAGCTAAATGTTAACATTTGTTAACATTTTAATCTCTTTTTTTCACATAGCATTTTTAACCAATTCAAGCTTCATTTTAAGCTACATTTTAAGCTAAAATTTCTACACACACACACGCATGCACACACACACACACACACACACACACAGTGCAAAAACACTTAGCTAAGTACTTTCCAGAATATTTTCTCTGCTCTGTAGATTTTAATTGGAAAAACTGTAAATGGCCAAATTAATTGAAAAAGAAAGTGCTGGGTAAAACAAAATTAAAGAAATTTCTTAGCTGCAAGACTTCATAGACCCTTTATTATGTTAAAGTGAATTATGACTCTTTAAAAGTACAATGTAGATTAGAATCAAATAGCAATGGAAGTATTGTTCACAGCACCAGAATTTAGAGACTGCGCATTTTTAAATGGTGGTAAACATTTTCAGTTTACCACACAACAAACAAATAGAAGAGTAATTGGAGAGAATATAGAAAAAAGGTTTTTGTTTTTTTTAATAGGCAATATTAAGACATGCTTGAAGGTCAATGGGCTTGATTCAGAAGAAAAGTAAGAAAGAGGAAGAGGTCTAGAATTCAAGTCAAGAAAGTGACTTAGAAAAATTTTGGGATTCTTATTAACCTATAACAAGATGAAAAATAATGTGGGTAAAGATGCATCCAGGTGGATGGTTTTGTTGTTGGGAAGAAGAGTTGTCTCTCATCTGATTGTAATTGTTTTGCTACTTATGAAGAATGAGCAGCAGCTGAATGTGTTGGAAGGTTTTTGGAAAAAAGTTATGAAATTATCATCTACAAGGGTTGGAAAATTAAACTTATTAGTAGGCATGGTAGAATTTTATTAATATAAATGTTTATTCATGATTTGGAGAGATATTTTGAAAGCGGGTCCAATGGCAAGCTTCTTTTATTTTGGACCTTGGTTGATTGGGTGCAGATGTAAAGAATGCAAAATGTTACTGCTGAAATATGGCCAAGAAAGTGGAACAGGAGGAAAGAAGGGGAAAATAAGTTAAACTTTTTGCAATGAAGAGTTAAAATGCTGACCTTAAAATCTATTTGGCAAAATGGGAATTGAGGGCTTGAATGGTGGGGAGAGTCAGTTAAAAACTGGTAGGAATAGATTGAAGATTTCCATTATCATCAAACTGCTACCATAAGGGTACTAGTATAAATGATTCATTATGCTCAGGTAGGTTATCACAGGAGGTAACAAGGTTATATATAACCATATTTCTTATTTTAAATATATATATTTTATTGCATTTTAGGTTTTGGGGTACATGCGAAGAACATGTAAGATTTTTGCATAGGTACATACATGGCAATGTGGTTTGCTGCCTTCCTCCCCATCACCGATATCTGGCATTTATCCCCCTGTTATCCCTCCCCAACTCCCCATCTCCGGTTGTCCCTCCTCTGGTTCCCCCCTACAGATCCTAGTGTGTAGTCCTCCCCTCCCCATGTCCATGTGTTCTCATTGTTCAACACCCACCTATGAGTGAGAACATGCGGTGTTTGATTTTCTGTTCTTGTGTCAGTTTGCTGAAAATGATGGCTTCCAGGTTCATCCATGTCCCTACAAAGGACATGAACTCATCGTTTTATATGGCTGCATAGTATTCCATGGTGTATATGTGCTACATTTTCACTGTCTAGTCTATCATTGATGGACATTTGGCTTTGTTCCAGGTCTTTGCTATTGTAAAGTGTGCCACAATGAATGTATGTGTGCATGTGTCTTTATAATAGAATGATTTATAATCCTTTGGGTATATACCCAGTAATGGGATTGCTGGGTCAAACGGAATTTCTATTTCTAGGTCCTTGAGGAATTGCCACACTGTCTTCCACAATGGTTGAAGTAATTTATACTCCCACCAAGAGTGTAAAAGTATAACCATATTTCTTAAATGCCTTGTCATCTGGACTCAGTCACATTGAGCAAAGTCTGTTAAATTAGGTTTGCCCAAAGCATTGTTATTTTTGGCATTGATAGTTGCATCTTTTGGATAATCTTAAAATCAAGGAGAACCAATTTGGAGTCAACAAATGGTAAAACTATTAAATATTTGGTGGAAATATATAAAAGACTCTTGTACCTGTATTTCCAATACCTGTCTTATTGAAGTGTTAACAAGATCCTTAGTATTTCTAGAAAGCAGGAGATATAAACTGGAAACAAGCTCCACAATACCCATTATCCAGGTGGGTGGTTTTGTTGGGAAGAAGAGTTGGCTCTCACCTGATTGCAGTTGTTTTTCTTCTTCTAAATAATGATCATCAGCTAGATGTATAAGAAGGTTTGCGGAGAAAAGTTATGAAATTATTATCTTCAAGAGTTGGAAAATTAAACTTACTAGTAGGCATGGTAGAATTTTCTCAATGTAAATGTTCATTTGTGATTTGGAGAGATATTTTGAAAGTGCATCTCATTAGCAAAGTTTTATTATTTTGGGTGTTGGTTGATTGGGTGCAGGTTTAGGGAATGCAAATAAGTAATATTGTATTAATATGTGTATTATGTGATTGATATTTTATTAAAGATGAAATTTTTGTTTTGTTTTGGTGAATTAAAACATATTTAAATATAAACATAAATTTCCTCTGGAGTTCACTCCACCAAACTTTCTTGTGGACTTAGGTCTTAAACATTTTTATCTTATAAATGTTTGTTTTTTTTAGGAACTCTGAAGGTTGAACAGAGAATGTACCAACTGATAATTTCAATTATTTTTCTAGTACATAATGACGGACAGATATAGGAGAATATAAAATTAATTATCGAGTATGTCAAACTAAACATATAAAAATAACGAGGAAATTGATCACTTCTGGGAATGTGATTTGATAGATTTCATGGACTTGCTCTATATTTGCTTGTTTTCTGTCAACTGCAAAGACTAAAAATCAAATACCTATGTGTCCTAGAGGAATTGAGACTGTATTAATTTTTTAGAATAGAGGGATTTAAAGAAGAATGAAATAGTATTAGTTGGAAACAATAAAAAGATTCTGAATTTCAGAAAAAGATAAATGTATTGACAATGACTCTCTCTCCTTATCTATAGTTATTTAATGAGTATTTACTTAACATTTTAAGATGTTCCTTAAAGAAGATGCATTTTATGCACATGAAACTTGTTCAAGTATCCTAATATGCTGTGTTTCATTAAGTGTGAAATACATTAACTTAGTTCATTGGCTCTGAGTGAATTTTGTGGCTATTTATATGTCATCATCTCCCTTAGGTAGAGGATAAGGCTGACTAGATTGGATGGTAATGAAGCATTAGGAATTTAATAGACTCATTTATATAAATTGGCAAATTATGCAATGGTTCAAGTAAATCTATGCCACACAAATTTAGAAGTTTATTCTCAGACGTGTCTCTCAATTTGTAAGATACTGCAATTAAGAGTCAGTATGTGGTGGGAACACGATAGTCTTTCTAGTCAGGCAAACTTGGAGTAGAATTCATACTCCATCATTCACGAGACAACTTACTTGAGGCTTTTGAATATCTTTTTCCATATCTTTAAAATGAATATGATTATATATACTTTACAGTCCTTGTGTGAGAATTAAATGAGATACTATAGAAAAAGGGCCTTGCTGAGTTCCATTTAGGTCTTTCACTGTATGTTAACTGGTCCTGAGCAGTCAGAATAGGTTCAGCCATAGTAATAAATCCTTATAGTACTTAATATGTCTCACAAATAAGTTGTTAATTATAAATAGCAAATTCAAATAATTATTCTGACATGAAGAATTCCACAGTAATATGGAGTAATTATATATACTTATGAAAAGCTTATTAATTATTGATTTTTCTTAAATTATTTATATTTCTTTCTCTAAAATGTACAGGTTTCCACTAAACCAATAAAGGGTTTAGCTTCAACTTTTGCTTCCTACTGTTGAATGACATCTTTCAAAGGATTTGGTCCTGAAAACTTGATTGTTATATTAGACTTGTCCATTAGATAGCGCTGTGATTTATTCATTTTTTAATATTATCACTTACTAAATTCCCAAGGCACCCGAGTCATGGTTACCCTCATTACCCACCTGAACTGTGAAATAACCTCTTAAGTGTTCTCTTGACAATCCGCATTCAACAACTCAGTTAGTGATTCTCTTAAACCTCAGATCAGAATACTATTTTCTTCCCATTTAAATTATATCAACTACTTCTCATTGCATTTAGAATGAAATCTCCCAGTATGGCCTGCAAAGACCTCCATGGTCTGGTCCTACCTAACTTCACAAGTTTATCTGGATCCATTCCTCCTATCCCTCACTATTTTTCTGCCACCAGTGTGTTTTTTCAGTTCCTACAACCTAGTGAAATCTCTCATACCACAGGGCCATGGCTATGTTGTTTTCTGTCTGAAATGATCATTCTTGGGTTCTTTAAATAATTATTTCCTTCTCAGACTTTAGTTCTCAGCATGAAAAATGTTATCTCTACTGAAAGGTCTTTCTTATTACCACATCTAAATGAGGTCTCCTCACCCTTTCCTTATTATATGATTCTACCTGATACTTTTATGTTAGTTTATTTTGTTGTTGTCTTGTGTTTTATTTTTGTTACTTATAGGTGTTACACACTAGAATATATTCTACAAGAAGGCAGGACTACACCTATCTTGTTCACCTTTGTATTTCCAACGCTGAATTGTCAAATTACCTGGGTGGTGGGTGACGGATATATAAGTTCGTGTGCAGTGGGAGACAGGGACACTGATGATATAGAAACAAAGAAGCTAGTCCCTATTAACTGTGATTGCAAAAACTACATTCAGGTGCTGGTTTGGATAGAAGAAACAATTCCAGGTTTGTTGACACTAAGGAATCTCTTACCAATCCAATTTATTATTTCTATATTCTAGAAAATTTATTCTACACCTAAGTACGTTCCATGTTTAATGAAGAAATAAATTGACCAGATAATATTTCATTTGAGTCTATATTTCTCACCTAATGTTCTGATGGTCTCAATAATCTAGTGTTTATTAAGAGAGCTTGAATCTGTTTGTAGCTTCATATTCTCTGGGAAAACAACCCAAATTTTCCAATCCTCTTCTATCCTACTTCCTACTCCCCGAGGCCCTGTGACAGATTAAGCTACAATCGTATCTTTGCCCCTAGGTGAAAAAGTCTAAAAATGGTAAGATATTGTATAAACCTTGCTGTCCAGGAAAAGTTTGTCAGATTGGATTGGTACATCCACACACGCAAACCTTTTAGCTTTGCTTCTTTCTTCACAGAGATCACATAGCAAAGCAAAGCAAAGCAAAAAGAAGACTATGTCTATGGGCAAATAACAGTGTGCCTGCACACATATAGCTTTTTGCAAGCAGCGCTAACGAGTTTCAGTATCCAATTTGCTATATTTGAATAAACAAACATAACTGTATTAACTAGTACTAACAGAAGGTAAATAATTTCAGATTATTGCCCAATTGGAAATGTTGCTTGACTGGATATTAACCAGTGTGAACTATTAAAATATGTATTCAACTAATTAAAAATGTCTAAATTATATTTCAAAAGATTCACTTAAAACCTCAGCATTCTGTATCTATTTTAGATATATATATATATTAGAAAAATATTTTTACTACCAAAACAAGATTTTTCTTTAAACAGATATAATTACCAAAAGTTGTCTGCACTGGGATTAAACATTATATGTGTCACTGCTTTTGTTTCTACTCTTACTAGTTTTATATACCCTTTGGTGAGAAAGGTATTTTCCTCAAAGCGTTCACCATAGCAGCTCTAGGAAGACGTTTAGAAATGTTCTTATGAATGGAGCAATGGTCCTTTGCGAATCAACATCTTGTCTTAGTAGCCTCAAGAATGAACATTGAAGGCTGACCCACGCCCCCTTTAAGTTCTGATTCTTTTCTGGGAAGCAGTCTGGGAAACTGCATCATAGACTTTGGAGTCACACCGATGGGGTTCAACTCAAGGAGCATCACTTTTTAGGTATATCATACTCTGTGCTTCATTTTATCTATTAGTAGGGATGAAAATATGTACTTTATTACATATTATTGTGTATGTATCATGAGGACCAAATGAGATAATGTCTATGTGTCTGATCCAGAATCACAATTATTAATGGTACTCTGTTTTTTTTCTTGGGATAGCAGAATACCTTGAAAACAGATGAACTAATTTATGTAAGATTATGAAGATAAGTTTTGCATTAAACTATTTGTCTTTCTGTTTATAGTTTACATGCATTTCTTCTTTCTTCCTTTATCCTCACTACCTCACTTCCTTTCTTCATATTCAACACTTGAAGCTTGCTTTCTGTTAGATTTTAAATTCAGAGTTACAGGAATATTGATTTACATTTATTGGCTGACATTTCTGCCATATTCCCCTTTTAGCCTTCAGGAGCATGCAAAAGAACTTCTATGACAAACAATTTGAAATGTATCTTACTTTGACAATGACACTTACAGTAAACTTAGACATACATCTAGTTTAACACAAAGGTTGTGTGCATTTTATATGGATATATTGTTAACGTATTCTGACTAGAATTTTCATCTAGAACACAGTATATCAAATATATATTACAATCTGAAAACCATTGCAATTAGAAATACAAATGTTGAAAATTTTAACAAAAAATGCATGCCCAAAGAAAGCAGATTCACTACTACAGGTAACATTTACAAAGACTGCATTCTACCAGGCTTTTGGTGAAGCCTGTTTTGTATATTCTACCATTTAATTCTCACAACAACACTGTGAGGTATGTACTATAATTGTTGTAGCTTATAGAGGAGGCCAATGAGACTTAGACAAGCAGATTTAGTAACTTTGTTTAAGTCCTAGAAGGGGAAGAGCGAGGACTCAGCCCTGACGGGCCTCCGTGCCTTGGTTCCTTCTTCTAATCAGTAATTACTTTCTCCATGGTACATACCCTCTACTCACAATTTAATGTAACTACTGCTGTGACTTGAAAACAGATGTACACCTGCTGATTACGTACCTTTGAGGAAAAGTACTGAGTTGAACCTAGCTGAGTGCCTGCTTAGAATTCATGTATATCCATGTAGGAGATTATTTTCTTATGCACAGTTTTAAAGTTAATGCATGATTAAATGATTGATTGATTTATATATTGAAATTTGCATGCATGTATTTTCTTCTCAGTACTCGTGAATTTGATGATCTTAAATACTGGTTTATATTTGCCACTCATTTGAGGTTTTCTATTTCTGCCCTACTTCCTCCTTTTAATCATTTCCCTATTGTTTTCCTGCTTTACTTATGCTATGAAAGAGTTCTTTGTATTAGGTCAAACCATATGTGATTCCTATTCTTGTCTGTAAAAAATGTATGAATTCATAGGATGGAATCTAATTTTCATTAATATTACACTTTTTTAGTTTTAGATATGTATATCTTTTTATTCTGATGTCTACATTAACATTGTACCTTTATTTTTAACAGAAATCATTCATTTTAATGTAATCAAATCCATTAAATTTTTTAACATATGATTTTTGTTAAGAAGCCCTTTCCAGTGCTAGTTGCACAGATGTTGTCAAATGTTTTCCTTTCTCATTCAGGCTCTCAGTCCTCCCAAAGTGTGCTTTTGCGAATGAGACTCAGTTCTATTTTTCTGTATATAACTAAAGTGTTTTCAAGACACCATGCATTTTGATCAGTTATTTTTCTTCTTTGTTTTACAAGATTGCCTGGTCATGTATTCCTTTCTCCTATGATTATAGGACTATTAGCCAATGCTATCCTTTTTTTCTCTTCTGAATGCTATGACTCATTCCTTCTCTTTGCTCTTCTTTCTGAAACCAAAATTATTTTTTAAACCCTTAACTCTTTCATTTAATTTTAACATATATTGTTTATTTCTAAGAAAAATCTCAATGAATTTTTGCATTGAAATCATATTAGTACATTAATGAATTACTTAATATCAAAATATAAAATATGATAATGAAGCTATATTTGATATATTTATAACATGAATTTAATTTATCCCATTTATGGATATGGTATATATTCCCATTCTTTGGATAATTTTAATTTTTTTTCTTTTGAGACAGGGTCTTTCTCTGTCACTCAGGCTGGAGTGCAGTGGCACAATTATGGCTGACTGCAACCTTGTCCTCCTTGGCTCAGGTGATCCTCCCACCTCAGCCTCCTGAGTATCTGGGACGACAGGCACCTGTTCCCATGCCCGTCTAAATTTTCTTTTTCTTTTTTTTTTTTTTTTTGAGTTGGAGTCTCACTCTGTTGCCCAGGTTGGAATGCAGTGGCACTATCTTGGCTCACTGCAACCTCCACCTCCCGGTTCAAGTGATTCTCCTGCCTCAGCCTCCTTAGTATCTGGGATTAGAGGTGTGTGGCCCAACGACTGGCTAAAAGTTTATGTATTTTTAGTAGATATGGGGTTTCACTGTGTTGGTCAGGCTGGTCTCAAACTCCTGACCTCATGATCTGCCCAGCTCGGCCTCCAAAGTGCTGGGATTACAGGTGTGAGCCATGGCACCTGGACTAATTTTTATATTTTTTGTAGAGATGGAGTCTTGCCACGTTGCCCAAGCTGACCTCAAACTCTTGACTCCAGTGATCCTTCTGCCTCAACTTCCCAAAGTGTTGGGATTATAGGCTTGAGCTGCTTTGCCCATTCTTCATTTTAATATCCTGTATTAAAGTATGAAAATATTCTCTTTTAAGGTTCTGTTCATTCTTTGTTAATTTAATTCCAACCTGATGTGATCATGAGATACTTTTCTTATATACCCAATATTACAAATGTAGATAATATCAAATGTTAACACGAAAGTGGAGAAATAACTGGAACATGCTGCTGGAGTGTAAATCTGCACAGTGACTCCAGAAAGCAATCTGGAAGCTCCTAGTAACTTCAAATGCATGTATCCTTTGCAAGAACATTTCACTCCTGGACAAACTAATGCACAAGCCAATGAGGAGACATGACATGCACAAGGACATTGATCCCAGTGTAGTTTGTGGGAATGAGGAGCAGAATGCAAACAACAAATACATGATATCAGAGGATGTACATTATATAATATTACATAGTAGTTATTAGGAAAAATTTCAGCAACATCATTTGATTTTTTTACAGGTTAAAAAACAGAAAGCTGTGAGATCTACAAACACAGTCTTATGTAAATTAGCAAAATATAGATATAAAATCCTATTAAACGTTTTATTTAGACATTCTTTGAGGACATCTTTGACTCATATAACCAGATCAGAGATTAGTAAAGAAGAAAAATAAAAACAGGAGGAGGATTTTGCAAATGCTGTTGAGGATAATGTGTACTGAATTGGAACACAGTTCGTCTATCCTTTTTGCTTAGAATAAAGAGAGAGAATTTTTTGATAGGTTGTACAAATCCTATTGTGGGATGGCAGAAAACACGATAGTCAGTTTTGAGCCTCAAAAACCTAGTAGTGAGGGTTTCTATTACTTTCTTTGCTACTACTTCATAATTAGGATTTCTGTAAACCTCACGTTGAATTATAATTTTCAGTATAACTTGTGGGCAGAATTTTACTAAAAGATGGTACACATGGTTTGAGTACAAATATTTTACCCAAGTATTTCCTAATACACTATGAGTAACAATACATAAATTGGGTATAGATTTATGAGCTCTAAATGCTAATGAAGTCAATTCTTCCAAAGCTGTTTCAAAATGTAGCTCCTGCCTAAACAGCACTTGGCCTGAAGTATTGACTAAGGCAGCTTATTGTCTTTGACAGACTTTTTAGCTCCTTTAGGATACAATTAAAAGAAAGTTTTGAAGGGAAAAGATAATTTGATGACATGTTAGCAGAAATAAAATAGGCTAGATTAATATTCCATCATTTCCCACTTGCCACAAGTGTCCCTTCATGACTCCACATTTCTACATGGACCTCTCTCCAGCACCCTAAATTATAATATTCACAAGGCCAAAGCCACATCTGTATTGTTTGCTGTTTTTTTAATCTCTGGAATATTGCTCACTAACTAGTAAGCTCACACCAAATATTTATTAAACTTGAAACAAATAATTGAGGTTAGGTCAAATATCTGGATCATCTGAGCACAATATAGCATTATTACTTAACTTGGATTTACATTTTCAGCATTGCATCTTAACATAGACTAAAAACTGCTAAAATTATCATACATTTAATAGTTAACAAAAGTTTGTTTACACTGCTAAACCTTACAGTAATATTTGAAATGGAAGAAAAAGTTGTGTTTTGTCATCGGTTAGGATGAACTCTTGGCCACATTGTTGTTGCGTAATGAATCTATCAGCTGTCAAATCAGTATAATCACCTAAGCCTAGATAGAGCACATGTTAACAAGCAGTATCAGACCTGTTTGGCTGATATTCTTAGAAAGACTTGATAGTGTTAAAATAGCAAGAAAAGTGTAGCAAATTATGTAGAAAAAGAACCTCATCCCCACATGACAGTAATATAAAAGACTTTAGAGAACTAGATGCTTTAATTCATTGCTTTATTGAATCACAGATTTATTTATCAAATATTTGGGCACCTGCTACATGCTGAGCATTGTGGTTCTTGCTGGGAATACACAAATGGACAGAAAGACGGAGTTTGTACCCACATAGAAATTATAGACTAGATGAAGATACAGGTGATTAATTACAAAAAAAAGTGATAGGTACAATTTTAGAGGTAAAATGATACCATAGAGTAGATAGACAAGGTGTCTCATACAGTGTGTGAGGTTATAAAAATCCTTCTAGAGGATGTACTCAATGAATGAGACATAGAGGTTAAACTAGGTTAGGTAGAAAAAAGAGAAAGGAGGAAGCAAAGAACAATCTCTGCAGAGGGATCAGGCTTGAAGACAAGCAAGACATGGCTTGTTTAAGGAAACAAAATCTATAACTTTTACTACCTTGTTAAATGACACTAGATGAATCACATGGGTCTAAAGGTGAATAGTGCTATTTAGTTTGCACAGAAGAAACAATTCAGTAAAAAAAATGTGCCCCAAATTCTGGATAAACATGAACTTTCACACCCAATTAAGCAAAATAAATCTCAGGAAAAAAATCATTTCAAGTTTGCTACCTCTCCCTAATCTCACATGATTTATTTGTTCACAGATTGGTACATTCTAGAAGCAACTAAAATGAAACATTTCCTTCCTAATATGCTTGACACATTTACTAGACAATAAAGGACTATCTGGGTCTTTATCTGCAGAAAATATTGGAGAGAGAAGTTGTTTTGATTGTATGAAACTTTTTTAAAGGGGAAAAACTGACCAGCAAATAATTCTCTTATGCAGCTCTTAAAGCTTCCCATCTACCTTATCCAACAGATGGCCTCTCTCTCTCTCTACCTACCTGTATATATATACATACACATAAATATGACAACATATTTAATCAGAGATTATATTCATATAATACAAAACATTAACATATACATGCAATACTTCACTTTTTATAATAGTTTGATTCACTGGAAAGGCGTATATTGGAATTTTTCATTTCAGTTTAATTTAGATTTATGTTAGTAAAGAAAGATTTCTTGCTGGCTTACATAACAACTGTTTTAAAACTGCAGATATCATTCTTGTAGTTATCTAAATTTTTAATTATATAATCTATATGTTTACTCTGATTTTTTACATCTCATTAATTTTAGCAAGGTGGATACTTGCAAATGGCATGTCATAAAGCTATTTCAAAGCCAGAGTGAGCTGTTTTCATATATTTTATGAAATCATGATAGCCCCACCTCAGAAATATAGTCTAAACCTGTTTATTTTTCTTCTATCCAAACCACACACAGGACTTATTTGAATGATGAGCAGGTGCTTCCTCACTGGTCTGGGCCTGGAATATTCTTCTTCAGGGGAATAGTTGTCCCTAGTTATTTGCACAGTTGCCTCCAACATCACCTCCTTGGTGAGAAATCCCATCTTCCGCTTAAATGAAGTTCTTAATCAGTCACTCTCTTGTCTTGTTTGGTTTATTTTCACAAAAAAATGTATGATTTAATCTTGTTTATCAGTTGTTTATTTTCAACACTCCCACCACTAAAATCTCAAAAGTGACCTCTGTCTTGTTCTCCTCACCCTTGTATGCTTAATGCCTACAACAGATTGGAGAAGTATTTGTCGAAGAGATCAGTGTGATGTCAGGCATCCTATGACTCTAACAGGTCATTTTGGTACCTCTGAACCCGTAGGTCCCATATTAGGCCTTTTTGTAAAGTAAAATGACCACAAGATACCAGATTTTATAAGAACTTTGCATGTATTCATGGAAACAAACCAACCACTTAAATTCTCTACTATTCCAACAAAATACATATACAAATGTGTGCACGTGTGCTTAAGAGCACACAGGCAAGAATGCACTGTCAAGGACTTTCACAACCAATGGTTTCAAGTTGTGGGGAGTATGAATTGAGTCAAATTGTCATGTTTGACTCTGGGATACCGAGTATGCCGAGTCTCTAGGATACTTCTGGGGACCTAGAGTCGGGTTGGGTAATTTGTTGATTCTGTAGTTAGCTCGTTTGTTGATTCTGCACATTTGTTGATTCTGTGTTTATTTTAGGAAGGATAACTACATCACTGAGAAAATGGACAAAGTTCTACACGAGCTCTGTTGCTTTACTTGCCTCTGTTCTCATCTACTCCTTATTCTGATCTCACATGATTTATTTGTTTTCACATGATTTATTTGTTCTCACATGATTTACTGTTCAAAAAAAGGGAGTATTAAATTATTCAGAGAGAGAAGCATGACGAGCCCTGAGCTAGTCCATAGGTCACCAGGTTAGTGTATTTTTAAAGGAAACATCCCATACTGTGTAATATTTATTTGACTGCTTCTCTTCCAAGAATCCAGGAATATAAGTGACCTCCAAGAAGTGTTTTTCTTTATGTCTCTCCATCTTTCTTTTGTTCCCCGCTTCTATCTCTTTCTCTTCACTTTCCTGAATGTGCTGGACACTGTGGTATAGTAAAGATCAAAATTTAGTTTCAAAAGAAGGTTAGAGACTTGATTAGTCATGAGACTCACTGTACAGGTGCTGTCACCAAGCCTTACCACATTTTGCACTGAAGGAGAGTTTAAAGAAAGGTATTTCTTGCCATTTATTATTTTCATGTGTATCCCAAGGAAACTCTGTGGGCAGCAGGGGTGACTGGCAGGGCAAAATTTAGAATTTCAGAGCCCTTGGCTACAAAATCATTACATGCTACCAAAATCCAACCTCTGCCCTAATGCTTAGAATAATGGCACCATATTTCTGGAGATACCCTTGAGATGCACACCCATTTAAAAATAATTTTTAAATTGCATTTGAATTCAGGGTTTTTTTTTTTTTGTTCATTCATTTAGTTTCCTAATTTATTCCCATTAAAGGAAACATTCTCCTAGGAAAAAACAGTTCCTTGCACACTCTAGGCTCTTCTATGAGACGTTCTCAAAACCAATATTAGTTTTCTTCAATGCTTTCTCATTATAGAAAGCAGATAAAAAAGGCATAAAAATTTAGGAACATATCTAACCTAATTTTGAAACTTAGTTATAATAGCATAATTTCGAATTTATTTTTATAACTTTTACTGATTTCTCTTTTGTCTTATATTCCCAAACTGTCTTTAGATAAATATTCCTTATTATTTCAGCTCTATATTATATGTATCCCTACTGCACTAGTCTGCAATCACTCCCCATGACATATTTGGTCCCTTTACTACTTGGAATCCTGGATCTTTGTTTCCCAGTTCAACATTTTGAGGTTCAGTGATTAAGCTTTCTACTTTGTCTAATGGAAATCAGCATTCTTAGCTTTGGAATATTTGCTAACCATTATCAACATTATGTAATGTTCTATGAATGGTATGGATTACTACTCACAAATATTCTATTAGTTTTTTTTCTAGCATAAAAGTAGCATAAACTACTTTTTTCATGATATAATGTTGATCTTTAAATTCTGCCATTATTTATGAGATCATTTTCAGTCTTTAAGTTTTGAGATATTTTAAAACTTTCAAATAATGTTAACATCTGGCATGATCCAAGCACTGACTTTCAGTGTCTAGACTCTCTAGTGTTTGGGAGATTGGCGTGAAGAAAATAAACTGGTTGATAGGTTCAGCCTGGGCTCTGGTACAGCCTGTCCAGCTCACACTGTTGTAATGATCCAACTCTGCAAACAATTTGAAAGATTAAGGCACATAATTTATTTATAGGTTTGATCTGCTTTTCCTTTTTATTGCCTTAAGATCTTGCTACACCCATTCTTTATTCCCTCTCACAGGACATGAGTTCCACCCAAGTCATGTTCTACATTCAGTTTCCTGTCTGCCCAGAGAGGTACACCTCTCTAAAGATGAGGCAATGTGTGTCCCTGAAGGATGGTATTAATTCCTTTTGTTAGAAACAAAAGCCGTGTTGTGTTGTTATTTTGATTACTCTGCTGCCCACTGTGGAAATCATTTGAAATACATTTGATGCTCATTCATAGCATCTGTACTACCCTCCGTGACGAGTAGTTTTTCTCCTCCTTCCTTTTGTTGGGTCATATTTTCTATTTGTGTAGCTGCTACCTCCAGCTTCCTGTTGGAAAATAAATGTGTCTTTGTTTCTAAAATGACAGTCTCTAGCCAAGCACAAATATTAGATTTCCCCCAAATCCTAGAGAAAGAGCAAGAAAAAGATATTACTAAGTTCAACACCAACTCAGAATCTATGCTGACAAAAAAAAAAAAACATGTCTTCAAAGAAAATTAAAAATGTAAAACATGTTCACAAATACCAACTAATAAATACAGCTGAAACAACACTGAAATAATTCATCAGCAGGTCCATGTCAACTGTGTTCTCATGGCTAACTTATCATTGAGAGTTAGGGGGCCTGGGGACCAATCGCCAGCAGCAGCATTGACCCCTCTTTAACATGTGGTTCCTGGGATGACGCTCCTAGGAGACCACATGAGATCTCTGATTGCACCAATTTGAAATAGTGCCTCCCTCTAACTTCCCTGCAGGCACTGCTAAATTAAGCAAAGTTTCTGGTCCTCTGCAGCCTTATGAATACAAGATGGCTGTCTCTCCATGGTTTGTGTATTAAACAATACTAAACATTGTTGTGTCTCTCCCTCATTTACCCACTCTTTCATTCTGTAGCACTTCATCATTGGTATCGAATATTTCCACACTTTATTTCTTGATCTTTGACCATAAACACAATTTTATTCTTGTGTCTTTTTAGAGATAAAAAAGGAAAATAAAAAATATTAATTCTCTTTTTGAAAGCCAGCACTCCAATCTTTGGAAAAGATGAATATGGAACAGTAAGGTAAAAGGAACGTAATTACCTAGTCTACTAGCTGGATCCACAAAAATATCTGGCCAGTGGGTGAATGAGAATCACCTATACTTCCTGCTAGATATAAATCTTAAGAATTGAAAGATAAGAGTATCATGTTCCTCTGACATTGACTGTTTTTACTGGACATTAATTAATTTGAAACTTTACTATCCATTTATTGTATGAGTGAATCTATGTGTGTCTGTGAGCACGCACACATACTACAGAGGTTGCCAATGGCATGCTCTTGTGCATCATTTACATTACGTACTTCATTGTTTTAGATGTGTGAACTGAGCTGTGCTTCATTTGGAGAAGCTTCTAGAGAACAACAGGTTATAGCAAACTCTCCAGAAAGTTATGCAAGCCCTTCATGCTATAGATGATCTGGCACCAGAACAACAGTTATTTGGTACGTAAATACAACAAAGGAGATGTCCATTTAAGATGGATATGTTATGTTGATATTTTGGAAGGAAACAATAAATTCTCAGCTCTAACATCAATTGAAGTAAGTATTGGATTAGAATAGTTTTGTATTTATATTTCATTTTTTTATGGAAAGATTTATCTTTATGATGTTATCTCCCTGACATGCCAGTTAATTATGGGATAGGCTGAATGTTGCAAGTAAGGTTTTCTAGTTATTTATAACATGTGAAATGCTCTGTTGACATACTAAAGTGAAGTTGAAAGTTAAATATTAGCTTATTGTATTGTAGCTTATTAGCACTGAAAATGCACTGCACATATGGATGCAGTTGTGATCAGAGCCTCTATGTATCAACAGAGCTAGGAAGCTTCAGCTGAGTACATGTAAGAGATCCCGGTGAATTCTTGCTTCCTCTGTGCTGGAACACTGTAGGCAACTTTGGGTATTCCAAAATCATATTTTCCTCTGCCCATGTCTCTGCGATTTACAACAGAAGAGGAAAGATTAAGGTCAGAGCAGCTGTCTTTAAATCTGGAAAAGCCAGATGCTGCTGATTACCTATACATATAAACTAGTTTAAGAAAAATTATTGAAATGCTTTTTATCCCAAATGGACACAGATTAAGTCAAAGAACAGAAATTAGTAATGATATTTTCGGAATTACTGTGGAAATAATTATGGTCTCATTTCTCCTTATTTCTCCAAATGGTAAGCATAAATATTATTTTAAGTTGTTCTTTTCATTCAGCCATAGAGTAGTATCCTATTTTCATCCGAATTTAAATTTCTGGAGCCAACAATGTACATTAAACCTTTTAAAGATTCACTCTTGATTTTCAAATGGAGGAGTTCTCATGTACTGAGTAAGAAATATTTTAGCTCTCTGATATCTGTAATTTCTTCCTACATTTTTCATCCTGCAATAGGAATCACAAACTGATGGACTTTTGAGACATATGTATAAGCAGATATTTATTTTTACTTATGGACTGTTATTTTAAAAACTAGGATACTATCTTTAGTCTGAGTATGAAGCCTCTAGTTTGACATATTCCCACTAGATCCTGGTTTTTGTTTTGTTTTGTTTTGTTTTTGAGAAGGAGCTTCGCTCTTGTTACCCAGGCTGGAGTGCAATGGCGTGATCTTGGCTCACCGCAACCGCCGCCTCCTGGGTTCAGGCAATTCTCCTGCCTCAGCCTCCTGAGTAGCTGGGATTATAGGCACGTGCCACCATGCCCAGCTAATTTTTTGTATTTTTAGTAGAGACGGGATTTCACCATGTTGACCAGGATGGTCTCGATCTCTTGACCTCGTGATCCACCCGCCTCGGCCTCCCAAAGTGCTAGGATTACAGGCGTGAGCCACCGTACCCGGCCAGAGCATACAAATTCTTAATAAAAACAAGGTATTCTAGTATTGATGGTAACAAATTTAAAATATTTATATCCACAGGAATAACAACCACAGTAATGTAATAGCAATGCAGTTCAACATTGCCTTACTGAGTGCTATGTGCCAGGTGCTGCTTTTGTGTTGGGGAGTTAGGGCTTAATAACACAAGGCAGAAATAAATTCTAATCAGAGGTACAAGAAATAGAAGAGATAAAACGAGTGACATTTCAGAAAGAAAATGCCATTTGAGCTGTTTCTTGACAGATAAAAATTTAACCTACATTATTTCATGAAGTGTGCAAGTAAGTGAGGGGGTTGTCTTTGGAGTGCCTTCCTCCTTACTCCACAGCACTGTCCCCCTGCTGTCCATGTTTAGATTACAATTAAGAGCATCACCTTTAAGCAGACATGCCTGGGTTCAAATCTTGATTATGCCATATGTAAATATTGTAACTTTAGACACATACTAATTTAGTGCTGACGAGTTTCACATTCCTTATTTTTCATTAGGCATAACAATTCTATATGAAAGAGTAAAAATAAAGAACAAATGAAATATGTAGAGTACTTGGCACTGTGCTTCATACATACGCACTCCACATCAGCAATACACAGTAGATCTTGCTGTGTTTCTTCCTCCTTCTCTTTCCAAAATTGTTATTATTAAGCCAAAGTTCAAAAAAGAGTGTTTTGAGCCGCATAAATTATAGCTACCTGTATCAAATCATGAACTCTCTTCTACTGATCATAAAAGTCTCTTTGTTTTTCCATTGAAACATGATTCCACTTGGAGGCTATTTTGATAGATAAAATTAACCTGCAATGATTAACAAATGTTCAGTTCAGTCTGCTGCCTTTATTTCAAACATCTTGTCCCCATACCAAGTGGTAGCATGAGTTGAGGGCAACTGTTCAGTACCTCCTACTTATTCAAGACGTAGGACTTACATTTCTCTGCTTCATTCTTCTTCATGACCTTAAACTCTCTTCTTTATGGCTGACATTCTCTCATATTCTGAGTACACACCATGCAGCGAATTAGAAAGTTCTTTTGGGCTGGGTGCGGTGGCTCACACATGTAATCAGAGCACTTTGGGAAGCCAAGGCAGGTGAATCACCTGAGATCAGGAGTTCGAGATCTATGGGAGTTTGGTCAGGGTGGTGGCAAAAACAGAGTTTATGTCCGTGTATTTTACTCATCCGCTGTTGAGTCAGGGTCTGCAAGACAGACCTCCACAGGTGGTGACCCTGACAGAGACTGGCCTGACCAATATGGTGAAACCCTGTTTCTATTAAAACTACAAAAATTAACCAGGTGTGGTGGTGCATGGCTGTAGTGCAAGCTACTCGGGCGGCTGAGACGGGAGAATTGCTTGAACCTGGGAGGGGAGGTTGCAGGGAGCTGAGATCATGCCACTGCACTTCAGTCTGGGTGAGAGTGAGACTCCATCTTAACAACAACAAGAAAGGAAGTTCTTACTGAGTTGTCAAGAAAACCAACAAATACTGATGATTTTATATAAATTAATAGCCCTCTTTAAATCCGTGATAATCTAACTTCAGGATTTGCACTAGTGAGAAAGAAAGATGTGCTATTGGGTCATTGAACAAGAACTTGTTCAATTTTTGGACCGTAACTGAATGTGTATTTCCAGGTTTTGATTTCTAAATCTTCATAAGAGATCAGGATTATATTTAACTTTTAACTTTTATGATCTAATTTCTTTTTATAAATACCCTTTCACTGAACCAGATTCCAATTTCCAGTTTCCAAATGTAAGACAGATTTTTATGTGGAACTTTTCAGTGCATGGGTGGGATTCAAGGTGATGGAAGAGTAGGGAACATGTGAAAAGTGTGTTATATCCTGGCTGCAGTTAGACTTTTGACCACGGTAGTTAAATCATTATAAGGAAGTGAAATATTATCTTTGTACCTACTTAAAAATATTACTGTGAATCATCATTTAACATACTATATATTCATTAGAAGGAAGGTTGTATCTTTGATAAATTATCAATATATCAGCAGTTACATCAATTGTCTTCTAAGATCTTTTGTATACATTCATCCACATACTGCTATTATGTCAATTATTCAGAATTATTTGAAGAATGTTTTAGACCAAAATATTTGCAACAAATAACAGTCTTTAGATTGTTTAAACATGAATCTTAAAAATAAATTATTCACAATTTCCAAAATTTGTTTCATTTTCAGCATATACATTATATAATATTAAATTATAAGAATAAGATACAAATTATACCAGCATAAGCATTATCTATGCCTATTATTATCAGATGGAAGGTCTAGTGTATTGATTTTTTGATTCATTGATCCAGTATGTATTAAATGCCTGACAAGAGATGTGCTAGGCTCCAAAGACTATAGTAGTGAACAGAACAGACAAGTTCCTTGTCTTTATAAAAATCTGATAAAGACGAGTATCTTACTTTTCTATAAGCTGATTTGTAAGACAAAAACCAAAACAAAAAGCAATATTGTGCCCTTTCCTCCATAAATATTCAATTACTGCATGAAATTGTTATAGTTGGAAAGATATGTTATAAAGAGAAAGGTCAGCTGGCTTTTCAGGTGAATTCTCAATGATTGTAGCTGTGTCTTGGAGATGTCACTGGGATTAAGGGTTAACCTCTCAGTTATGCAGGTACAGAAACCTAATTTAATAAAAAACCTAATCTAACAGTTCATTTATTATGTGTATGGCTTGGGAAATGTGGATAGACTTTTACATATTAAGTATCTCAGGTCTAAATTTAATAATTGCAGGAAGTCAACAACATGTATCAGTGGAGAATTGTCAACTTTGTATACTTTGGCAGCCATGGAAATGCCTTAGTCTGTTGTATGCAGCAGTGTGAATTAGCGGCACTAATTTATACTCAGCACTTAGGAGTGTAACGGGTGGCTTGAGCTTCTTCTAAGGCATTATTTGATTACAGCTATTAGCAGACAGAGTTATTCCCTGTTAGATTTAGAAACACACACACACACACACACACACACACACAGAGAGAGAGAGAGAGAGAGAGAGAGAGAGAGAGAGAGAGAGAGATGTATGCATATTTCCAAAACCCTCAGTATTCCACGTTCAAAGTCATGAGATGCTTACAGGTTATTAGTGTGGTATAGAAATAGTTTTAAACAGTCCCCAATATTTTTAATGTAACCATACAATTTATATCCTGAATCTAAATTATAAGTGCTGTATTGAGAAACATCATTGATAATCAGAAAGTTGTTAGAGGTGCCTGGGTTCAAAACAAAGTAGTTAAACCATCTTGAGGGATATTTCATTAAGCCATAGTATATGCAACTATTCTTGACACACAACAGGGAGTGCCATCCCTGTGACTGAAAAACTGTTCTCTAACAGATACAGTATTTCCATATCTATTTAGGCATGTAGTCATTGACTCACAAGTCATCAGAATTATCTTGGAAGATATATATTAACATTCCTCCTTTTTATGAGAGTTTAGATATATGTTAACATTCTTCCTTTTTATGCTTTTTAAATGTTATGCATAATCAATTTAGTAGGGTAGTAAAATTACCACAGAAAATGTACCCATCGATTAAAAGACATATTCTGATTTCAAAAATGTTAAAATCAAATGAAGATGAATTATAGAATCAAAGTTTTATTATAGACTTATAAAAAGAATGTTAAATAAATAAGTGAATATTATATTTTTCTCACAAGGCAGAGTGTTTGAGTCATTTACCCTTTGTCTACTGAGAGGTACTTGACTCCTGGGGTCTTCTCAGAGAACTTTGTGTGTCTCTGAGCTGGACTAGGTAATAAAGGTGGGTCTGGGCTTGAGGAAATTTGAGAAAAATAATTTAGACTCAGTTGAGGTTATATGTACTTGGTTTTACTTGTTAACCAACAAACGAGTTGTGGTTGGCTGGAAAATGGCTTCTCAAAATGTTCCCATGTCTTAAACCCTGGAACTTGTGAATATTATCTTACATGGCATGAAAAAGATCTTTGTAGATGTGATTAAATTAAGAATTTTGATGAGATTGGGCATGTTCAGGGGGTTATGGCCATAGACCGAATTAAGAATTTTGAGATGCGGAGTTTATCTTCAATTATTTGGTTGGCTCCAATGAAACCACGTAACTTCATAAAGGGATGCAGAGTAAGATTTGGCTACATGCAGTGAAGAGGAGGCAGTGTGAAAACAACAGACAGAAATTCAAAGATGTTGTCCTTGGAGACTGAAATGGTGTGGCTACAAGTCACAGAATATTATTGGTCAAGAGAAGCTGGAAGAGGCAATGACTAGATTCTCTTTTGCAGGCTCTGCAGGGTGCACAGCCCAACCACACCCTGATTTTGGACTTTTAGACTCCAGAACTGTAAGAGAATAAATTTCAGCAAACTGACACAAGAGCAGAAAATCAAACACCGTATATTCTCGCTCATAGGCGGGTGTTGAACAATGAGAACACATGGACACAGGGAGGGGAGCACTACACACTGGGGTCTGTTGGGGGGAAATGGGGGAGGGGCGGGGGGTGGGGAGGTGGGAAGAGATAGCATGGGGAGAAATGACAGATACAGGTGAGGGGACGGAAGGCAGCAAAGCACACTGCCATGTGTGTACCTATGCAACAATCTTGCATGTTCATCACATGTACCCCAAAACCTAAAATGCAATAAAAAAAAAAAGAAAAAAAAAAAATAAAAAAAAATAAATTTCTATTTTTCAATGGCACCAAATTTGTGGTAATTCGTTACCATGGCCAAAAGAAATTAACATACAGGTAGTGCAAAAAGTAGACACAAAATAAAGCATCCACAAAGGTACAGACATAGCTTCATATTGCATCGCCTTTTGTTCATGGAGGTGCACCTAAGACTGGCTCTTCTTAGCAACTGAGTAGTATGTGAGGAATCTGAAAGGTAAGTCAATATCAAAGCTCATGTTCTTATTTCTATTGTATTGATACATTTTCAGATAACATGCAGTTAAAAATTGCTAAAATTAATGGCAAAATACTTTTCCTTCACTTTCATTAGAGAGAGAAAACTGTGTCAAACAAAACAGTCTGTGGCCTTGGAATTGTATTCTTCTCTATCAGCAAGTAGAGTGTTGCAATATGGGTGAGGATTGCCTAAGGCAATTAAAAATGTCCTGCAAAATTTTCCTAAGCTCTGGCACGGAATTACTATGAGCAAGGTAAACTACTTAATCTTATGCCCAGATATGTAAGAAAGACAGCTGTAAAAGCTCATTGATATGTATGAGCATCTTTCCCTAAACATCCTCTTTCCCTTCATTCAATACTACTCTGCCTTAATTACTCAGAATGTCATACATTAAAATTATCCCCACATATCTTCAATTAAAGCCATTCACAGTAGTTCACATCTCTGGAGCAATATTGCCTAAGCTGTATTTGAGAGTTTGGTTAAAATACATTAATATTTCAAAGGATGAGAATTTTCTTAGATGTAAAACCGAGGATACTCCTAATGACTTTAATTGAAGATCAGTATCCTGTTGGTATTCAGCATTGTGTTAATGAAGAAATATTACAGTTCCTTGAACTCTTCTTGCTGCTGGGGGAAAGGAAAGCAATTGGATAGTGAATTACGAATATTCCTCTTTTCCTCTGATGCCCATCTCCCTTATGAAATGTGTGTGCAGCCTTAACATAAGCTCCTTTTCTCCAGGAAACTTGAATCAATCTCCATTCTCTGAAACAAAATGAGATTTTATTACCAAAAACTCTTTTTTAAAAAACATTTAAAATGCAGAATGGATTTTATTTAAAATGAATATTTCCTTAGAAACAAAATAAAAACATGAAATGATTTATATATATTTCTATTTAACCAAAATTTTACAACATTACATAAAAACTTAATTTAGTCCATGCTTTTCATTGGCTTCACAAAAATCAAGAAAAACATGTATATACATGTATAAGCATTTATTATATGTATATGTTTATATACATGTATAAACACACATATATATCATAGGTCATATACAATAGTGACCATTAAAATGTAATTTTTTATATATTATATTTTTATCTTAACACTTTGATAAAAGTGTTTTGAAATTGCAGATTATTTTATGTTGTATATGCTAAAAACCAAAAAAACTGATACCAGCAGGTTTTGCCAAATAATATTCCAAGAGGTGAAATGACTCAAGGTATTTTTTTCAGTTGAATTGTTTAACACTGGTAGACATTCCTGATATAAAGTCTATTTTAAAAGATTATTTTAGCCAGGCACGGTGGCTCATGCCTATAATCCCAGCACTTTGGGAGGCTGAGGCAGGCAGATCATGAGGTCAAGAGATCAAGACCATCCTGGCCAACATGATGAAACCCTGTCTCTACTAACAATACAAAAAAAAAAAAAAAAAAAAAAGTAGCTGGGCGTGGTGCCATGTGCCTGTGGTCCCAGCTAGTCCCAGCTACTCAGGAGGCCGAGGCAGAAGAATCACTTGAATCCAGGAGGTGGAGGTTACAGTGAGCCGAGATTTTACCACTGCACTCCAGCCTGGCGACCAAGCAAGACTTCGTCTCAAAAAAAAAAAAAAAAAAAAAAAAAACAAACAAACAAAAAAAAAAAACTTTATATTCTCTTAAAATTTGTATTTAGTAAGTAATCCAAAGGATAATATTTAAATGAAATTTTTTTTCACTATGAGTTTTTTATATTTTAATATTGAAAGAACAAACTCAAAATGTTAGTCATTTATGTTCTCAAGCTAGCTATTATTTTGATGATAGCAATGTCTGTGTCTGGAGCTAAATTTGTCAGGATTTGTTATTAGTTGTATAGAAATCCTTGATGTGATTTTCACAATCAACACTAAAGTTGATTGACATTTATAGATATTATTTTGAAACACTAAGATTTAGCTTTATTGTTTGGGAATAAAATTGAGAAATGCAATATATTTGGGGAAAAATGGACCTTAATAATCAAATTCAGACATTTTTAATAAATATAAAGATGCATATAATTGGTCAGATGTTAAAGGCAGCTCACAGTATGGTAAAGACATAGGTCTGATCTCCTTCCCATCACCAGCTATGTACTTGTTAAGTTGTTGTAGTGCTGTGCCTCAGTTTGCTCATTTGTAAAATGGGGATGATGTGAGTAAGATATCTATGCTTACGGTTGATCTGAGGATTAACTGAGGCCATCCATGAGAAGCATTAGTACTATGCCTGACACATAGCAAGCACTTACTAAATGGGTGTCTAATATATCAACAGTGATTGATAATTCATCCGTTTGATGAAGACTTATTAAGCATCTACTCTACTTCAGCCACTGATAGGCAGGAATTTAACTATGTTAATCAAGCAGTGGATTCTGAAATATAGGTAGAATGAAGGTTAAAATAAGAAACCTAAAGACTAATATAGGTTTTATCTTCTTCCAAATAGTGTACAGTGGTGGGTCAGTTTATAAGCTTCACATAAGAGAACACAAAATAAAAGATCTGCCTAAGGATTCTAAGATGAAAAAAAAAGACTTTATCAAAAGTATGAATGCATCAAAAACAAAAGGGACAGGGAACGGCAAATGAAAGGAAAAGATACAAATCACACTGTTTTTTTTTCTACTGTGATCTTTGGTATATATTATTGATATCTGTTGATAGTTCTATTGGACATTAGGAAAGGGCATTTCACCTCATACAAAGTGAATTCTCTTTTCTTTGATTTGCTGCCTAGGAGTAATCACCATTACCCAAACTTACATGTAGCCATTTTATACATTGAAGATATGTGTTTCAAATATGATACCTATATCATGGACTTAACTGAGGTATACCATGTGAGAATGTGGTATAATCTATGAAGCACCACACAAATGGTAATTATTTTTATGCTTGAAAAATCTATTTATAAAGGTATCTGTTCTCCAAAATAATATGTCTCATTCACTTTTATTTCCTTAATGTGCTCCAAGCACTGCATGAATATTTGGTGAATAAGTAATAAGTAAGTAAGCACATGCTTCCATCAGTGCAGTGAATGCAAGACTGTGGGACAGCTCATAGCCAGCTTCACCTGCTGTACAATGTGACCACTCTGTGGCCAGTGTGCCATGCAGATAAAATCGATTGAAATGGAACATAACTGAGACTACTTTGAATATGAATGGAATTAATTGGCAGGACAACTACATGAGCACTGACAGAAGGAATGAGTTATATATTTTGCCAAGGTAATGGGGATCAGTGAGAGAAGAGCTTTTCCAAGATTATTTCATATTAACTAAATAACCAATGATCACTTCTAAACTCACTGCTGATGCCTTCCTGGGTCATAGCTAACCCACTTGGATAATCTGGGAAATTGGGGGTTGCAGAGAGGAAGATACATTTATGTGAACCATACCCTATCATTTTCAGAATACTCATTATATTTGTCTGTATAGAAAAATAGCCAACATTATTTTGAAACATAATTGAATTAAGTAAATAATTGCTTTATTTAATGGTGCATTTGGAAAGATAAATGCTAATCCATTTATGATTTTATTTGATTTGTGAGCAATTTTCACATTAATTTACTCTATTTTCCCCCAAAGTCTGTAAAATACTTTTTGTGAATATATCCCTAATTGAAGATATACTCTAGGGAAAATGACTTCATGAAAATAATTCCAGGATTATTCAAAATAAATGTCACATATTTTAGCTTAATTATAAAAGTACTTTGACTAAAAAAAAAATGTGTTCAATTCTTTGAGTAAGAAAAAAGAAAACTTGACTTCAACTCTATAGACACTTCTAGGACAATACGGTAACCTGATTGCAAGGACTCATATATTCTCATCAAATAGTGAATGTACTAAATGATAAATACCATGCCATTTAAATTCAAAGCCAATACATTATAAATAATGAGGACAGGAGAAGCTATTATTATTAGAAGGCAGGCTTCTAATTTTGGATTAACTAAGAAACACAAACTAAAACTAAACACTAAAACTATCATCTAGGGAAACTGTGACAGACTTTCCGGATTTTCCCTTCTACCTGTTAAAAAATAGCTTGTAACTGGCTAATCCTTCTACTAAGAACCAGTGAAAAAGTGGAAAAACAAGCACACAATCAAAGAACCCATTGGTTTGAAAGCTTTGGAGAGTAGCTAAGACAGCCAAGGCTTAAAGAATCAAGATTCCAGGGAAAATAAAACTCCTGAGATGATTTTGACATTCTATACAGAAGCACTTTTCTTTTCTAGTAGTTGTTGATTCACAAATTTCGTGATAGAGATGCTTACCAAACAAACAGAAAGTGGGTATTAAAACTTGAAGAAACCGAACTTTGAGAGCTTCCAGCAATCTAATGGACCTATGAGCAAAAACCAGTTCAAACCTGACAAGGCAACAACAACATCAATAAAAAGGTGTAAATACCCAAGAAATGGAGAAAGTGAGACCAATAGTCTGAGCCTATTTTTCCCTTACAGAGTTTGGTGATTCATTAGTAATTCAAGCCAAGAGGCAGTAATGCTAGGCTGGAAGTGGCTGCTGTGAAGATGAGAACCTCCCTTGTCTTGGGAAAGCAGTTGACTTAAGTAATTTTGTTAAACAATATTTTTATTGTATACTATCAGGCTAAAACCAGGAAAGACTGTTTAAAAACAGTTTGATTTTAAAAAGGTGTTTCTCACAGTGGTATGGATTACAAATTCTGACATTATTTTATATATCTACTATGTTTGAACAAATAAATATAATGAAGATGAGAACCATATTTCTTGCTGTCAGAGAAAAAAGTTATAGTGAACAAGGGAGAGTGCTAGCATAAACCCAATGGTTTTGTGTTAGAATGGGAGATATGAGTATAAGTATAGACTTAACCCTCATTTATTATATTACAGTTCTGTAGGTCAGAAGTTCAAAATGGGTAGCACAGGGCCAAAATCAAGGTGCCAGCATGGCTGCATTCTTTTTTGGAGGCTCAAAAGGAGAACCCATTTTCTTTTTCTTTCCCCAACTTTTGGAGGCCTCTCCCTAGTTCTTACATGTAGCTCCTTGTATTTCAGAGCCAGCATGGGGTATCAAATGTTTTTCATGTTGTCATCATTCTCTGACAACAGCTAAAATAATCTTCTACTTTTAAAGACTCACGAATACATTGGCCACACCTATTATTAATCCAGGATAATTTTACCATCTTGAGGTCCCTGATATTAATCACATCTGCAAAGTTTCTTCTTCCATAAAGGTAATACATTCAGGGGCTCTGAAGATTGTTGTTTGGCCATCTGCATACCTTTCAACTTAGGCTTTGTACATTTTGGGGCTATATTTTGCCAACATATATAAGAACTCTCTCTTTCTCTCTCTCTCTCTCTCTCTCTCTCTCTCTCACACACACACACACACACACACACACACACACACACACACACAGATGTAAAATCAGAACTGAATTTAACAACTTTCCCTGTGAAATATAACTTTTATCATCATTTGATTACTCATTTTATTACTAGTAATTCTATTTGCCTTAACATCTAATTTGCCTTATGTTAAAAGTCATATCAGAAAATGATCAATAATAAATGCAAAGAGGTAGAAAATTATAGAAGTGATAGAAAAAAAATTATAATATAAAACGAAGATGAACAGTGCCTGCCAATTGCTCCCAATGGGGAAGCACCCATTTATAACTCAAATGACTGGCAATGACTATTTCTAATTATACATTGTTTTTTCTTAATTGGGGTACCGAGAGCCAGGCCCTCTCAGCTCTCTAGTAGAAATGTCACAAAGTAGTGAAGGGAGTGACAGGCCGTTGGAGCAGTTGCTGCCATCATGCTGGCTGTAGCAGAAAGGCAAAATTTGTGGCAGCAGGAGTGGCTGTGGTAGCAGCAATGGGTCACCTATGTCCCATCCCCCCAAGGCAGATGACTGCACCACCCCTACCCTTACACAGCCAGGCAGAACCCACTCCTAGGACTGTAGCCTCCACTGTTGCCTCAACCTCACTTCCCATTGCATACTGGGGACCTGTAAGCACTCAGCCAAAGGTGCAGCCAGGACTTGCAGGGCTAGCCCAGAGCCGGAGTCTTGGATTCATTTGTCTGGGGTTGGCCAGGGCTACCACACCACATGCACCTTGCTGGCTGCCCTGGGATCTGCTGCAATGGGGTGAGGCCAAGTCACCTGCCAGTGGGGAGGAGTAGTACGTTCAGGCATGGAGAGGCAGGCAGAAAGGGGCCCCAGGGCAGAAAAGGGCCCAGAACAATGCCACACTCCATGGAGCCTGTGGGAGCTGGAAGCAAGCAGGAACCCTGCTCTCCTGGACACAGCTGCAGCTGCCCAAGTTGCAGCTACAGACCCAGGGACCTCTGCAATCCCAGGAGCCCAGGAAGACCTCATTTTGACCCCAGAGGTTCAGAGGTATCTGCTGCTGCTGCCTGGCCTCTCCATGCTGTCAGCACCCACTCTTATCATGGAGCAAAGTTGAGGCTGAGCCCAGGCACTGTTGCAACCCGGCGGGTGTGAACATGCTCAGGGAAGCACTGACGTGCCGTCCCCTGTCACCTCATCCCCCTCCAGACTTTGGGTGCCAACATCATAGATGAGAAGCTGAGGCAGGGCTGAGGGCAGCTCATGAATGGCAGCAGGAGGCAGACAGGCTCCTGGGTGGAAGGTGGCAGGTCCTGAGTGAAGTCCCACCTTCAAGTTGGGGAGGGATTGAAGACTAGGAGCAAAGCTGCTGGTTCTGTGAACCAGAGTAGAAACTTGAGGTGCCTTTTCTGGGCTCTCCTATGGCTGCCCATGGACCAATCAATTATACTTTTTCCCCTCTGAGGCCCATAACAGCCCTAGACTCAGCCAGATTCAAAGAGATAATAGGATGACCACCTGCAGGGAGGAACTATCCTCTCTGCAGAGAGCTGAACACTCATTGGGACAACCTGTTTAAGAGAGGAGCTACTCTCTCTGCTGAGAGATGAGGAAATGATGGGACAACCAGCTACAGAGAGGAACTAACCTCACTGCTAAGAGCTGAAGAAACGATGTGACAACCAGCTGCAGAGAGGAGCCACCCTCTCTGCTAAGAGTTGAACACTCATTGGGATGACCTGCTTCCAGAAAGGAGCTACCCTTTCTGCTGAGAGCTGAGCACTTGTCAGGACGTCCTGGTTATGAAGCGGAAGGAGCTTCCACTGTGGGTCTCCTATGAGCTGTTCTATTGCTCAGTAAAGTTACTCTTAGTCTTGCTTACCCTCCACTTGTCTGTGTACCTCATTCTTCCTGGACACAGAACAAGAACTCAGGACCTGCTGGAGGTGGGGCTAAAAGAGCTGTAATACAAACAGGGATAAAAACATGTCCCTTGCCTGCCATGTTGCAGGTGACAAGAAGGGGAGAAGAAAGGAGAGAAGAGCGTGGCCCTTCAGGTGGTGCAGACTTAGGAGCTCCCTGAACCAGGGCAGTGACAGCCTCTTTAGGGCTCTGCAGTTCCTGGCATTTCCAAGCTTCTGGGAGCCACACCATGTTCTCTGGTGTCAGCTGTGGAAATTACTTATGGTAGTATGCCTGGTCCAGCTTTAGCCTCACAAGGAGCCAGTGCCCATGCCAGTGCCTGGAGCTGCCAGCCCCACTGCCACTGGCATTCCTGGCTGTGTGCAGTGGCTGGATGCCACGCTTCTCACACACCCCTCACTGCTCTGTGTCTGGCTAGCCCTTGGCAGGTGTAGGATCCAGGCAAGTAGTTGGAGTTGAATGCAGCCTGCCAGGCCAAGTGGACAGAACAAGCCCGGCAGGCCAGAGCAAAACTCAGGCAAACCCACCACTGGCCACAGAGCTTGCCAGCTGGTGAAGTAACGCCCCAAAGATCCCATAACAGTAGCATGATGCACTATTTTCCTGGACTCAGGAAGAAAAAATAGGAATACCAGAAATAATTACTCTCATTTTCTGCCATTTCTCTTTCAAATACTGTCTTGCAATATTTATACATATTTTTTAAAGGATTTGCTCAAGGCCTTGTAGTGCCCTTACTTCTGAGTTAATATTGCAAAGTTATCAATTCCATCTCTTCTTAGATGAGTAATAGTAATATAGCACATCTTCAGAAGCCCCGTCAGTTTGCAAGTAGAATTTTCCAAGGTTTTCTGAAATAACCATTTATGTAAACATCTTTAACATTGTAAACAATATATCATTCAGTTAAGAGAAAAGTAAAATTAAAAAGTCAAGAATTGGAGATTCTTTATGTAAAACTTAATGATTATAGAAACTAGTAAAATAAATTTTTAACATACAAATGTCTTATAAATTGATTATTGAGCCAATAATTAATAATGGCCAATAAACACAATATAAGTGTTCAGTCTCACCAATAATACAAAGTAGAATTTAATATGTATATCTTCTTGTCTAGCAACATCAAAATATTTTAAAGATAAAAACTTGCTGCAGAGAAGAAAATGTGTTAAACTAGATAGTGCAGATGGGCATTCTAGCCAAGCGAGGAGAAAGACAATAGACCAAAATGCTTGACAGAAATTTGCTTGCTAGCTTCTATTAGGCTACTGTCCTTCAGATCCCAGAACGGTAGATCCACCTACAGCTTGCGCAGTGTACCTGGAAATCCGCAGATGCTCAATGCCAGCCCATGAAAGCAGCCAGGAGGGAGGCTGTACCCAGAAAAGCCACAGAGATGGAGCTGCTCAAGACCATGAGAACCTACCTCTTGCATCAGTGTGACTTGGATAAGAGACCTGGAGTCAAAGGAGATCATTTTGGAGCTTTAAAATTTGACTTCCCTGCTGGATTTAGGACTTGCATGGGTCCTGTAACCCCTTTGTTTTGGCCAATTTCTCTCATTTGAAACTGCTGTATTTACCAAATACCTGTACCCCATTCTATCTAGGAAGTAACTAGTTTACTTTTGATTTTACAGGCTCATAGGCTGAGTGACTTGCATTGTCTCAGATGAGACTTTGGACTGTGGACTTTTGAGTTAACGCTGAAATGAGTTAAGACTTTGGAGAACTGTTGGGAAGGCATGATTGGTTTTGAAATGTGAGGACATGTGATTTGGAGGGGCCAGGGGTAGAAAGATACAGTTTGGCTGCATTCCCAGCCAAATCTCAACTTGAATTTTATCTCCTAGAATTCCCACATATTGTAGGAGGAACCTAGGGCGAGGTAATTGAATCATGGGAGCTGGTCTTTTCCATGTTATTCTCATGATAGTGAATAAGTCTCATAAGATCTGATGGATTTATCAGAGGTTACTGCTTTTACTTCTTTCTCATTTTTCTCTTACCCCTGCCATGTAAGAAGTTACTTTCACCTCCCACCACGATTCTGTGGCCTCCTGAGCCATATGGAACTATAAGTCCAATTAAACCTCTTTTTGTTTCCAGTTCCAGGTATGTCTTTATCAGCAATGTGAAAATTTACTAATACATCTAGGCTCAGACAAAGCAGGGCAGAGGATGGCCTAAGTCAGTAAATCACAATTTTAGGAGTACATAGTTTTGAAATTTTAGCCTTGTGAAAGAGACTCAGCATAGTAAATAATGAATACATAGAGGAAGGAATGTTAAAATTCTGAGTGAGCTTCTGCAATCAGCTATTCTCGGACCTGGTTAAAATAGTTTAGCCACTTTTCTCTAGAATAAGTGAAAGAGTACAGGAATAGTGACTAAAATCACCATTTATTTGCATTTTAAGAATTGCTAAAAATGTTTATGAAAGTCAAAGTAGAAAAATTTGCTGTAAATTAGAATATTTCTCTAAAAACATACAGTCAAAATAAATTAGGTGGTTTTATCCACAAATTTCTACCTTTTTCTTAGAGTTATGCATCAGTGCTATAGAAGGCATCATTTTAAAAATCAATAATAGTATTTTTCAAAAAGCAAAAATGTTTTATTATCTGTAATGGTTACTCAAATTATTTAAAAATATAAATTTTTCTGACATTTAATTTTTTTTCAGTTAAGCATTATTGACTACTGTGTTCTGACCTTTGGTGCTATTAATAATAAAAGTGTAAATATCTATATTTATTCTAAAAGTTATGTACAATTTCAAATGGATATTTTGGCTAAACAAAAAAGATTTCCTAGCTTGTGGAAATGGACTTTTATTGTATTTACGTGTTTAATAATTTTTTCTATTTAAGAATGAAATTGAAATACAGACTCTCAAAAGGGTTCTAAATTCCATCTTTTCCAATCTCCTTTACAAATCAGAAACTTCTTCCTATTTCTGTCTGGAGAGCTTTAGTTACTTTAAAAAATTTCCTTGTTTCTGAGGTAAAATCTTCCCCTATTAGCTCAACTAATTCATTCATCCACATAGATCACACTCATTATTTATTTAAACTCTTACCACAGGCATAGTAACCAACATTGACTCAAGATATATTAGTAAGAAGAAAAGAGAAGAATGTGATTAATATGGATAGGCAATCATGTCCACATTCAGAGTACAGCAGAGCAGAAGAATTAAAAGAAATACCTTGTTCATATTTTGGCCCTTTGGAAGAAACAAAGAAAATTTATTTTCAAAGCTTATCCACCACAATCAAGTAGGATTCATCCCGGGGATGCAAGGCTAGTTCAACATACATATGTCTATAAACATAATTCACCACATAAACAAAACCAAAGAAAAAATCCACATGATTATCTCAATTGATGCAGAGAAGGCCTTTGATAAAATTCAGCAATGCTTTATGCTAAAAAAATCCTCAATAAACTAGGTGTTGATGGAACGTATCTCAAAATAATAAAAGCTATTTACGACAAACCAACAGCCAATATCACACTGAATGGGCAAAAACTGGAAGCATTCCCTTTGAAATCTGGCACTAGACAAGGATGCCCTCTCTCACCACTCCTATTCAATATAGTACTGGAAGTTCTAGCCAGAGCAATCAGGCAAGAAAAAGAAATAAAGGGTATTCAAATAGGAAAGGAGGAAGTCAAATTGTCTCTATTTACAGATGACATGATTGTATATCTAGAAGACCCCATCGTCTCAACCCAAATCTCCTGGAACTGATAAGCAACGTCAGCAAAATCTCAGGATACAAAATCAACGTGCAAAAATCACAAGCATTCCTATACACCAATAATAGACTTAAAAAGAGCCAAATCAATAATGAACTGCCATTCACAATTGCTACAAAGAGAATAAAATACCTACAATTACAACTAACGAGGAACATAAAGGACCTCTTCAAGGAGAACTACAAGCCACTGCTCAACGAAATAAGACAGGACATAAACAGATGAAGAAACATTCCATGTTCATGGTTAGGAAGAATCAATATCATGAAAATGACCATACTGCCCAAAATAATTTACAGATTCAACACTATCCCCATCAAGCTACCAATGACCTTCTTCACAGAATTGGAAGAAAAAAAAAAAACCTTAAACTTCATATGGAACCAAAAGAGAGCCGGCATAGCGAAGTCAATTCTAAGCAAAAAGAACAAAGTGGGAGGCATCACACTACCAGACTTCAAACTATACCACAAGGCTACAATAATCAAAATAGCATGGTACTGGTACCAAAACAGAGATATAGACCAATGGAACAGAACAGAGGCCTTGGAGGCAACGCGACATATCTACAACCATCCGATCTTTGACAATCCCGGCAAAAACAAGCAATGGGGAAAGGATTTCCTGTTTAATAAATGGTGTTGGGAAAACCGGCTAGCCATGTGCAGAAAGCAGAAACTGGACCCCTTCCTGACACCTTACACTAAAATTAACTCCAGATGGATTAAAGACTTAAACATAAGACCTAACACTATTAAAACCCTGGAAGAAAATCTAGGCAAAACCATTCAGGACATAGGCATAGGCAAGGATGTCATGACCAAAACACCAAAAGCATTGGCAGCAAAAGCCAAAATAGACAAATGGCACCTAATCAAACTCCACAGCTTCTGCACGGCAAAAGAAACAGTCATTAGAGTGAAATCGGCAACCAACAGAAAGGGAAAAAATTTTTGCAGTCTACCCATCTGACAAAGGGCTGATATCCAGAATTTATAAAGAACTAAAACAGATTTACAAGAAAAAAACAAATGAACCCATTCAAAAGTTGGCAAAGGATATGAACAGACACTTTACAAAAGAAGAGATACATGAGGCCAACAAACATGAAAAAATGCTCATCGTCACTGGTCATCAGAGAAATGCAAATCAAAACTACATTGAGATACCATCTCACGCCAGTTAGACTGGTGATCATTAAAAAATCTAGAGACAACAGATGCTGGAGAGGGTGTAGAGAAATAGGAACACTTTTACACTGTTGCTGGGAGTGTAAATTAGTTCAACCATTGTGGAAGACAGTGTGGCGATTCCTCAAGGACCTAGAAATAGAAATACCATTTGACCCAGCAATCCCATTACTGGGTATATATCCAAAGGATTATAAATTGTTCTACTATAAGGACACGTGCACACGAATGTTCATTGCAGCACAGTTCACAATAGCAAAGACCTGGAACAAGCCCAAATGCCTATTGATGATAGACTGGACAGGGAAAATATGGCACATATACACTATGGAATATTACGCAGCCATCAAAAACGATGAGTTCATGTCTTTCGTAGGGACATAAATGAAACTGGAAACCATCATTCTCAGCAAACTGACACAAGAACAGAAAATCAAACACCACATGTTCTCGCTCGTAGGCAGGTGTTGAACAATGAGAACACATGGACACAGGGAGGGAAGCATCACACACTGGGGTCTGTTGGCAGGAAATAGGGGAGGGACAGTGGGGTTTGGGGAGTTGGGGAGAGATAGCATGGGGAGAAATGCCAGATATAGGTGAAGGGGAGGAAGACAGAAAATCACGCTGCCACGAGTGTATCTATGCAACAGTCTTGCATGTTTTTTACATGTACCCCAAAACCTAAAATGCAATTAAAAAAAAAAACACATTTAAAAACCAGGATTTTAAAACCATTACAAAAAAAAATTTTTTTTTTGCATTTCATGTTGGTTTTCTCTTTCTCATGTTAACCAACTTCAGTGCCCCAATTGGTTTTACTATTCACCTTGCATTTTTTCATGTTCTAAAATATATTCATTTTCCCTTGAACTTATAGTCCCTGTGAAAAGTGTGAGTATTATCTTCTTGGTTTAGACTCTATGCACCCTAAAATTATTATTTATCTATATAAATATAGTACATATTAATTTTATGACTGAAGAAAACTTGTTTTCAACTATTTTGTATTAATTTAATTTATGTTTTCAACATAAACCATTATTTTATTGTGTCAAGTTTCTCATTTTCTCTTTGTCCACTTGAATAACTCACAGAACACTAATTCTATATTCTATGAATTATATCTTCTGCCCTCTTGGCTTTGTCACATATATTTTTAATAACATGTCTTCAGTATTGACTTATGTGGATAGTTTTAAGGTGTAATTAATCATCTTACTGAGACATAGTTAAAAATATTTGGATTCTAGGACTTCATATTGAAGATTCTGACTTAGCAGATCTGAGGTGGGACATGAGACACACGTGTTTTAATATAAAGTTTTCTAGTTAAATATTGTATTTGTAATTACATCTGGATATCAAAAATAAAAATTTCAGAGACTCAAAGAGAAACAACCTAGTGATTACTAATTTGTCCATTTATTTTAATAAAAGAGGAAGATGCAATAAAAATAAGTCTTGTAACTTGCCTGAGGGTAGAATGAAATGAGAAGATCTAGAGCTCAGGACTCCTCACATGGTCCATGATCGTATCCACCACATTTCCTGTTCTGTACCTATTTCCACCAAATTTTGTGTTAATTACTATCTTCATGCATTGTTTATTTAACTAAATATTTATCTACAATATCACAAACCTCATTTATGTTCACAATAATGTATAAGACATCTATTTTGTGATCCAAATAAAATTGCCACATTATCAACCATTATTGGATGGCTTCAAGTGATTGATTTAGATTTATTTACAGATTCATTTCAATGTACGCTTTTAAATCATAAACGTATTAAGATAGGAAAGAAATGAGTACGCCACAGCTCTGCAATCCATTCTCTCTCATTCTTAGAGGGACACCCCAGGTAAAGAAAGAAGACAGACCGATTGAATCTCTTCTTTTACAAGTGTCTGTTCATGTCCTTTTATCAATTTTTGATGGCTTTTTTCTTGCTTGAGTTGCTTAAATTCCTTATAGATTCTGAATGTTAGTCCTTGTGAGATGCATAGTTTATATTTTCTCCCATTCTGTAGTTTGTCTCTTTACTCTGCTGATGGTTTATTTTTCTGTGCAGAATCTCTTTAGTTTAATTAGGTACCAATAATCAATTTTTATTTTGTTGCAATTGTTAAGGACTTAATTGCAAATTCTTTGCTAATATCAATTTCCAGGAGTGTATTTTGTAAATTTTCTTCTAGAATTTTTAGTTTGACATTTTATATTTAAGTCTTTAATCCATCTTAATTTTTGTATATACTAATAGGTAGGGGTCCAGTTTTATTCTCCTATACTGTAGTCAGCTATCCCAGCACTGTTTAGTAAATAAGGTGTCCTTTCCCTACTTCTTTTGTCAACTTTGCCAAAGGTCAGATGATTGCAGATTTATGGCCTTATTTTGGGGCTATCCTATTCCATTCACATATGTGTCTGTTTTTGTACCAGTACCATGCTGTTTTAGTTACTGTAACCTTATAGTATAGTCAAGTTGGGTAACGTGATGTCTCTGGCTTCATTCCTTTTGCTTAGGATTGCTTTAGGTATTTAATTTTTGGTTGCATATGAATTTTTTAGTACTTTTTTCTAATTCTCTGAAAAGTGTCATTAGTAGTTTGATAGAAACAACGTTGAATCTGTTGATTACTTTTCCCATAACGATGATTTTAACAACGTTGTTTCTTTTGATCCAAAAGCATGGAATGTTTTCCCATTATGTTTGCAGTGTTTTGTAGTTCTCCTAATAGAAATTCTTCACCATCTTGGTTAGATGTATTCCTGGGTATTTTTTTTTTTTTGTATTGTAGTTTGAGCTCTAGGGTACATGTGCACATCCTGCATCCTGCAGGATTATTGCATAGGTACATACATGCCATGGTGGTTTGCTGTATTCCTAGATATTCTTAAGTGTATATGGGTATGGTAAACAGGATTTCGTTCTTGACTTGACTGTAAGCTTAAATATTATTGGAGTACAGAAATGCTGCAAATTTTTACACATTAATTTTGTATCCTAAAACTTTACTGAAGTTGTTTATCAGTTCTAGGAGCCTTTTGGTGAAGTTTTTAGGGTTTTCTAGTTATAGGATCATTTGTTTGGTGAAGAGATATCATTTGACTTTTTCATTTCCTATTTGGATGAATTTTCTTTCTTTCTTATCGTCCTGCTAGGACTCCAGTAATATTTTTAATCAGAGTAGTAAGAGTGGGCATCCTTGTCTTGTTTCAATTCTTAAGGGGAATGCTCCCAGCTTTTGTCTGTTCAGTGAAATGTTGGCTGTGGATTTGTCATAGATGGCTCTTGTTATTTTGAGGTATGTTCCTTTGATGTCTACTTTATTAAGATTTTTTTATGATGAAGAAATATTAGATTTTATCAATCACTTTCTCTGTGTCTATTTTGAGATGATCATATGAGTCTTGTTTATACTACTGTTTATGCAGTGAATCACAATTATTGATTTTATGTATGTTGAACCAATCTGGCATCCCACAGATAAAGGCTGCTTGTTAAAGTTGAATTAACTTTTTGATATGCTATTGGATTTGGTTTTCTGCATTTTTTTGAAGATTTTTATATCTACGTTCAACAGGGATACTGGCCTGCAGTTTCCTTTTGTCATTGTGTCTTTGCCAGATTTTGGTATTGGGATGATGCTGGCTTTGTAGGATGAGTTAGGGAGGATATTTCTCCTTGATATTTTGAATAGTTTTGTAGTATTGGTACAGACAGATTCACTATTACTAAAAGTCAAAATAAAACAAAACAAAACCAACCAGAGCTTAGTGAGGCTGTAGGGAAAAGGAAACACATAAAATGTTGGTGGGAATGTAAATTAGTTCAGGCACTGTGGAATGTGGTTTGGAGATTTCTCAAAGAACTAAAAATAGAACTACCATCTAACCCAGAAATTCCATTACTGGGTATACACAAAGAAAAATAAATCATTATACCAAAAATACATATACACTTGTATGTTCATTGCAGTGGTATTCACACTAGTAAAAATGTGAAATCAATGGTGGATTGGGTAAAGAAAATGTGGTATATATACACCATGGAATACTAAACAGTCATTTAAAAAGAATGAAATCATGTCTTTTGCAGCAATTTGGATGCATCTGGAGGCCATTATTCTAAGCAAATGAATGCAGAAACAGAAAACCAAATACCACATAATGTTATATGTAAGTGGAAACTAAATGTTGTTTATACATAGAAATAAATATGAGAACAATAGATAATGGGGACTAACAGAGTGGGGAGGAGGAAAAGGGTTGAAAAAGTACCTATTGTATACTATGCTTTCTACCTGAGTGATAAGATCAATCATATCCCAAACCTCAGCATCACACACCCATGTCACAGCCATGTAGATTTACCCCCAAATCTAAAATAAAAGGTGAAAAAAAAACCCACCTCTCTGTAAATATGCTAATGGTAGACATGCTTTTTAATTATAATATTCTAGAAATAATGAGTAATTATTATTATGGGAAAGATTCATAAATATGGGAAACCCAATCTTTTGAGTTAGATCAGATTTGTAGTGAGCAGGATTGTCTTTCAGACCCTCAAATCATAATAGCTAACATAATATTTAAAAAGAAAAAAGGATGGGATCTTAAAAAACATGATGAGGGCCTGATTCAAGGATGGCTGCCTACTTATCTTTGGAACTAGGAAGGAAAAGCCTTGAGAGAAATTATGGGAGAGAAATCTCACAAGGACAATTTGGAGAAAACAACCTTATATCGTAGTCAAATACCTAAGTAGGGAGAAAGGGAAAGAAAGAGAGAAATCAAAATATTAAAAATTTTGTTAATAACCCTGGTTAAATCTAGCCCCCTAAAAGATATACAAGATGGAAAAAATCAGTAATACTGATTTCTTCCTGTTGCTGGACAGCCTTCTAATGCTCTTATGGTTTCCAAGAAAGATATTATATTCCCACAATGTGACTCAACTGATATATCAAAATCTAAAAAGGTGGGAGGAATCCAAGGTCTGAAAACTATCAAAGTACAAGGATATTCCATTAAAAATTAGAAAACTTTACAGGGAAATACAAGAAGAAACCTGAAAAATTATTACTGGCACATTGTAATGCTTGATACCACATTACAGAAAGAATTATGTGTGATGATGGACTTCCAGGTAGCTGAGAAATTTTGTGAGCAGACATCTCCAGATAGCATGACAGCTGACCTCCTACATCTGATGAGGTAGAAGATTTGTTAACCTACCTTGAAAAAGGTAACTAACCTGCATCTTCCCCAATTCACATTTTTTATTTATTATTTTTATTTTTATGGGTACATGGTTGGTGTATATATATATATATATATATATATATATACACACAACTACCTATGGGGTACATGTTCCGTTTTGATACAGGCATGCAATGTGAAATAAGCACATCATGAAGAATGGGGCATCCATCTCCTTGAACAATTTCCCCATTGAGTTGTAAACAATCCAATTACACTCTTTATTTTAAAATGTACACTTAAGTCATTATTCTCCTCTGGCTCAGGGCATGTCTAGAAATGTCATCTGGAGCCAGAACCTGGAATGGGGTCATAATGACTGTGACCTAGGTGCCCTATCTTGCTGTGGCTGAGCTGCTATCCAAGATGCAAGACAAAGTCTTCCCCATTCTTCCCTACCCTCTTTTTAGGCTGAAGAAAGTAGTCTCTTTTGGAGCCACAAGCTGTGAAGCCTGGAGTTACAGGAGAGGTGATGCCATCTCTTTCTTGACTGCTGGTATCAGAATAGTTGAACAATTAGGAACAATTAGGACCCAGCAGTCAAATGATCTGGGAGAATAGGATAGCATTAGACATGATATTAGCAGAAAAAGGTGAAGTCTGTGTCATGATTGGAACTCAGTGTTGTATTTTCATCCCTAATAATGCTGCTCCCAACAAAACCGTAACAAGAGCATTACAAGGTCTTACTGCTCTATCCAATGAACTAGCCAAAAATTCTGGAATAAACAACACTTTCATGAATTTAATGGAGAAATGGTTCAGTAAATGGTAATGACTTACGTCCTCAATCCTCACCTCCCTTGCAATAGTAATAAGTATGCTTATTCTTGTAGGATGCTGTATTATACCCTGTGTTTGAGGACTGACACAAAAGCTTACTGATACAGCTCTCACCAAAACCTGCCTTAATTCTCCCTTGCTTTGTTCAGATAAGCTCCTACTCTTTTTTTTTTTTTTTTTTTGAGACAGAGTTTCGCTCTTGTTACCCAGGCTGGAGTGCAATGGCGTGATCTCGGCTCAACGCAACCTCCACCTCCTGAGTTCAGGCAATTCTCCTGCCTCAGCCTCCCAAGTAGCTGGGATTACAGGCACGCCCCACCATGCCCAGCTAATTTTTAAAAATATTTTTAGTAGAGACGTGGTTTCACCATGTTGACCAGGATGGTCTCGATCTCTTGACCTCATGATCCACCCGCCTCGGCCTCCCAAAGTGCTGGGATTACAGGCTTGAGCCACCATGCCCTGCCAGCTCCTACTTTTAAAAAACAAGCAGAACAACAGAGTCAAGACATGTTGAAAACGTTTGAAAAGGAAGAATTACAAAATCAAGAGGTAGAAATTGTCAGATACTGTAAGTTCCTCTTCAAAAGTTTAACCTGTTTAACTTCCTTGTTCCTTGTTCTTGAGGTCAGCTTCCTTGTACCTTCCCATCCCTAGTTACCTGCTCTGTGAACAATCTCCCCACAGTCCCAATCTGTAAATTTGTTTGGAAAGAGTATCCTTTGAAACTAGTTACTCACTCTGAAAACAACCCTTCCTGCTGAAATTTCCCTTCCTGCTGCTATAACCCACCCCCCTGCTCTATTTGAAATAGCCAGTGGGGATCAGCTTAGATTGTACAGTTCAACTCCAGCCAATGGGGACAAGACACCGAAGCAGGGACTAACTGCATTAGGAATAAAAACCCTTTCCTTCTTTTGTTCAGTGTGCTCTCACAGTGACCAGAAGTGTGACTGGCATCCTTCTGCAGAAGTAAATTTGCCTTGTTGTAAAATCTTTTGTTTGAGTGCTCATTTCCTTTGAAACTCCAAGCTCTTATTTCCAACACTGGTGTCATAGTAGGTCACACACCCTCTCAGTCTGCTGTCTCTGGGCCTAAATCATCCTAGGATTCACCTAAGTGTTGCAGTCCTTATGGATTTGACTGCCTTTTAAATTTACTTAGAGACCCAGATTACTTTGTCCCTTGGTGGTGAGGTTTTTGGGCACGTAAGTTTGGATCACTGGGATTAGAAAGTCCCTTCTGGCTAGGGCTGATTTAAATGCTCTCTGTTAGGGCAGGAATAAGCTGAGTTTGGTCTGATTTTCCTTTATGCTCTAAAAGGACAGAACTGAGATCAATGGCTTACAATTGCTTGTTCTCTTTCCCTCCACACCCAGAGATGCTCTACACACCAACCCACTGCTTCCGGAGTTGGGGAAATGGGGGTGTAGCAACTCATGACTGTATTTTCTATCTTTCCAGTGCCCCTTTCAGTGATCATCTGAAGAAGTCTTTGGGTGTTAGGGAAATATAATTAAAGACAAAATCTCCTGCCAGCATCAAAAGCCTTTTCTAAAAGGTTGAAGAGAGAAAAAATCAGCTTTTTTTAAAAAACAAGCATTAAGCTTAAATGTAATATACACCACAGGCAATTCACTAAAGAGATTGCAAAGACTGGAAGAAATTTCATTGTTTGGTGATAGTCACACATACACAACTCACTGCAAACATGTTCTCAAAGTGAACATTGACTAGTACTTAAGTAGTAGTACTAGGACCTAATAGGACCTTTTGTTACAGATCCAGTAAGTCCTTACTTAATGTTGTTGGTATGTTCTTCAAAACTGCAACTTTAAGCAAAAAGACAATTTTACCATACAGTAATCAATATAAACAAAAGTTAAGTTCCTATAGCATATTTCTGGTCACAAAACATCACCAAACTTCTAAATGAAGGTCAAAAACACTTCTAATGTTAAACATTGAAATAAATGTGAGCTATACATGCGATTGAGCCTTCATTATGACTCATAATACATTTTACATGTTTTTCTTTTTCCCTTTCTTCCTCTATGGATGCTTTCTTGCGTGTCACCATTTTGGTAAAGGGTAGTTATGAATAATTTATTAACTTTCTATCCTAACCCCTGCAGCTGCTTACAAAATTAATTAACTTTTTTTTTTTTTTAGAGCAGCAATCTTTAGGTCATTCAGGCTTCCTCGATAGCATCTAATAGTTTGATCAGGACAAGAGATACAAATAGCTTTGATTATTGGAGGATCCTACCTCCTGCGTATGTACTTGATTCACACAAACCCCCAGTTATGTTGAAAAGGAGGATAGATTTGAGAGACTGACTTTTTTGTCCTCTCACTTTGACCAAAGGGAATAAATTTTCTCTGCTCCTGAGCACTGATGTGTGACTCTTTGGCTTACTGTGCATTGGACACATAAACCAAAATTTGGGGCTTGATAAGGTGAAAGGAAAACATCTTGGGCCCCCAAAATCACTAAGGAAAACTCAAGCTTTAAACTGCTTAGGACAAACCTGCCTCCTATTCTATTTAAATTTATCCCTCTGCTCAGTGAGATAGATGCATATCTGATTATCTCCTTTGGAAAGGCTAATCAGAAACTCAAATAATGCAACCATTTGTGTCTCACCTATCTGTAACCTGGAAGCACCCACCCATTTCCAGCCTTCCTGCCTTTGCTTCAAATTATCCCACCATTTTAGACCAAACCAATGTACTTCTTACATATATTGATTGATGTCTTATGTCTCCCTAAAATATATAAAACGAAGCTGTTTCCTGACAACCTTGGTCACAAGTCCTCAGGACTTCCTGAGGATGTGTCACAGCAGTGTGTCCTCAACCTTGGCAAAATAAACTTTCTAAATTAACTGAAACATGTCTCAAATGTTGGGGGTTTACAACATACGTACATTTATAAGAGATTAATAAAAACAAGAAAGATGACAACCTGATTGTGACAGATAAGCTTTTTGATGTGCTGTTGGATTTGATTTGCCAAATTGAAGATTTTTGCAGCAATGTTCATCATGGATATTAGCCTGAAGTTTTCTTTTTTTAGTTGTGTCTCTGCCAAATTTCAGGAGCATGTTGGTCTCATAAAATGAGTCAGGGAGAATTCCTTCTTTTTGTATTGTTTGGAATAGTTTCAGAAGGAATGTTACCGGCGCCTCTTTGTACCTCTGGTAGAATTTGGTTGTGAACCTGTCTGGTACTGGACTATTTTTGGTTGGTAGGCTATTAATTGCTGTCTCAACTTCAGACTTTATTATTTGTCTAATCAGGGATTCAATTTCTTCCTGGTTTAGTCTTAGGAGTGTGTAAGTATCCAAAAATTTATCCATTTCTTCTAGATTTACTGGTTTATGTGCATAGATGTGTTTGTGGCAATCTCTGATGGTAGTTTGCATATCTGTGGAATTGGTTGGTGATATCCCCTTTATCATTTTTTATTGCATCTATTCAATTCTTCTATCTCTTCTTTTTTATTAGTCTGGCTAGTGGTCTATTTTGTTTATCTTCTCAAAAATCCAGCTCCTGGATTCATTGATTTTTTGAAGGGTTTCTCCTCTTAAGGAGACAGAGACACAAATCTTAGTTATTTCTTTTCTTCTGCTAGCTTTTGAATTTGTTTGATCTTGCTCCTCTAGTTCTTTTAGTTGCAATAACAGGGTGTTGATTTTAGATATTTCCTCACTTCTCATGTGGGCATTTATTGCTATAAATTTTCCTCCAGATATTGCTTTAAATGTGTCCCAAAGAATCTGGTACATTGTGTCATCATTCTCATTGGTTATGAAGAACATCTTTATTTCTGCCTTCATTTCATTATTTATCAAGTAGTCATTCAGGAGTTGTTCAGTTTCCATGTAGTTGTGCAGTTTTGAGTGAGTTTCTTAATCCTGAGTTCTAATTTGAATGCACTGTGGTCTGAGAGACTAGTTGTTATGACATGTTCTTTTGCATTTACTGAGGAGTGATTTACTTCCAATTATGTGGTCAGTTTTGGAGTCAGTGTGATATGGTGCTGAGAAGAATGTATATTCTGTGGTTGGGGTGGAGAGTTCTGTAGATGTTTATCAGGTCTGCTTGGTCCAGATCTGGGTTCAAGTCCCAGATACTCTTGTTAATTTTCTGTTTCATTGATCTGTCTAATATTGACAGTGGAGTTTTAAAGTCTCCCACTATCATTATGTGGAAGTCTAAGTCTCTTTGTAGGTCATTAAGAACTTGCTTTATATATCTGGGTGGCCCTGTATTCTGTGCATGTATATTTAGAATAGTTAGCTCCTCTTGTTCCATTTATCCCTTTACCATTATATAATGCCATTCTTTTTTTCTTTTGATCTTTTTTGGTTCAAAGTCTGTTTTATTGAGACTAGGATTGCAACCCCTGCATTTTTTTTTTCTCTCCATTTGCTTGATATGTCTTCCTCTATCCCTTTATTTTGTGCCTGTGTCTTTGCACATGAGATGGATCTCCTGAATACAGCACACTGATGGATCTTGACTCTTTATGCAACTTGCCAGTCTGTGTCTTTTGATTGTGGCATTTAGCCTATTTACATTTAAGTTTAATATGTTTATGTGTGAATTTGATCCTGTCATTTTGATACTGTCATTTTGGTACTGGTTGTTCCTTTCCATGTTTAGTGCTTCCCTCAAGAGCTCCTGAGCCCACATAGCCAAGACAATCCTAAGAAAAAAGAACAAAGCTGAAGGCATCACACTACCTGACTTCAAACTATGCTACAAAGCTACAGTAATCAAAATAGCATGATACTTGTACCCAAACAGAGATATAGACCAATGGAACAGAACAGAGTCCTCGGAAATAATGCCACACATCTACAACCATCTGATCTTTGACAAACCTCACAAAAAGAAGCAATGGGGAAAGTATTTCATGTTTAATAAATGGTGTTGGGAAAATTGGCTAGCCATGTGCAGAAAGCTGAAACTGGACCCCTTCTTTATACTTTATACCAAAATTAACTCCAGAAGGATTAAAGATTTAAACATAAGACCTAACACCATAAAAACCCTGGAAGGAAAAATAAGTAATATGATTCAGAACATAGGCATAGTCAAGGACTTCATGACTACAACACCAAAAGCAATGGCAACAAAAGCCAAAATAGACTAATGGGACCTAATTAAACTCAAGAGCTCTGCACTGCAAAAGAAACCATCATTAGAGTAAACTGGCAACCAACAGATTTGGAAAAAGTTTTGCAATCTACTCATCTGACAAAGGGTAATATCCAGAATCTACAAAGAACTAAAACAGATTTACAAGAAAAAAATAACCCTATAAAAAAGTGGGTGAAGGATATGAACAGACATTTTTCAAAAGACGACATTTATGCAGCCAACAAACATGGAAAATGCTCATCATCACTGGTCATTAGAGAAATGCAAATCAAAACTACATTGAGATATCATCTCACGCCACTTAGAATGGCAATCATTAACAAATCTGGAGACAACAGATGCTGGAGAGGATGTGGAGAAATAGGAACACTTTTACACTATTGGTGGGAATGTAAATTAGTTCAGCCTTTGTGAAAGACAGTGTAGTGATTCCTCAAGAATCTAAAACTAGAAATACCATTTGACTCAGCAATCCCATTACTAGGTATATACCCAAATGATTATAAATCATCCTATTATAAAGACACACACACACGTGTGTTCATAACGGCACTGTTTACAATAGCAAAGACTTGGAAACCACTCAAATGCCCATCAATGACAGACTGGATAAAGGAAATGTGGCACATTGGAATACTGTGTACCTTGGAATACTATACAGTCATAAGAAAGGATGAGTTCTGGGTACCTATGCAACAGTCCTGCAAGATCTGCACATGTACCCCAGTGCTTAAAGTACAATTTTTAAAAAAAGAGAGATTAGTTTATGTCCTTTGCAGGGACATGGATAAAGGTGGAAACCATCATTTTCAGCAAACTGACACAAGAACAGAAAACCAGACACTGCATGTTCTCACTCATAAGTAGGTGTTGAACAATGAGAACACATAGACACAAGGAGGGAAACATTACACACTGGTGCCTGTTATGGGGTGAAGGGACATGGGGAGGGATAGCAGGGGGTGGGGGCATTGGGTAGGGATAACATTAGGAGAAATACTTAATATGGAGATGGGGGATGGATGCAGGAAGCCACTGTGGCATGTGTATACCTATGTAACAATCCTGCATAACCTGTACCTGTACCCCAGAACTTAAGTGCATAATGTATAAATTAAAGTATAATAATAAAAAAGAAACAAAAAAGAAAACCAAGAAAGATAATTATTTACCAAACTTTGGATGAGTCAGTGAGTGATGTAAATTAAGGTGAGATAATATTTAATTAGAGAGGGCTCTAAAACCAATGATCAGTTTCCTTACATGGAGAGACATGGAGACCTACAATGAGGAGAACACCATATCAATATGGAAGGAGGCTGGAGTGATGCTATCACAAACTAAGAAATGCCAAGATTTCCAGCAGTCACCAGAAAGCAGGATGGAGGCATGGAACAAATTCTCCCTCAAAACATCCATAAGGAAACAACTGGGCCAACACCTTGATTTCAGATCTCTAGCCTCTAGAACTGTAAGATGATAAATGTCTGTTGCTTGAATCTACCCAGTTAGTAGTATTTTATTATGGCACCCCTAGAAACTAATACACCAGGAGAGACCCCAAGGGAATAATGAAACTATGCCTGCCAAATCTCCTTATGCACACAGTAATGATAGACATCCTGTCAAACTAATACATTTGCTAGCTGGAAGAGTTCTTAACTTCAGAATGGTTTAGCAAGATATGCTTTGTTGTTTATAATTGCTTGTGGGTAACAAACCTGAAATTTATAGAGTTATGGGGCATAATCTCTGGAAAATAAAATATAGGCTATGAAACTTGTGAGTATAAAATGTAGATGTGTCATGACTTAAATATTTCCATCTATGTAAATCATGTAATCACCCACATCATTTAGAGGTCTCATACACTAATCTTAGGCCACAACATGTTTGAGTGTGTATCAAAGGCCTTGAAAATTGCACTGGAGGTACTAGTCCTCCCTTGATTCCACTGGGCCTCATGATTACTTGTATCCTTGAAATTATGAGTAAAACTTAACACACAGGAATATCTCAGAGTCACAGTATCTAGTCTGACAATCAAAACCTTTGTGTTATTTCAGATCATGTCTTAGAAATTATCTAGTTAAAATTCTTTTGGTTATAAATGAAGAAACAGAGGCAACAAGATTCTTTTTTGCTCCATAAAAATTTTGACTTCCTGTTGATTTATTACACATGAGCAGTTTATTTATATATTATGAACAACCTACATCTGACCTATGATCATATTGTCCACCCATCTCAGTGTTGCCAATGACTTATTTGTCATCAGATATGAACATTCCAAGTTTGTTTATTAACCATATTCTGTGAATTGGCATACTGACTTCTAAATCCAAATTACTGCTTTGTGTGCTTGACTTGTTTCCTACTAAGAACCACTCAGAGATGTTTCCTTTTATACTCGTACTTGTTGCTCTCCATAGTGCTCATTATAAAGTTTTGTCTGAATATTTTCAAAAATTTTCTACAAATTTCATTTTGTGATTTATTAATAATTTTGACAAGTCTCCAAACATATTTGTTGAGCAAACAGTAGAGAGATGACACATATCCATCTCTGTGGAATGATACTTTTGGAGAAATCTTCCAGAGAGAACAGCAGTATTCTTTGTGTGGAGGTACACTGCTGCCTATAGAAATCGGGAATAGCATACAGTGATCTACTCACACCAGATATCAGACTTCAAGTGAGAGGGGCCCTCTCCTTTGTGAAGTGCAACTTTAGCTACATGATTAGTAAAACAAGAGATTCTCCTCTACCAGCTAAGTGCAGTCTAACTCTGCCACCTCATACTCATTGGCTGCAAAACCAGCCCTTCTTCCAATGTGATCAGAAGTCTGGGGTTTGAGTCTTGCATTTTTAAGTATGCAGCATGGTGGACCATTGGCCTGATCTACCATTACAATATTCTTCCTGAATTAATTGTCTTAAGAATTTTACTGTAGTTGGTTTCCATGAAACTCTCTTGTGGGCTAGCACCTCTTTTTAGTGTGAAACCTGAAGGGAATCAGTCACAAATGAATCCTTATATATCTTTTTTTAAAAAAATGTTCATCCTTCATGAGATGCACTTTACCCATGGCTAGAGTACATGCATTTGTTTTCATGATCCGTGATCTGGTAATCAAAATCCTTTGTAACCATCTTGTTTTCATTACATTCAATGGCTTCATTTTTCATAGTTAATGTGTTATTTCTGTGAGCCATCAGTTTGTCAGATGAATTGTGTCTACTTTAGGCACTTGCTTCATGATGCCAGTACACATCCCATTGAGGCTTGTGCTATCTTTCAGAAATGACATGTATACTTTTTACTAGAGTGTCACAATCATTAATCACAATGCATAGCTCTTCCCCTGGAGGTAGACTAAAACATGCCTTCTGTTTAGGCCTGGGAGACTTAGTTTTCTTGAGTAGTTCTTTTTTTTTTTTTTGCTTGTTTATTTAGAATGATGGTTTTTACTGCTAGCATTTTTACATCACCTGGAAACTGTAAATAAACCCATCAATGTCCCACTACACATCAACTAAATAGAATATCTGAGGATGCGGTGTATGTTAGTCCATTATCGTATTTCTATAAAGAAATACCTGAGGCTGGGTAATTATAAAGAAAAGAGGTTTAATTAGCTCACGGCTCTGCAGGCCATACAGAAAGCATGTCATCAGCCTCTGCCTGGCTTCTGGTAAGGCCTCAGGAAGCTTCCACCCATGGTGGAAGGTAAAGAGGAAGCAGTCACATCACATGGTGAAAGCAGGAGCAAGAGAGAGAGAGGAGAAGGATGTCCTGGACTTTTTTTACAAAACCAGATCTTGTGTGAACTGAATAAGAACTCATTTATTACCAATGGGATGGTGCTAAATCATTCATGAGGGATCTGCCCTCATGAATCATAAATCATCTCCTTACAGGTTTCACCTCCAACATTGGGAATATTTAAAATGAGATTTTGGAGAGACAAACATCCAAACCATATCAGGCACCTACTATTAGTATTTTGTAAAATTCTCCAGGAGATTCTAATCAACAGCCAGAGCTGAGAGCCATTGCTTATGCATAGTGCATTTCAAACACTAAAATAAAATGAATCATTTAGAAATCTTATTAAAATGCAGATTCTAACTTAGTTTGTATACCTGGGGCCTGAGATACTGTCTTTTTAGTGGATAAAGCTGCTATGATAACCACACTTTCAGTAGGAAGAAAGACCTTGATTTTCTCTCAGTAGGGGAAACACTGAAACATATTAATATGGTTTGACTCTCTGTCCCCACCCAAATCTTACCTTGAATTGTGATCTCTAGTGTTGGAGTGGGGACCTGGTGGGAGGTGATTGGATCATGGGAGTAGTTTTTAGTGGTTTAGCATCATCCCCATAGTGCTGTCTTGTGATAGAGTTGTCATGAGACCTCATTGTTGGAAAGTATGTAGTACTTCCCACCTCACCCTCTCTCCTGCTGGCCATGTAAGATGTGTTTGCTTCCCTTTTGCCTTCTGCCATGATTGTAAGTTTTCTGAGCCCCTCCCCACCCCAGAAGCAGAAGCCTGTACAACTCACAGAGCCATTAGCCAATTAAATCTCATTTTTTAAATAAATTACCTGGTTTCAGGTATGTCTTTATAGCAAAGTGAGAATTGACTAATATACGTGTCCTTCTAATTTGTTGCCTTTCTTAAACAATATTCATCAAGTACAAATGTAAGGACATTATTTCTCTCTCTCCCTTTAAATAGCAATAATTGTTTTGGAGAGCAGTATTGGGCTTCTTGTCTTTACATTACCTAAATCGTAGAGTTGAAAGAAACCCTAGGGCTGATCTGGTTGGGTAGTTGCAAGTGGTGATTTCCAGAGCCCTAGGACCTGAGAGGTACACTTGGTAGGTATAGAGGAAAAATAGGTGGGTCAGATAAGGCTATAAAGTCTCATTTCTATTCTAATGAGAACATTTCTTTTTTAGATTGTTATATCTTTGGATGTGGTTGTTTTATTTGAAAGGGAATTTCAATTGGAAAAAAAGTAATAAAGCCACTCATCTGGTCCAATACTTTTATTGACCCAGATGTTATAAAGCAGTGTGCTTGATCAGAAAGCCCTGAATAAAATTCTCCTCCTTCCACTTCCACCTCACTCACCCATTTTACTTGTTTATACTTCACATTGAGTCCTACTGGCAACCCTGATATCTTAGCCAGCCAGTCTGAGCAATCTTTAACTTTGCCACTTTGAGTTCATAATTCCAAGTCTTTTTGTATCCATTCAATATTTTTAATGTGAAATAAGAGTCTCTATAACCTCTTGTGGTATATGGCATTCATTTAATATAACCCTAGAAAATTAGAGATTTCATTCCACAGGCAACCTAAATGTCATATCCCCTCTTTTACAACAATAGATATTAGGAAACTCTGAAGAAAATAGTCCAAAGAGGGTACACAGAGAGGCTAACTTCTGCTCTATTATTTGGCTAAGCTCTGTCCCGGAATTAGCTGTTCATACATAATTTAATCAGCATACACTGACTCCTTAGTAATGCCCAGCATGGGGGTGAGTAAGGGAGGGAGGTTGTCCAAGTGGCATAAACCATAAATATTCAATCAGTAAGCTTACAATTTTGAATAAACAATAAAAATGCACAGACTGGCTAAAAAAGAATGTATAATAGCAAGCAATAAAATTCTACCATGTTTACCACACACAATGCAAGCTGTAAGAGTTCACAAAATGAAAAATTCATTTTTTTTTTTCTGGGATTCTCTGGAAAGCCTTCATGTAGAACTGGGTTTTAAGGTGAAGGGTGCTTTTTCATTTTCACATTGCTGATAAAGACATTCCTGAGACTGGGCAATTTAAAAAAGAAAGAGGTTTAATGGACTCACAGTTCCACATGACTGGGGAGGCCTCACAATCATGGTGGAAGGTGAAAGGCATGTCTCACATGGTGGTAGACAAGAGAAGAGAATGAGAGCCAAATGAAAGGGATTTTCGCTGTCAGATTTCATGAGACTTATTCACTTCCATGAGAACAGTATGGGGGAAACTGCCCCCATGATTCAGTTACATCTCCCACTGGGTCCCTCTCGCAATATGAGGGAATTATGGGAACTATAATTCAACATAAGCTTTGGGTGGGGACACAGCCAAATCACATCAGGTATGATTAAGTGGAAAGAAAGGGGTAACCTGTTTGGAAAAAGAAATAATCAGCATGAATCCATAAAACATGTACTCATTGTATACCCAATTTAAACTGACAGAAGTTGTTATTTTTCAGACTAATGTTTGTGGACTGGAATTGGTTGGCTCAGAGCTTAAAGGAAAGCAAAGAGACCCTAGGTTAGGGGCTGAACCAGAAATCTAATAGACCTCAAACAATTCGTTCATGAAGGAGGAACAATGAGTGTAAACCCATTGTGCCTGGAAACCGTGTGGGACAACTAAAAGGCAGCCCTGTTTCTTCATTATCTAACTTGGAAACAGAGATGACCAAAAGTATCATGATATGTCTCATGACTGTATTCATTTTTTAAGACGGAGCCTTGTCTGTTGTCCATGCTGGAGTGCAGTGGTGCAATATTGGCTCACTGCAACCTCCACCTCCTGGGTTCAAGCGATTCTCCTGCCTCAGCCTACTGAGTAGCTGGGATTACAGGCACAAGCCACTACATCTGGATAATTTTTGTATTTTTAATAGAGACAGGGTTTCACCATGTTGGTCAGGCTGGTCTCAGCCTCCCAAAGTGCTGGGATTACAGGCATGAGCCACTGTGCCCAGCCCATGACTGTATTCTTTTACATACTGCTAGATTTTGTTTCCTAGTATTTTGTCTAAAATTTTTTGCATCTATGTTCACAGGAGAGCTCATAATTTTTCTCTTAATTTCCCAATCAGGTTTTGGTAACAATTTTTTGACCTCATAAAATGATTTGAAAAAATGTTCATCCATTCCATTTTATGAGATAGTTTGTGTAAGATTACTGCTATTTCTGCTTTAAATATTTGGTGTAAATAATAGACCATTCATAAGAACTCAGGCCATCCAATCTACTCACTTTCCAGAAAAATCTGTTCCATCTATGCTGACTACTTACTTAACGTGTAGTTCAATTTTTTTTTTTTTTTTTTTGACAATTGCACAAGTTGCCAACTAGATTCAGAAATCTGACTTCAGCTACTTGTTCCTTTTGGCAAGATTATAAGTGAGGTCTCATTCTTTCATCAGGAAGCTGATAAAAAGCCAAAGAATACTCTATTCTCTTAAGTTAGTAACCATTGATTCTCAATGCCTAGATTCAATGGAGATTTTAGAGGAGTGATAGTCTAATTCTGTCATTATGTTTTATTTGTTAGCTAAACTAATGACATATTCCCCTCAGTAGTTCAATTAACATAGGAAAATAAGATAAATGTTTGAGTCTCTTCAGTTATTTACAAGTTTTTCAAGATAATGACTTGCTTTTCTCAAAAGGTGACCAATTAGTTTGATGGTGCTCTTTTAACAATATATGCTATCATTTTGTTACATAAATTTTAAGTATAAATACTGAGCTGTTGTTTAACTCATACTTTTATATATGTTACCATTTGTTACATCAAAATTTTAAAAAGTATATGACAATTGTGCTATATTTCTCTAAAATCTTTTGGATTATTAGAATTATTAAAAAGAACATATATGTTAAGTTAGCCTTCTATTATTCCCTACATAGTATGAGATGAGTGTCCAAGTTCACTTTTTCCCTGATTCATAATTATACTAGCACAATTTATTAAATAACCTATCACTGTCCCCTGGTGTTAAAGTGCCTTTATCATACATTAAATCTTTCCATCTATTACTAGATGCTCTATGGGGTTCCATTGATTTATTTTTGTCTTTTCATGCCAATATCAGGGTGTTTTTTAGTTCAGTGGTTTTATGGTATGTTATTAAATTTTGAAAGACTAGTCCTTTAATTATTTTTCTCTTACATAGTATTTTTTTGCTACTCTTGATGCAGAAACATTATTGTATTTTTTCCCAGTGTCAACATATTTTTTAATAAAATTTTCCCCACTTTCCACTGACAATCCCTATTGTGATTCTCACTGAAATTTTGGCAGTTTATATATTACTTTTGGGAGTATGGTAATTTTATAACATAAATAAACTACCATCTAACCACCTGTGATCACCTCTCTACCTAGCTACCTATTGAAACAACTATTTGTTTTAAGATACAATTAAAATGGAAACTTCAACTATAATGTAAGTGAGGAGAAAAATTACAGCAGGATTTTTTTATTCTCCATTTTTACCATGGGACACACAAGGAAAGCAGCAGCAGGGTGACCCAGTCAAACCTCCAGATAAGCACTAATGACAGAAATTCTAGCAATGATACTAATGGTATTTGCTAATCAGAGAGTTTTATCTATAGAATTTTAACAGAATGAATAGAGTCTGTTTAGGATTACTTATGATAAATAAAACTAGAAATTATGATATGGGCCATGGATCCCTCGAAAATGTATGTAAGCTACACTATTATAAGAATACAAAGATGGGAGTGTTGCATGACTGAAGTTTCCCCTTTTGTGTCAGTAATTTAGCTGCACGCATTACTTAGAGGAGGTCTCATACATTAAGCTGGGTCAGAGTGTGTCTTGATCCAGCTGGAGTGCCCTGGGAAAGTTTGGGATTTCCTAGATTTTTTCTCCTTTTTTGCTTGTGCCATGTGATCACTTGCATCTTTGAGATATTAAGAAAGTTTTATACTTAGATCTAGGATTCATATGAGTCTATTTGGCAATGAGGCCCTTGTTATGTAAATAAAATATTTTATAAAGCTCTAATAATTATCCTTTTATCTGTGAGCTCTTTACACTTTGTACATTTTTAATGCAGTATTTATCATATGGCATTAGAGTCAAGTTTTTGTTGTTTGTTTTTTACAGATTTATACAGGAAATGTTTTAATTTATTCTAAATCTCTGTTTGCCATAGTACCAGATTTATTGTAAGAAATTGTAAAGAACATTGGATCTTTTTGGTTGCTTCTTACCGTTACTATGTGTCTTTCCCCAGTTTCAATGTGAGTTTTCTCTAATGATCTGTACCTTCAAGTCACTTTTGGGAAACTCCGTTTGGGCATTCTGACCTGCTTTATCCAGGGAGCTGGAGTTATCTAGCAATTCACAACCCCTCATCCTATGGTTTGTAGCCAATAACTCACAAGTGGAGAGTAAAAGTCTTACTGAGGTTTTGAAGTATAATTTACAATCTCTGCCTTCCTGCAGGATCAGGCTGAAGCTGAGACTTCATTTAAAATCTAATCCTTACATTACTTAGTTTCCCAGCAGAAATAGGGGAGAAACCCCTATCTCTGTTGCTGGTTTCTCCAGAGAGGACTTCCTTTAAGAAGTCGTATGCACATGAACCTTTGTCTCAGGATCTACTTCCAGGAAACCTGACCTAGAAGAATGCTCAATTAAATTTTGAGAAATGGCCGAATGAATGTATAAAAGAGTCAACACTTAAAGACTTATATTAATTGTGATTATTCTTATTTCCTACAAATACAGATGACTGGTCTGGTTAAGAATATTTTTCATTTGTGATTACAAAATAGAAAATGAAATGACTAGAAGATAAATTGATAACTGATTGGAAAGAAAATCATAAAATAATATTTTTATATTAAATTGATTTAAAGAGACAGGTTTGTATAGTGGAAAGAGCATGAGCTTTGAAGTCATATAAATTTGGGTTTGAATCCTATTTCTGAAATGTATCAAGTCTTCATATGTTCTAACATATTAAAAATTGTTTCTCCTGATCATCTATTTATCTATCCATCCATCCATCCATCTATTTATCTATACATATCCATTTATTGGCAGAGATCACATCATGAAAAAAAGACATGTGAAAGGTCCCCAAACTGCTCAGAGAAAACTTGTAGCCTTTGGGGCTAGACTAATCTGGCACATGGCAAGAAAGAAGAGGTGAAGCTTTGGGAAGTAGGTCATTGAGAGATTGAGAGTCATCTTGCACAGTGAATGCATGCAGACCTTGGACTTCATCATGCAGATACTGGGGTATTATCATTAACTATTAAACAGGAAAAGCAAGAAAATTGTCTCAGCAAATATGTGTGTTTAAAAGGGATTTGCAGAAGACATTTGGAAGAAAATCAGATGGAAAATCAGATTTGATATGTCTTTGGTAACCTCACATTAAAGGTTTTTTATGTCATAAAACCAATAGATATTTTTTATGTTGGGAAGGTATGATAAATCTGTGTTGTCAAAAATATTTTCTTCTAGCACAGCTACAAGTAAATATTTAGGAATTTTAGATAAAAACATATACATGTGAATTTACACACACAGAGTCTAGAGCACACTGGGAATACAAAACTTTTGTTTTCACCTTACTGAGCCCAGCTGACTGATTAAACTTGTTTCTTTCTTTTTTTTTTTTTTTAACTATCACTACTTGGTACAGACCATGGTAATTACCTGTATGTCAAAATGCATTGCTAACTCCAACTGAGAAAAGATTTGCTGATGATTGCTGTGCAAAGACAGCATGTGCAATTTTACTTAATCAAACTATCTTTGAAAAGCACCAAAGGAAACAAAATGCTGTGATTAAAGGTAATCATGCTTTTTTTCTGAAAATATCTCAAGGACAAGAGAAAGAAATAAAGCTGGGGGAAGCAAAGGAGCTATATGTGAGAATAAGAAAATGAGAAGAAAGAATGGAATAATAAGAAATTGTACCCATTTCTAGCACCCTCACCTTTTAAGAAAATTCTGCACTCACAGCAGCTCTGTCCTAAGAGATATACAAACTGAATTCTATTTCATTACAACTTTCCTAACCAGCTAAAGTTGCTAAATAACCAGAATCTTTGAGGGACCCTGGAGTGATAGACCCTTAATGGACCTAATTAATGACTCTTCCTATATTTCTTAGTTGATAATAGGAAACCATTCAAATGTTAGACCAGCTTCTTTTCTTGTACAAATTTCTCCCTCTTTCTGCTACAAAAAAGAAAAGAAAAAAAAAATCCTCCCTCTTGCCTGCAGTCCTGTGTCCAAGTCATTATTTAGCCTGGAATGTCTGTTCCTTCGACCTTTATATATACCTCTACAACTTCTGCCTTCAACACCTGGGCTCACCATAACCTCCTCAGTGAAAATGTCCTCTCTCCTTCAGGCTGACTTGAATGTTCTGTACTCAGCCACCTCTCTGAGTTATTATTCTCTACCTAGTTTATTATAGATGCACTTCCTCTACTATATTACAGCCAATTTTTGACACGCTTGTCTTTTCCTCTAAACCCCTGACTTCTTTGAATATGGTTCTGTGCCTTAATTATTTATCTTCAGAATCTGGCATGGTTCCTCACACGTATTAGGTAATCAGGGTGCTTAGTTAGGTCCTCTCAGCACTGAAGACTTCTTCTAGGCAGCCCAACCTAGAAGTGGAGCAGTAAGGGCATAACAGACAATTCACAGTTGAGTAAGGCTCTACCCCATTAAAAGGGCAGCTAAAGGGCTAAAGATGCGGAAATAACGGTGCTGATGAAACGGCCTCCAAGTGCATAACTGAAGACGAACTGCACTGCAAGCTATTCTTCAACCATGGGAGTAGGCAGTTCCTAAGAAAAGTCTTACTTTATAATCAAGAAAACCCTTAGTGTTTGAAAAACTCCCTTTAGAGGAATGCTACGACTTCTTCTTCCCATTCTTCTCTTACCTGATTTGTAGAATTTATCTTTATCACTGCTTCATTCTACTGTAAAATTAAAACTATTTTTTCTTTAGAATACAGGTGTTTTAACTCAGATTTGTGTTGGTAAACTACACCAGCTTGGATGTCTTTGATGAGTCGAGTCTTGAGGGAGGTGTAAGGACACACAAGTGGCAGTCCATGCTTGCACAGACCACCAGGCAGTACTGAATGTCACTCTTAATTATACTTTCCTCTACCGCTTATAATTCCCCCGCATAATCACGTAGTTTGAAGAGATTGTGAAGGTTCTCTATAGTTTATTTTTATTGTATCATTCTCTCAGGCTTTGAAAGTTATAATACGCTCACAAATTACTTTAAAGCATGTGGAAAAGTCCAGTAATTTGGAAAGAGATCAATATAATCTTAGATCAGTGAAAATTATTCTGTTGATGAAAACATCTTGTTTTCTATTCTAATTGAACAAACTTCAGTATTTGGAGAATGTCATTTAACTTAAATCATTTATGTTACAATTTTAATGTACTTTTTTTTTTTTTCATTTTTCTATCCTCAAAGTCTACATAGAGTTTAAAGTATGGACAGATTATTTACCCTATCAGTGGGTCACAACCAACTATTCCAGTGTCTCTAAGCCTTGATTTATAAACTAAGAGTCTGCCTTCTTCATATTTTGCAAATAATGTATGTAAAAATGCTTTTAATACAACAACATGCAGTAGGAAAGTAAATTATGCTTAGTACCATCATCTCTCTGAACTAACGGAAATCATTTATTTTCTTAAAAAAGAACAGAGTCTATATTTGGTGATCTCTAAACTTCCTTTAAATTTTAATATTCTATGACTCTTTTACATTTCAACAAAAAAGGACACTGATTACGCACAACACAGGTAAACATCTGAGACTGAATACTTTGTCCAAAGTCACATAATTTAGAAGTGGTAAAGCTGGACTTTGAAATAATAGTTTCACTCTAATATATTTTTCTCTACTCTTGACTTCATATCACTGAGATATTTTCATTCAGATTTCTATTATTTGAACCATTTTACTCCTTTTATTTTCTATTTGCTCTGGACTATGGTGAAAAATGACACAATTCTTTTTTTACATTAAAGCGAATGTTTATATATATGAATCTCACATTTAAAACCATATTTTATGCACAAAGCAACTGCATTTATTTGAAATAACATACTTAATCAAAGTTATAATGAACATTAACAAATTTAATTACTATTATATGACATGTTCAATCTGAGTTAAAGGTCCATTTCCTAAAGTTGATTTTACCTCATTTTACTTAGTATTGAATGATTTCATATTTTCTAATTTTAAGGGCATATTTTCTCTTTGAAGAAACTATTTCTTTTCAGAATTTTAGAACTCAAGATTAGAATAATATATAATTTTATTTGTGATAATTTTGGTTAATTTTACTTTAACAAAATTTGTATCAAAGACTAGAATAATTAATATATAGTTTTATTTGTGATAATTTTGGTTAATTTTACTTTGATAACAAAATTTATATCAAAATGTTATCCATAATAGTGTTTGGTAAAGTTATATGACTTAATGGCAATGATCTGTAATTGTCCAGCCTTCCTCAAAATTGTCTTTATAAAGAGTGCTTTAAAATATGTCTAATGACATATACATTGTGTAACTTATGAATATAATTACAATTACAATAAAATACAATACAGTAAAAAAGAAAAAATAAAGAACAGAAAAGTACCATTTCTTTAGAGAACTGAAATTTCATAGATTAAACTTTTTTTTTTTTAAGACGGGGTTTCACCATGTTGGTCAGGCTGGTCTTGAACTCCTGACCTCAGGTGATCTGCCCGCCTTGGCCTCCAAAGTGCTTGGATTACAGGTGTGAGCCACTACGCCCTGCCATAGATTAAACTTTCTCTGAATAATTACAAATGTACTCAAATAAAACCATAATTGATTTTAATTTCATGACTAAAAAACATTTACTTATGTTCCAGTGAGCCTATTTTAAATATTGATGGACTTAGACTGTCTTTTCACTAATTTCTCTTATCTTTGGGCTTAACTAGAAAATTGTTACAGACTTATGCACATATGAACTCAAATATTTTGAAATTACTTAGCACTTATCAGTAGTCATAATTTGTATATGTATCAGACACTGTGTTAGTTTTCTCTAAATAATGTGATATATGTATTATTCATCTTTCATCAAGAAAAATGTGCCATGGCATTGCTAAGTAAATATCCTGTAGTTGTATAGCTAGCAAGTTGCAATTAAAATTTCAGTGCTTCAAACCTCAGTCTGTGCTCTATATCGGGCTGCCTTGGGTCAGTAATAATGTTATTTTTATTTTAGAAGATTTGTTGGCCTCCAGATAACAATTTTTAAAAGGAGTTTTAAATAATTTCCATGTGCGTTGACATTAGATGCACCTGAATTTTAATACTGATTGAAAACTTGTGTTTTGGATGACCTTATTTGGCCTCTGTGGGCTTTATTTTTCTCAAATTTGAAATGTGAGTAATAAATATAGACTTTGCAGATATTTGTGGGGATTACACACACTAGTGTATGCAAAGTATCACAATATTGGGCACGTAGTAAGATCCTAATACAGGATAACTATTGTCTCAGGTTGGCATTCCAAATCTTCTGTTGACAACATGGCATACTTTTGGAATTTCGATATTTTACTGATTATTTTCAAATATACTTTTTCAAAATTAATAATCTTCAATGAATAGAAATTTCTTTAGTACCATTCTAGACTAAAATTTAAATAAAATAATATAATTAATTACTTTGAATATACTGCCTACAGGGATTCAGCCTGTCTAAATGGTTTCAGTGAGAACCTGAAATGACACTAGGATCCCGCATGGGTTTTTGTTTTTGTAAGATTTCTTTCCTCCTGAAAGTCTAAAGCAACTCTGGGCTGTTTTGCACATCACAGGAACCTAGGCTATCATTTTGTTTTTTGTCACTTTTATTACTGTCAGCATTCTTCTAAAATCGCTAATATTTATTTACTCAAATATTTATCATCTGGAAAGAGAGAGATAGGGCTGTGTAAACTGATCTGCTGGTGTTATAGAAAGTGAGCAGATGCATCAAAATCATCACCAACAACTGGAAATGTGAAAAATCAGGCTTTATATTTTCACTAAAATGTATCCAACTTTTGAGTTTATTCTCATCGTTTTAGTGACTGGGTGGAATAATATTAGGTGACATGTGGGAAAGTGGTCACATAAGAGCAAAAAGTACTATTTTCATGCGGTAAAATTTTAGTTACCATCTTCATTACCATTGGACCATTATCTTATGGAGATTTGGGATGAAGTTCCACACTGAAGAAGCTAAGTGTTCAGGACGTCCAGTGTTTGTGCCTGCTCAGCATAAGCATTCATTTCCAGTTTTCTAGTAGTAAGGCCCCCATTTTTCTAACGTGTCTTGAAGGGTCTACCTGCCTTCATTTTAAGGCTACATGTTTTGTGTGGGAATAGTCTCACTACCCAGATGAGAAAATGAAGCTGTAGTCTGGGTTGTCAATTTAGTTATCTCCCTAGATAAACCACCTCTACTTGTATGTAGTAGGATTTTGTTTTATTATGTGGAGGAATTTTTGTAATCAAGTGTTTGGGAAGAAGGTTAAGTTTCAATAATGAAAAGCCATGGATAAACTAAAATGTATTGAATTTTGCCTACCCAATATCCATTTCTCACCTTTGAATAACAATATCTGAATGTCTCAGTTTTCTTTTGAGGAAGACTTTATCAAAGCTTTTGTGGTATGTGTGGGACAGAACTGCCTCTTTCATGTGTGGCCACACGATCATTTCCTTAGCGTCAGTGGTGAGTTTAGTGATCAGGTATGCAACTCAATTCTAGGACTCTAGTTTGGCTTTTATCATTTTAACCCATGAAGGTGTGAGCCTGGGGCTGTTAGTAGCCATTTCACTACCGTAAAGAGCCTTGATTAATAGAAAACAAAATGAGAAGAATGCAGAGTGATGACACAGAGAGACACATCTTTTACATAATTAGAACATCAGCACCATGTAACATGTATCCATCCCTGCACTTTGGTGATGTGAACCCTCTTCTTTTTTGGAATAAGACCATTTGATAGACATTTCTGTCACTTATAAAGACTCCTAATACTCGGAGTAAGGGCTAAAATGCCCATAAGAAGAAAAAGAGATTAACCAAAAGGGTGCTCTGAGGTACTTAGAAAGGCTGCATGGGGCAGAAAATGTTGCCAAGGATGAAACTCTGGGAACAATATGATAGAACACAGATATCTAATGTTGATTTTGTTTTGTTTAAATTTATGGTCTGTGATGCAAATTTTCTTTCCTTTTGTGACTGAGTATATATATATATTTTTTTCTTTTACACTAAGTGTGGCGTAAATTTATTTGGGGACAAGGAAGAAAAGTACAGAATCTTGCCCCAAGATTAGCATAAGACAAGTGTCATGTCCAGTATCCTAGTTACAGCTGGATAACAATCATCTAGATAAGAACTTGAACAGAAAATAGAACACAGATATTCTTGATTAATCCCATAATATTTGGGTCTTGAGAAAAAAAGTTTCACTGGATGATAAATAGAGAAAGTGGGCACTGGTGACTATTTTTGCAGTCTTAGATGTTTCTGGAGACCTTTTCCATACATTGCTTTGTTTATTCATCGCAACACCTGTAAAGCAAATGTCATTCTCAAAACTGATTCTAACGTGAGAAAAATGAAGCTTACAGAGATTAAATCACCTTCCAAAAAAGGTTCGTTTAGTATGTGGTATATCCAAAAATTTTAATTCTGAAAAAATAATAAGACTCTACAGTATGACTCTTCTTGATAATACTGGTGGAATAATTGGGGAAAGGTTATGAATTTTAGAATAAAAACAACTGAAATATATAATGTCATTTCATATTTTGTATATTATTAAAAATTATCCTAATTTTAACCTCACTTTTATTATTTTTATTTATTATTATTATTATTATTATTATTATTATTTTGAGACGGAGTTTCGCTCGTTACCCAGGCTGGAGTGCAATGGCGCAATCTCGGCTCACCCCAACCTCTGCCTCCTGGGTTCAGGCAATTCTCCTGCCTCAGCCTCCTGAGTAGCTGGGATTACAGGCACGCGCCACCATGCCCAGCTAATTTTTTGTATTTTTAGTAGAGACGGGGTTTCACCATGTTGACCAGGATGGTCTCCATCTCCTGACCTCGTGATCCACCCGCCTCGGCCTCTCAAAGTGCTGGGACTACAGGTGTGAGCCACCACGCCCAGCCCTCACTTTTATTTTTACATTGTGCTTATTCACCATTTTGTTTTCATTCCATGACACCACCCTCATTATTTTCCCACTGTCTCTACATGTGAACACTTAAGAACCCTTGTTGAACAACTTGAGCTCCTCAGAACAAACGACTATAAATCTGACAATCTATATTCACCAAGGAAAGGGGAAAAAAGGGGCTAATTTTTTTGGTAAAGGAATATTTCTTTGAAAAATAGGATTACTTGAGAAGCAAAAGTAATTAGAAATATGATAAAAGAAAGCAATAAAGAAAAAAGTGATTACGTATATTTTTACATTTATCTTTCAGAGAGATCATTTTAAGGTATCTAAGGCAAGCCACATTATAGATTAAACTATAATCAATCTGTTTTGAGTATGCATATGATATCCAGGGCATCAAACAGAAATAAATATTATTCCATCTTTATAGGGTGTGCACAGCAATATATTAAAGCTTATGTACATGGCATTTGAGGTTGGTCATGGTAACGTACTGAGGTACTGTGTGTATGTTATTTGTTCATAGGAATGAAACTCCTTAACCCTGAACAGCACAGCAAGTAGAGTGTGTGGTGTGATAAGGAATGCTGGAAACAGCCTCCTGAGAATGCAGCTGGAATGTTGTGCAAGGTCACAGGTGCCTAAACAACCCACCTCAAATGACCATCTAGTGGATGGTTGTAGTTAATATATGCTCTTTCAATAAATACTTGGTGGACAGATGCTTGGGCGGACTCTCTCAGAAGAGCTTCCCCCAGTCCCAGCTCAGTGAGTATTTCATTTTGGCATTCACTGCAAGCTGTAAGCTCTGCAACTAGTGTTCCCAACACGATCGCCTTGAATTTACATATGGAGGAAGAGAGCTCATCAATTTTTGGGTAATCTCAATAAGGGATAGCCCTGACTCTCATCAAGAGGACGGTGCGCATGTGCAAAATATCAGGGGCTAGGTTATCATGGGTCAAGAAATGACCAAAGAGCAGAAAGTATATTTTAAAACAGTGCAAGACCTACTTAAGGCTATCCTGCGCACTGCAGAGCCTGGAGCTCTACACAAGCTTATGCTCTTAATTTGGCAGGAATTCCCTTGGTCTCCTGATCAAGAAACTTTAGAGTTATGACAGCAGGTAGGTCGCTGCCTAAAAAGAAGATATGAGCAAGGTTATTTTATTAATGTTACTCTTTTGACCACCTGGGTGCTGGTACAGGCTGCATCGTATCCTCTTTGTCTGCTAGATTGTGGTGAGTCAGACCACCCATCTTCTCCACCTGAAGGGAATTCAGGAGATTTAAAGGAGAAGGAAAAACAAAAACCATTCTCTCACCGCTTCATTATCTTCTGTGGGGAATAAGAAAGGTTGTTTCTAGTGAAGATAAAAACGGACTGGAGCCTTTTCCTCCTGCAAGAGAAAAGCTACTGCCCTCTTTTCTCTACCCTTAAAGGCACCTGCATCTGTTGGCCCTATTCAGCCAACAGCGCCTCTCATCATCCCCCTTAAGGAGATTGGAGACTGCCCAAGGGATGGTTCCTAAACGAGACCCCCCCCCCCCACCCAGTCAGGGAACATCTATATGATTGGGTGTCTGCGTCTCCTTGACAAACTTCCCCGCTGGAGGCGTGACCCAGGAGGGAAGGAGAGTGGCTGACTCTAATTGTCTTCCTAATATGCAAGTTCTCATTTTCTACTTCCAGCATCCGCCTTTCTGGCCTTATCTGTTTTCTGTTTCCCTGGAGTATAAGGGAAAGTTGCAGGCTGCCTCCTGGGTTTGATCCCAGACAGCACTGGCTTTCTCGCTGCACACCGAGGCCTGGGGCAGGAGAGGTGCTAAGAAGCCATGGAGTGCCCACTTAGTCACTAGCAGTCTAGGCAAGTTGCCCTTTCTGGGTATCTGGTGACGAAAGGGACCAAGAGCCACAGACCGAGTCCCCGGGTGGCTGCAGGCAGCTCCAGCTTGGTCCTGAGAATCCTCCTCACCATGGTCACTTGCCTTAGTAACTGTGCCCAGAAAGTGGCCTGCTGCTTGCTGCGCTGCTTTTCCTACTCCTGCCACCCACACCTCACAGGTCTCAGCTGACAAAGAATTCCTCGTCTTCCCTGGCCCCCAGGGGAAAGGGCTAAGAAACAGTCCATGAGCACGCCGCCTTACCAGCCTAAGGTGGGCAGAGGGGCGTGGAGCAGCCTAGAGTACAGAGCTGTGGGGGAGAAGCCCGCTAATAAGGGGTGCTCTCCTGTAACCGTATGTTAAATGCTAACTAGACTGAGGTGGACGAGCTCTGCCAGCTGCTGTCATCCTCAGATTGTAGACTCAGTAGTAAGGAATGCTTATTTTGCTTTTATATAAAATGTTTAAAGCACTCTGGCTCGGAAACTTCAAAGCAGACCCTGTGCTGCATGCCTGCTCCTCCCCTGAGCCTCTCTGCTTGGCGCGATAAAAATAATAAAAAGCCCAGTACATTTTCAGTACCTTATGTAACAGGGTTGGCTCCAAGCGTCGGTGGTCTAGAGGATGAGGAGAGTAGTCTTCTCCCAGGCTGTTACCCTCTTGCCTCCACGCTTACACACGCACACTGTACCACGTGGTCATTCTCTAGCCTCTTACTGCCACTTGTAGTCTTCCTTCCTTCCTCTAAGGGCAAGAGGAGCAACAGGTGGCAGGCTGTTAGAAAGAGAGGCAGCTGCCTAACGAGCCCGGAGCAGATGGGAAGAAACCAGCCACAGCCTTGCTTTTCCAAGCTCACTTCTAAGACATTCCAGCTAAAGGCCAATCAGAAAATGGCAGGCCGGGCGCGGTGGCTCAAGCCTGTAATCCCAGCACTTTGGGAGGCCGAGGCGGGTGGATCACGAGGTCAAGAGATCGAAACCATCCTGGTCAGCATGGTGAAACCCCGTCTCTACTAAAAATACAAAAAAATAGCTGGGCATGGTGGTGCGTGCCTATAATCCCAGCTACTCTGGAGACTGAGACAGGAGAATTGCCTGAACCCAGGAGGCGGAGGTTGCGGTGAGCCGAGATCGCACAATTGCACTCCAACCTGGGTAACAAGAGTGAAACTCCGTCTCAAAAAAAAAAAAAAAAAAAAAAAAAGAAAATGGCCAGCACTTGAAGACTTAAAAAAAAATTTTTTTTCACACTTAAGCTAACTGAATGCAGGCTTATTATCCTGGCAACCTGCAGTCACATATTAATGACTTTCAAGGGCCAAAATGTAGTTAAAAAATCACTTAAAATCTCTATGCCTTCCATGCCTTAGTTTAACAGGTAGGCTTTATCTTTTGCCATTTCGGTATTTTGTGTGCTGTGTACCTGTCTCATAACCCCTCTAAATATATACAAAAGACCACAGATTTAATAGCTTCTCTTATTACAAAGAAACACTGGTGTCGTGTCCAGTTATCAAGATACAACCCTGTTACTCTTTTCCTACCGTTAAGCAAGACGCAATTTCATACTCTCTTAACTTGTAAACTTAATTGGCAAGTAGCAATGGCTGACTTTTTGCTACTATCAGCTTCCACTTACCAGCCTGTAAGCACCCGTACTTTTTACAAACTGTGCCTGTTAAATTTGTATCTCTTGTTGTCTGTAAGCCCTTGCTTTATGCCACTACTGTCTTTACAGATGGTTCAGGAAAAACTGAAAAACTAGCTACAGTGTGGCAAGATCCATACAAAACTAGCAACACAAAATCCAGAAACATTTTAAAACTACACAACAGGCAGAGTTAGGCACCCTAATATTGGCCCTGCAAACTTTTCCTCACCAAGAGATAAATATAGTTAGTGATTCTCCTGATGCGGTGTATAGTATTGCTCGTTTAGATCTTGCCCGTGTGAAGGGCATTACTAATGAAATCTTTACTAGCTTTGATTTTTGCAGCACAAGAGCTCCTCTGTACTCATCATCACCATCTTTACATCACACATGTTTGCTCTCATTTTAGGTTACCTGGTCCCTTTTCAGAAGGGAATGCTTGAGCTGATGCTCTGGTACAACTGCAAATGTGGTTTGCAGACTTTCCTGCTTTTTTTTGCAAGCTCAAGCTAATCACTCTCTTTTTTTTTTTTTTTTTTCAACAGAACACTCACAGTCTTAAACAACAGTTTTATTTAACACTTGCTCAAGATTGCATAATTATTAAAACTTGTCCCGATCACCAACGGCATTTTCTCTTCTTTTTCATTAGGCCTTGGTGCCAACCCACAAGGTCTGGTACCTAGTGATATCTGGCAAACTGATGTTACTCAGTATCCACCCTTTGGATGTTTTAAATTTCTCCATGTTACCATGGACACTTATACAGGCTTAATACATACAACCCCCACCCCCACCCCCAAACTGGAGAAAAATCTAAAGATGCAATTACTCATTTGTTTAAATCCATTATGTCTTCAGGCATTCCACAAACTATAAAAACTGGTAATGGACCTTACTATCTTAGTGCTCAATTTACATATGCATTGCAACTTTAACACATGCAACATAAAACTAGCATCCCTTATAACTCACCAGTTAGGCCATTGTTAAATGAGCTTGTTAAACTCTGAAAGTATATCTTAAAAAACAAAAATGAGGCAATATGGGGCTCTCTCCTCAAGAACAAGACCTGTCATTGGAGAATCAACTGACAAGGAAGTGATGGCTTGGAAGGCATCTGATATTACTTGAGGATAGCTAAAGAGATTAAATCAACAACAACTATCTGGTTTGCCGTTGTGGAAGCCCCTGCAACTACAGAGAATTGATTTCTTATGTATCTGGTGGTAACTGGGGAAACTTCTGAGAAAGTAAGACAGGCATGGATCTTGTGGTGGTTGGTAATTCTTGTCCTTTGCCAGCCAAGTGGGATCAGCTCAAGAACATGTTTATTGGAGTCATGTTTTAAATCCCTCTGTTTTTAATGTTATTACATGGTGGGATGCTGACCTACCTTTGTTATTGAATGATATTTCTTGGATAGGAGGTTAATAGATGCCCCTGTGTTACCCCTTAATTGAAAATTTGAGATGGATTAAACTTAATGACTCCTTGACATTATTGTGTAGTAATCTCCCTCTTTGTTTTTCCACAATAGCAAATGACAACTGTGTTACTCTCATTTTCCAGGAGTATCTTTACATCAGCCCAAAAGGGATGCTAAGCTTGCAAATTGGACTTTTATTTCTGCTGTTACCACTAATCTTACTGAGGTCTCTACTGAAGCTACACAAGTGCCTGATCTTCCTGTATGCCATCCTAGCAGGGACGGACGATATAAGTTTTAGGCTGTCCTCGTAAATTAGTTAGACAATTTTGGAAGACAGTGTGGCAATGTCTCAAGGATCTAGAAATAGAAATTTCATTTGATCCAACAATCCCATTACTGGCTATATACCCAAAGAACTATAAATCATTCTACTATAAAGACACATGCACACGCATGTTCATTGCAGCCCTGTGTACAATAGCAAAGACCTGGAACCAACCCAAAAGCCCATCAATGATAGACTGGACAAAGAAAATGTGGTATATATACACCATGGAATACTACACAGCCATAAAAAATGAGTTCCTGTCCTTTGTAGGGACTTGGATGAATCTGGAGACCATCATTCTCAGCAAACTGACACAAGAACAGAAAACCAAACACTGCATGTTTTCACTCATAGGTGGGTGTTGAGCAATGATGACACGTGGACTCAGGGAGAGGAGCATCACACACTGGGGCAGTTGGGGTGGGTAGAGGAGGGACAGCAGGGGGTGGGGAGGGATAACATGGAGAGAAATGCTGGATATAGTATACACCTAAAGTAAAATAATAAAATAAAATAAAGTTTTAGACTATCTGTTAGTCTTTGTGCAGACAATCTGTGTCACGCCAAGGGCCTCTGTTTGATAATGGCACCTTACTTGATTGGGGTTTCCATGGTTATCTTATGTCTGCAAATCAGACTATCGGATTTAAGAGTCTTTCCAATAGTTCTGTCACCTGGCCAGAGTATGGGCTTTCAGGACCACTATCACAACTTTAAGTCCTGCTCATACCCACATTTGGAGGCTACATCTTCCTTTTTTGATTGGGTTTCATGTGGTGAGTACATTACTAGTGGTGGAAGCTACACTTTCTTTAAGCAGAATAATGTTACTGATACAGTCTTGATTAGAGCCCACTCAGATTATTTAGGATATCCTCCTTTTTCTCAAGATCCTTATCGAAATTATATATATATTTTTTGCCATATAAGGTATTGTTCTTTTTTTGTCATATAAAATAACGTTCAGAGTTCCCAGGAATTAGGACATAAACATCTCTATTTTGAAGGTAGTGAGAGCACCACTCAGCCCACTATAGACCCATAGGCAGAGAAGTCAGGAAATAAAGTTCAAGGGGTGAAGTGTGTTAACAGTGCCCAAATACATATGTGCCTACATGAGGTAACTGCTGGGCAAAAGAATGCTTTTGAACTGTACAACTGATTTAATCCTAATTATTAAGATGGTCAAGAGCATGGAGTTTGAAGTCAGTCTTAGTTCTTAGTAATTTATCTCTTTCTAGCTCAGTTATTACTGTTGACAATAAGAGTTGAACTCTGTAAAATATTTGAAGAAATTTATTCTGAGCCAAATGAGTGACCATGGCCTGTGACAGAGACCTCAGGAGGTCCTGAGAACATGTGTCCAATGTGGTCGGGGTACAGCTTGGTTTTATGTATTTTAGGGAGGGATGAGACATCTATCAAACACATATAAGAAATACATTGGTTTGGTTCAGAAAGACAGGACAACTCAAAGAGGGGGCTTCCAGGCTACAGGTACATTTAAACATTTTCAGGTTGACAATTGGTCGAGTTTATCTGAAGACCTGGATCAATGGAAAGAAATGTTCAGCTTAAGATAAAGGATTGTCGAGACCAAATTGTATTGCGCAGATGAATCTCTCAGGTAGCAGACTTCAGAGACAGATCATGTTGTGAAATGTTTCTTATTGAACCTAAAAGGGTGCTTGATTCTTAGTTGATTATTTCCTGGATCTGGAAAGAAAGGAAGAAAAACCAAGGGGAAAGGGGATTCCCTATAGGATGTGGATTTTACTCACAAGAGACTTTGCTGGGAAATTTCAAGATATGGCAAGAAAATATATTTTAGGATTAAATATTTTTTCTTGTCTCATGATGTTATGCCAGAGTCAGACTGAAAAGTAAGTCAGGACATGTAGGGTCAAATAAAACCATCTGATGAGAATGTATGGTTTGCAGGGCATGACTCCGGACCCCTTAGGTAGGACTTTGGGCAAGATAAAAAATCAGAAGTTAGTTCTCAGTATCCCCTTTTGTCCATAAAGCATGTTACAGAATGCCCATGCAGGCCGACAAACAGCAACAGGTCCCACGGTGCTCGGAAGTCTCATTCCTAGAGTTACCTGACCTGGTCATTTGGCAAGGTCCCATGGCACTAGGAAGGCTTATTTCTAGAATAGTCTAGTTGGTCTTAATAGTTTTAAGTATTCACAATTTGGATCATGGGGAGAGGACATGGTCTGACCCAATGTAGTAGCCAATAGTTTAAGGGGTGAGATGAAATCAGGCCTAGAGTTTAGTCTAAAACAAAATCTCAGATTATATCTATTTTGCAAGCTACTGTGATCCAGGTCTTTAATTGTGCCTTCTTCAATTTGCGGTTTCTGGCATAGCATTTACAAGAGATATATAATGCTAATACAGTTACAAATACCATGAAGATAGCAAAAATTAGGCATCCAAGAAGGTTGTAGGTAGAGTCAGAGAGCCGTAAACAACTTAAATAGCAAAACAAAAAACAAAAAACAAACAAACAAAAAACAAAAACAAAAACAAAAAAACCCTATCACATGCATTATCATACTCTTTGATCAGACTCACAATGTTCTTATCCTTCTTATCAAGGGTCACTTGAACTTTACAGTAAATCTGATTTGAGGATTGTAGGACCTGACACTAAATCAGAATCCAATAAATTTAATCTCTCTTTTGGCCAATTTATCTCCATAGGTATGACACTCTGAGGAGGGTATAAATAAAACTCAAGGAATGCCTGACACTCAAGGTCTAAGTTGTCATGGAACTTGTTAACAGAGGACAAATCTATTTTTCCCACCACTTTTGTATTGCACCATATGCTATTTGCATACAGGAGGATATATGGAGATATGGAGCCTTTCTTGTTTAATTGGGGAACTGGCCAAGGTCTTGGCTCAGTGGAGGGAACCAATAACCAGAGGCTATATGTGAAGCTGGCAACCTGCTAGTGCCACACTAATGTACAGCAGGTCCTAGCATTAGTAAATACTGGTGCAGACTGCAGTCTTATTTATGGGAACCTGGATAAGTTTCCAGGCAAAGCTGCATTCATTGATGGTTATAGGGGCCAGTCAGTGAATGTAAAACCTTTCTCTGCATCTTGGCATTGGCCACTTGGCTCCCCACCTGTACACTGTGTGTGTTTCTGCCATACCTGAATATATTCTGGGGGTGGACATATTGCATTGTCTGGACTTACACACCACAGCTGGAAAATTCAGACTCCAAGTTTGTGTAGTAAAGCTGGTACTGCGTGAACATACACATCACCAGCCCCAAGTTCTGCCACAACCCCAAAGGGTGACTTCTACTCATCAGTACTGTTTGTCAGGGGAATATACAGAGACATCTGAGACTATTAAGAAGTTAGAGAAGGTAAAAATGGTGCCTGGAATGCATAGTCCCTCCAGTTCCCTGGTATGGCCAGTAAAAATAAGCCTAATGGGACTTAGTGAATAACAGTGGATTATCAAGAACAGAATAAGATAGCACAGCCTCTGCATGCAGCTGGACCCTCCATCATAAACTCAATGGGTCACTTAACAATGGAACTGGGACAGTACAACTTAGTGATGAACTTGACTAATGTATTCTTCATCACTGACATTGCTCCAGAGAGCCAGGAACAGTTTGCCTTCATGGGAGGGCAACAATGGACATTCACAGTATGCATAGCTCCACCATAGGTCATGGTCTTGCATAACTACACAGAAACTGAATGCCTGCTCCGAAATGACTACAGGACAAGTAATAAAATGAAGGAGAAATAAAGATGTTCTAAAAACCAATGAGAACAAAGACACAACATACCAGAATCTTTGAGACACATTTAAAGCAGTGTCTAGAGGGAAATTTATAGCACTAAATGCCCCTATAAGAAGTGAGGAAAGATCTAAAATCAACACCCTAATGTCACAATTAAAAGAGCTAGAAAAGCAAGATCAAACAAATTCAAAAGCTAGAAGACAGGAAATAACTAAGATCAGAGCAGAATTGAAAGAGACAGAGACACACACACACAAAAAACAATAAATCCAGAAACTTTTTTTTAGAAGAACAACAAAATAGATAGACTGTTAGCCAGAATAATAAAAAAGAAGAGAGAGAAGAATAGTATAGATGCAATAAAAAATGATAAAGAGAGTATCACCACTGATCCCACAGAAATACAAACTACCACCAGAGATTACTACAAACAACTCTATGGACATAAACCAGTAAATCGAGAAGAACGGCATAAATTCCTGGACAGTTACACCCTCCAAAGACTAAACCAGGAAGAAGTTGAATCCCTGAATAGACTAATAACAAGGTCTGAAGTTAAGGCAACAATTAATAGCTTACCAATCAAAAAAAGTCCAGTACCAGATGGGTTCACAGCCAAATTATACCAGAAGTCCAAAGAGGAGCTAGTACCATTCCTTCTGAAACTATTCCAAACAATAGAAAAAGAGGGAATCCTCCCTAACTCATTTTATGAAACCAATATCATCCTGATACCAAAACCTGGCAGAGATGCAACTAAAAAAGAAAATTTCAGGCTAATATCCACAATGAACATTGATGCAAAAATCTTCAATAAAATGCTGGCAAACTGAATCCAACAGCACATCTAAAAGCTTATCCATCATGATCAAGTTGGCTTTGTCCCTGGAATGCAACGCTGATTCAACAAACGCAAATCAGTAAACATAATCCATCACGTAAACAGAACCAAAGACAAAAACCACATGATTTTCTCAATAGATGCCGAGAAGGCATTTGACAAAATTAAACAGCCCTTTATGCTAAAAATTCTCAATAAACCTGGTATCGATGGAACTTACCTCAAAATAATAAAAACTATTTATGACAAACCCACAGCCAATATCATACTGAATGGGCAAAAACTGGAAGCATTCCCTTTGAAAACTGGCACAAGACAAGGATGCCTTCTCTCACCACTCCTATTCAACATAGTATTGGAAGTTATGGCCTGGGCAATCAGGAAAGAAAATAAATAAAATGTATTCAATTAGAAAAAGATGAAGTCAAATTGTCTTTATTTGCAGATGACATGATTGTATATTTAGAAGACCCCATCATCTCAATCCAAAATCTCCTTAAGCTGGTAAGCAACTTCAGCAAAGTCTCAGGATACAAAATCAATGTGCAAAAATCATGAGCATTTTTATAAAACAATAGCTGAAAAATAGCCAAATCATGAGTGAACTCCTATTCACAATTGCTACAAAGAGAATAAAATACCTAGGAATACAAATAACAAGGGATATGAAGGACATCTTCAAGGAAAACTACAAACCACTGCTCAACGAAATAAGAGAGGACAAAAACAGATGGAAAGACATTCCATACTCATGGTTAGGAAGAATCAATGTAATGAAAATGGCCATACTACCCAAAGTAATTTATAGATTCAATGCTATCCCCATCAAGCTACCATTGGCCTTCTTCGCAGAACTGGAAAAAAACTACTTAAACTTCGTATAGAACCAAAAGAGAGCCTGCATAGCCAAGACAATTCTAAACAACAACAACAACAAAGCTGGAGACATCATGCTACCTGACTTCAAAGTATTCTACAGGGTTACAGTAATCAAAACAGCATGGTATTGGTACCAAAACAGAGATATAGACCAATGGAACAGAGCAGAGGCCTCAGAAATCATGCTACCTAACACCATAAAAACCGTAGAAGAAAACCTAGGCAATACCATTCAGAACATGGGCACAGGCAAGGACTTCATGACTAAAACACCAAAAGCAATGGCAACAAAAGCCAAAATAGACAAATGGGATCTAATTAAACTTAAGAGTTCCTGCACAGCAAAAGAAACTATCATTAGAGTGAACCAGCAGCCAACACAATGGGAAAAAATTTTGCAATTTACCCATCTGACAAAGTGCTAATATCCAGAATCTACAAAGAACTTAAAAAAGTTTACAAGAAAGAAAAGCAAACAACCCCATCAAAAAGTGGGTGAATGTTATGAACAGACACTTCTCAAAAGGAGACATTTATGCAGCCAACAAACATATTTAAAAAAAGCTCATTATCACTGGTCATTAGAGAAATGAGATATCACCTCATGCCAGTTACAATGGGGATCATTACAAAATTAGGAGACAACAGGTGCTGGAGAGGATGTGGAGATATAGGAACGCTTTTACACTATTGGTAGGAGTGTAGATTAGTTCAACCAATATGGAAGACAGTGTGGTGATTCCTCAAGGATCTAGAACTAGAAATAACATTTGACCCATCAATCCCATTACTGGGTATATACCCAAAGGATTATAAAACATTCAACTATAAAGACACATGCACATGTATGTTTATTGCGTCACTGCTCACAATAGTAAAGATTTGGAACCAACCCAAATTACCATCAATGATAGACTGCGATAAAGAAAATGTGGCACATATACACCATGGAATACTATGCAGCCATAAAAAAGGATGAGTTTCATGTCAATTGCAGGGACATGGATGAAGCTGGAAGCCATCATTCTCAGCAAACTGACACAAGAACAGAAAACCAAATGCCACATGTTCTCAGTCATAAGTGGGTGTTGAACAATGAGAACACAGGGACACAGGTAGAAGAACATCACATACTGGGGCCTGTCAGCGGGTGGGGGGTTAAGGGAGGGATAGCAGGGTATGGGGGGATTGGGGAGGGATAACAGGAGAAATACCTAATGTAGATGATGGGGGATGGATGCAGCAAACCACCATGGCATGTGTATACCTACGTAACAAACCTGGACGTTCTGTACATTCACCCCAGAACTTCAAGTATAATAATAATAATAATGTTATTTTAACCTCTAATTCTCTTACAGGTTTAAAAGCCACAATGCCCCTCTTGCCTGGGTTTGGATGATGCCACTAAGACAGCCTTCCTGGTAGCCAAACAGGCTATTTAGCAATCACAAGCCCTACGGGTAGTTAACCCAAAGTGCCCATTTAAACTAGATGCCCACGTGAGCACAAATAGTTTCAATTAAGGTCTATGGCAGTGCACAGAGTGCCTGAGTACACCAGTAGGCTTTTAGTCCCAACTCTGGAGGGGAGCTGACCTCCGGCATTCCTTAATAATTATGAAGCAGTTAGTAATAACAGGATATGTGCGTTCACAGATAACCACCTTCTACCAAAAAGACACCTGCACTCATGTTTATTGCAGCACTATTTACAACAGCAAAGACATGGAATCATCCCAGGTGCACACCAGTGGTAGATTGCATAAGGGAAATGGTGGTACAAATGCAACACAGAATACTATGCAGCCATAAAAGAGAAAGAAACCATGTCTTTTGCAGCAATGCGGATGCAACAGGAAGCCATTATCCTAAGCAAATTAACGCAGAAACAGAAAACCAGACACTACATAGTCTCGCTTATAAGTGGGAACAAAACACTAGGTACTAATGCATATAAAGATGGCAACAACAAACACTGGAAATCAAAGAAGGAAGCGAGGGAGGATGTGAAGGTTGAAAAATTACATATTGGTATTATGTTTGCTACTTAGATGACTTCCAATAATAGAAGCCCAAACCTCAGCATCATACAATATACCCATGTAACAAAGCAGCACAAATATCCCTGAATCTAAAATAAAATAAAATGTTAAAAATGGAACCTCCATTTAGAAGTATGACTGAATGAGCACGGACCTCGGCACTGCATGGACCTGTGAGTTTGGATGTATGATCTTAGACAAATCCCTTGGTATCTCTGAGTTCTGTTTTAACAGCAGTACACTGAAGATTAAACAACACATATGAGACAGTTTGAAGTCAAACAAAAATTATATGAAATTTTGGTGCATAAGGCTCAATAAGATACAGAGTTTTTGTTGTTTAGACATAAATACCTTGGAAAGGAGTAAACTATTATTTTACCTACCACAGAAAGCAAATGTCTTTTGTAAATATTTGAAAGTACTTTCTAAAATCAAGATTAAAAATGATTTCAAAAATAAAAAATAGCATATTTGTATGTAAAAACGTAAACAATCTGTTCTTTTTTCTATAGTAGTAGAATTTAGCTTGGGCACATGGCTGCTTACCTGAAGACTACATTTCCCAGCTGTCCTTGAAGATTGGCACGGCTATGTGAGTACATTTGGCTAACTGTATATAAGCAGCAATGACTTGTATACTTTCCAGGTTTTCCACAATTTAGTGACCCACTACCTGCCCTACAGCTCTTCCTTTCTCTCCCCATGTTCTTATACATGGATGTGCCCACTGGTCAGTTATGACCATGGAGATAAGAACAAAACTCTGTAGAGGAATTAATGAATTCTTCCATTAATTATTCAGTTAATGAATATTTTAGGCTTTGTGAACTAGATGGTCTCTGATTCGACTACTCAGCTCTTTGATTGTAGCACATAGACAATCTGTAAATAAAATGGGCAGAACTGTGTTTTAATAAGATTGAATTTACCAAAACACAGTTAAAGGCCAAATTTGAGGGTGTTTTTCTGATTCCTGCTCTTTAGCAATCAGAAGGAAGTAATGTGGGTTCCTAAAAAAAAGTCTGCACTAAACCAGACTGATGCCATCAGGTACAATTTTATGAGAGGGCAATAATCATCTACCTTCTTTAAGCCACTTAAAAAAAAACCCAACTATTTCAAAGCGAAGGTCTTTACCCTCATATTTATAGGCATACATGTGCACATAGGCACATGTTGAATCAGGGAAACCATGGGCATCTGTCTCCTAGTCAAAGATTAATATCTTCAATTAGTGAGTGTGTTTACAAGTTGCTAAGAAAAATAAATGGAGATGTGGGCAAAAACCATGAAGAGGGAATTGACTGAGGAGGAAATGCAAATGAACACAAGTGAAGACAAATGAATACAAATGAATCAAGTTAAATATAGATTAATTTTTAATGTTCAGTTGTGTAGCAATACACACAGGGATACAAGTTCTTTCTTATCAAATTGGCAAAACAACTAGTTTTATGGAATGTGTAGTATTTGAGAGAGAGTGAACAAAGTTTTACATCACTAAGTGAGGTATTAAATGTTAGAAATCTTTTAAAGAGATATTTGACACTCTGCATTAAAACATTAAGAAATGTACATGCATTTTGGACAAGCAATTGCATTTCTTGAAAGTGTGTTCTAAGATGATTATAAATATGCCCAATATTTTACAAAGTGTAAATAACTGTATCATTTTATAAAAGTTAAGAAACTTTTCCAGGTACAGGGAAGAAGTTTAATACATAATGAAAGTGGAGTAAAAATAAATAAAATATTTTGATGACTATTAAACAACATAACACATTTTCTTGATACACTAAGTACATAGAAAGGTACTAAAGTATATGCCCCAGAATCATAGTGTAAGAAAGCATGTACCCATGCCCCCAAATGACAGCAAGAATAATTATCAGTTACAGTAGAATAAAGAATTATTTTATTTTATCTGCTTTTGTATATTATTTAATGTTTCTATTATGTTCTGAATGATTTCAATATGTAAAAATAAAAAATATTCATAAATAAATTTAATGAAAATTAAAAACTGGAAAATATTTGCAACCGGTTAATTAATTTGCTCAAATATTTATCATGTGTCCATTATGAGCCAAGCACTCTCTTAGACACTGAATGATACAATGATGAACAATACAAAAATCCTTGCCCTTGTGGATTTTGCTTCTTGGTAGGGGATATAGACATTAAACAAGTAATTAAATTAATTTTGAAGATAATTGCAGATAATTAGAAGTGCTATGGAGGAAGTAGGCAAGGGTCAGATGGGTTTCAGTTGAACACTGAAGGCAAGAGGGAGCCGGTGTGTGAAGGGAAATGAGGACACTCTTGGCAGGAGGAATACAGGTGCAGAACACAAAGGCAGCAAAGGGCTTGACAATGTCAGAGAAAGAGACAGTCTGTGTGAATGATGAGTGTGGAGTTCAAGATGAGGTTAAGAAGTAGGCAAGGACAGAAAAGGTAAATGTACGTAAGCCTTAAGAGTTTGTTTTTTTCCTAATTTGAAAGGAGACTATTGAAGGCTTTGAAATGAGAAAGTGACATCTAATTTGTATTTTAGAAAGATTGTTCTGCCTGTCATTGAAGGTGCTACACCTCAAATAAAAAAAATGCATAACAATGAATAAAAATACAAAAGGAAACAAAAAATACACTAAAAATGGTCAAAGAATAGGAAGAGGGAGAAATATAAATTAGTAGGAAACAGAGCAATGTTCAACTACACTAGTAATCAAAGCAACACATTTAAATGATTTTTCACATATTTAAGTAGCAAAGTTGAAGAAAAACTTACGTGTTAAAAATATTGTGAGATGATCAAGCACAAAACTGGAATTTTATATGAATATTTAGAAAAATAACAGGGTACATATTGAAAGTATTATAGAAATGCTCCTCCTAGTAATTTTGTTGCTAGAAATCTACCTTTAGGAAATAATCAATATTGGCAAAAATTTATGTACAAGGTGCTGATATAAGTGCTAGCTGAAATATGTGTTTTCAGTAGGTTTTTTTTCTTCTTCTTGCTAGAGGGATTATGTGTAATCTTTGTACTATTCTGTTTCTCACAAATTCTGTAAGTATCCCAGGTGTTATTTTACAATCAGAAAAATGGTGATTGAAGAACTGGTTAAAAATAGTCCAGATAAGTTCATCATAGCACATGGATGATATGATATAGAAGGAAAAAATAAAGTCTTGGAATTCATTCTGATACAGACTCATTTGTACCACTTTCAAGCTTTATAACTTTGGATAAACCTGCTTCTCCTAGACTTGGTACTCTCATCTGTAAAATGGGAATAATACATACCTTGGATTGCTCTAGTGAGGGTTATCAAACATATAAAATATAATCTAGAATGATATTGAGACTACTACTCCTATTAATACTTTTCACTATCATTGAAACAGCAATAATCATTTAGCCTTTGCTAAGTTATAGTTTCTCTGCTTTTTATCATACAAACGTCCCCCCATCATTCAATACTCACATCAAACCAGGTGAAAGGAACTACTATTATTCCCATATTACAGATAAGAAAATTCAGGCATAGAAAATTTGCCTGTACAAAGCACCAAACTATTAGGTAGCAAATCATGTGTGACTACATAATCTATATCTTAGTGGCTATGCATGTTCAAGACATTGTAGCTTTCTTTATCTCTTATTTTGTTGTTTCAATTTATAGAAAAGCTCTTTGTCTGTTACAGGTGTACTAGAATCTCTATGCAGAATTCTCCTTGTTCAGAATCAGACATTCCTCTTAAGCAACATGACAGATGATTTCTGCCTGTGGCAATTATCTAACAATAAATATCTACTGCCTATTACTGTGATCCACACGAGGGGATCTAAAGATAAGTAAGGTCTAATTCATCATGCCCTTGAGAAATTTATATTCTAGTTGCAAGCATAAGACAAAACAATTACAAGTTAAGTTGCCATATATAAGAGGTACATAGTAGTTAGAAAAGGTAGTAACCATTTCTGCTGTAAGAATGCAGACTTTCTGAGAGAGGTGGCTTTTGAACAGCTCTTGGATAAAAGATAGTCAAATAAGGGAGTGAAGCAGTGAATAAGTAATAAATGAGAAAAAAAAAAACCACAACAATCTAGGCTGACCATTTCTGACTTGAGTTTTGAAAACAATTTGTGTCAGAGATATAACCAGGAGATGAGGGCCAGGCCATGGTGGGCTTTGGGAATACATATCTTTTAAGAGTCAGAGAGCCTATTATAAAAGAGAGAGCTATTATTAAAAATATAATAGATTCACTTCCAGAGACTAACTTACATTTGTCAAACTATTTATTAATGAAAGAAAGCCAATTAATACTCCACTTCTGGAAGATGCCTTTGCCAACTACAGAAATAACTAAAAGATGCAAGTCTGAATGTCAGGATAAGATACAGTAAGGAAAGTTTTGCAACCATTAGGGAAGAGGTAACAGGAGATAGAAGGTGATAAAAGCAGACGGATGAATGGTAGGACATGAAATTTAGTTATAATGAGTTTCAAGTGCTGGTAGAATGTGTATCCATGTGAGGAGGCCCATAAGAAATGGTAGAATGTGTATCCATGTGAGGAGGCCCATAAGAAAGTCATAGTCAATATCAAAACAATCTTCTATGCCTGAGCACACTGATTGTAAATAATATTTCAGTAAATCAAGGTAAAAGAATATATGATCAAACTCTATACCTACAACTTTTAAGAGTTGCCCTTCATAATTCCAGGAAATAATATTTGTATATTCAAAGAACACATAGTTCAATTCAAATAAAAATTGGCTGGGTGTGGTGGCTCACATCTGTAATCCCAGCACTTTGGGAGGCTGAGACAGGTGGATCACCTGAGTTCAGGAGTTCAAGACCAGCCTGGCCAACATGGTGAAACCCTATCTTTATTAAAAATATACAAAAATTAGCCAGGTGCAGTGGTTCACACCTGTAATCCCAGCTACTTGGGAAGCTGATGCAGGAGAATCACTTGAACCTGTGAGGCAGAGGTTGCAGTGAGCTGAGATCCCACCACTGCATTCCAGCCTGGGCAACAGAGTGAGACTCTGTCAAAACAACAAAACAAAACAAAACAACAACAACAACAAAACTTAACAATTATTTCTCAAAAGACTAGAATGTTGAAAAGTTGTCTTATTCCATTTAGTGTTGTTATAAAGGAATTCTGAGGCTTTGTAATTTATAAAGAAAAGAGCTTTATTTGGCTCACAGCTGTGGTGACTGGAAAGTTGAATTGCATGGCACTGGCATCTGCTTGGCTTCTCATGAGGGTCATGCCCTATGTTACAACATGGCAGAGAAGCAGAAAAGTGAGCAGGCATGTCCAAAGAGACACAAAACATGGGAAGAGCCTTGCTTTATAACAACCCACTTTTGCCATAATGAATCAAGTTTTACAAGAGTGAGAACTCACTCCTGGGAAATGATATTAATCTATTAATGAGGGCGGTGCCCCATAATCTGAACACCTCCCACTAGGTTCCAACTCCCCACCCTGACACATTGGTAATCAAATTTTGGCATGAGTTTTGCTGGAGGCAAACCACATCCAAACCATAGCAAATGCTTTTAGTTTGAACCACAAAAATGACTGAAAAAATATAATAGCTTCACTTCCAGAAATTTATTTTTATTTGCCAAACTGTTTTGTTATAATTTCCAATTTTCTAGGGACTTACCTCACCCTAAAATAAAAGCTAACATTGACAACTATTATCATCAGATAATTCTAACAGCTGAATCCAGGGATTGTCCATTATTTTTTAAACAATAATACGAATTTACTAAACTCAGGGTGCTAGATTTAAACGTGCTCTGTGGAAAATTTGAAATAATTGTTCTTGCTCTTTATGTGAGAGTTTTATGATTATTATTAAACATCTGTGATTAAACACGTCAAAGGAAAGGTGCCGTTTTTCTGCTAACTGCTGCGTTATTAAAGGGTTTGTTTCTTTACATCAGAGATTCTGTTAGAAAAGGCACTGAGTTGGAGTCCTCAATCAGCTCTGTAACTAATGCATTTTCTGCTAGGGCATAAACTTCACTTATGAAAATATGAAAAAGCCAACAAAACTCCTTTGTACTCTTTTTTAAAAATCAACTTTTAGGACTGGCGCAGTGGCTCATGCCTGTAATCCCAGCACTTTGGGAGGCCAAGGCAGGTAGATCATGAGGTCAGGAGTTGGAGACCAGCCTGACCAACAAGGTGAAGCTTCGTCTCTACTAAAAATACAAGAATTAGCCAGGTTTGGTGGTGTGCGCCTGTAATCCCAGCTACTCAGCAGGGCTGAGGCAGGAGAACAGCTTGAACCCGGGAAGCAGGGGTCGCAGTGAGCCAAGATCATACCACTGCACTCCAGCCTGGCAACAGAGCGAGAATCCATCTCAAAGAAAAAATCAGCTTTTAAATATAAAGAAATATGTGTTCCTTTATTCACTACTACATTTCCAACACACAGGAAGTGAGGTCCTCTGTGATATAATTACCCGTGGACCTATAATATCTTGCCTTTGTAGATTAACCAAAATGAAGTAATGGAGATGAGAAAATCAGTAGCAAAGAATTTCATGTGATCAAATATATTTCTTAGAAAACTAAGTACATTTTAAAAACATAAGCAGATTAATAATCCTGTAGTCTAAAATTTTATTAATTTTGGATTTTAAACCCAAAATCAAAAGGAGAAACTAATAAAATATAGTTTCATGCAAAGCACTGCTCATCATCATCATTTTGGGAAAATATACACACATACACACATGCACACACACACACACACACACACACACACACATGGGCTTGATTTGAGTCATACACAAATGGTTAAATTGGGAAAGATGAGGCTTTGTAGACTGGTCTCTAGAAATGTATTTATTCATGCAAACATGTATGAGTCACCATAAGTATTTTTATAAAGCATAAGATTGTTTATGATCTTATGACCATTTTTGTTTATTTTTTTTTGGTAAAGAGGGCTTTCAGTAAATGTTTCACTTGGAACATTCTTTGAAAAACTTTAAGTGCAAAGCCATGAAAAGCAATGGTATATAAATATTTAACACACAGTAGAGTTAGGACTATCACACTAGCTCTTTTAAATCTCACTGCTGTTGGTAGTTTCTTTTAATTTTTCCATCACTAATTCCTCTTGGGGTTTTTCAGCACTTTTCCTATAAAGCAAGTTTTCCCCTTGTGGGTTTTGAAATGTAGATTCCTGGATCAGCTGATTCGATGGGTTTATGATTACATGGCTTTTAGCTTTTAGGGCATAGGCTTCCTTAGGCTTTGCTCTTTTTCGGCAGAGCTGGAGCTGGAAAGCATCTTGGAAACCACGGCGGAAATTCTCGTTGAAGAAACCATAAATGATGGGGTTGACACTGCTGTTGCCAAATGCCAGCCAGTGTGCAAAAGGGTAGATGTAGATGTTAATGATCTGCAGTTCATTGGGAGAAAGGTCGGCATAGTCTGAGAGCATCATTAGAGTCCACAGGGGCAGCCACGAGAGAATGAAAAGCAGGGCCACGATCAGGAGCATCTTAATGACCTTCTGCTTCTTCCTGGACACCACGTGCCACTGCTCTTGGCTCTGCTTGGCTGTGTGGGGAACTGCAGTCCTGAAGAGTGAAATCCCAATCCTTCCATACATGACCACAATGAGAGACAGAGGAGCCAGGTAGATGTTGGCAAACAGCACCGTGGTGTAGATCTTCCTCATCTCCTGATTGGGCCAGTCCTCCCGGCACCAGTAGACTGGACTGGTTTTATTCTGGGAGTTGAGTCGCACTCGGTAATATGTTTCTTCTTGCACATGTAACATTACTGCAGATGGAGACATAATGGTGATGGCTAGGACCCAGATGATCATAATAATGACAAACGCTGTCTTGATAGTGAGTTTTGGTTTAAAAGGGTAGACCACACACCGGAACCTACAATTAAGGCAAATATAAATGAGGCACTGCTTTATAACTTCTGACCAAGTCATACGCCAAATTTATCTATGTTATCACAGGCCTCTCACCTCACAGTCCCCTTAAAAATACAGAAAGTTACCATTTATTGTAGAAAGGCATGCATTGTCATTTTCTGTAATTGATATATGAGATCAATTTTAACTCAGAATTTGAACAAACGAAGTATAGCAGACACTATTCATAATAAAAGATAATAACATGAATGCTTAAAACCGTTTCAGACTCTGTTCCATTGATTTGCATGGACTGTCTCTTTTTTCTTTCTTTTTTTCTTTCTTTTTCTTTTATTTCTTTTCTTTTCTTTTTTTTTTTTTTTGAAATGGATTCTTGCTCTGTCGCCCAGGCTGGAGTGCAGCGGCACGATCTCAGCTCACCGCAACCTCTGCCTCCCAGTTCAAGCCATTCTGCTGCCTCAGCCACCCAAGTAGCTGGGACTACAAGTACATGCCACCACGCTGGGCTAATTTTTGTATTTTTAGTAGAGACGAGGTTTTGCCATGTTGGCCAGGCTGCTCTCAAACTCTTGACATAAGGTGATCCACCCGCCTCGACCTCCCAAAGTGCTGGGTTTATGGGCCTGAGCCACCGTGCGCGGCCACAAGGACTATTCTTTAAGCCTCCTTGCTTAAAAGACAGGAAAACAGACTTAGGACATGTAAAAATCTTGCTGATAATTACACAGGATTTTAACACAAGTAGTTTGGTTTCAGAGCTCAAACTCAACCTCTACAGTGTGCTCATTAGATGGGTAGCTCTGTTGGGCTGTGGTAGACTGTTAATCAGCAGCAATCAATGAACCTTTTATCCCTCAGGCTCTTGTGTGTTCCCCTATGCATCATCTGTGTAACTTGCTTTGGCCAGTAGGATATTAGCAAACGTGATGTAAGCAGAAGATTTTTATGCACTTGCATGTAGGGGAAGGTCCTTTTGGAATGCTTCCACTTGAAATCCAGGCTTCAAGTCCCAAGAAGCTTCAAATAAATGAAAGACATGTGGAGAAAGAAGCTGGGGGTTAAGAGGTTGGCCATTTTGCATGTTCCAGCCCCAGCTCAGCTCCCAGGGTAATAATGCTGCAACATGAGTGATTCCAGCTATAACACATGGTGCACAAGGGGTGAACACAGAGGTGTCCAGTTAACCCACAAAATCATGAGATGTAATAAACAAATATTGTTTGAAACCTCTAAGTGTTTTAGTGATTTACTATACAGCTGTAAAAATCTGAGTGTATTCATTATGAATTCTGATTATGAGCCTTCCTAACATTCTATGTCCTCTGGTGAGCGCAAAAATTCAGCACCACTATGTAGAGTAAGCCTGAGTCATTTTACCATGATTTTGACATTGTGAATTTTCGTTATTGTTATTATTGAAGTTCATTATGTTAATCATAAGATAATCATACTATTATGCAACTGTGTAATATTTTATATTTTTTTAAAGTACCCATTACCTATTTAATCTTCTTTGATTTTTACGACTCTATAAAACTGAAATGGTATGAAAATTGTTATATTCTAGATCTGTAGATGAGAAAATGTAGAGGTTTAAGTGGCTGGGCAGCCAAATTAACTCATCTAACTTATTTTCATAGAATGACTGGTTAGCTCGGGCTTTCACAGCTCTGTTGTCTTTCTTTACAACTCCTTCATGCATAAGATCTTCTCTTCACCTCCAAGTGTTTTTCCCGTCTTCTAATCCATGAATCCTCCCATTCACCTACCTGAAATTATGGGTAATTTCATAGGCACAGGTTTATGTATTTTGCTCTTTTTGTATACCAACTAATAGGGTTTTGGATGTTGTTATTTCATTTATTTATTAAATATATAAGCGCATATATTGATATATGAGATAAACTCAAAATTTGAATAAATGAATTAAGGCAGATACTCTTAGCAATAAAATGAACAAATATAAAAGAACATATGTATATCCGTACATATATGTATGTATATATTTGTTCTTATAACAAATGTATGTACTTACATATTTGTTTAATAAATGTACATCTATGTGTATATATGCTCATATATTGGTATACATACTTATATAAGTGTTTGTGTGTGTATTTGCAGGAAGGCAAAGACGAACAAGATAGAGAATAGTCACTGCTGAGAAATAGTCAATGGAAATATTAAAAATATTAAAAACTATAATAATTACTAAAATTGTGCTAAAATGTTTGGATTTTATTTAACAATCAAAAGGGATTCATGGTGGAATTCATGGAAGAATTTACATGGTGAAGGGCAGGATAATTTTTACAATTTATTTGGCTGCTTTGAGAAAAAAATAAATTGGAGGCTAGTTTCCTGAAGTCCTAAGGCCAGTTAGAAAATAGTCTCAGTGTTCCAAGTGACAAATAACAGTGGCCTGGTTCAGAGCTAGTTAACATTCAGAAATAATTGGACTTGGAGAGTGACAGCAAAGAAGTTGAAGACAGAAAGAAGATTCAAGGATAAAGCTCAGGTTTTTTGTTTGAATTCAGTGAGTGATCCTGTCATTCATTGATTTGGGGAGCATGAGAAGAAGAGCTGCCTTTTATTTTGTTTGTGTGTGGGTTGGGGCTTGGAATAAGTAGCTCAGTTCTGGACATGTTTAACTTAAGATGCCTTTTGTGGAATGTGCAGGTAAAGTTGTACAGTAGGTGCTTTTGAATGTAATCGTAAAATTCAGGCAAAGGATTTAGTCAGGAGAAATCGGCTTGCGAGTTTTTTAGTTTGGCTTCCTGCAAAAGCTAGCCCTGAAAAAAAAAGTACTTACTACAAGTACAAGGAATAAAGACGTGGTAGTTTTAAGACATGTCCAAGTTCTTTAACATCGCTTCCAAATTCTATTCCCTTCTACTTTACTAAGGATTAATGACTCAATATGATGAATAGAATGCAACAGAAGTGATACTGCATCATGATTTTTGCTGGTACTCTCTTTTGGGATACAGACCTTCAGAGCCCTGAACTGACATACAAGAAATCCAGGTGCCTTAAAGTAGCCTTGCTGGAGAGCCTATTTGGAGAGACCAATAGAGACACAACTCTCTTAGCTCCCACATGTTCAAGTCTCTCTAGACTAGGTACCAACATGAGAGTGGAAGAAGCTTCAGCCCTAACCTTGAAGCTGCTGCAACTGACATCAAGTAGAACAGAGACAAGCTGTACTTACTAAATCTGTACCTATCACAGATTCATGACATAATAAATATTGCTGTCATTTTGACTCACTAAGTGGTTCGATCTGAGGGTGGTTCATTATATATATCAATAGATAACTGAAAGTACAGAGAAGTAATTTATTAATGGGAAAGTAAGTAGCAAGGGATGTGAATCAAACCATTCATTGCAGAATTATGCAACCTAAGGGGACAGAAAGCTGAGTTCATCAACTCTCATGATATTTTAGTTGAGAGCTAATTCTGGGGGTATTAATTATCTGTCATTTCTTGTCTGTTTTGCTTAAGAACTGAGACTTTGCACAATTTGATTTGAGATACAGAGATGAAGATACTGGCAGTTGGATGCAAGACAGAATCCACTGAAAGGTGTAAGGGATTTGCCAGAGCACTGACAGTCTCTGCTACAAAAGTGTGATGGATAATGAATCTACCAACTTGACTGGGCCAAGGGGCACCCAGATTGAATCTTATTTCTGGACGTGCCTATGAAAGTGTTTCTGGATAAGATTAGCATCTTAGTCAGTGGATTCCGTAAAGTTTATTGCCCTCCCAGTGTGTGTGGTCATCATCCAGTCCTTTAAGGGTCTGAATAGAATAAGAAATTGAGGAAGGAAGAATTTGCCCCCTTCTTTCCTGCCTCATTGCTTGAGCTAGGACATCTCATATATCATCTTCTCCTGCCCTCAGAATGCAATTTATACAAATGGCCAATTGTAAATTGGCTCTCCCTAGTTCTCAGGTTTTTGGACTTGGACTGAATAATACCACAGGCTTTCCTAGGTTTCCAGTTCCTAGGTAACATATTATGGGATTTATCAGTTTTCATAATTATGTGAGCCAGTTTCTCATAATAAATCTCTCTCTGTGGATGAATGTACCACTTCACCTTCCTTGTTCCAGCTGAACTACCTCTCTGCACTTCTGAACAAGTGCTTTCTAGTTCAATGTCATAAGACAATACTTGTCTTAAGGAATGGCCTTTTCCCAATTTCTTCTATGGGTAAATTTCTGACTCCTCAAGGAATCAGAAAGTCTCACCTACTTGGTGAATCCATCACACCTGGTCCTAACAGGTGTAATTGTTTATTATCTTTTTTGCATAGCTGTCAAACACTGGTCCCCTATTAGAAAGCATAATTTGTAAGTATTTGTTAATAACTGCATCTGTTCCACCAGATTGTAGCCTTCCTGAGGCAGCACTTCTATTTGTTTTAGATGTTACACAACCCAGCCCAGTACCCAGCACAGCGTAAATGCTCAACAAGATGTGTAATGAATGAATGAATGAATGAATGAATGAATGACTTTTGATCTTAAAATCTAGATAAAATTTCAATCTATTTCAGCACATTTGCATTTCTGCTGTTAGAACATTCTAGACTGTAGTGTGAAAAATAGAAAAATTTTACCATCTCCAATTATTTAAAGTATGGAAAATTCGATAGTTTTATTTTATTATTACTGAAACTTTAGTAGGTATATTGCTCTTAAAGAGGTAGATATTCTGAATACAATTTGAAAAGATAAGTCCAAATATAGTAGGTTATATATTTTTCTGGTATACTAGTTACAGACATGCCCATTTTTCTGGATTCAGAGTTTGGTGCAGACTTACCTATCTACAGCTATTGCAACTAATGTAAAGACTGAAGCTGCCACAGATATTCCCTGGACCAACCCGCTGATCTTGCACATGGTATTTCCAAATGGCCATCCTGAAAGGAAAATGAAACAGTCTTTCAAAAGATCATATTTTAAAAATCTCACTGACGATAAAAACATAAAGGGGTGGAATCAAGACTAATGCGACTGTTTTCTACATGGCAGGCAGAGAACAATGTTTGTTAGCATTTTCCCTAATAGCTCCAGAGCTCCGTTTTTCAGTATACTTACAATAAGGTCAAAACTCACACAGTAGTCATCACATTCTAGGCACTATAAGTGGTCTATGTCTGTTAACATATCTAATCCTCACAACAAGCTTTTGAAGCCTCTGTTATATTCCTCACAATATAGACGAGGTAACAAATAAACAAATATCACATACTTTGCCACAGCTAGTTAGAAGCCTTTTAAGGATTTAAACCTGAGCTGTAAGACTCCAGAGTCTAAGCCATTGATTCTGATGCAATAATGCCCTTTAAATGAACAAACAGTCAGAATGTCAGTTTTCTAGTTTGGAAAGGCATCCCATAAATTGTAAGGAGTCAGGAATTACATACAGAATAAACTATATTTACATAGAATGAAATGAGACAACTTACCCTAGAGGTACATCCAGAATAAAGAGCACTTTGCATGAATAAAAGTAGTCTATTTGAATTACTTTCCTATTAAACCTTAGCTACTGTAAATTTATAAAAGAAATTATTAAAATTATTGTAGTAGTTTGATATTCTAAATACTCATCTGCTATTACAGAAAAGAAACAATATTTTTCTCCTAGCAAATATTCTTATTTCCCAAAAGATGAATATTATGCATTTCTGAGTTTTAAAATTTTAAAAAATTTTTTCTGCAATTTGTTTTCCAAAAAATAAAATCCTTACTCATAAAGTAATTTTAAATAACTTAAACAATTCAAATCTATCTTTTAAAAATCACCTATCCAGATTATATTAAAATAAATGCTTGAGTGACTCTAGTGAGTAGAAACCAAAGGGGAATGTCTTTTTCAGTCCTAAAATGTGTTAGCTTATGATAGCATTGTCAACAAAAATTCAAAAAAATTTGTGTAGCCAATGGTTGAACATGGAATATTAACCATACGTTTTACCTATCTCCCTCACACAATTCTACTGAAATGATAGCTGTAGGATAAAAGAGCATAAATCCATAGAAATTAAAGTTCCAGATACTACTAAATGTAAGATTGAGAAAATAACCTGATTGATGGAAATTATGTATAAATCCATTTAGATGCCAGTGGCTTCCCCCCATGTCAATAGAAGAATGGAGGTTTACTCTCTGAGGCGGCAGAACTATAAGTACTCTAAACCTCGAGTCACCAGGTGCAGGGGTAAGGAGTGCCACTGTGATGCAGAAGGATTAAGTGAAAGTATATTGCTGCACTGCATGGTGATGTGGAATGCAACAGCCAGCCTCACATTCCTATGGCAGTATGTTAAAGACTCTCCTTCTGGAAAAAGTGACCTGTTCAAAAACACTGATATGTAGATTTTGACAGCTGTGAATTTCCCATTAAATAGTCCAGACTAATGAAGTGGATAGTGGTCCTAACCTGAACTTCCAGGCATGCAGAACTATCAGGCAGCCACACTATGCCTCACTCTGAAACACAGCTGCTAAGAAGCAGTTAACTAGATCTAGTAATTTTTTTTTTCTGGTGACGTTTTATTTTTGTTTCTTTGTTTTGTTTGTTTGTTTGTTTGAGATGGAGTCTTGCCCTGTCACCCAGGATGGAGTGCAGTGGCACGATCTTGGCTCACTGTAATGTCTGCCTTCCAGGTTCACGGGATTCTTCTGCTGCATCAGACTCCTCAGTAACTGGGACTAAAGGCATGTACCACCATGACTGGCTGATTTTTGTCTTTTTAGTAGAGATGGGGGTTTTACCATTTTGGTAAGACTGGTCTCAAACTCCTGACCTCATGATCTGGCTGCCTTGGCCTCCCAAAGTGCTAGGATTACAGGCAGGAACCACCGCACCTGGCCTGTTTCTTTGTTTTGAGATGGGGTGGAGTGCAGTGGTGTGATCATGGCTCACTGTAGTCTTAACCCATCTGCTCTCCCCACCCCCACTCCGCTGGCCCCAGGCTCAAGCAATCCTCCCATGCCAAGTTCCTGAGTAGCTGAGAATACATGTCCACCACATCAGCTACTATTTTTTTTTTTTTTAATTCTTGTAGAGACGAAATCTCACTATATTGCCCAGGATGGTTTTGAACTCCCAGACTCAAGTGATCATTTCATCTTGGCCTCCCAAAGTGTTGGAATTACAGGTGTGAGCCACTGCACCTAGCCTTAGATCTAGTATATGATGGTACAACAGGGTGACTACAGTCAAGAATAATTTATTATATATTTAGCAATAACTAAGAGTGGAATTAAAATGTTCTTAATGTAAAGAAATGATAAATGCATGAGATGATGGATATCTCAGTTACCCTAATGTGATTATTACATATTATATGCCTATATCAAAACATCATTTGTACCCCATAAATATATACACCTATTATGTACTCATATTAGTTAAAAAGAAAACAACTTAAAACAATCTTTTTTAAATGCAACGAAAAATGCATAGTTAATACTAGGAAAACCTCAAACATAAGAGAAAAAGACTAACACATATAGGAAGAAAAATACTTATAGGGAAACCAAATTGGATTATATATATAAAAAATGGAAAACAGAAAAGAAATACTATTAACCTCTGAGAAATAACACATTTTGCCCATGAAACATGTGCACGATACTATAAGAAATATGCAGAAAATAAAAATAACTTTAAAAAATTAAGGTATTGAGGAGCTCAACATGAAGTTTAGAAGAGAAAGTTGGGAAAATCTTTGAAAACAGAAGAATGAGGGGCAAAAAATTGAAGAGAAAAGATGAAAAAAATAAAAGAGCAATCCAGAATCTCTAATATCTGATTAATATGAGTAGAAGAAAGAAAAACAGAAAAGAACTCCACAAAAAATATTAAGATTAAAGGCCACTCATCTTCAGATTGAAAAGCCCTAATTTATGTCCAGAACAATAAATACAAAATGAAAATACTTACTTCAAAGCATAGTTTCATGGAATTGAGAACATTAGAGATAAAGGAAAGTTCCAAAAGCTTTCCATAAGAAAAACAACAATACAAATCATGAGCAAAAGAAAAAAGAATTAAATGTGATCATATTTTTTTCAGCAGTAATATTATATTTTACAGCAGTAGCAATAGAGCAATTCCTGTGAAATTCTGAGAGAAGTAATTTCCAACCTAGAATTCTTCATACATCTAACTAATTAACTGTGAGGGCAGAATAATGATACTTTCAGACATATAAGAGCTCATCTCAATAAACCATTTCTCAAAAAGCAATCAACCAAGATAGAAGAGGACATGGCATCCAGAAAATGGGATTGAACACAAAGAGAGGTAAAGAGAGTTGTTAGGGTATCAGTGAAGAGATATCGCAGAGCAGAAGTGGCTCTGCCTTGGAGAGTAACAACGTTCTTATAGACACAAGAGAACAGAATGCACCAGGAGAGGTAACTGCATGTAAATTTATAGATACCTGATATGTTTAAAGGTATTGACAAGAGAGTAACACTTCTGGAAGAGAATTTTAGGATACATTACTAATGGGTACACACTCAAACTAAGCAAATCAAAATATACCCTTAATAAATTCAGGAAAATAAAAAACATTTTATGGGAGAGAAATTGATATAACTTTTCAAGGCTCAGCAGGGATAAGATATATGTAAAATAGGAATGTATATTCTGAATGTAGATTTAAACAAAAATCATGATATAGTTATATCAGGAGAATGAGAAAAGGTGAACAGTATGTATGTTTGTGTTGATGTGGTGAAAGTTTACAGCAACTTAATTTGTGTGTCTGACAGTATGGAGAAAAATATTGGAAACGTTATTTAGAAATATAGTAGTAATTGGCCAGGTGCAGTGGCTTATGCCTGTAATCCCAGCACTTCAAGAGACTGAGGCAGGTGGATCATCTGAGGTTGAGATGATCAACATGGAGAAACTAAACAACATGGAGAAACCCCGTCTCTACTAATAATACAAAATTAGCGGGGCATGACAGTGCAGGCCTGTAATCCCAGCTACTCAGGAGGGTGAGGCAGGAGAATCGCTTGAACCAGTTGCGGTGAGCCGAGATCTTGCCATCACACTCCAGCCTGGGCCAGGAAAGCGAAACTCTGTCTCAAAAAAAAAAAAAAAAAAAAAAAAATGTGGCAGGGCAGGGAGAGAAACATAGTAGTAATTACCAAAAATAAAAAAACAAAAATTCCCAAAGGTGTGTGCCTCCTGAGAATGCAAACATAGAGCTAAAGATGGGTAATTTTTTTCTTTTTCAGACAGAGTCCCACTCTGTCACCCACTCTGTAGTGCAGTGGCGTGATTTCAGCTCACTGCAACCTCCACTTCCAGTGTCCAAGCGATTATCATGCCTCAGCTTCCTAAGTGGCTGGGATTACAGGTGTAGGCCACCACATCAGGCAAATTTTTGTATTTTTAAGAGATGGGTTTAGCTTCCTAAGTGGCTGGGATTACAGGTGTACGCCACCACATCAGGCAAATTTTTGTATTTTTAAGAGATGGGTTTTTACCATGTTGGCCAGGCTGGTCTTGAATTCCTGGCCTTAAGTGATCTGCACATCTTGGCCTCCCAAAGTGCTTGGATTAGAGGTGTGAACTACCGTGCCTGGCCAAGGATGGGTAATGTGTGTGCAAGAACTTTAAAATAATAATTCAATGTAATTTAAAATGTATATGATGTAAAATATTGAGAGCACTTTTTGTTGGCAAAATAACGTTCCTTAAAATCTCAGGCTAAAAAAAGTAAATAAATGTACACAAAAATCACTAGCATTCCTATACACTAACAACAGTCAAGCCAAGAGTCAAATCAGGAACTCAATCGTATTCAAAATTTCCACAAACAGAATAAAATATATAGGAATACAGCTAACCATAAAGGTAAAAGTTTTCTACAAAGAGAATTACAAAATGCTGCTCAAGGAAATCCGTGACAATACAAAAAAATGGAAAAACACTCCTTGCTCATGGATAGGAAGAATCAATATCATGAAAATAACCATACTGCACAAAGCAATTTATAGATTCTATGCTATCTCTATTAAATTACCAATAACATTCTTTACAGAACTAGAAAAATCATTTTGAAATTCATATGGAACCATAAAAGAGCCTGAATAGCCAAGGCAATCCTAAGCAAAAAGAACAAAGTTGAAGGTATTATGCTACCCAATTTCAAACTATATTATGACACTAAGGTAAACAAAACAGCATGGTACTAGTACAGAAAGAGAAAGATAGACCAATGGAACACAATAGAGAACCCAGAAACAAGGGCACGCACCTACAAATATCTTCAACAAAGCTGACAAAAACAAGCAATGGGGAAAGGATTCCCTATGTAATAAATGGTGCTGGGATAACTGGCTAGCCATATACAGATTGAAACTAGACCCCTTCCTTACGCTATATAAAAAAATTAACTCAAGATGGATTAAGGACTTAAAAACCCAAAACTATGAAAACTCTGGAAGACAACTGCCAATATTAGTAGTAGGCAATACCATTCTGGACATAGGAACAGGTAAAAATTTCATGAGGAATATACCAAAAGCAATCACAACAAAAGCAAAAATTTACAAATATAATCTATTAACAATTAAACTAAAGAGGTTCCACATGATAAAAGAAAATACCAAAAGAGTAAACAGACAAGATCTAATATCCAGCATCTACAAAGATCGTAAACAAATTTAAAAGAAATAAACGACCTCATTAAAAAGTGGGCAAAGCACATGAACAGAAGCTTTTCAAAAGAATACATACATGTGGCCAACAGGCATATTTTAAAAAGCTCAACATCACTGATTATTAAAGGAATGCAAATCAAAACCACAGAGGATAACATTCCACATTAGTCAGAGTAGCTACTATTAAAAAGTTAAAAAATAACAGATATTGGTTAAGTTGTGCAGAAAAAGAAACCCTTTTACACTATTGGTGGGAATGTAAATAAGTTCAACCATTCTGGAGGACAGTGTGGCAATGCTTCAAAGACCTAAAGACAGAAGTACCATTCAACCCAGCAATCTCAATCCTAGGTATAAGCCCAATGGAATATAAATTGTTCTATTATAAAGACCCATGCATGTGTATATTCATTACAGCACTATTCACAATAGCAAAGACATGGAATCAACGTAAATGCCCTTCAATGGTAGACCAAATAAAGAAAATGTGGTGTATATATACACTATGCAATATTATGTAGACATAAGAAAGAATGAGCTCATGTCTTTGAAGGAACATGGATGGAGCTGGAGGCCATTATCCATAGCAAACTACTGCAGGAACAGAAAACCAAATACTACATGTTCTTACTTATATGTGGGAGCTAATGATAAGAACACACGGACGCAAAGGGGAGCAACACACACTGGGGTCTATCAGAGGGTGAGGGAGTAAGGAGGAAGAGACTCAGGAAAAAACATAATAGGTACTAGGCTTAATACCTGGGTGACAAAATAATCTGTACAGCAAACCCCCACAACACAGTTTACCTATGTAATAAACTCGCATATGTATCCCTGAATTGAAAATAGAAGTTAAATTAAAAAAAAAAAAACTTGCCTGAGAGTGACAACAATAATTTTTTTATCAATTTGTACGCCCTCTTTTAGTCTAGCACAGTATCTTGATAATGTAACTGATATGGACTTGAGGCAGGGAAATACTAGTTAGAAAAGGATGGAGTCCCTGGCCAGGGATCCACCCTCAAGCCTGGACCTGTGGTTCTAAGTGAGAACATGCAATCCTGTTTTTCCACCAGAATGTTGCCTTCTCCAAAACTGTTTTGCCCTGCCATTACCCCCTATCCTATACCCATAAAAAACCCCTGGTTCCACTAGCATAGCAGCAGAGTGCTGCGGCAGAGAAGGAGAGAAGACAAGAAGCATCGGAACATCCAGAGGAGGAGAACCTGGACATTCGAGACTATGGTTGGAGAGGAGTTCAGCTGGGGATGGTCAATTATCTTCCACTGCATCCTCATTCCAGCTCTCTATCTTGCTGAGAGCCACTTCCACCACTCAATAAAATTTTCCATATTCACCATCCTTCAATTCGTTTGTGAGACCTGATTCTTCCTGGATGCTGGACAGGAACTCAGGTACCAAGAAGGCAGATGCAAAATGCTGTCAACCTGACCCTCCACCGAGCTGGTTAACACTTAGCTGTCTGCCCTCTGGGGCTCCAGAGGTTGCAGGCAACCTCTAGACCCAGCGGTGTGACTGGTACAGGATGAGTTCCTCTGGCTCCCAAAAGCACTTGCTCTGTCTCCTGCACTCACTCACCTGCATGCTCCCCCTCCCACAAGGGGTTTGAGAGTTGCAGGTTGAGTAAGAGAGTTGCCCCTTCACCAGTCCTTTGAAGGGGTCAAGATAACGGTCCTTTCCTCACATCCTCGATAATTTTTTTTTAATGATAAACGTCACAAAAACTCAGATCTAAGCAGTATGTGACTGATAGAACTGGTGCTCTGAACTCTCCCTGAGTCCCACTCTAAAGAAAGGAAGAAAACAGGAAAACTCCTAAGAGTTTTCTATCTTTTTCTATCTTTCAATAAATTGATGCTGAATGCTATAAAAGTATATGAGCTTTGTTATGGCTTATGCTGTTCTAAACATATTTCATATGCAGCTAATGTTCTCTTTTTACTTTACAGATTTGGAATGTGAATACTGTGAGCACTGCTTTTTAATTAATACAACAAATACTTATTAAGCTGATATTGTGTACAGACAGTGTACTTACTGGAAGCTAACCACACAAGGGCCTAATTTTCTACTTATGTTACATTTTTCCTGCACTCCAGGAGCGTATAAAGTAGTGCTGAAAAAGTAGTACTGTGGGCCCAGAAGTAATATAGGGTATTACCCTAAGCTTTACAATGTAAACTGACTTATGTTGCACACATAAACTACCACTTTTTGAAAAATCAGTGATTGTTACATCTTCTCTCAATAACTGTTGGAAATCTCCCTAGCTAACCACATGAGGGGCTGTATTTCTACTTACGTCAGATTGAAGACATCGCATTAACTGAAATCAGATGTGTCAGTTCTTTAGACTTCACAGTTCATAGTAATATTTCTAACATATTATATGGGCCCTGAACATTATTAAGAAAATTCAAAGGCTTCAGGTAAGATATACTAAATCTTATTTTCTCATGACCTCCAGTGAATACTCTATAAAAATAGCAGCCTCCATATTCTGTTTCTATTATATCACTTTCATTTTCCTCTAGAATCCTTCCATTCTCTAGTTACCATTTGTTTATTGTCCATCTACTCCAGAATGTAGAGCCCAGGAGGGCAGGTGCCTGGATCAGTTCCTGGAATTCCATAAATATCTGCAAATAAATGAATGAATGAACAACACTTCCACCACTGCCAAAAGACACACATTTCATATTATCTTTGAACTGCACAAAAGCCAACATACCTGCTATAATATTGTCCAGCAGTGTTGTAGGCATGCAGAATATGCCAACTAGTAAATCACTTATGGCCAGGTTTAAGATGAAGAGATTAGTGACTGTATGCATATGTTTGTTCCTCATTACAATAAAGCAAACCACGGTATTTCCCACCATGCACAAAAAGAAAATTAGAAAGTAGGAAATAATGAAGACTGCTGCCACTTGGGGCTGGTGAAGATAGTAGTTCACATAGGTAATATTAACATCTGAGTACAGATGATTTGTGTCATTGACACTCCAGATGGGATGCCAGTTTTCTGAAGAGTTTGAATCCCATGTCTCATTCATGATGAACCTTAACAAAGAAGAGACAGAAAAGAAAAGCATAATTAGGAACCAGTAGAACATAAATTCTGTGCTTGAGTTTAAGAGGAACACCCGTAAAATCCCATGGAATTTTTATGGTTCTTCTATAAAAATCTATAAGTTTTACCTGAAATTGAATTATAAATAAGGCACTCAAATAATTAGGATTTTAACCAAGAGCATTTGAAAATTCCAATTTGTGCCATAATAATTATTGTATGTTATTTCTAATACACTCTATATTTCACTTCTTTAGGCATGCACTCTATCCATTTCCCTTGCCTTCCAAAACTCTCTTTCCCTCTACCTTCAGGTATCATCTCTCAAGACCCACTTATTAATTTAAAGCTAACTTTCATGCTTCTAGCTGTCCTGATAATCTGAACAAGATATGTCTACATCTTTGAAACTCCTAAAGAAATAAGCTTTTTGTATTTTCCATATTCTGTTCTGACTCAGTTAATTATTATTATTTTTTTTTGCAGGGGTTTCACTTTGTCACCTGGGCTGCAATGCAGTAGTACCATCTCAGCTCCCTGTAGCCTCAATCTCCCAGGTTCAAGTGATCTTCCTGTCTCAACCCTCCAAGTAGCTGAGATCACAGATGCATGCCATCATGATCAGCTAATTTTTGTATTTTTAGTAGAGATGGAGTTTTGTCATGTTGCCCAGGCCGGTCTTGAACTCCTGAGTTCAAGTGATCCATCCACCTCAGCCTCCCAAATTGCTAGGATTACAGGCATGAGTCAGTGTGCCTGACCTGAATATTATTTTAATATGCTTCTGTATGCAAACACAGCCACCATATTTTGAGTCTTTTAAAATAGGACTAGGTTACTTGTCTTGGTTTCACTTAGCATAATTCTATTAATACACAATGTATGCAGAACAGTATAGGAAGTGATCATTATTTAAGTTCCCAGACTCCAACCAAGGGCCAACTTAGCAAGTAGGCTTTTCTAAGGGTAGCAGCCTCCGGCCTGCTTGTTATCTCTTTTCTGCACACCTGGTTAATTAATTGAACAGAAGGTTATATGTGTCCATAAATGGAAATTAATTTGACAGTGGGCTTATACAATTGACCTCCCCACACTGTTCCAGCAAAGCATTATAAATGACTGCTTAAAGTAGTGGACAAATGTTTGAAACAGGATAGTTACATTGTCTGAAATTATCTATCCACAAAAAACACTTGCGACTTTCAGTTAGAAAAAACTGGGCAAATACCACTTTAGTTAAACGATCCAAGATAACATTTTGGATAATGGGATGCAAATATATTATATGTTCCTTGATGTAATGCATGAGAATTTAACATCAGTTTAGCAAAATTTTTGTCAAAAATGTATAATCTTATCCTGAGGAAATATCAATTTCTAAATTAGGAAAAACCTATAAATGTAAAATATTTCAATATTTATCTACCTTAGAAATGAATGAATGCTTGTTGTCCTTAGCTATAAAATTTAAACTTCCTACCACCCATGGTCAGCAGCATAATGGCTTCCCAAGTGTCTCTGTCCAACTCTCTAGAACTTTGGAATAGGTTAGGTTACATAGCAGAGAGGAATTAAGGTTGATGATCAGCTTATTTTAAAGTAGGATATCTTGGTTATATAGGCGGGCTCAACATAATCATAAGAGTCCTTAACAGTTGAAGAGATACAGAAGCATCAGTATTCGAGCGATTCTAGGTGAGACCAACTTGATGGGCCATTGCTGGCTTTAAAAATTGAAAAGGACCATGAACCAAGGAAAGCAGGCAACCTCTAGAAGCTGGAAAAGAAAAGCGAGAAAACAGATTCTTCCATAGAATATAAAGAAAGAAATGCAGCCTTGCCAACATCTTGATAAGCCTAGTGGAAACCATTCTAGACTTCTGACCTTCAGACCTACAAGGTAACAAATATTTGTTAGACACTAAGTGTGACAACTTGCTACTGCAGTAATAGGAAACCAATACACCACTTATCCTTCCCCAATTTTTGTAGTATTACCTGAGATCTTTTCCTCATATTTTCTATATACATAGTTAAGAGATTGGAGTTTTCTTTAGTAATTATAACATTTATTTTTTATTCTGCAATTATATTTGCTCAGACATATAACCGTATTCTACATTTAATTTATTTCAATGCTTATTTCAATATTTTAATAAGGCAGCTTCTCCATGTATTAAATTGTCATATTGCATGTAATAGTATTATAAGTAATTACAGTGTATATTTAACTACAAACTTCTCAAGAAGTTTCCAAATTATTGTATCTGCTGAGTTAATACAGATATGAGACCAACTCCTTATCCCATTGACATGAATAACAATCTATGTACAACATATTTAGATCCCACTATTTTTTGCTCATATCCTTTGCAGACAGGCTCCACTATTTATTGGAAATTTTGGTACAAAAAAATTAGAACCCAATCCAATATTTGTATTTTCTTATTGGTGCTATGCTTTTTTTTTAATCTATTGTCTAGAAGAGATTTTTTAATCCTCAAATTTTGTTACCTATATCAGCATATATATTTTCTACTGATTTTTTTTTCTGAAAGAAAACAAATTCTATTCAATTTCCATCTCAGTACTTCCTTCAGGTCAGAAGTCATTAACAGTTCCACTGTTATATTCTCTACTATAGATACTTATTTTCCATATGTTGATATGCTATATCCTATCTTTCAAAAATTGTTAGTTTCTAATAATATTGATTTTTCTGTTGAAGATTTTGCTACCTTTACAAACAGCATTTCCACTTTGTTATGTCATTTTATGCTGTATTATCAAGTATATTCTGTGACAGTAGAGACCAGTCCACAGTTAAATTCTCAGTATCTAAAAGCATGGTTGAACCAATAATTGGTGCCCAATAAGTATTTGTTAAATGAATTAATTAATCTCATTATTTAATTTTTGTTTCATTGATTGTAGATTTTTCTTTTGTAATTTCTTGTTTGTTCATCATTTGTTTTCTCAAATTTTCTTCCACTAAAGGTACCTGCATATCTTCTTATAATAACATAGGGTTTAAAAACAGTCGGCTCTGAAGGCTAATTGCCTACACTCAAACCCTACATCCTGTTTTCTATTGGTATTTCCTGGAAGATGGCTGCATGATTAATACCTGTGTGGCTTTGAGTAAATTATTTAATCTGTTTGTGTTTCAGATTCCTTATCAAACAAGTAAAAATAATAAGCATACAAACCTCATAGGGCTGTTCTTAGATTTTCATCAAATAATTGTAGTTAAAATGTATTATATGCTTACCAAATGTCAGACTCAGTGTTAAGCATTTTTACCTGCATTGGTTTGTTATAGTCTTACGGTAGGACAGTCAAATAGGAAACCGAAGCAATGGTCAAATTAACTAATCTGCTAAAGGTCACACCATCAGCACAAATCAGAAGTACGTTTCTTTCTATGCAGCTCTGCTCCAGAGCACATATTTTCAACCTTACAATATAATTTATATAAAGCAAATAAAAGGGTACATAATTCAGAGTAGGCACTTCGTGAATATTTCGTATTATTTTCCTTTCCTTCTTCTATATGTTTTTCATTTTTCCCCTTCCCCCTTCCCCCTTTCTTCTTTTGTTCCTTTCTTCCTCCCTTCTGGTTTTAAAGCCATTTTTAATATATCTCAGTTTACTCTTTTGTTACCTTATTCACATTGTATTTAGGGCTAGTGCTACCAGAACACAAAGTATGTGTGGTGTGCTTTTTATTTCTTTCTTTTTTATTCATTAATGTTAACATCATTCTTTCAGAAAGTGATCTCAAGGGCTGGGTACCAAAATACTTATATTTTCTTTCGTCATTGGATTCCTGAAGAGGGCGGAAAAGGGCTAGAATCACAGGGACATTCCATCAGGGAAATACTTCACTGTACTCTTTCTTGGAATTGAGGGGAATATCTTTTGTTCATTCATTCATTGATTTAATAAATATCCACTGTGTTGACAATGTGCTAGGTACTGTTCTAAGAACTGGGGAATATAACAGTGAATCAGACTACATCTCAGCTTTCACTGTAATGAGGAATACAGATACTGGTGTTCTGAAGCGAGCTTACAATGAGAACCAATTGTGCACATCTCTGCCCAAACGTACATTCGGTGATATTATGGTAGCTGTTTGAAGGTGACTGTGATAGGTACATTCACATCATGAGAACTGTCAAAACTTTAAAGATGAAACCTCTTTATTTTTAATAATTGATTATTGATCATGTATTCATATGCCAGCAGATTGAACCAAAGCATCAAAAGAAGAAAACAAATGTAAAAATGAGTATCATTAGAAAGGTTAAGAAAGAAAAGGAATTAAGTGACTGCAACTTAACTGAAAAGAAAATATGACACAAACAAAAGAAGTATGGTAAACGAGGCAATGCAGAAGGCCAGAGTGACAGTATAATATAAAATTATAAATATGCCTGCACAAAAGATTTACTCAGACTAATGCCTGTAAAAGAAATAAGCCCACTATTTAAATGACTGTTATGCTTTTACACCTCAAGTGAACTGTTTATGATTCCCTCTTAATTTTATAGTGTCAATGAAATATTTTCTTTTTGTTTTTTATTTCAAAAGTACTTTTTTTTTAACTTCGACTTTTATTAGGTTCAGGGGGTTACATGTGCAGGTTTGTTACATGGGTATATTGGATGATGGTGAGATTCGGGGTAGGAATGATCTGATCACCTGAGTAGTGAGCATAGTACAAAATAGGTAGCTTTTAGCCCTTGCCCTGTTCCTTCCCTCTCCCTCCAGCAGCTCCCAGTGTCCATCTGTCCCATCTTTATATCTATGTGTAGTCAAACTTAAGTGAAGACTATAATTAAATAATCACTTTTAGAGTGGAATTCTACTCAATAATATAATAATAAATTTGGAATATAATCCATTGAAATAAAAATATCTATAAAAGAAATATATAAACAAGCATATCACACAGCTTGTTACAGAAAAATATTTTCTTTATTACAGACATTAAAGTTTGATATCTGCATGCAATCTACACAATAATTTCAAAACAATAAACGTGCAGTGGAAAACATATTGCTAGGGATATCCTACTCTGGCATCCTTTCATTCTTATTTTAATAAATGTACAAATCAATGTGCAAAAATGATTAATTATTTGTGTATTAGAATACTATAGTTTCATTGTCCTTATAAGCCAAGAGATATCAATATTGTCCCAAACTGGAATGATCAATTTTAATGACTTCTTTGAAAGTGAAAATCACTTTAATGTAATAATAGCTTTTGCAAAGTCTAAATTAAAAGTTGTAAAGAAAATATTGAAGACTATTAAAAAAACAATGTATAGATACATTGGACAACAAAAGAAGAGTGCTTTTAAAGACCCAAAACACAGAAGGCTGTTAAGGTTGAATAAAGAGAAACAAGACTGTAGAAAATTCTAGGTTAAAATGCATCTAGGAAGGAACTTTCATGAAAAGGGAGGGTTTAGAGGCGGCTCCAAGATCAGAGTTACAACATAAAGAAATAGGAATCAGCCCAGGGGAGTTACTTGAGGTAAATTGGGAAGCTGATTTTGGATCAGCTGAATCCAACAGTACCCACTACACCTCTGCCTATGAGACCAAAAACACACATGCTGAGAAGATTCGGTCCTAAGAACTTGTTTAGACGCAGTTATTCCCATGCCCTCCCAGTCACAGCAAACATGTTGCTAATAATCAGAACTCACATCCATCACACTGGCAAAAATTTAAAAGATTAATGATATCTGATGTTGGCTGACAACAGATGCAGGGAAACAAATATTCTCATACAGTGTTAGTAAGGGATAGAATGATAAGACTTATTGAAAGTGAATTTGGGAGTGCCAATCAAATTAAAATGTGCATTATGTTCCACTTGACCTTTTCATTTCTAGAAATATAATTTATTGATGTAAATACATCCATGAGTAAAAAGCCATGAAAGTATTACATTCTTTGTAACTTTGTTATAGAAAAAGTTTAGAAACAACGTAATTGACCATAAACAGACAAAAATTTAAGTGAATTTTAGCAATATTAATAATCAAATGTACAATATAACAACTTAATAATGGCAAAATATATCTGAACACTTGACCTCAGCTAGCTTCTGTTATAAACTTGATCCCTATTAATTCACTTAATACTCTGAGACAATACTATGATTATCACTGTTACCATTTTTAGGTGAAGAAACTGGGGCAAAAGCAAGTAACTGGTCATAAGTCATCAGCAGGGAAGTAACAAGGTCAAGATTTAAAGTCAGATAGTCTGACTTCAGATACTTTAACCTCTGTGCTGTAATAAAGTAAAGCCATGATAATCATAGGAAGTCTATTCTGATATATAATGCTCTATAATATGTTCTTCATGTCAAAAGCAAAACTCTAAATAGAAAAATATATATTAATAACGGTGACTTCTGGGGACAGGAATGGATTATGTTGTAAGGTGATGAAAAAGCTTTTACATTTTACTATTTTTTTATTGCTTAAATTTTTATAGCACAAATATATTCATGTTGTACTCAAATAATATAAACAAAGAACAAGAGGATCTATGCATTATTTACATTTGCCAAACCCTAAGAAAAGTTTTAGAAGCTACATGCTTTAAAAAACTTCTTATTTTCATGTAACAGACAGAAGTTAGACCTCATTCTATAATTTAAGAGATTACTATCTACAAATGTATATGATTATCTACATGTGAATTATTATAGGGGTACAAATCAACAATTTAAAATAACACATTTTTATTATAAAATTATATCATGTCAGTTATTTGCCCCTGCTGGAGTAGTGACAGAAAACAAGCATGAGAGGAGGCTTCTGGGCAGCTGGAATAGGGATATTTCTTGATCTCGGTGCTGGTTATGAGAATGTATTCATTTTTAAAAAATTCAATGAATTTTATATTTATACACACTTTTTTGGATGGAAGAAGTTAAAGCTGCTGACTGGTTATTCATTTCTGACCCTGGGAGAAAATGAAAGGGCAAGTGACCCAATACAATCTCTTTGTCAACATGATAACCGAACCTCTGGGTAAATAGGCTGTTCATATTTCCAGAAAAGTCCTTATCTATGAAAAGTTCCTGACAGAATATCCTTGGTTAAGGATTGCCTCCAGAAAATATTGATAAGTTAAGAACCTAAGGATTTATGATCCTGGGCTCCCTAGAAAATGTCCCTTAAACTGAGGCATAAAGTGGAAATATGTTTACAGTTTAAATATACCTCCTGCTGTGTAAGGCAACCAAGCAAAACTCCACCAGGAGACCTCATCTTCTATTTGAACCGGAGACTACATCTCAAACATGGAAAGTGCCAGGGAACTGGTGCTGTCACAGACAACCCCACCCCACCCCTCATCACCGCCAAGGTTGTCTGAGCCTCTTGATTGCCCACATCCTTGAAATTATTAGTACATTTTCTTGATTGCTCATATCCTTGAAATTATTAGTACATTTTCAGAACTGGTAAAGTTTTGAACATGTTGCTTTGCAGTCTGAGACTTTGTGTTACCACAGACTGACAGTGCAAGCAGAACTATGCTTTAATCTGATAAATCTTAATGGCTTGGGTCATTTTTAGCAATAAAAAGTAGATGTAAAAAATATAATGAAGATCTAATTACAAGATGACTTCTACCCATTGATGATAGTACACAGCAAATCTTTGAGGCAATGGGACGTGGAGGAAATAGACTTAGATATGAGGGAAATGGCTATATGGATTGATGAAGACTGTCTGGAAGAGAGAAGAGGAAGGTAGAAAAATTTCTATCCCCTGGCTAGTGCTAGTGGTGCTGATAAAGTAAGACCTTTAAGCTCCCTTAAACCAAAGAACGATAAAATCTATGTATTGTTTATAATTACCAAATCCTAAGAAAAATAATTTCCAAATCCTAGTATTCTTTGCTGTGAGACTCTTTTTTTGTTTTCATGGAAGACCTACTTGTACTTCTATAACTACTTGGGAAGATGTCCTACTTCCTCACAAAGTAGCATAACCAAGGCCATTGAATACCCAAAAAATACACAAATAGCTGAAGGATAAGATCAGGTGACTGCTAAATCCCAAAGATATTCTGTGAAAATTTTCAAATGTTTTACACATGAGAGAGAGAGAGAGAGAGAGAGAGAGAGAGAGAGAGAGAGAGATTTATTTGTTATTATTTTTAGTAACTAAACTATAAGCACACACTTTGGGGATATTAAGTACATTCATAGTGTTATGCAACCATCACCACCAATCATCTCTAAAACTTTTTTTAGTTTTTCTTTTGCAAATACAAACTCTTTTGTATTTTCTTTGCAAATACAAAGCTGAAATTCTATATTCATTGAGTAATTCTCTCCATTCCTTTCTGCTCCCAGCCCATGACAATTTCCATTATGCTTTCAGTCTCCATGATTTTGACTACTCAAAGTACCTCATATAAGTGGGATCATACAGTATTTGTTATTTTGTGACTGGCTTATGTCCTATGTGCACCTGAGAAGAATGTGTATCCTATTATTCTCAGGCAGAATGCTCCATATATGTTTGTTAGATGTAGTTAGTTATTATGGGCTTGTATATATTCAAGTCCTCTATTTCCTTACTTATAATTTTGTCTGGTGGTTCTATCCATTATTGAGGGTGGGGTATAGATATCTCTGAATGTTATTGTGGAATTGTGTTATTTCTCCCTTTAGTTCTGTCATTTCTTCATGTTTTTTGTAGTCTGTTATTAAATGTGTATTAGTGAAGGTTCTCTAGAGGGACAGAACTAATGTAATATATATATGTGTGTATATATATATATATATATATATATATATATGTATAAATGGGAGTTTATTAAGTATTAACTCACACAATCACTAGGTCCCACAATAGGCTGTCTACAGGTTGAGGATCAAGGAGAGCCAGTCTAGCTTCCAAAACTAAAGAACTTGGAGTCTGATGTTTGAAGGCAGGAAGCATCCAGCATGGGAGAAAGATGTAGGCTAGGCCGGTATTGCCTTTTCACATTTTTCTGCCTGCTTTATATTCGATGGCAGCTGATTAGATTGAGCCCACCAGATTAAGTGTGGATCTGCCTTCCCCAGCCCATGGATTCAAGTGTTAATCTCCTTTGGCAACACCCTCACAGACACACCCAGAAACAATACTTTGTGTCCTTCAATCCAATAAAGCTGACACCCAATATTAACCATCACAAATTCATCCCTTGTCAACTTGAACCTGTACACATCTCCTGAAATCATAACCTTCAAATAAAAACAATAATGTCATAATTATGCCTAACATAATACAACTATCCCTTGCACAACCAGAAATTCACCAATCCCCAACTCAAATACTGTTTCATAAATTTAACAATACTTAAATGCTGATGTGAAGTCAATAAATCTTATGTCACATGATAAGGGAGAAAGGAAGTAAAATGAAGATATTTTCTTGGTGCAAATGTATGCATGTACAAACATGTTTTTAACAAAAGAAGAAGGAAATATTCCTTACATTCACAGCCCTTATTTCTGCAGCTGGTCACTTAGTTGTAGCTGGTACTGATGACTCTCCTCTATTATCCATTTTGTACTCCTTAGCCTTCAGCAAGCACCTCAGCAGGTCATGGCTTTTTTTCCTGGTGGAGTGACTCACACCCTTGTTTCTGAAGGGTCTGGGTCATTTGCAGTCCTGCCTGAATTGGGCTGTTGTAGTTTTCCATTGACCTTAATCACAGGGCACAGTAATACTAAAAGATGCCCTACTGGATCTCCTGTATTCCATGCATACTCTTCCTTGCCTCTGCTGTGGAGTAGTAGACTGATTTCATCTTGATAGGCTGGGTCAATCACCCCGGCCAACACTGTAACTCCCTTCTTAGCCACTTGACTTAAAGGTAGGAGCCCAAAATGTCCAGGTGGCAACCTTAACTTCCAGTTCAATGGAATCACTGTTGTGTCTCCTGTGGCAGCATTCCTCCCCCTGGAACTAAGACCTCCAGGCCAGTAGAACCTAATGTCATGGGAACAGGAAGGAAAAACTTTGCTAGTGGATCACTAGGAATAATGGTGAGTGGTGCCACTTCCACTGCCCCCACTTGATCCTAGACCTGTGAATCCTGGCTATGGGAGAAACAGTCCCATATACTGGACTCCGATTCAGAGCATACATGGCTTTCTGGAGAACTTTTCCCCAGCCCTGCATAGTATTGTCATCTAATTCATGTTATAATTGTGACTTCAAAAGGCCATTCCACCATTCTATCAATCCAACTGCTTCAGGATGATGGAGAAAATGGTAATCCCAGTGAATTTCATGAGCATAAGCCCACTGCCACACTTCTTTAGCCATAAAGTGAGTGCCTTCACAAATCTATTTCACAAGGCATTGGTCAAGGGTATATCTTCTGGACCCTCCCAGCTGAGATGACTAAGTCTAAAGTGACTAATCCACTCCAGCATCCCAATCTCCCTTTGGATCCCTTACTCCACATTAAACTAAGGGAGATCAGGCGTTTCCAGCTTGTTCACAGTGGGCCATCTTTTAATCCATATTTCAGCTAACCAAACAAATAAACTATTAGAAACTTTTTTAACTCCCCAAGCTGCAACATTAAATTATGCCACTTATGGGGATGGGGAAGCTGATTCTTCTGGCAAAAAAAGTTTCACCATAGTTTACAAACTCAGTGTTCCCATCTTCATCAAGATCCTCCCACACATCTGCATTCCAAGTTGCAGTATCCCATTCTTCTGCAATCAATGCCCTCACTTTAACAGTAGACACCTGGCAAAGGTGTGCATGCACTTTTTGTTTCTGGTCAGCCACTGGCATAATAAAAGCTTGTATCTCTATGAGACACAATTTCAGCTCTTTCTCTACAGAAGATAGGAATCCCATTCAGGGCAATCTTACCAGATTTGAGTGAGGCTCAGTATCTGCTTCTGAAGCCAGGAAACAGAATCCCTGAGTTCATCAGTTTCTTTTATCACTTTGTCCACTGAACTTAGGAACAACCAACCAGCTTCATTATTTTCCTTGGTTCTCTACATATGGTCGAAGGGATTATGTATAGAGTAACCAAACTCCTTGTCTCTCATGAGCAATTAATCAAATGCATTTATTTCATATAATTCTCTAAACAATTCACGCCAATAACAATCAGTTTTCTCCATACTAATAGAAGTACAGCCCTTAGCATTTTTAGGTTGAATCATATTAAGCAGCCAACTCCAGAAACTCCAAAAGTAATGAAAGAACTTCATCCTTAATATTCTGTTCTTCTAGAACCACTCCTGGTACCAAAATCTCTATTTATCAGAGTTCTCTAGAGGGATAGTACTAATGGAATACAGATATATAAAAAGGAGAGTTTATAAAGTATTAACTCGCACAATCACAAGGTCCCACAATAGACTGTCTGCAGTCTGAGGAGCAAGGAGAGCCAGTCTGAGTTCCAAACCTGCATAACTTGCAATGCAATGTTTGAGGGAAAGAAGCATCCAGCACAGGAGAAAGATGTAGGTTGGGTAGCTAGGCCAGTCTCTCTTTTCACATTTTCTGCCTGCTTATATTCTAGCCATGCTGGCAGCTTATTAGTTTCTACCTACCCAGATTAAGGGTGAGTCTGCCTTTCCCAGCCCACTGACTCAAATGTTAATCTTTGTTGGTAACACCCTCACAGACACACTCAGGGTCAATACTTTGTATACGTCAATAAAATCAAGTTGACAGTATTAACCATCACAAAAATATACATATTTATAATTGTTTCTTTGCCATATTGAATCTTTTATTAATATGTAATATTCTTATTTGTCTCATATCTTTTTGATTTAAAGTCTATGTTGTCTGATATTAGTATGGTTATTTTTTCTGAATTTTTATTTCTATTTACATAGAACATCCATTTTCATCCTTTCAAATTATTTGTGTCTTTGGCTCTAAAGTGAGTCTCTTGTAGACAGCCTATAGTTGGATCATATTTTTTTCATCTATTTTGCCAACCTCTGTCTTTTGATGGGAAGGTTTAATTCATTTACATTAAAAGCAATTACTGATAAGTAGTAGGGTCTTACTTCTGTCATTTAGCTATTCTTTTTTCTATATGGTAGTACCCCTTATCCATATGGGATATGTTCCCAGACCCAAAATGGATGCCTGAAATCATGGATAGTACTAAACCCTATGCACACTATATATTTTTCCTACACACAACTGCCTAAAATAAAGTTTGATTTGTAAATTAGGCACAGAAAGAGACTAACAGAAATATAGTAATAATAAAATTGAGTAATTATAGCTGTATACTATAATAAAAATTATGTGAATGTGGTGTTTCTCTCTTCCTCAAAATATTAACTGTCCTCATCCTTCTTCTTCTTGTGATGAAGTGAAATAATTAAATACCTATATGGTTAGATTTATTAGGTGAATGATGTAGGCATTGTGACATAATTGGAAAAGTTCAAAATAAAGTCCAAAATAAACAGTTCATATATTTTAAACTACATGTCATTCTGAGTAGCACGATGAAATCTTCCTCTGGATTGTCATTGGTCACTTCATAGCCATCTTGGTTAGCAGCTCAATTGTCATAGTATTACAGTACTTATGTTCAAGTAACCCTTATTTTATTTAATTCTGATTCAAAATACAAGAATGCTGATTAATATTTTTGAACTGGAGTTGACTACAAGAAACTGAAACCACAGAAAATGAAACCCTACATATGGGGGAACCACTGTATTCCTTATAGTTGTTTTCTTCCTCATATTCCGCATTACCATCTTTTTTCTGTTTAGCTGATTTTTTTGGTAGTGAAACATTTATATACCTTTCTCATTTCCTTTAGTGTATACTCCTTAGCTATTTTCCTGTAGTTATCATGGGGACTACATATAACATCCTAAAATTGTTACACTAACTTGAATTTATACCAGTTTCACTTTAATAATATAAAAATGCTGCACCTTTAACAGCTTCAGCTTCAACCCTACCTTTTTCAGTTGTCGATGTCACAAAATTATATCTTTATACATTGTGTTTTAAGAAACATAAACTAATACATTTTAATGTATTTGTCTCTAACATTATGTACAAAATAAAATGCTTATATACAAACTAAAGTTATGATAATACTAACTTTTACACTAATAATTGGTTTTTTAATGTATAAGTCTCTTAGAGTACAGAACAAAAGGTGGAATTATATATCAAGGTTACCACAACACTAGCATTTATAACTGCACATGTATTCACCTTTATTGAGATATTTATGTCTTATTATTTAGTGTTCTTTAACTTCAACATGAAGGGTTCCCTTTAGCATTTCTTGTAGGGAAGTTCTAGTGGTAAGCTTTTGAAAGATAGTTTTACCAGCTACAGAATATTTTCAATTTTTTAATTTTTGTTGGCACATTGTAGTTGTATATATTTATAGGGTACATGAGATATTTTGATACAGGTATGCAATGTGTAATAATTACATCATGAACAATGGGGTAGCCATTCCCTAAAGCATTTATTCTTAGTGTTACAAACAATCCAATTATACTCTTCAAAATGTACAATTAAATCAGTTATACAATTCTTGGTTGACAGATTGTTTCTTTGTTTGTTTTCTCTCTTAGAAGTTTGAATATATTCAGTCCACTGCCTTCTGGATTTAAAGTGAGTCTCTTGTAGACAGCATATAGTTGGATCATTTTTAAATCTCTATTTTGCCAATCAATCTCTGACTTTTGATTGGAGAGTTCTATTCATTTACATTAAAATCAATTACTGATAAGTAGGGACCTACTGCTGTCATTTTGCTGGTTTTTTTTTTTTTTCTTTCTTTCTTTCTTTCTACACATTAATCTCCTTATTCTTAGGGGAAATGCTCCAAGGTTTCTGATGAGAAATTTCCTGATAATAGTATTGAGATCCTTTGTATGTGATAAGTCATCTCTCTAAAGCTGCTTTCAACATATCTATTTTGGGATTTTGATACTTTGATCATAATGTATCTCACTTTGAGTCTCTTTGAGTTTATTCTATTCAGAATCTACTGAGTTTCTTGGATGTTTATTTTCATGTCTTTCATTATATTAAAAAAGTTTTCAATCATTGTTTCTTTACATATTCTCTCTTCACCTTTCTTCTTCTCTTCCCCTAGGAGATCTTCATAATGTATATGTTAATCTGCTTGATGGTGTCCCACAGCACCCATAGTCTTTGTTCATTTTATTTCGATCTTTTTTCTTTCTGTTTCTCAGACAATAATTTCCATGGTCCTATCTTCAAGTTAGCTGATTTATCTGCTTACTCAAATTTGCTCTTGAATCCCTCTAATGACTACTTCATTTCAGTTATTTTCTTTGCCAGCTCGAAAATGTCTTTTTTTCTTTCTCTTTAGATTTTCTCTCTTCATTTATGTTTCTTTCTTTTTTTTTTCCAAACACTGATTTCTTGGCATTCTTTATGTCTTGCTTTGATCATTTGACCATCTTTGAGACAGTTGTTTAAAGTCTGTGTCTCATTGAACCACCATCAGTTCTTTGTCCGGGGCAGTTTGTATTGTTTTTCCTTTGAATGAGCTATATTTTCCTGGTTTTTAAATATGCTTTATGATTTTTGTTGAAAACTAGACATGTTAATCTAATAATGTAGTAACTCTGGAAATTGGATTCTTCCTCTTCACCAGGATTTGCTGCTTTTTGTTTTTGCTTTTTGATCATTGCAGGCTATTCTGTGCCAAGAATAAGCCAGAGGGGCAAACTTAATGTCTTCTCTGGTCTTTTCTGAGCCAGTACCCTCCCCTGGGCACTTGTGATGACTTTCTAATTTTCTTGTATATGTGGTTTCTTTTCAGTGAGCTAGTCTTCAATGTCTGACACGCAAGTGGAAAAAGATAAAACTGAAGTTTTCTTCTTCTTAATATCCCTGGCAGTCACTTCAGTGAGAGGGGGAGGGCTTGCAACAATGAAAGGAGGTAAAACAACAATGGTTTTAGTCTCTTTGTACATCTGTAATCAGAAATAACAATCAGGGCATAGATCCCTGGTATTTGGAGAAAAGGGTCCTTTGTGGGCACCCTTGCTTCTTCAAGCTATATTCAAGCTCTTCCAGGGACATGTGCAGATCTACCTGTTATGTGGCTGAGAGGTGGGGAATGAATGCTTCTGTGCCAGGAACTGAAATTTACTAAAATCAACTGCAATTTTTTATTCAAGTCTTCAGTTGCAAGCCTTTAATACAGTGTAGAACTCCAAAATAGTTTCATTAGACAGATTGTGCCAGTGCAATTATTGTCTAGTTAGGGAGAAATATTTCACATGCTTCATACTCCACCATCTTCCAGGAATCCACTTTGTACTATCTGCTCTTTGGGTGGGTGGGGTCACACACACTCCTTACAAAAAATAAAATCTCACTTAATATTCAAATAACAATAAAGTGTCAACTTTTGTCTGTACCTCTGATCCTAGTAATTAATCACACACTCCTCCATGAATCCATAGTCTCTGCTAGGTGATATTTACCATATAGCATTGATATTTATTATAGTCATGCTTATTTTAAAACATGTCTGTGCATGACAAACACCTGGAGAATTTGGTTAACAAAAAAAACAAAAACAAAAACAAAACAAAACATAGATTTTTGGAGAAGTAACTCTAGAGTTATTGAATCATAATTTCTAAAGATGATGTCCAGAATTATGTTTTTCCCCATCACTGTTCATTATTTGCTTTTGATAATTTGCTAACAGTAATAAAGCCTCAAGCACATGTACCACTTTTAAAACTAGAAATGCAGTCAACTGTTACTCGCCCTCTCAAAGAGCATGAACTATTGGCAAAAGGGTGAAGGTTGAAAAATTGTCAAAATAAATTTGATCATAAGAAAATGGGATTGGATATCAAATAAACAACCACAAAGTCCATTACAAGTATATAATCGATTTTTCAATCATTAAACCTATTGCTATGCATCTACTCATTAGTACTACATGCTGCAGTAAACAATCTTGTATACATCTTTACCTTCATGGGCTGTTTTTTTGTTTTTTTTTTCTTATAAAGTATGTGAAAGTTGTCAGAATCAAAATGGAATCACTTATGTTAAAAATACTGACAAGTGGAGCTGGGGAAGGCTATGAAGGGAGGGTTTCTAGGCATGTGTGTCTGATAAAATAACTACCACAAAACACTCTGCATAAAAACACAATCTTGCACAAAGGCCACCCCAGCTTTACACACACACACACACACACACACACACACACACAATACTTCCATGAGGATATCTGCCCAACAAACTGCCTGTCCAACTTGTACTGATGCCACTCTCATTACTGATCCTAGTAGCCAAGGATAATTTTCTCAAAACAACTTATGTGACCCTCCTCATTTTTCCTTTAAAAACTTTATATTCCTCTATCTCCCTGATTTTGTTTATGCTTATTCCCATTGGAATACTTATTCACAAGTAAATATTGTTAAACCTAGAAGTGAAATGAGGGATCAAAGTCTATAGTTCTAATTTCAATAAATATTCTGGGTTACTTTATAAAAATTATAATAATTCTTATTTCAATAAGCTATATATAAGAAGGACACTTTACGTATATTGCTGACAGCAATGAGAAAATTTAGGGTAGTGGTTAAAGGAACAATCTCTGGGGCCAATCTGCTTGAGATCAATTATAACTCTGCAACTTTTCACCCATGAGACCCTGAGTAAATTACTAAATCACTCTATGTCTTGGTTTAATTGGGTATAAAATAGAAATAAAACACAAGTATTGAAATATTAAATTAACATTAGTTTTAGTAATATACTTGTTATAAAGAATATGTGAATTAATTATATATAGAACATGAGAACAGTCTCTAGCATAAATCGGTACTTGATTATAAATGTCAGCTATTTTTAATGTTTTTTATGATCACATTTTTTATATTTACAAATCTGACATAAAAAAGTATTGTATAACTTTTACACTCCCACCAACAGTCTAAAAGTGTTCCTATTTCTCCACACCCTCTCCAGCATCTGTTGTCTCCAGATTTTTTAATGATTGCCATTCTAAGTTGGTGTGAGATGGTATCTCAATGTAGTTTTGATTTGCATTTCTCTAATGACCAGTGATGATGAGCATTTTTTCATATGTTTGTTGGCCTCATGTATGTCTTCTTTTTTAAAGTGTCTGTTCATATCCTTTGCCCACTTTTGAATGGACTTGTTTGTCTTTTTCTTGTAGATCTGTTTTAGTTCTTTTTAAATTCTGGATATCAGCCCCTTGTTAGATGGGTAGACTGCAAAAAATTTTTTCCCATTCTGTTGGTTGCCGATTCACTCTACTGACTGTTTCTTTTGCCGTGCAGAAGCTGTGGAGTTTGATTAGGTCCCATTTGTCTATTTTGGCTTCTGTTGCCAATGCTTTTGGCATTTTGGTCATGAAGTCCTTGCCTACGCCTATGTCCTGAATGGTTTTGCCTAGATTTTCTTCTAGGGTTTTTATGGTGTTAGGTCTTATGTTTGTCTTTAATCCATCTGGAGTTAATTTTTGGTGGGAGTGTAAATTAGTGCAACCATTGTGGAAGACAATGTGGCAATTCCTCAATGACCTAAAAATAGAAATCCCATTTGACCCAGCAATCCCATTACTGGGTATATATCTAAAGGATTATAAATCATTCTACTATAAGGACACATGCACACGAATGTTCATTGCAGCACTGTTTACAGTAGCAAAGACCTGGAACTAACCCAAATGCCCATCAATGATAGACTGAACAGGGAAAATGTGGTACATATACACCATGGAATATTACGTAGCCATCAAAAACGATGAGTTTGTGTCCTTTGTAGGGACATGGATGAACCTGGAAACCATCATTCTCAGCAAACTGACACAAGAGCATAAAATCAAACACTGCATGTTCTCACTCATAGGCCGGTGTTGAACAATGAGAACACATGGACATGGGGAGGGGAGCACTATACACTGGGATCCGTTGGGGGGAAATGGGGGAGGGACGGGGGTGGGGAGGTGGGGAAAGATAGCATGGGGAGAAATGACAGATATAGGTGAGTGGAAGGAAGGCAGCAAATCACACTGCCATGTGTGTACCTATGCAAAAATCTTGCATGTTCTTCACATGTACCCCAAAACCTAAAATGCAATTAAAAAAATAAATAAAAATAAAAATAAGTATTGTATAACTTTTAAAAGAATTTACATTTTGTTATTACTAGGTTGAACATATTTTCATATGTTAACTTGCTAATTAGATTTACTTTACTGTGAATTTCTTATTCATATTTCCAAAAATTCTGTTCCTAATTATTTCTTTGTTAACTTGGAGAAATATTCTGTACATTAAATATCTTTCTAATGTATGAAAAAGCTTTTGACTTTATATCTTTTGTCAATTTTAATTGTATTAACTTATTGCAAATGCTTTAAAACTTTCATGTTGATTAATAGTAATAACAACACCTTCAGTGATCATAGGCATCCTTATCTGATTCCTATTTTAATAAAAATGGCTTTAAAAGTTCACTTTTTAGAATTTTTCCAGTTGAATGTTGAAGACCCTGTATTATACTCAAAAGTTTTTTTTTACTTTCTATTTTATTTAGTACTATAATCAGGAAAAAAAAATGCTGAATTATTTGAAATGCCTTTTTACAATTTAATGATACAATTATAGTTTTTAAAATGCTATATTGTATTTACATAATGATATAATTTGATAATTTACTATTGACCACCTTTGCATTCATAAGGTATTTTTTTCATAGGTCATACTCCAGTGTTCTTTTGACATGTGGCTAATTTCCAGGTTGCCAATATTTTGCCTTTTAAAAATCTGAAGTCATAAATGATATTTCTCTAGTTAAACGTGAGACTTAGTCTTTATAATGCTTCGCATTACATTAATGCTAATTAATGCTATTCTTATCAAATAGCATATTAATGCTATTCTTATCATTTCTTCATCAGAATGGCTTAAGTAGCGTTGGTATTATCTTTTCTTCAAAAGATCAAAAGAATATTACAATACTTACACACCAGTCACTGATCTACATGCTTCACTCTTATTAAGACATTCAATCCTTTTGATGTTCCTTATATGTCAGAAACTATAATTAACATCCTAATTTCACAACTGAGGAAACCTGGAAATAAAGAAATCAAATAATATGTATCTAGAGCCATACAGAAAAAAATGAAAAGATTAAAAAAAAAAAAAAGACAAGCACTCAGGTAGTCATATTCTAGAGTTTAAGCATTACTAAGTTCTATTCTATAGCATAGAACTACTGCTCTATGCTGTCTCAGCTGAATCCATCTGCTAATCCCCTTCCAATTTTTTTCTATGGAAATTGATTTATTTAATTTTTCTATTTTTTAATATATTCATTCATTAATTCAAAAATTGGTTCATTCAACAGTATTTATTGAATGCCTATGATATGCCACTGTCTGTACTAGGCACAGGGACAGATTTAGTAGTAAGCTAAACAGGAAGGGTCCTGCTCTCATAGAAGTGGTACTATGGCTTGAGCATGTCTCCTCCAAACTTCAGATGTTGAAACTTAATAGACAACATGATATTACTAAGAATTACTATAGGGTCTTTAAGAAGTGATTAGAGCATGAGGGCTCTTTTCTCATTAATGGGACTAAGGCTTTTATCAAAATGGCTTTACTCAGTGTTTGGCCCTCTTACCCATATGCCTTCTGCCATCTTAGGACACAGCACTCCTCTTTTACAGAACATGTACCAACAAGGTGCCATCTTAGAAGCTGAGAACAGCCCTCAACAGACAACTAAACCTGCCTACACCTTGATCTTGGAGTTCTCAGCCTTCAGAAGTGCAAGGAAATACATTTATGTTCTTTAAAAATTACACAATCTGCAGTATTTTGTTATAGTCATAAAAATGGACTAAGATGGAAATCAGTACCAAAGAAGTGGGTGTTGCTATAACAGATACCAAAATACGGGGAAGTAGATTTGTAACTGGGTAATGGGTACAGGCTGGAACACTTTTGAAGTAAATGTTGAAAAAAGCCTGTATTGCCATGAATGGAGTGTAAAGGGTGATTTTGATGAGGGCTCAGAAGAAAAGAAGAGCTATAGGGAAATGTTCATTCTTCCCAAAGATTACTTAAATTGCTTGTGAACAGAATGCTGGTGGAAATATGGTTAGCAAAGACTATTCTAATGAGGTCTGAGATGAAAATAAGAAACAAGGTATTGGAAACTGTAGAAAAAGCTGTCCTCAATCTAAAGTGAAGGAGATTGGCTGAATAATGACTATGTCCTAGGACTCTGTGGGAGGCGGAACTTAAGAGCAATGAACTAGGATATTTAGTGGAAAAAATTTCTAGGAGCAAAGTATTCAGGGTGCTACATGGATTCTCCTGTTTATAGTAAAATGCAAGAAGAGAGAAAAGATCTAAAGTTCTAAAGAAGGAATTTATAGTTAAAATAAGAGCAAAACATAAAGATTTGAAAAAATGCTCAGCCTAGCCCTATACAAAATTTAAAAATCTTATTTAGGAGAGAAAACCAAGGATATGGCCAAGAGATCATTTGATAAAATTATTATGAATAGAAGGAAGCCAGGTGTTAATTCATTAGGACAATGGGAGCATGACTCTGAAGACATCTTAGAGGCTGCACTGCCTATCCAATGCCCAGAGTGCTAGGCCTTGAGAACAGCTGCAAGAGAGGGGCCCAGGGTGTCTGTGGGACCTCAAGACTTTCCACTTAAGGTTGCTGTAAGTCTGTTCTTTCCACATTCTGGCACGGCACTCACTGGCCACTTTAGCTGTGTCTAAAGTGGGCCAGGTGGAACTCAGACCACCACTTGCAAGGCATGATTCTTAAACCATGGTGGTATCCACATGATGTTAATTCTGCAGGTTCATAGAGTGCTTGACCTGTGGTGGCATGATTTCACCTCCACCAAGATTTCAAAGGATGCCCCTCAGAGAGCTTCGGGGTCCAGGGAGAGGACTGTAGCTCGAGTGCTGAAAAAGGCCCTGACCCAATCAAAGCCCAGCAGAGCTGTGGGGTTGGGGCCGCTGCAGAGAGCCCCCAGTAGGGCAATGCTTAGTGGAGCTATGGGGGCAGAGCCACCTCAGAAAGCCTAGATCTGTACAGCCACCAGTGTAGAATGCCAGTCTGGAGAGCTGTAGATACCCAATTTCTACCCATGACAGGTGCTGCTTGGGGTACACTCAGTAAAGCCATGTGCTTTTAGTCCCCTGGAGCCTTGGGGACCTAACACTTGCTTATTTCTCACATATATTTAATGATTGCCTATAATTTCTCAATACCTTTTTCCTCTTTAAGAATTATTTGCATGTTTGCACTCATTATTTCCATCACATTCTTTTTGGTCTTTGATTTTTTCAGAGACTGGATTGTTTAACTTGATATTTCAGGCTTCTGATTCAGTTCTCGGTTGTTAACATCATCTCTTTCCACTTGACCATGGAATGATTTGATTCAAAAATAATGTTTTTTAATGAAGTTTTTTAATCCTCTAAATTATCTTTTAAAATATCCTGGATATTATTTTTGTGAAAATTGCCTTCATCTTGTTCCCCTCCCCCGCCCCCTCTCTGAACCACCTGTGCTGGTTGTTTTGCCTCAAATTTCTCTCCTGGGCCACTGGACACCTCAGATGCAATGAGAGTGCACTCTGTCCTTCTCCTCTTTTCCCTGTTCATACCTGGCAGTCAGGTTAGGCTGCAAGCATCCCTCCAGCAGCATCTTGCCTGCATAGAAGTAGGAAACAAGTCTCCACCATATGATATGGACACTTGAAGCCCATCTTTTCCTAGATGTCTCAGGTGATCAGTGTTAGCATTTTTTAGCCCCATGCACAGGGATCAATGTATCCCACCTACCCAGGCTCTCCATTCATTTCAGTGAAACACTAAAATGTTCCCTGTAATTTACCAATAGTCTGTCTCATCAATTTCATGTATCCCTATCATCCACCTCTTTTCCTGGTACTATCACACATGATGGATGGAAATACTTTTACCGTCTTTTGGGAGTTGCTTCTAAAACGGCTCCCAGTTATCTCTCCCCTCTGCTATCTATGTCCTTGCATTATCCTCACTCCCACTTCCTTAAGAGTGATCTGGATCCAGTAACTTGCTTTTAATAGATATAATATGGCAAAGAGTGACTGAAGTCACGTCTGAGATTAGTAACAAAAAAATGACACCCCTCTTGTTCACACTCTTTGTCTGGCTCTCCTGAGAAGTTGAGAACTGCCTATTGAGGGTGGCAAGGGACTAAAAGGATGGCTCAGGCCATGGAAAAACGAGCCATGGAAAAAGAAAACAAAAAGATTCGGGATAAAGCAAGGGCAGAGAACGAGCTTGTCCATCAGCTGGTAGCTTTCATTCGTAAAAGAGACAAAAGAGTGCAGGTGCATCGAAAACTTGTGGAAGACCGGGCGCGGTGGCTCAAGCCTGTAATCCCAGCATTTTGAGAGGCCGAGGCGGGTGGATCACTAGGTCAAGAGATAGAGACCATCCTGGTCAACATGGTGAAACCCCGTCTCTACTAAAAATACAAAAAATTAGCTGGGCATGGTGGCTCGTGCCTGTAATCCCAGCTACTCAGGAGGCTGAGGCAGGAGAATTGCCTGAACCCAGGAGGCGGAGGTTGCAGTGAGCCGAGATCGTGCCATTGCACTCCAGCCTGGGTAACAAGAGCGAAACTCCGTCTCAAAAAAAACAAACAAACAAAAAAAAAAAAAAAAAAAAAAGGAAACTTGTGGAAGAACAGAATGCAGAAAAGGCGAGGAAAGCTGAAGAGATGAGGCGGCAGCAGAAGCTAAAGCAGGCCAAACTGGCGGAGCAGTACAGAGAACAGAGCTGGAGGACCATGGCCAATTTGGAGAAGGAGCTCCAGGAAACGGAGGCACGGTACGAGAAGGAGTTTGGAGATGGGTCGGATGAAAACGAAATGGAAGAACATGAACTCAAAGATGGGCAGGATGGTAAAGACAGTGATGAGGCCGAGGACACTGAGCTCTATGATGACCTCTACTGTCCAGCATGTGACAAATCGTTCAAGACAGAAAAGGCCATGAAGAACCACGAGAAGTCAAAGAAGCATCGGGAAATGGTGGCCTTGCTAAAACAACAGCTAGAGGAGGAGGAAGAAAATTTTTCAAGACCTCAAATTGATGAAAATCCATTAGGTGAATTGCATTGTGGAAGATTATTTTTTATCTTGTAAAAACTTTTTTTGGTTCAATATATATATTTTAAATATTAAAAAAATAAAAAATAAAAAAATAAACGGAAGATGCACCAAAACAAATGCTTTCTAAAAAAACAGAAGAAAAAGAAACAGAAACCAGCATAGAATTATGATGACAATTTCAATGTAAATGGAACTGGAGAAGGAGTAAAGGTTGATCCAGAAGATACAAACTTAAATCAAGACAGTGCCAAAGAATTGGAAGATAGTCCCCAGGAAAATGTCAGTGTCACAGAGATCATTAAACCATGTGACGATCCAAAAAGTCAAGCTAAAAGTGTTCCTAAACCCAAAGGAAAGAAAACCAAAGATACGAAAAAACCTGTCAAAGTACCTGCTGAACAACAAACAATGAGTGATGGTCTTATCAACTGTACAACCTGCCATAGTGAATTTCCATCTTGAAATAAACTTTTTGACCATCTGAAGGCCACAGGTCATGCAAGAGCACCTTCATCATCATCTTTAAACAGTGCAACAAGTAGTCGACGCAAGAAAGAGAAACATAAAAACAAATAGAGATTCTGCCTATGCTTTTTGTTTGACTGTCTCTAGATTTTGAAACCAAAAAACTGAACTGAAATCATCTAAAGAGTTAAAATTTCAGTGATCTGCAATTAATTGCATTGTGGAAGATTGTTTTTTATCTTGTAAAAACTTTTTTTGGTTCAATATATATATTTTAAATACAAAAAAAAAAAAAAAAAAAAAAGAGCCCACAAAAACTGGATCCTTCTGATGACCAGTGAGCATGGAAGTGAATCCTCCTTGCACTGTCCCTCCAGATGAAGGTGACAGCAGCTTTGATGGCAGCCTGAGAGATCCTGAGCCAGAGGACCCAGGTGAGCCATGCTCAGCTCCTGACCCAAAGAAACTGAGATAAATACTGTTTTAAACAAGTAAGTTTTGCACTAATTCATCTGCAGAAAAATAACTGTAACAAATGTACCATCAGTACTACCATATTTTATCTCCATCCTCTTCTGCCTCCAATTATCCACGCTCCTGGTGAATGGAATTTCCCATTGTGACTCACTCATTCACATCCCTCTGCCTTTGTTTATATTGTTCCTTTTTATACTGTAATCCTTTTTTCCTAGATGATAAACTGTAAGCATAAATCAAGACCCAGTCATAGGTTTTTCTCCTCTGTGGATCATTCTCTAATCACATAGACAAACTTTGTTTCTCACATATTGCATATACTATTACTCTGCATTTCACACAGATTTACAATCATTTTCTTTGGCCAACTCTGTTCTCAGCACCTAGCAGAATGGCTAACACATTATAGGTAAAATATTAAATTTACTAGAACTATCTTGAACCCTCTCTTTCTGTAAGTCATTTCTATGCTCCATATACCCCAGCTGGAAAACTTCACCTGGTACTGAATTAAAGTGGGTTTATTGAGAATAAGCACTTTTGCCTTTCTCAAGCAATATTGAAAAGAGCTTTTATTTTTATTTATGCCAACTGATATTATAATTTGAAAGCTCGCCTGCTGAATGCTTGAAACCTTGCTCTGCTTTCCACACTTAACATTTCTCCTACTTATCCTCAGAGTAACTTAGTACCATTAAAATACTTACAAAGCTTTTTCTTCTTAATCATTTTGAAATCATTTCTTTAGAAGCTGACTTCCCTGCTGCACAACATTATTAAAGAGAGACCATTTATTTCTTCAGATTGCCTTGTTTGCTTCAACATAGGCAGCAAGTTGGTGTAGAATGCAAAATTCAAGTAATGAATAATTGCTTCTGACTTGTATGTTTTATCATATAATTTTGCCAATGAATAAATTCTTTAGACTTGTATTATAGAGTCTTGGTAGAATAAGAACTGCAAACATACTTTTGGTTATGAATGCTGATGCTCTAAATTTTCCCTAAATTAATGTTTTTGAAAGCATTACATTGTATATTTCATAAAAAGATAAAACTGCTACTTTCCTAACATTGCTAAACAAAAATATTTTTGAATTTAAATATACTTACTGCTCAGTTTTTAATCATGTCACTGTGTATGGACAGTTACCTGTTGCTGCAAATGATCACAAGCAACTATGCAACCTTCAAGACCTATAATGGTTTTTTTTTTTTTTTTCTCAAAAGTCTGCTGGAAATTCTGCTAATCTGAAGTGGGCTTGGTTGGGCTCATCTGTGCCCCATTGGTCAGCTAAGGCTGACTCTGCTAATTTCAACTGGCCTCTCTCACATATCTGGGGCTTTGATTGAGACAACAGGGCTGAATAAGCTCTGCTCCATGTGTTTTTACAAGTCTCATTCTCTGTCAGGCTACTTTGAACATCTTCTCATGATAAAGGCAGAGGAGCAAGAAAGATTCACAAAGCCTCAACCTGGAATACCATTACTTTTTGTTGATGAAAAAAAAAAAAAGTCATATGTGCAGCCCAGATTAAAGGGATAGGGAAGACTTCATGTCCTTATGGAAGAAGCTCCAATTTCACATTCGAAAAAACACAGACACAGGAAAGAATAAAGAGTCGTGACCTTTTTTAAAAATTACAATCTATTATGGTATGCCTACTCTTGAATGAATTTAAAACATGAAATTACAGTCAGTTTGTGAAAAGTTTAACTGATTAAGTTGCAATCATTTTTTTTTCTTTTCTTTTTTTTTTTTTTGAGATAGAATCTCACTCTGTCACCAGGCTGGAGTGCAGTGGCACAATCTCGGCTCACTGCAACCTTCGACTCCCTGATTCAAGCAATTCTCCTGCCTCAGCCTCCTGAGTAGCTGGGATTACATGTGTGAGCCACCACGCCTGGCCCAATGCTTCTAGAGAAATTCAAATTGGAAGATTTTGTTTAATCACTTTATAGTTATGAAGCAAACCTTTAGAGGCATCTTAATTATTTATGGACATTAAAAAAATTATGATCCTACCCAGAAAAGTAAAAAGAGCTGTGGTATTTTCATATACTTAATGACTTAAGTATATTACCTTGAGCTTTCAGATTAGTGTCCTTTATGTAAAAGCAATGCTGATTAAACATAAGCTAGCTGCTAGTATATTTAGCCTCAAACATAAGGTAAACCTAAAATGGTTAAGTAATTATGGCTCATGTGGAAATACCTCAAATAAAAAAAATTTGAATACCAAACAGTTTCAAACAGATTATGCAATATCCAATCATTTTATTTGCATTTTGGTAAAACCATTTTCTACATTCATATATGTTAGTAATAATTTATCTTTTTCTTTCCTAATTTATTTATTTACTTAGTTTTTAAATTTTACTTTAAGTTCTGGGACATGTGTGCAGAACGTGCAGGTTTGTTACATTGGTATACATGTGCCATGGTGTTTGCTGCACCTCTCAACCTGTCATCTAGGTTTTAAGCTCTGCGTGCATTAGGTCTTTGTCCTAATGCTCTCCTTCCCCTTGCCTCCTATCTCCTGCCAGGCCCCGGTGTGTGATGTTCCTCTCCCTGTGTCCCTGTGTTCTCATTGTTCAACTCCTATTTATGACTGAGAACATGTGGTGGTTGGTTTTCTATTCCTGTGTTAGTTTGCTGAGAATGATGGCTTCCAGCTTCATCCATGTCCTTGCAAAGGAATACTTACATATGCCAAGCATTATCATAGTATATGTGAACTAATTCTTAAAAACCTTTGGGGGAGATTAGCTACAGTTCAAAACAGTCACAACTGAAGCACAGAGAAATTGGACACCCTGCCAAAGGTCATAGCACTAGCAGGTAGAGGAACCTGGCTCTGAATCCAGGTGGTCTGGCTCCAGGGTTTCAAAGCCCATTCTCTTAACCACTTTGTCAGTTTGTGTAGTAATAGATTAGCACATCTGAGACTTTTATCTACTTTTCCTGTATCACAGGGCTGGAAACAAGGAACTTTCTTTAGTTCTGGGTTAGATCCAACAGCAAAAAGCAGTTATGAGCTTTGGAAGGTGGAAGACAGGCAGAAAGCTCTACTTTGCTCTTCCATCAGTGACAGTCAGATCTATGAGTTTCAGCAGATCGAAAATCTTTCACTAGCCTCCAGGTCCTCTGCAAATCATGAGTGTCTGTGCTGCAGTGGAGACACTGGTTCCACGTTTTCCTGATTTTTTCTAAAACTTGATAGATGTTTTTAAACTCTATAGTCAGCAGCAGCTTTCTCTGATCTTTGATCCTCTAATACTTCTAATGCATTTGTGAGCATATATCCTCTGAATTAATGCCTTTTGCTGTTAAACTCTCTAGTAAGAGGCTGGTGACTAATATGTGTAGGGTACATAAATGACTTCCAGTGAAAAATGTGATATTTGTAATTTGGAACACGCAGTGGCAAAAAACTTACTTAAATTATCACAGGTTTTTTGATAGAATGAAATGTCCATTAAAGGTAAGGTTTAGAATTAACAACTGAGGAGTTACCATATGGGGACTTTAGTAGAAAAGTGATGATGAAGAGAACTCAGGTGGGTTGGCTTCTGACCTCATTGGAAAAATCCCAAAATAATAAGAAAGATGACAAGCTCAGGGTTTTAAATTCTCAGCTCAACATCTATATGTACATACATTGTTTTCCCCAAAGGTTCAGAATTTAATATACTCATTTATGAAACTAGAATAAATCTGTTTTCTTGGTGCATTAAATTCACCGTTAATCTACATTAAATAAAATTACCTTCGTTAACACTTCTGTTGTCATATTGAGGAGGGAATCTACCTTTTCAATGTATCCCTAGGAGAGCCCAGAGAACTTTATGTTTTACCAAAGCATTGGAAAATGGACTGGTCAGTGACATGCCAGCATACATGAGTATGGTTATATTCTGAAATCAGTAGACATATGACAGCTCGAGATGGTGTCATTGAAAGAGGCTCCATGATTACAATAGTTCTTATGGAATCCTAGACAGACAGAGACCCAGGGCCATCATTTAACTACCAGATAAAGGTGAATTTGCTTATTCTAATGGGAAGCAGGTTCAATAAGGTAGTAAGATTAGCTGACACACAGAGATTATTACAAAATGCTACTGATTCAATAATTGAAGTAGGTGTACTTTCTACTAAAGTTATACTTTAGGAATAAAAATTGGACATTTTCTCAAGTCACTATAATGGAAAAGTATGGTCTCTCACCCAATTTTCAGACCAGAGCCAGTTCACAGACATATAATCTCTTTAATAAATGTGAAGCTGGATCCACTTGAGAAAGCAACATGCATCACTTAAATATTTCTACAGATATTTTAATAAAGGAAACCACAGCTAATTATTAAAGTGAAAATTTTCTGGGGGAAAAAAACCAGGTCTTTCAGGATTTGTGGTCATTACTAATGTGTACGTTCCCAGATTAATCCAGGGCCACAAGTTACAGTGGAGGCTTATAGAGGTCTGCTAATAATAGAACATTAGCCTGAGTCTGTCTCACAGTAGACACAGTAGGTCTGCAAATATGCCATGCTCTTTTCTTTCCTTAGTGACTAAATATTAATGTAAGTTGGAATATCCATACTCAGCAATGAGAAGAAACCCCATTTTAGTTCACTGCACCATAGAGTTAATACTATAAGAGTAAGAAGAGCCAAGTTAAAGACTGTAATTTTCTCCTCCTCGCCAAGACAGTAAACCAAATGCAATTGCTACATCACTGGGGCATTACAGAGATTAGTGCTACCATCAAAGACTTCAAAGACACAGAGTTGTTGATTCTTCTTACATCCCTGCTAAATTGCCTATTTAAGAAGATAGATAGGTCTTGGAAAATGACACAGACTTATTGCAAATTTAAATCCCGCAGGATAGAAGCCCCTAGAATCTGGTGTGCAGCTCTTAGTCTGACAAATATGTTTTCTCCATGCAACGTAACAAACTAGTCAAAGAACTAGTTTGTTTTCACTGTGCAGAGATAGTAGTATATATTTTATCTCAGCACTATGTGAAACTATGTCTTTTATCTAACTCTGTCACAATGTATCTTGCAGGGCCCTTGTCCATATTGTCATTACACTGGTCTACTAAATCAATGAAATCATATTAATTAGACCTGGTGAGCAGTAATCAGCTAATTCGTGAGACACCTTAATAAGACACATAAGTACTGGAGGATAAGATACAATTCTCACACACACACAAAATAGTAACTTGTCATCTGGATAACGTTTCTAGAAGAATGATGGTCTATGGCAAGAATAGTTATTCCCTCCAAAGGGAAAGACAGTTCCAGGAATTTGTACCTCCTCAACAACTAAGAACTACTGCACTTGATGGGCTTATTTGGCTTATCTGAAAAATATGTTGTAACAGATTTACTGGTGTATCTGCTAGTAGGTTGAAGTGATGCTAGAGTTGTTAAATTTGAGTGGGGCCCAGTGCAGGAGATGGTTTTGCAGCAAGTACATGCTGTGGTGTGAGCTGCTGTGCCCACTCCAGCCTGGGCAACTGAGTGAGACTCCATCTCAAAAAAAAAAAAAAAAAAAAAAAAAAAAAACAAAAACAAAAACACAAAACACCCAAAAACTATATTGTGGAAGATAATCTGTAAATATCCTATTTTCACTGTTGTGCATTGGCTTGTGACTCCCCCAAAGATTTGTCAACCTGGAACCTATGTATGTAAACTTATTTGGAAAAAGGGTCTTTGCAAACATAATTAGGGATCTGAAAATGGTATCACCCCAAATTTAGGGTGTGCCCTAAATCCAGTGGAAGATGACATCATAAGAGAAAGGCAGGGGGAAATTCGGACATCACACCAGAGAAGGCCATGTAAAGACAAAGCCAAAGGTTATGCTGCCTTAAACCAAGGTGTGCCTAGAGTCACTACAAGCTGGAAGAAGCAAGGAAGAATTTTCTCTGAGATCTTTCAAGAGAACTTGGCCCTTCCTACACCTTGATTCAGATTTCTGGCCTCTGGAACTGTGAGAAAATAAATTTCTATTATTTTAAGCCACCAAATTTATGATAATATGTTACTATAGCCCTAGGAAACTCATATGTCAGTAAACCTGCACCCACCAGTTTTAGCCTTCATTGATGTCTCCCACCTGAGTCAATTATTATTATGGTGACTGCCAAATGGTAATTTTTAAAGTGGATTAATTATTTTGTATTTGTTAGCTGGCAATCTATATAAGGAAGAGCTTTCTTCTATTTATTTATTTCAGTATGAACTTGTAGATTCTTTTATTATTCAATAAACTTCAATGTATCACTTTGTTGTGGTTTTACTCAAGTGTCATTTATATGTAAATCCTTTGTGGCCATTTCAACAATGTTCACAGCATCTTCACCTGCAGTAGATTCCCTCTAAAAAACAAACAAACAAAAAACCATTCTCTTTGCTTATCCATAGGAAGCAGCTCCTCAACTGTTCAAGTTTGATTATGAGATTGCAGCAATTGAGACACACCCTCGGGTTCCACTTCTAATTCTAGTTCTCTTGTTATTTTCATCAGATCTTTAGCTACTTTCTCCACTGAAGTCTTAAACTTCTCAAAGTCATCCCTGAAGATTTGATTCAACTTCTTCCAAACTCCTGTTAATGTTAACATTTTGCCTACCCCCCCATAAATCACAAATATTCTTTCATGTCATCTAAAATGGTGAATCCTTTCCAGAACGTTTTCAACTTACTTTGCCCACATCCACCAGAGAAATCATTCACTATTTGTGGTATCTATGGCCTTAAAAAATGTATTTCTTAAGTAATAAGACGTGAAAGCCAAAATTACTCCTTAATCTATGGGCTAAAGAATGTATGTTGTGGTAGTGGGCATGAAAACTACATTAATCTCTTTGCATATCTCTATTACAGTTCTTGAGTGACCTGGTGCATTGTAAATGAGCAGTAATGTTCTGAAGGATCTCTTTTTTTCTGAGCAGTAGGTCTCCATAGTGGGCTAAAAGTACTCAGTACACTATGCTGTAAACAGATGTACTATCATCAAGGCTTTGATGGTTCATTTATAAAGCATGGACAGAGTATATTTAGCATAATTCTTAGGAACCCTAGGATTTTTGACATAATAAAAGTTGAGCATTGGCTTCAACTTAAAGTCACCAGCTGCATTATCAGGCTCTTTTTTGAAGTTCTGAAGCCAGGCATTGACTTCTCTCTAGCTATGAAAGTCCTCAATGGCATCTACTTCCAATAGAAGGTGTTTTCATCTACAGTGAAGATCCATCACTTAGTGTAGCCACCTTCAATCTCCACCCCTGTTGAGGATGCATGGTATAGAGATGTCTCATTGCTTTTTTTTTTGTTTGCTCTTTCATAAAGACAAGATTCTGAGCACTTTTTCCATGAATTTATTAGCTAGCTATTAATATCTCTGTTTGTGAGGGTTCTTTGTATTCTTGAGTTAAAGAATTGTTTATATCTTCTGTATAAAGTACTTTGTAAAATACATATTTTACAAAACATTTTCTCCCACTCTATGGCTTGTCTTTTTGTTTTCTTAACTGTGTATTTTAGAGAGCAAAAAAAGAAATTTTTTCTTTAAGTTTTGATAAAGTTAATTGTGTCAGTTTCTTTTATGGTTTGTGATTCTTGTGTTATATTTAAGAAACCTTTCCCATAAAAGTTTGCAAACATTTTCTCTTATGATTTTTACAGAAGGTTTATAGTTTTCATTTATATGTTTACATTTATGTTCCATTTCAATTTAATTTTTGTGTATGGTGTAATGTAAGAGTTAAGGTTAATTTTTTTCATAGAGATATTTAGTAGCTCCAGTAGTATTTAGTACAAAGATTAGTCTTTTCTAATTGAATTACCTTGGATCCATTGTCTAAAATAAATTGACCGTATAAGTGTAGGTATATTTCTGTGCTGGTGACTGTATTTTGTTTGTCTACATGCCCATGATTACACCAATAACACTGTCTTGATTACTGCAGCTTACAGCAAACCTCTTAACCAAGTAGTCTAAGTCCCCCAAACTTGTTCATTTAAAAATGTGTTTCTTCTAGGTTCTTTGCTCTTCCATATACATTAATAGCTTGTTATTTTCTTCATGAAAAGCATGCTGAGATTTTGCTGGATTGAAGCTACAGATTGAATAGAGATCCATAGAGTTTATAGATCAACTGAATCTAAAGATCAAATTTAAGAGAATCAAAATCTTAATAATATTGAGTTTTACATAAATGTAGACTCAAAATATGAACATGCTATTCAATACTATTTATAATTTTAAAAACTAGGAGAAAAGGGAATTTGAGAAAGGAGATCTCAAAACATAGAGTTACTATAGTAATCAATAGGAAAATAATTGAATACTGTGCTCTTAGATAAGAAATAGGCAGGGATGTCTGTTCTTTTTAACACTGTACTGGAGATATGGCCAGGGCATTAGGAAAAAGAAATATATAAAAGACATCCAGATCAGAAAGAAGGAACTAAAACTGTTTTTATTGGTATAATGCATGATTGTGTTTATAGAGAATCCTGAATCTATATAAAAGTCATCATAAATAAAAATTTAGTAAGTTCTTAAGACACTAACTCAATTTACAAATAATAATTGCATTTCTATAAACTGGCAAAAGAAACCTGAAAGTAAAAATTTTAAAAGTACTTGATTTATCATAAATCAAAAACTAAAATACATGGAAACAAATTTAAGACAAGATATACAAAACTCATATGCTTAAAACTACAAAACATTGCTGGTAGGTATTAAAAATTACTTTTCCTATAGAATTTCCAGTAATATTTATGTATTTTTGTTCCTAGCATAAACTTTCTCTCTCTGGGGACAATTTCAATACACCCCTAGGCTCTCTGTTCTCTGATTATCCCTTCCAGGCTGTTTTCTTTCCCCCAGATCCATTTGCTCTCCACAAAGCCTGGAGATCTGGGAGCTTGAGAAACATCTCTGCTTAAAATCAGTATTGTTGGTCTCATGATTATTGTTTTCTATATATAGATAACTTGGTTGTTGTTAACAAAATGAGTCAAATTCTTTAAAACATTTGAAGAGATTTATTCTGAGCCAAACATGAGGACCATTGCTGGTGACACAACCCCAGGAAGTCTTGAGAACATGTGCCCAAGGTGATCAAGATACAGAGAGACTGAATGGAGGAAATCTGTCAAATTTAGGAATAACTTTATTCCTTGCCCACAGTCCCTAGACACATTCTCAGACAGTAGTTTCAGCAGAAATAAAGCTAATATTTTGATGTCTGTATGTTTGCATCTATCTTAAATGCAAGCATATAAACTGCTGTGTGTATTTCTAAATAGCTCTAAATTCAGGTGAGTAGAAAGAAAGCTACTATTCGCAAAACTCTTTAAGACCCAACTATTATTAATATATCAACATAAACTTGTATAATTTTTATTCATTCATCACTCATTTAGGATTTTCTGCTGTGAATTAGAGTACTCAGGCTTAACAGTTTGCATTAAGCTAACTATCCTCCATAAAGACAAAACATTGAGCAAGTAATCACAAAGATTATGAGTTCTGTGATTTGGGAAACGTGGACAGTGGGGCAAAGTAGATCAGGGAGAGCTAACCCAGATCCCAGACTGGGCATGCCCACTTGGAAAAGGGTTAAATCAAAATCTTAGATATAAGGTATGAGATGCTCACAGTGCAAACTAGGGGCACATTTCTAGAACTGCAACAAGTAGAGACCTGTTAGCTCTGGGCAGTGAGCTCATGAAGGATGCTTCAAGCCCATCAGCAGAAACCATTCTGTCCCCTTACAGCTCTGGGCCTATGATTTGAGGGGCAACCTCAATGATATTTGAAATGCCTTTAGGAACTTTCTTCCATGGTCTTGATACATAGCACCTGGCTTCTTTTATCCATATTAATCTTATTAGCAATTGTCACTTGGCCATACCCTTAATGTTCTCTTCTAAAATTTTCTTTTTTAAAAAAGTATTTACATAGCCAGGCTGTGAATTTTCCAAATCCTTTTGCTCTGTTTTTTTTTTTTAAATTATAAATTCTCTATTGCAGTCATCCCTTTTCTCTCATATCTCACTGTATATGATTAAAAGCTGCCGTGCAGCAGCCTGAATGCTTTGCTGCTTGAGCATGTCTTCCACCAGATAGCCCAGTTCATCACTCCTAAGCCCTGCATTCTGCAAAGTCCTCAGGCTTTGGACACAATTCAATGAAGGCCTTACAATTGTCAAACAAAGATGGACTTTACCCCAGTATCTAAAACATTGTTCTTCATTTCCCTCTGAAACCTCATCGAAATAGCCTTTACATTTAATATTTCAATCAGCATTCTGGTCACCACCACTTACATAATCTCTAAGAAGTTTTATGTTTTCCTACAGCTCTCCTCTTCTTTGGACACATCAGCAGAGTTGCCTTTAATGCTACATTCATAGCAACCTAGGCTTTTTCTAGCCTGCTCCTCCAGATTCTTCCAGCCTCTACCCATTATCAAATTCTAAAGCTTCTTCCACCTTTTCAGCACTTTGCTATAACAACAGCCTCACTTTTCAGTACCAATATTATGCCTTTGTTTCCTGCTGTTATAATAGAGCAGTACACACTGGGTAACTTATAAAGAACATAAAGTTATTTGGTTCATAGCCCTGGAGGCTGCGAAGTCCAAAAGTATGGTGCCAGCATTTGGTGAGGGTCACCTCATTGTGGAAGGGTAAGTAAGCATGTGAGACAGAGAGAGCAAAAGGGGGCTGGACTTATCTTTTTATCAGGAGCCCACTCTTGTAATCACTAGCCCACATCTGCAATGATGACATTAATGTACTCATAAGGATGAAACTGTCATGACCTAATCATCTGTTAAAGGCAGTTCTCAGTAATATTACATTGGCAATTAAATTTCAATATCAGTTTTGGAGAAAGCATTCAAACCATAGCATTATTTACATTTCATAGAGCTTAAAAATGGAAGAATACATAATTATCCAAAGTTATGATAGGACCAGGACTCAAATCTATCCAGAGTCTTTTCATTTACCCAAGTCATGGCAACTGTTGTGTTTTTGCTTACCTGAGGTATTTGCCACATGATTATATTACATATTACTTACTCATCCTTTAATTAATGGTTTAATTTTTTCATTATTTCATTATAACTAATACTGCAATAAACATCTTTAAACATATCTCCTTATGCATATATATTGGGCATATACATTTTTAGTTGTATGAAATCAGATTGCTTTCCAAAGTGATCAAAGCAAGTAAAAAAAATCTTCATTACTCCATACCTTCATTAATACAGCTAGTCCCCAACATTCAAAGATTCGACTTAGGATTTTTCTACTCTATGATAATGTGAAAGCCATATGCATTCAACAGAAACCATACCTTGAGTATACATACAACTATTATTTTTTCTATTTTCAGTACAGGATTCAATAAAGTACATGAGATATTCAAACTTTATTATAAAATATGCTTGTATTCGATGATTTTTGCCCAACTGTAGGCTAATATAAATTTTCTGAGCATGTTTCAGCTAGGCTAAGGTAAGCTACAATGTTAAGGTTAGTTATACTAAACGCATTTGTGAATTACAGTATTTTCAACTTAGCCATGGGTGTATTATACATCAAAAGCTGAGGAGCATCTGTACTTGGCTGCTCAGATATCCTGAGCAAAAGAACAAAGGCAAATGTATCACACTATCTGATTTAAAAATATATTATAAGGCAATAGTAACCAAAAGAGGAATGGTACTGGTATAAAAATAGACAGATAGACCAATGGAACAGAATAGAGAACCCAGAAATACTTCCTGCTGTGGGAATGTAAATTAGTAGGGCTACAACAGAAACAATGTGGAGACTTTTCAAAAACAACTATAAGTAGAATATCATTCAGTCCTGCAATCTCACTACTGTGTATTTATCCGAAAGAAACAAAATCAGTATATCAGATATTTGCAGTAAACTGATTTTTGAGAAAAGGACAAGAACATATATAAAGAAAAGGACACCCTCTTCAATAAATGGTACTGGGAAAATTTAATATCCATATGCAAAAGAACAAAACTAGACCCATATCCTTCACCATACACAAATATCAACCAACATGAAATAAAGACTTAAATCTAAGATTTAAAATTATAAAATGACTAGAAAAACATAGGGAAAACACTTCAGGACATTTGTCTAGGCAGATATTTTATGGCTAAGATCTCAACACAGGCAATAAAAACAAAAATAGACAAATGGGATTACTATAAGCTAAAAAGATTCTGCACAGCAAAGGGAAAAAATTAACACAGTAAAGAGACTCTGCTGAATAAGAGATAATAATTGTAAACTATTCATTCAAAAAGGCACTAATACTCAGAATATACAAGGAATGCAAACAACTTAACAGAAAAAAAAAGCAAGTAATCCCAGTAAAAAGTAGACAAAGGACATGAATAGAGATTTCTTAAAGGAATACATACAAATGGCCAGTGGCTATATGAAAAAATGCTCAACATCATTAATCATCATGGAAATACCAATCAAAACCACAATGAGATATCATCTTACCCTAGTTAGAATGGCTACTATTAAAAAGACAAAAAATAACCTACATTAGTGAGGATGTGGATAAAAGGGACCACTGCTGAAAGAAATCACAGATGACATTATCAAGTCGAAAAACATTCCATGCTTACAGATTCAAAGAATCAATATTGTGAAAGTGGTGCTGGGATAACTGGCAAACCACATACAGAAGAATGAAATTAGACCCCTACTTCTCATCATATACAAAAAGTAACTAAAGATGGATTAAAGACTTAAATGTAAGACCTAAAACTATAAAAATCCTAGAAGAAAACCTAGGAAATATACTTATTAACATTAGCTGTATTAATTCATTCTCACACAGCTATAAGGACATACTCAAGAATGGGTAATTTATAAAGGAAAGAGGTTTAATTGATTCACAGTTCTGCAGGGATGGGGAAGCCTCAGGAAACTTACAATCATGGTGGAAGGGGAAGCAAACATGTCATTCTTCACATGGTGGCAGCAAGAAGAAGTGCTGAGAAAAAGTAGAAAAGGCCCCTTATAAAACCATCATATCTTATGAGAACTCACTTGCTATCATGAGAAGAGTATGGAGGTAAGGGTCTCCATGATTCAATTATCTACCACCAGATCTCTCCCACTACACGTGGGGATCATGGGAACTACAATTCAAGATGAGATTTGGATGGGGACATAGCCAAACCATGTCATTCTGCCCCTGGCCCCTCCCAAATCTCATGTCCTCACAATTCACAACACAATCATGCCCTTCCAACAGTCCCCTAAAGTCTTGACTTATTCCTGCATTAACTCAAACATCCAAGTCCAAAGTCTCATCTGAGACAAGGCAAGTCTTTTCCACCTATGAGCCTATAAAATCAAAAGCAAGTTGGTTGCTTCCTAGATACAATGGGGTACAGGCATTGGGTAAATACACCCATTTCACATGGGAGAAGTTAGCCAAAACAAAGGGGCTACAGGCCCCATGCAAGCCTGAAATCCAATAGGGCAATTACTAAATGTTAAATTACCAAAATAATCTCATTTGATTCCATGTCTCATATCCAGGTCATACTGATGCAAGAGGTAGGCTTTGCAGGATAAAGCCTGTGGCTTTGCAGGGTACAGCCCCCCCCAACCCCCTACTGACTACCTTCATGGGCTGACACTGAGTGTCTGCACCTTTTCTAGGTGGACAGGGCAAGCTGTCAGTAGATTTACCATTCTGGGGTCTAGAAGACAGTGGCCCTCTTCTCACAGCTCTACTAGGCAGTGTTCCAGTGGGAACTCTGTATTGGGGCTTCAGTCTCACATTTCCCTTCTGTACTACCCTAGCAGAGGTTCTCCATGAGGGTTCCATCCCTGCAGCATTCCTCTGCGTGGACATAAGGCATTTCCATACATTCTCTGAAATCTAGGTGGAGATTTCCAAAGCTCAATTCTTATCTTCTGTGCACCTGAAGGACCAACCCTATGTGAATCTACCAAGGATTGCGACTTACACCTTCTGAAGCCCGGCCTGAACTGTACATTGACCCCTTTTACCCATGATGGAGTGGCTGGGACACAGTGCACCAAGTCCCAAGGCTGAACACATGACGGGGGCCTGGACCTGGCCTAAGAAACTATTTTTCCCTCCCAGGCCTCTGGGCCTGTGGTGGGAGGGGCTTCCATGAAGGTCTCTGATGTGCCCTGGAGACATTTTTCCCATTGATTTGGTGATCAACATTCTGCTCCTCATTACTCAAATAAATTTCTGCTGCTGGCTTAAATTTCTTTTCAGAAAATGGGTTTTTCTTTTCTACTGCATCATCAGCTAGTACATTTTTAAAACTTTTATGCTCTGCTTTCTCTTAAATGCTTTGCCATGTAGAAATTTCTTCTGCCAGATAACCTAAATCATCTCTCCCAAGTTGAGTGTTCCACAGATCTCTAGGACAGGGGCAAAATGCCACCAGTCTCTTTACTAAAGCATAACAAGAGTCACCTTTGCTCAGGTTCCCAAAAAATTCCTCATTTCCATCTGAAATTATCTCAGCCTGGACATTATCATCCATATCACTATCAGCATTTTAGTCAAAGCCATTCAACAAGTCTTAGGAAGTTCCAAACTTTCCTACATCTTCCTGACTTCTGAGCCCTCCAAGTCTTTAGGAAGTTCCAAAACTTCCCACATTTATTATCTTGTACTGAGCCCTCCAAACTGTTCCAGATGCTGCCAATTACTGAGTTCCAAACTTGCTTCCACATTTTTGGATATCCTTATAGCAGCACCCCACTGTGGTACCAATACACTCTACTAGTCCATTCTCACATTGCTATAAGAACATATCCAAGACTGGATAATTTATAAAGGAAAGAAGTTTAATTGACTCAAAGTTCTGCAGGGCTGAAAAGAACTCAGAAAACTTACAGTCATGGAAGAAGGGGAGGAAAACACATCTCTCTTCACATGGCAGCAACAAGGAGTGCCAAGCAAAGGGAGGAAAAGCCCCTTATAAAGCCTTCAGATCTCATGAGAACTCACAATCACAAGAACACCATGGAGGTAACTGCCTCCGTGATTCAATTACCTCCCACCATGTCCTTCCCACGGCAAGTGGGGATTATGAGAAATATAATTCAAAATGAGATTTGGTTGGGTGACACAGCCAAGTCATATTGTGGTCATGGCAAATAATTCATAATCCTCAAAAGCAGTTGCAACAGAAACAAAATTTGACAAGTGAGACTTAGTTAAACTAAAGAGTTTCTGTATAGAAAAAGAAACTCTCAACAAAGTAAACAGACAACTTACAGAGTGGGAGAAAATATCGGCAAACTATGAATTCAACAAAGGTCTAATATCCAGAATTTATAAGGAGCTTAAACAAATAAAGAAAAAAAAAAAACTCCATTGAAAAGTCAGCATAGGACATGAGCAGACACTTGTCAAGACATACAAGCAAATATACGAAAAAATGCTCAACACCACTAATCATCAGAGAAATGCAAATCAAACCACAATGAGATATCATCTCATACCAATTGAAATGGCTATTACTAAAAAGTCCAAAAAGAACAGATCCTGATAAGGTTGTGGAGAAAAATCAATGCTTATATACTATTGGTGGGAGTGTAAATTAGTTTAGCCATTGTGGAAAGCAGTTTGGAGATTTCTTAAAGAACTAAAAATAAAACTGCCTTTCCAATCGGCAATCCCATTACTTGATATATGTCCAAAGGAAAATAAATCATTCTACCAACAAGACACTTGCACTCATATATTCATTGCAGCACTAGTCACAATAATAAAGACATGAAATCACTCAGGTATCCATCAACAGTGGATTGGATTAAAAAATGTGATACATATACACTGTGTAATACTATGCAGTCATTAAAAAAACCCAGCATCATGACCTTTGCAGCAATATGGCCTTTGCAGTTGGAGGCCATTATCCTAAGCAAGTAAATGTAGAAGCAGAAAACTAAGTTATGTTCTCACTTGTAAGAGGGAGCTCATCATTGGAAACACATGGATATAAAGATGGGAACAACAGACACTAACGACTGCAAGAGGAGGAAGGGAGGAAGGAGAGCAAGGGCTGAAAATTACCTACTGGATACTTTGCTCACTACCTGGGTAACTATACCCTACACCTCAGCATCACACAATATACCTTTGTAACAAACCTGCACATGTACCCCTGAACCTAAAATAAGTTAAAAAATTTTTAAAGCAGCCATTCTTAATATTAGCAATAGCACCTAGAAATTAAAATGAATACATATATGAATATATATATATGTTTTTTACAGCAATGACTAAAATGTAGCATATATACAGATAAATTTAACAGTAAAAATAATATAAAATAATGACATAAAAAATAAAATCCAATTAAAAATTTTTTAATTTCTTTAAAACTGAACATGCCTAATTTTTTAAAAAGAAATTTTAATAATGTATAGGTCAAGTCTCCCCAAATTAACATATAAATTTAATATAAAATATGCATTTAAAATATTTATATATAAACAGCTCATTTGGTAAAAACATTTGCAAAGCAGTAGCAGGATTTGTTTTGGAATATGCTTTTTAAAAGTTCAGAGGGAAGAATATGTGCCCAAGAAAAGCTAAGAAAATTTGTGAAGAAGAACAGTAAGGAGATATCAGAAAATAATTTTTAGGATATAAATAAATAGTCTATGGCAAATATAATCAAAGCAATTTGGTGTTGGGATAGAAACAGAGAAACTGAACAGTGAAACAAAATCAAGGATACAAATATAGATTCCATCATATATGAGATTTTAAAATATGACAAAAGTGGGTTTTCATTTTGAAGGGGAAGAATGAAATATTTAGTAATCTGTTTGGAAGAAGTGAAAGCTCACTATGGCATGTGTTTTAAAATTCTGCTTGAATTAAAAAACAATGTTAAAATTTTAAAAAATAAAAATCCTTCAATAAAATCTAGAAGACTACATGTCTAACATAGGAATAAGAAAAATCATATTAATCACCACTGGAATCCCAAAATGTACACAATAAAAATTAAATCTATTATCTATAAAATATTTTGAATGTACACAATAAAGTTATGAACAAAGGCAGCAGACAATATAGAAAATATTTACTATCTATGATAAGCATTTAATTACAATATTCAAAGAACATATAAATTGAGAAAAAGACAAATATCTCAGTAAAAAGTGAGAAAGAATACTGATAAATGATTTACATAAGAAGTCCAAACAGCTGAACAATATAAAAATATATTCAACTTCACAAGTAGGTAATAAGTTCAAATTAATTGAACAACTAATAACATAAACAGCTACAACACCTATTGCTGTAAGGACATAAGTAAAGAACAGTGTCATAATCTTCTAGTAAAAATGTAAACATCTGTATGTAGTACTTAGGAAGCAATAAGGCAACATGCATTAAAATAGAAAAATAGTTTTGCTCTTTAAACCTGGAGATAAAATAATTTTCAGATAACTACTTTTATTGTAGCCTTGTTTTGTGACAAAACCAAACAAAATAAAAACCTCTGGAAACAAAGTAAATGTTTATAAAGAGGGGAATGGTTGAATTTGTTTCTTATTATTCATATCATGGGCTATTATATAGCCTTTTAGAATTGAATTTATAACAATCGACACAGAGGGCTTTCCACAAAGTATTCATGAGTAAGAATGCAAGATGCATATTTTTTTAAATAACGACAAAAAGATTGATTTGAATGTGTATATACGTGAATGGCTGTAAGAGCAGAGAACATCTGACATAATAGAATCCAGTTGTTAAGGTGAGTTACCTGTAATATGGAAGTAGAAGAGAAGAGGTGGGTAGAGGCAGTTATAAAAGGAAATTTAAAAATTAAGAATTAAAAAAGAACATTATAATTTAGTTTAAGCACTTATACAAAATTATATCTCTTATATGTAGATATTTTCAGAATATATTTTAAAGGTGAAAAATCATGCCAGTGAAAATAATGGAATGGATAATGTAACTTTAACAAAAAGTAAATGTGCTACTTTTAATTTTAGTTTTTCCTAGAACTCAGATTCAGATTATTCTTTGAAATCAACATATACAGATACTACGGAACCTGAATATATATTAAAATGATGCAATGATAGCTTTTTCAAATTTTTTTTTCCATATTAAAGGAAAAAATATATACTGATTGGTATTTTAGCTAAGGTAGGATCAACAGAAAGGAGAAAAAAAAAATGAAAGGAATGAAGCATGGGACCAGCCTAAGGTTGAAGTTTTGGGCAACATGTCTGGACCTATAGAAAGATGCAGGAGAATGTAATAGGGAAATGGAAGTAAAATTTTCAAAGAACAAATATTTGCTAAGTATTTACTGTGTGCTAGACTCTGTTCTAGGCACTAAAGCCCGCAGTAAATATGAAACCATAGAGTACATCTCTCATGGAGCTTATATTCATTTTGGGGAATAAAATCATTAATAAGTAAACACATAAATGGAAATAGTCTCAACTAGCAAGTGGGCTTTGACACAAATCGGAAAATTCTGTGACGACCAGCAGTGCGGAGAGGCATGCCAGACCTGAGAAAAGAGGACTTAAGGAACCCCTCCTGTGCAGCTCTGGGCACAATTCCCAGGCAGGGAGAGCATCGAGTGCAAAAGCTGTAACTGGGAATGAGCTTGCTTGAGGGTGTCAAAGGAGGAAAAAAGTGATAAGAGCTGAGGATAGGGACAGAGAGAACCTGTAAGGCTTCGGAGCACTAATTCTGTAGGAAAACATGAATTAGAAGAAGTTACTATAACCTGGATAATCAAAATATCAAGAAAAGCAAGCTCAGGACATTGGCCAAGCTCATGCTGGTCTTTGATACTTCAGTATTAAGGGAAGCACAGGGCTACTTGTTTTGGAAGAAGCATATATCATACTCTAGGTCAGGAATTACTTAATGAAGTTTTTCCAGCTGTTAAAAAAAAAAATGCAGGAACAAAGGGAACTCTCTCAAACAGGATTTTAGCCAAAGGCTTCTAAGCCTTAAGTAACACTGATATAAATGATATAAATGGCTACCCAAGGACAGAAACAAACACTTTGCACACCTGTGGAGGTTGGGGAATTCCAGATAGAAGAGGAGATCTTGAGTAAGGAGAAAGGGAAATGCAAAGGTATAAACTCTGCTGAGAGACTTGCCTATTATAAGTGAGATACAGCCTCTTACATAGAGCGGAAGAAGTGATCCTGGAGAGACCCCCTCATCAGTTTATTATCAGTGTGCCAAGAATGCAAGGACAAGAAGTAAAAATGTGAAGGAAAATTTAGAGACTTTAAATGAGGTTCTTTTTTTTGTTTCTTGAAACAAGGTCTTGCTCTGTTGCCCAAGCTGGAGTGCAGTGGCACAATCATGGCTCACTGCAACCTCAACCTCTAGACCTTAAGAGATCCTCCCACCTTAACTTTAACCTCCTGAGTTGCTGGAACTACAGCTGTGTGCCACCATTGCCAGCTAGTTTTCTGTTCTGTTTTGCTTTTTTTTTTTTTTTTTTTTTTTTTTTTTTTAATTTGTAGGCACAGGATCTCACGATGTTGCCTAGGCTGGTCTCAAACTCCTGGGCTCAAAGGATCCTCCTGCCTCTGCCTCCTAAAGTGCTGGGATTACAGGCATGACCCACCTGGCCTAAATGAGGTACTTTAAAGATTTTAAATGAGACTCCATATTTTAAGAGAATGCAGGGAATTTGAGAGAAATCCTGAGTGCTACAAGTATCATCTCTTGAAATGTTTACATTTAGCAAGGAGACAGGGTGTTTGAAATTGCACTCTTGGAAAGATAAAGCAGTTTTTGTAAGTAACAGACTCCCCCAAGACATAGAATCCTAAGGCCATGTGCAAGCTCTTAATCGGAAATTTGTCGTTGTTTCCTTCTATGTTTGCAGGTGGTACACTCTAATATATACAACTATTTGATTTAACTCACATTCTGATGAGGCTAAATTTTAAAAAAAATGTTTATCCTCTTGTTATAATTTTTCCAAATTCTCTTGTCCAAGACAACACTTAAGATTCTTAAGATTGGTCTGTCTATGGCTGCAAAACAGCAATGTGGATTGGAACACATTTTTTTCATTATGGGATATCATGAAAATAATTTTAACTCAGAATTATATACATGTATACTTAAATGTTTATATTAATGTTAAATATAAATAAGTTTATATAAAATATAAATATATATATATATTAAATATATATATACATACCCAAACCCAACTCCAGCCCACTAATCTGTGGTGGAACATTTGAAAAAGTTTCACAAATGACTCTGATGCTTCTTACTTCCACTTAGAAATCTTCATTAAGACTATAATATTTATCTCTTCCTAGGTACACAGCTTTCATCTGGAAAGGATCAGTATGTACAGAAATTGATACTTTGATTGTAAGCTATTGTTACTACATACATATACTCGGGAGCCCTGCAGTGTAGAATTTAAGCCTGTGGACTGGGGGACTACATGAGCTCATTAGCCTAGTTCCTCAACTTAGTAAACATGTTTACTTTGGCAAATTGTTTCTGAGCCTCAGTTTCTTTATCCACAAAAAAGGGGATTGTGAGCATACTCAATTTTAAAATCATGAGGATTAAATGAGATAATGTGTATGGTTACAGCTCACTTAAGTTTAGATATTTTATGGTTACAGCTCACCTAAGTTTAGATATTTTGATCTCAGCTGGCTTTGGGAAATTATTGATGCTTTCTAAATTTTGTGGGAATGCAACCAGAACTGTAATATTCTAATATGCTTGGTAAACCCTCCAGAGTTCTGAACACATGGATCAACTGAGAATTGTTTGAGGGACTAGAAAAAGGTACATCAGTTCTAACATCAGGTGCTTTAGTTTGCAACTGCCACATGGAACCCAGACTCCATGCAGACACCTAAATGAGACTCTTTCAACAGCTGAAGAAGAAAAAATGTAAGAAATATACTTTCATAATTTTGAAAACTTAAATATTGAATGGAAATGCAGTTGAAAGATAAACAATTTTTTTTTGGCATTTCAGGAGTTATTTTGTTTGCTTATTTTTTCTTTCCCTTTTCTAATTACTGGTGTGGTGTGATATGGATTGTGCAATTATTCTGCTGGTCATTATACAACGTAGCTGTTTAGCTGTAATAAAATCAAGCCTAGTTTGACATAGAAACTAACATAGGACATGCCTTGTCACATGTGTGTGGCATTAAATTTAATATTTATGCTGTCCTGACTCACTTTTGCTTTTAGGGGGACTGCTAAAGTATGGGAAGATATCAAGGAGGCATTCATACTATGCTTGAGGCTCTGGCCCTCTCTTTTCTGGATCTCTCATGCATACTATAGAAACTATACTGGGAACTGGCCAGCTGCAGATGCAGGAGAGACTCCTCTGCTTTTTGTTCATTTCCTCCCCTGCCAAAGGCAGAAATTCCTTTAGGTTTTTTCAAAGATGGGTGCTTTAAAAACATTCTTGTGCATCCCCTATGTACCAGACACTGTATCCTGTACAATAGATTATTCTATTCATTCCTTCCATTAGGCCATTTACAGAGGAGGTGTTGATGTCTTAGAATTTCAGGGCCTTGCCTAAGGGCAGAGGCTCTCAAGTGGCAAAGCAGGGATATCTGAGCTTTCTCACTCTGGATCCTCTGCCCTTCTACCATAGAAACAGGAAAACCTAGAGGTACGATAGGATTTTAGAAATCAAATTATAATTCTTCCTTTTTCATTTGAGGAATCTTAGGCATAGAAAAGTTAAATGATTTGCCTGAGGCACAGAGCCAGTTAGAAGCCTGACTGTGAAGAAACCTAATTTCTTTACTTTTAGAAATCTTGTATTTGAAAACTCCACACAGCAAAGACACAAGACCCATTCTAAACAGCTGTCTGCCATAGTGCCAATTGCATCTCTTTGTATGGGCAGTATACTTCCATTTGCCTTGTAGTTAATGAAGTGAAAGGCTCCCTGAACCCTTAATGTTCAGTTTCAAGGCAATTGGAAAATTCATTTAAGAACCAATTTATCCACAAAGCTAGATGTTAAAATCAAAGGGAAACAGAAAGGAAAAGAAAATCAACTGTTAACATCAGATTAACGGTAAACATAAAATTCATATGTTTAAGAGAAAAATTTGTTAAGATTATTAAAATACCATATAAATATTGATATAGTTTGGCTGTGTCCCCACACAGATCTCATCTTAAATTGTAGTTCCCATAATCGCCATGTGTCATGGGAGGGACCTAGTGGGAGGTAATGAATCATAAGGGCAGTTACCTCCATGTTGTTCTCATGATACTGAGCCAGTTCTCATGAGATCTGATGGCTTTACAGGGGGCTTTTCCCTCTTTTGCTTGACACTTCACCTTCCTGCTATCATGTGAAAAGTACGAGTTTGCTTTTCCTTCTGCCATGATTGTAAGTTTCCTAAGGCCTCCTCGGCCCTGCAGAACTTTGAGTCAATTAAATCTTTTTTCTTTATAAATTACTCAGTCTCAGGCAAGTCCTGTATAGCAGCATGAGAATAGACTAATCCAGATATCTTTTAGGAATGTGAGATTATATTTATCCCATTTTCTTTGAATGTGCTTGACAGTTTTAAAGTATTTAGCTAAAATCTGTGTCCTTTTTCCATAATAAGGAGGGTATTATTTTACAAAATTATTATTTTTTAAGTATCTGAAGCTTCAAGGCATGAAGTTGTCTTTATTTTGTGTTCCATATTATAGCTGGAAATCCATTTTAATGCAATACAGTGAAAACGTTTATAAATATTTATCACAGAGGCATTTGCATGGAATTCTCATAAAAAAGTCATACACACACACACACACACACAGCCAAAGAGCAATTGCAATAAATAAACTGATATTTCAAGAAGAAATCATTCATCTGTTTATACTGAATTCATATTTATTTAACCTATAGTCTTTGACATCTGTAAAAGAGAATATTGGTGAGCAGTATGATTAATAGGAACTATGGGATAAAAGAATCATTCAAATAAAACATGAATTTCTAATATATAATTTTAGTACTTTGTAATGTGTTCACAAAATGCACCAAGAATAAAACTACCAGATAAGGCATACAAATAGGTAGATGAAGAAAAAATCAGTTTAAGTCTTAAATGCTCTGAAGTTTTCTATAGACATGAAGAAATCGTGGCTAGTAGAAAGATCTTATTGGATTGTACGGATTTTGTAAAAACTCATATTGACAAAAAGCATATAAAATAGTGATATGTTAGCAACATGTTATTTTCAAGCACTAATGAAACCACATTTTTTATTATTACAGTAGCCACTCTTTCATGTTAATATGTGCCTTTATAGTGCAGCAAGTACTATATTTGCATCACTGTTTTATTAAATGATCAGTCAATATAAGTTTTTAACAGATGACTCTAATTAAACTCTGCATACAATTGCCTTTCTGTTGATGATAATGGCACTATTTTTGAGCACTTTATAGCCATTTTGTAAATTCAACCATAACTTAGATTTATCATTATTATGATAAGTTTACTCAATTTATTTTGGTTTAATTAAAAATCTAGAGGAAAACAAAAATGTGTCCTTCACAGTTTACAAACCATTGATTTTTCCATCCTTCCTCTCATTGGTTGTTACCACTTGAAGTTTATTTGGTGTCAATGGATTTAGAAATGTAGACATAGGTTTAAAAAGCAACTTTGAATATTTTGATTAAGGAAACCAGCATCTTTGTATGATTCATGTTATAATTAAGATTGTTTAAAACAAATCAATATTTCAAATACCTACAGTCTAGCTGAGGGGAAATGGGAGGTGAACAAGTGTATTTTGGGTTTTTAGTTAGTAGTTCTGTCTTTAACTAGAACGGCAGCTTGTAGGAGATTATTTTCCTCTCCTCCAGACCCTAAATTTGACCTACAGAGGCACTGTTGGAAAATGCCTGATGGTTTGGCAGAACTAAATTGGCATTGTCTGGAAATTATCTCACTCCCAAAAGGGAATAAAAACCTCTCCAAACGCCTTCAGTAAAGACGCTGGTGTCCTGGACGCAGCTCAGAAACATCCCTTTAGCCTTTCTGGAAAGTGGAAGCGCACAGGATGAAGCCTCGGATACACAAAGATCACTGCTCAGAAGCATCACGGATGAAAACAGTCTAAAAACTCGCTAGCATCAAATCTGCTAAGGAGATTCAACAAAGTTACAATATAGCCCCGGAGAGGGTTTGGCGGGACGGGGGGCTTTCAAGGTTAAGAAGGCGCCCCATGTCCCCTGCCCAGGTCCCTGGTCTGCAAGCCCGGGGCCACAGCCGTCTGTGGCGCAGACATCCAGGGCAGGGGAGCCCCCCAGTGTCCCAATGTCGGGCCAGTGACCAAAGGAAGGGATTTGAAAAAGGTTGAAAGAGTAAAGTCGCAAAATCCAAAGCCTCAGTCCGCAATCGCTAATATGTGTCCTCAAGGCAAACGCTGGGCATTGGAGAGGGGCCGCGCCCTCAAGCGCGCCAAACCGGCGCATGCTGTTACCTCTCCCGGCGAGCCCTGACGGCGGAGGGAACCAGGATCCACCAAGCCGAGCTGCAGCAACAGGTTCTGCTCCTCTGCTTCGGCTCCAGCTACTTTTCGCGGTCTGGCAGCTCAGCCCCACCAACGCCTGTCCGCCGCGGACTTCCTGCTCCGCTCCCGGCTGCCCCGCCGCGCGGCCTGGCTCTGCGCGCTCTGCGCTCGCTCCGGCCTCCCAGGCCCCCTCAGTATGAGACGTCACTCCCTCGGAGGCACCAGCTGGCCGCTGGGGTTCCGAAGAAGCTTTTCATATCCCGCTAAGGGGCACCCAGGTACATTCTTGTGAAACTTAGAATCCAGAATCCGAGTGCAGCAAAGAAAAGGAAGCATCTGTAGGTCTAGCAAAATCGTCATGACTTGACTCCAGATCCTGGGCAAGTGATTTAGCCTCTCTGTGCCTCAGTTTCCTCGTTTGTAAAATAGAGATGATGATATTAATCAGTAGGAGAAAACAGAATTATTTGTCTACGTCCAAAAGTGCCTAGAATGGTCCTGGTACAAGTTAAGCATTACATTAAATGTGAGCTATCATCCTCTTTAAGGTTCTAATGGGACTGAGAGGTTCGTTGCACGTTGCAAGCCCTCCCTCTGTCTGAAGCAGACCCTATTATTTGAGTCTTTGCAAAGATCTTTTAGCTTGCAAGCAAATCCCTTTGAAATTCTGGAAATCTATTCACAGCATAATCAGAAATGGAAAGCAGAGAACCTGGGGTGACTCACAATGATCCTAACAGGACTGTCTGCCCAGTTGGATGTTGCTAATAGAGAGATCCTGACTAAACTTTAATGGATTAACTTACAGGTTTATACAATTATTGAGAAGGGGATAATTAAAGGTGCTTTAAGCATGAGAAACCTGTGAGGAGACTAGTGGACCTCATCCTCCCGAGAGTACCCTAGGTTTGTGAAGAGTTGGTATGTAATTATTTCCAATCCACACAGAGGCACCAAGGTTCAGTGACTTGTCTAAGATTACAGAGGTGGTATTTAAATGAAAGAACAGCTCCAGAAGCCAAATTCTTTTCTTTATCTACTACATTTCCGTGGCAATATCACTGGTACATGTGGGATACAGAAAAAAAAAAAAAAGCCTATGGTGAGACAGACCTTTTAAAATAGGATTCCTTGGTCTTGGAATAAAGTTGCAGATTCTGACAAGTGTGTGGTGTGTGGTGCATGTGTTTAAAACTGGAATGATGACTACATTGAGGATCCAGGAAGGGGTATTTCTCCCAAGACTTTACCAAGTTCAAGGAAAAATTACTGGTCTCACTTCTCTGAAGTTTATCAGGATACTCAAGGCACAGAAAGTCATAGAAAAGAAAAAGACATTAAAGAGATAGCACAGGAGTCATGGCAGAGAATGATAAATTAGTTGAGTAAAATAAAACTAAGAAGAGAAAAATACTTTGTATTCAATCTCAATTCTCGAATCAAAGTGCAAAAATAACTGTGGATCATTACCCTACATAATCCCTCTTACTATCTTACTACTGGAAAAATAAGTCATTAACATGATGAGAACGATAGCCATGCTTTTGATGAGACAGCGAGGTAATGTCTAGCTTGCCAAGATTCTATTACAAATTAAAAGAAATATAAAAGTTATGTAACAATCATTTAAACTATGAGTCCATTTCTGTATCATGAAACAACACACTGCCAGAACTATTGTCCTGCTCCCCATCCCTACCATCGTATCACCACTGAAAACAACAGACTATGTCCATAAGCAGGAAAAAGTTATACAAAACTAGGGAAGGACCTGAAATGCACCTCTTCCTCAGTACTTCTCCTGTAAACACCTACACACCCCACTTTAACTTCACGCTTTCATGCATCATTCTTCACTGTAACTGGTTTAATACAAGAGCTTGTCTTTCTTCCTCTGAGCTAAAGCCCATGTCTACAATGGTGAACTTTTCTTCTCACCCTCTCCCATATTTTCAGGATTCTCATATTCTCTCATATATTTTCTTCTCTTCTTATGAAATGAAGTATTCCTGGCTTTTATATATGTCAAGATCTTCCATTTAAAACAAAACAAAATAAAAATCTCACGTTTTTTCTGCAAGGCCTTAAGTGTGATACCTACATTATCCCTTCCCAGGAACACCTGCACTGTTTTGCAGTCCAATCTGTTGTTTGCATTTCCTCACTTCCCGTCCACTTAGCAAGCCACTCCAGTCAGACCTTCTCAGCGGACAATGTTGCAAAAATCATCAATACTTCCATGTTGAGAAATACAATGGATATTTTTCGGTCTGCATTTTATTTGGCCTTTGAGCAGCTTGATTTCTATCTGTAACCGTTTCTCCTCTTAGCATATATTTCATAATACCCTGTTTTTTGATTGTTTACCTTGCATCTCTGGCTACACATTTTTTGTGTCCTTTACAGGCTCTTTTTTATTTTTATTTTCCTACACAGCCATTTAACATAGGCCTTTCTTTCTCTTTTTCTTTTTCTTTTTTTTTGAGATGGAGTCTCACTCTGTCGTCCAGGCTGGAGTGCAATCTTGGCTCACTGCAACCTCCGCCTCCCAGGTTCAAGTGATTCCTGGCTCAGTCTCCCAAGTATCTGGGACTACAGGCACCTGCTACCAGGCCGGGTTAATTTTGTGTTTTTAATAGAGAAGAGGTTTCACTGTGTTAGCCAGAATGGTCTCAATCTCCTTACTTCGTGATCTATCCTCATTGGCCTTCCAAAGCGCTGGGATTACAGGTGTGAGCCACCGCACTGGCCCTTTTTTCTTTTTCTTTTTTTTTTAGACAGTCTCTCTATCACCCAGGCTGGAGTGCAGTGGAGTGCAGTGGTGTGATCTCGGCTCACTACACTCTCCATCGCCCAGGTTTAAGCAATTCTTATGTCTCAGCCTCCCAACTAGCTGGAACGAGAGGCACATGCTGCAACACCCAGCTAATTTTTTTGTATTTTAGTAGAGACACGGTTTCCCCACGTTGCCCAGGCTTGTCTCAAACTCCTGAGCTCAGGCAATCTGCCCGCTTTGGTCTCCCAAAGTGCTAGGATTATAGGTGTGAGCCACGGCACCTGGCCTAACATAGTTATTTCTTTAAGGCTCAGTGCTAGATTCACTCTCTTCTTAATGGACTAATTTCTATGCATTCTTATCCACACAACTGGCCTCAATTACCACGTATATGCAGGTGATCCCCACATTTACATCTCCAGTCTAGATTTCCTCTATAAGTATCAGACTCCTACTTGACAATGTTAATAGCTGTCTCAACATCTACATCTCCTCAAACTCAGCATATCTAAAGCTAGAATCACGGTCTTCCCAAAACCTACCCTAGCTCAGTTGATGACATTGCCATACTTCCTTCTCACGGCTAGCTTAAATATGGTGGCACTCAGGCTACCACCTTGAACAATTGGGTGTATACCACATGCTGAAGGTGGCAGAGAAACAGGATGAAAGGAACCTGAGTTTTTGACAGCCTCAGAAAGCTTCATCTCCAGTTTGGACTGGTCTAGCTCAGCACTCCTCTTACATAAGAAAGGAATAAAAGTCTAACTTACAAAAAAGATATATATCATTATTACCTTTATATATAAATTATTCACATAAGTGGAAAATCAGTGTAGCTTGATATAAACAGGAGGTAGATAATAAGACAGATTAAATACAATGTTATTAATTTTTACAAAGTTTGTCTATAGAACATTTTTAATTATCTTATATTCCACTAATAGTATGCCACCTTGTTCTCCACCGTGGGAAATATCACCTTAAGGAATATGAGGATAAACTGATATGATGCCTTGCAAAAGAGCAGAATATTGCAAACTACATGGAAGCTTTGGGAAGACAGTTCAAGAAAGCACAACAGGAAGAAGAAGGCAAACGTGAACCCAAGAAAGGAATGGAAATGAATCAAGTGACTAGTGGGAAGGCAATTAAGAGAAGAAGGGCAGAGAAGACTATAACCTTAATTACGGTCATTTTTGATCCAATATTTTTGTTTTTAACTCAGTGTTGCTGCTGGTTTTGTTTATTATTTTTTTCTTGATGGGCAAAAATCAGATTTTAAAAATTGCATCAAAGATAAAAAAGACTTAAAAGTCTTGCATCAAAGGTAAAAAAGACCAAAAGGCAAAAGACATAAATAAATGATAATTTCTCAATTAGTAGAATTACAAAGAGTAAAGAAGTAGACATTGCTAATAATCAGGAAAATGCAGATTAACGTGACATTCAAATACCATTTTCTCATTTAAATTAGCAATAACAGATGCTTGTCGGATGGGTATAAAAGCATAATCCTTTTAGAAACAACACTTTTGGAAAACAGCTTAATCATGCAGATTAAAAATCAATAAAAATATTTATGGATTTTGATTTAGGAAACTCAGTTTTAGAAATATACCCATTGGAATCAATTAAAAAGTTACAAGCAGAAAGTTATATATTAGTGTTAACTAAATAGTGGGAAACTAGGAGCACTCTGGTATGTTAACTCAGTGAAATTTTATGTGGCCATGAAAAGTTTTAATTATACTGGCAATAATAACAAAGGAAAAGTAATGTAGGGTAATATTAAGTGAAAATAAAGCAAACATGATATTTTAGGTAAATCAGAATTATCTATGAAAAACTACACGTTCTTATGGATAATGCTCAAATGAGCATCTCAATAATAGCAATTTATTTATTCTGGAGTCATGATCATGGATACATTTTTCAAAATTTTTATCCATAATAGTGTTACTATAATTAAAAAATAATCGGTTCTTTAAGTTGAAAAAGATGCCAGAATGGAAATTGGGAGCCCTAGAATCTAGCCCAGTCTTTTCATTTTAAATCCTTTACTTATGTAGGCTTCCATTTTTTTCAAATAATATGCTATGAAAAGATTCAACTAGTATTTTTCAAGTTGTAGGAGACTATGATTCTAAATCCCAGTCTAGACAACTGTCTTCCTCCTTTTCTACATTAGCTATTTTCTGCCTTTTCTGAAAGTTGGCTTCAGTCACTCAGTAATGTTGGTTGACTCTTTACTAACCAGTAAAGTCATGTGCTAGTTTTTTGATGGGGAGTAGGTAGAACTTAGATAAACATGTGAAATACTGTTCCTGAACTTAGAAAACTTTTATTTATGTCTGTTATGAAGAGGCAAGACATGTAAGATATGAACCACATGATCCAAAGGAAGAACTTTGGAGTCAAAGAGAAAATATTATCACAGATAGAGGCATCACAGACATGACATTTGAGCTAGGTCTCACAGAATAAGTACCATTTGGACTTGTCAGATAGGTATGAGAGTGGATACTTCAGGCAAAGGAAACACCATGACAAACTATGGAGCTAGGAAGCCCTGAAAATTGTACAAAAACAGTTCTTAGCTTGGTTTGTTTAAAGCATAGGCTTTATGAGATAAGCAGAGAGAGTATTTGAATACCTCTCTGAGAAAGGGAATATGGTGAATTGTAGGTGAATTGTAACCATCTGTACAACTGCTCTCGAAAGCAATGGGAGGGGTTTTTGCAGTTGCTTGTCATGAACACTGAGAGGCACCCCGTGTTTGGAGTTTAGCGACAGCCAACTCAACATGGGAGGGAAAGAACTGCATTAATGGAGTGAAGCGGCCAAATCGGTGAGTCTGAAGTCTTGTTCCTCATTCTCCACAGGCTGTAAATGAAACCCAGCTAAACCAAACAAATCCATATTCTCCACTGCGGAAATACAGGGGTCCTGAGAGAGTCTGAGTCAGGATAACAAGCCACTGTGCACAGGAATTAGGCAATCAGAGTCAGCACTCAGCAGTAGAATACAGTACATTTCTCTGAAAGGCCAGAAGGTACTGGATTTAGATGATGAGTCCAGTTTTCACCCATCATTTCCTGGCAGAGAGGCCCTTTCTTATTTTAACCTTCAAAGGACAAAATACCACATTAGCATGAAGAAGGAAAAAAAAGAACGATGCATTAAACAATGCATTGTTACTTTATCCAAACAAGAAGAGATTGCGATAAGTACACAAATGTCAAAGTTTTGTCTTTCCACCCCTTCCCACTATGAAGAATATCATCAGTTACAGAAAAATGAGGAAAGTATATTTGTGCTGTACATCAGAGTATAATATACAAATGTGTGGTCATACTATGGAGATTTATTGGTGGCTTTATTTACCAGCATATGATCAAAAGATGTTATTAAAATTCCTTAAGCTTTGTTTTCCTTAAAATGGGAATAATTTCCCTTAAAATGAGAAACTTTCAAAAAGTGCTTTTGAAAATTATTGATAATATTAACTCTAGGCTCATATTTCATGCATCATGCTAAGCCCTTGTTAATTGTTATCCCCATTTAATCCCGAAAAGCACCCTTAAAAGAATTTTTACACTGTTGGTGGGAGTGTAAATTAGTTCAACCATTGTGGAAGACAGTGTGGCGATTCCTCAAGGACCTAGAAATAGAAATTCCATCTGACCCAGCAATCCCATTACTGGGTATATATCCAAAGGATTATAAATCGTTCTACTATAAGGACACGTGCACACGAATGTTCATTGCAGCACTGTTTACAATAACAAAGACCTGGAACCAACCCAAATGCCCATCAATGATAGACTGGACAGGGAAAATGTGGCACATATACACCATGAAATACTACGCAGCCATAAAAAATGATGAATTTGTGTCCTTTGTAGGGACATGGATGAACCTGGAAACCATCATTCTCAGCAAACAGACACAAGAGCAGAAAATCAAACACCGCATGCTCTCAATCATAGACCAGTATTGAACAATGAGAACACATGGACACAGGGAGGGGAGCATCACACATTGGGGTCTGTTGTGGGGGAACTAGAGGAGGGACAACAGGGGGTGGGGAGTTGGGGAGAGATAGCATGGGGAGAAATGCCAGAAATAGGTGAAGGGGAGGAAGGCAGCAAATCACAGTGGCACGTGTGTACCTATGCAACAATCTTGCATGTTCTTCACATGTACCACAAAACCTAAAATGCAATAAAAATAAAAATAAAAATAAAGAATTTTTAAACCCTACTTTACCTTATTTTCAAAGATGAGAAAACTGTGGCTTACAGCAATGATTTTTAAATTTCAATGCCAATTTTAGTGGAGGATTTTGTTTATAAATGCAAATTCCAACTCTGTTCCTGAGGTGGGTCTGAGAGTCTGCATTTCCAACAAGCTCCCAAGTAATGGCAATGCTGCTGCTCTGCAGGGGACATGTAGAGCAGCAAGGTCTTACTGGAGATAGTATTTACCCAAGTCACACAGACAGCAAGTGACAGGGACATGTTGACCCACATCTGTCTGAGCTGCAAACCTTTGTGATTATCCATTACGCCTTGCTAACGCTACACAAGGAAAATTGAAATTCATTCACATAGAACACAGGGAGGGCCTTTGATGAATGGTGTGGAAGTTAATTGAGGCCTAATCATGAATGCCTGGTGTGCTGACCTGGGACCATCTCAAAGTAATGAGGAGCTTAAGCACCTGGAAGAAATTGGTTTCTAAATATTCTAGTTTCTTTTTGTTGTTATTCCAAAGAAAATGGTTTGACCTTGTTTTATGTGTCACCACAATGTGAGTAATCTTTTGCTGAGTACTACAGAATGAGGTTAATAAATAATAATAATAAACAAAGATATCATTAGATATCTTTTCTGGTTAACCTCTCTTTTATATTATACCTAATCTTGAAAGGTCCTACCTTTCTAAGTAGTAATTTCTATGTTACTAATAGAAATTTCTATATTACATCGTAGAAATTTCTAGTTGTATGTAATGCAAGGAAGTAATGTAGAGTTCCATGCTTGCTTTTTATATCAGTAGTTCATTCTTATATTTAAGCCACTGTCTCAAAAACATCATGATTCACCAAATTGCAATAACAATTATGTAACAGGTAAAATTAAAGCAGCCATCTCTGGAAAAATATATTATCCAGTTACAGTGAATGCTTAGGAAACAAAAACTTACAATTCTTGGAAAAGCAATATTCAGAAATACCAAGAAGTATTATAGTGAGAAGTATTTTTTCATTCAATACATTTTATTAACTCTAAAATATGTTTCTGGGTTTTCTGACATACGAATAATTTAGCTTAAATTAAATTCTATACTACCTAATTCACACACACTGAATCCACCTGTGTTCTTTAAATGTTAGAAGGAAAAGCATTATATCTGGAACAAGAAAATATCTACCTAGTTCACACACAGCTAATAACACATATGATATGTGTGAATCAAATGTTTCTGCCTTGGTCAAGCAGGTAGGTTAGGGTTAACCAAAAGTAGAAATGCCAGAGAAGGATCATGTTTTGTCACAAGAAAATTAGCTATTTTAAACATTTTCTCAGCAAAAAAAAAAAAAAAAAAAAAAAAGATTAGATACGGCATACTTTCTGATTTGTGCCCTGCCTCTTTCCCATCCTCTTCTTTCATCAGTCACCTTTGACCTTTATGCTGCAGCCATTGTGAGCTCATACTCACACTTTTCTCAAGTATTCACCCTCTCAGTACTAGGTATTTGCATATGCTGTTCTATGGTTTTGAACTTTCCCTAAAGAGAGTATATTTCCCTCGTGCCCCTTTAGCATGTTACCCATACTTCTAAAATCAAAGCATTTTAAAACATTTTCTTTGATCTCATCTGTGTTCTTTAAGCATGTATCTGTACAACTACACATGATAGGCTCCTATTCCAATCTCTGCTTTTGAGCTCTCAGCTCTGATTTGTCCAATTACATCAGCCCTCTTCTAGAAGGAAAGATTCCTTTACAGTAAAGGCTAAGACTTGTTATCTGAAGTTTTTAAATTTTTATTTAGGATGACAGCTTATATAAACTCTATAACTAAAAGTAATCCAAAGATATCTACAATGCTTTTGAACTCAGAAACTATGATGACTGTGATGACCTGCAAAAGAATATGTTAGAGATTGTAGTCGTTGGCAATACAATAATAATTTTCACCTGCAGAGAACCCTACAATTTGTATAATGTGGTTTCCAAGTGGCAGATCATCTACAGTGCCTCTAAAAATGAGGATGAGGGCCGGGAGCCTCAGAAATCTCCCATGTGATTCGTTTGGATTACTCGGGTTTGGGATCCTCTCGATATCATTTTACCTCTGTCCAATTGGAGCCTGCCAATATCTCTGGGAATTAATCAGGACAGATATTATTTCCCTATTATTTGTGTGTGTGTGTGTTTGTGTGTGTGTGTGTGTGTGTATGTGTGTGTGTGTGTGTGTGTGCTGGCCATGATTCAGAAAAAAAAATTATGATATTTTCTGATTCCAGATCTAATGTTTTTTCTTCTAACATTTTAAGCTGCCTAAACTAAGCTATTCTTTTGACAAATATGCTAATGTAGAAACTTGAGGAATAGGCATGTGAAAAAAGAAATAGTTAACAGTGTAATCAGTAACCATTATTTTTATTGTTGTTATTTGTATGTATTGGATTTGTTTACAGTAGATTTGAGATTCATTTCTTAAAGTCATAGAATGAGAAAAAAATTAACTTCTCTAAAATAACTATGTCTTGAACTTCTTAGTTATTCCTTGTATCTCTATAGTGTGTTATGCTCATTGGGTTACCCATAACTTGAGATGATTTGTGTGTTCTTTCTTCCCATGATATGAAGACTATGGCTCAGGACCTGAAGTGAGACGTTCCCATAGCTGAGACCAGTTTTGTGGATCTATAGCTGAGACTAGCTATGTAGGAGCCTTACCTAAACTTGCAACACACCAAATCCCAGGGAGACAACTAAGTTAAGAAGAGCAGTAAGCAAAGTCAGTTAAATGTGGAAGTGGGTACAGGCAATGGATTTTGTACAGTTTTGGTGAGAGAACTTTATTAAAGAAGAAGCGGTGAAAATGGAAACGAAGGGGAGAAGACAGGATGTTTTATGGAGGTACATGCTGCAGGAATTGGCAATTGAGGCTAAGGTGACTCCTGTACTTGATTTAGAGTTTTAGTAACTAGAAGATGCCCATACCATCAACATAAAATAGAAAGTTACGGGGAAGACATACACCCCGGAGAAGATGCTGATTCAGTTTTAGAGAGGTTGAATTTAAGATGAATTCTGAGTAATCAGCTAATATATGGAATTAAAGAGTGCCAGAGAGATTGTATTTCCAATTTAGGATTTGGTCGTTATTCACATAGAGGTATTAGTTGAAGCTATAGGATTGAGTCAACTTATCAAGGGGAAAACTGGAAAGAGAAATTCTTGTAAACAGCTTTGAGGGAGGCTTAGCTGGTAGGAGAAGGAAGATACTTCTGAGAAAAAAAATGAGGATACTTTTGAGAGACGTGTAAAGAATGTATTCAATTTAATGGAAATCAAAGAAAGCATTTTAAAAAGGACAACCTAACATTAAGTGCCTCGAAAAATTAAGGAGAAAGAACATTGAGATAAGGCCATTGAAGGGTCACCAAGTGTGGATCAGAGCTGAATGAACTAAGACAAATGTAGACTATAAGTCATAAAGATAATGTAGACTATAAGTCAAAAATGTTGACTATAAGAAGTTAAAAATATTAAATGATCGAATAGTACATTTTCCTCTTTCTCCAGGTGAGAAGAGGAAAAAAGAGACAGATTAAATTATTGGAAATCAATATCCTAGAGCATAGGCCTAAGAATCTCACCTGTGTTCTTTAAGCACGTACCTATACAACTACACCTGATAGGCTCCTATTCCAATCTCTGCTTTTGAGCTCTCAGGTAAACCAATAACAAGCACAGATATTTACTTCTATCTGTTCCTTCTATGCTCTATTCTGTTTATTAATCCAGTATGTGTGTTTGTGTGTCTTCACACTTGTGTGCATCTGTGTTGACTTATTCTTGTCAAGTATTTCTAGCTTCAAGAATCAGCTAAGTTTGGTGCTTCCTGATATATAAAATAATGCAAAGACTTCACTGTGTTATTTCAGTAAACTCAGTCTCTACTTTTGTAATACCATGCGTATTTTAAGCATATGTACATGAGTTTGCAGATTAATCGATTTTTTTAAAATCTATTGATTTTTTAAAAATCCATGAGTCCCTAACTGGATGTCTTGATATTTTAACAAATAATTGTATCATTATTTGAAAATCATGGATTATTAGCACATCAAATCCTGATTTTAAACATCAGTAGTATGAACTAAATATTTTGTTATGGTTGTTGCCTTTATCCCCGAAACCGAGCAATGTGTCAAGCCATAACAGAATCTAGGTAAATATTTGGTAAATGAATGAGTAAATGTGCAAGGGTATCTCATTTTTGCTAGTCTTAAAATATCTTGAGTGGTTATCAGTAATTGATCAGGTGGTAATAGTTAAGCCAATAAATTATTTTCTTAAGCTAGTCAATACTATTTATTCAACAAGTGTTTGTTGAGCATTTGCTCTATTTCCAGAGAATTGTAAGCACAAATAATGTTTTTCCTTTAGGGCTTAGAAGCAAGTAAATGAAAAATTACATCCCCCTAATAGCCAGTAAAATACAGGCACTGTGAAAAGATTTAACAAGTTTCTTTTAGTGCTTCAGGAGTAAAGACCCCCTAGAAGAGGTGACATTTTGACTACTGTTTATTATTAGAGTGCTTAGCACAGCAAATAATATTGACGTGTGAGTAAGAAATTGTCAGGCAGTTGGTTAGAAAAAGGGTATTCGAAGAAGACAGAACACCATATTTACAGGTGCAGAGATGAGAGAAATGATTAACCACTAAAAACAATTAAAACATTGCTTAACCACTGAGCTATTCTATAACTCTATTAGAATAACTAAGTAGTTCAGCATATCTGGATTCAGTGTGTGTGAATTAGGTAGTATAGAAGTAAAGGCTAGAAGGACATATTTGGCTAGATGGTAAATAGCCAACTATGCCAAGAATTTGAAGATTTTTTTCTTGAAAGCAATAGGGAGCCATGGAATATTTAGGCAGAGTAATGATGTGATTGGATTGTTATTTTAAACTGATTGCCTCCTGTTAAACATACAATGTACTGGAGGAAGAGCAAGCATAGTGAACTGCCTCAAAAGATGCTTTAAAAACAATAAGAAAATAAAAAAGTAACAGCCTAGATTGAATTCTAGTTTTATAATTATTAGCTTTGTGATATTGAACATGTTACTTACCAGCTTTGTGATTTGGTTTCCTTGTCTGTTAAATGGGGATAATAGCAATATCTCCTTGTAATATTTCTGTGGCCATTCAGTAAGTTAGTGTATATAATATGCAACAGTGCATGGTACATTAGTGAACTTAAATATTAGCTATTAATTTTATAATTCGTTATTGATGGATTTTAGTCATCTGGTAAGAAATACGAGTATCCCTGTCTTTCTCTCTCTCTTCTAAGATTATGTCTACTTTGGTTAGAATCTTAAGGAAAATCATTTATATAGTTAATAATGAATAATGTTCTCCACCACTCCTCTGAAGGAAGTAGAATTCAGGCTACTTTAATTTAGATTAAATGGTTGTCATTACAGCATAAATAGTATTCAATTAGTCTTCATAATAGTCTACCAGAGAGCTAGCTGATAAATATTATTATATCCCTATTTTCTTCTTTTAAGATGTATTGAAGAAAGAGATATTTGAGTCAATTTACATAATAAAAATCACAAAGCAGATATCTGGGTTTATTACAAAGAAAGTGTTCTACTTCTGAATACTTGATTCCTCAAAGTATTTTGTTACTAATCACCAAAGATCAGTTTTCCTGGCAGACTTGAATAAGGTTTTTATCATTTTAAAAACATCCTCATTGCATGTACTATGTTATTATTTGACTGGTTATACTTTAAGAAGATAGGAGAATTTTTACTTAGAATTACTTACTATACCCATGAAGAGTTTCCAACAATATGCAAATGCAGAAGTCTAATATTTTAAATGATTTAAGAGAACAATTATCTAATATTTTTTCCTCTTGGTACATTTCCAACAATAAATGTTAGGCGATAAAAATAGAAAGTGAAGAAATTTTAATGTAAGGACTTGTGCCAAGATGGCTGAATAGGAACAGCTCTGAAGGGCAGTTCCCAGGGAGAGTGGTGCAGGTGAGTGATCTCTGCATTTCCAACTGAGATACCAGGTTAATCTCAATGGGACTGGTTGGACAGTGGTGTAGCCCAAGGAGGGCAAACTGAGGCAGGGTGGGGTGCTGCCTCACCCAGGAAGTGCAACGGGCTGGAGGGCCTTCTCTCCTACCCAACAGAGGCCACTGAGGACATTTTCAATCACTCTGGAGCTCTTTCATATGCTGTGCTTTTCCCACAGTTTTTGCAGCCCACAGACCAAGAGATTTCCACCTGCTGACAGGCGTAGCAGGTTGAATCTGGGTGGCTGATTCAGCTGGCACTGCAAGTTCCCAGCAAAAATCTAAGCAGCCATTTTGACTGGCACCTGGAATGCCTGTGAGACAGTGTTGCCCATACCCCTGAGAAAAAGGGGGCTAAAGGTGGGGAGCCAGGTGATCTGGCTCCGGGGGTCCCACCTCCACAGAGACCAGCAAATTTAATCTCACTGGCTTGGGATTTTTGCATCCAGCACAGCAGTGTGAGCTCGACCCTGGATGGTCAAGCTCCATGGGGGAAGGGGTGTCCGCCATTACCGAGGCAGCTCTAACCTTACCTGTGTAAACAGAAGCACAAAGAAGTTTACACAGCAGCTTTGGGGAGCCTGCAGTAGCTCAACAACACCTCTGCAGGAAGAATGTGACTAGACTCTTCCTTGCTGGGCAGGGCATCTCTGTAAAAGGTAGCAGCCTGTCAGGAACTTGTAAATACAGCCGCACCTTCCTGGGATAGAGTGCCAGGGAAATGGAGTAGTTGTGAGTTCTGCTGAGGCAGACTTAAACATCCCTGCCCAGCAGCTCTGAAGGGAGCAACAGAGCTCCCAACACAGCATTTGAGTTCTGACAAGGGACAGACTGCCTCCTTAAGTGGCTCCCTGACCCCTGTATATACAAAGAGTCACCTCATACAGGAGAGCTCTGGCTGACATCTGGAGGGTAACCTTCTGGGATGAAGTTACCAAAGGAAGGAAAAGGCAGCAATCTCTGCTGTTCTGCAGCCCCTGTGGGTAGTTCCCAAGCAAGAAGGGTCTGGAGTGGACATCCAACAGTCCTGCAGCAGAGGGTCCTGACTGTTAGAAGGAAACTAAAAAACAGAAAGAAATAGCCTCAACATCAATTAAAAGGACATCCACTCTGAGACCTCATAAAAAAGTCAACAACTTCAAAGACCAAAAGTAGATAAATCCACAAAGGTGGGAAGAAATCTGTACAAAAAGGATGAAAACACCAAAAACCAGAATGCCTCTTCTCCTGTAGTGGAAGGAGAACTCCTCACAAGCAAGGGAACAAAAATGGATGGAAGGGAAGGGAACTCAAGCAAGGAAACAAAACTGGATGGAGAATGAGATTGATGAATCGACAGAAGCAGGCTTCAGAAGGTGGGTAATAACAAACTTCTCTGAGCTAAAGAAACATGTTCTCGCCCAATGCAAAGAAATTAAGAACCTTGAAAAAATGTTCGATGAAATGCTAACTAGAATAACCAGGTTGAAGAAGAACATAAATGACTTGATGGAGCTGAAAAACAGAGCATGAGAACTTCATGAAGAAGTGATTTATTCTTAACCAACTTACATATAATTCTGTAGGGGGCCTCCCTGACAGCAATTTCTACTTATCTTTTAGTAATATCCTTCTGTCTGACAGTGATAAATCAAAATGTTCTATTCAAATATTGGTCCCACTCCAAATTATTAATGCCTTTTAAATAAAAATATTTTATTTTACATATAAATTTGAAGGCTTTATTGCTTACTGGTTGCATTTGTTATTTTGAGACATTTTAATGTGAAACATATGTACTAAACTTGTATTAAAATGACATATTGTTCCATTTTGATTACATGAAACAGGAAACTAAAAGATTAGTTAGTCAACCTATTTATACTCTAAGGTCTTTTGTTCTTGATAACAAAAGAATTATCAAAAGTTCTAAAGAATTAGATAAATGTAAATATTCTCAATTTGAAGAAGAAACAAAGTTGGTTTAAATATTTTTGTCTAAATAGTACCTCTATCATTGATCATATGGTAAAGATAGACTTTTCAGATAGATATTTTCAATATTAGACGATTACATTAGCATTGCAAAAAATGGTGGTTTTACAGCTTTTGAAGCCTATCTTTTATGAAAAATATAAAACTACTTTCTTGGAGCATAGCAAAAGACTTTGTCATGACAGACAATAAACCACATAATATTATTGGATTGTAATGAACTAGTATAGTAATTTCACTTAAAATGAAACTATGTAGATGCAAATTACTATTGATTATGAAATTGTCATCACTCAACCATTTGTCCTATTAATTTATTTGCTATAATATTTAAAATTTAAAGAGCTATATCAGAAGACTCAGATAAAAGTATTTCCTCTCAAAAGGAAAGTACCTTCAGAATAATTTTATGGCCTTGAGTTTATCAATGAGAATGAAAATAAATTACTGACTTTTTAATGCATAATTAATGTTAAAAATCAGAGTGTCAGTGGGCACAAAGTGAAGTATAATTTATTTGAGCAAAAAAATAATTGGTGTAAAGAGCAAAAGTCCATTTTGCATACTGATTCTGGAAAAATAAAAAGGTAATTTTGATAGAATTATGATCTCAGAAAAAACTGAATATAAAAGAGAAAAAAAAAAGCTGGGCATAACCTATTTGGCCCAGTTTCCTAATGGATGCACTCATGATTTTGAACTTTTACTAATGCTTTTAGGTATCATTATATTCTATGAAATCATCTCTTTATTATTAAGCAAGTATAAGAAAATTAGTGAGAGTCAACACTCTACACAATTAGAGTATGGTCTAAAGCAGTGACATGTCTTTTTCATAATCTTTAAGAAGTAAAAGAGGAAAAGCAGAATAGCAAAGCATATGTAGGTTCCATTTTGGGGAGTTTCGTGAATTGCATAGTTCAAAACATCCTGTAATTTAAAAAGATTGTAGAGCCAAGTGCAGTGGCTCATGCCTGTAATTCCAGGTACTTGAGAGGCTGAGGCAGGAGGATCACTTGAACCCAAGAGTTGGAGACTAGCCTGGGCAACATAGTGAGACCCTGCCTCTAAAAATCTAAGAAAAACTTAGCTGAGCATGGTAGTGCATGCATGTAGCTACCCAGCTACTCAGGAGGGAGGCTGAGCCCAGAAGTTCAAGGCTGCAGTGAGCTATAATTGTGCCACTGCAGTGTAGCATGAGTGACAGAGCAAGACTCTATCTCTTTGAAAAAAATATTATTAATGATGAGAATATAATAACTATGCTGTGAAATACCTATTTGTGTATGCAAAAGAATAGGGAAACCTCCCTGGGATAAAAAATGAGGACAGTTGAAAACCACAGCTGAAGCCACAGACATCTTGAGAGCCTTTGCCAATTCTAGTCTTTGTATTTTAATGGCCATTGAAGACTGGCACTGTGAGAAGCACTTCCCTAGACAACATTAGCACTTAGAACAGCTTCTGGCACATTAAACCTGTTCAGAAAATATTTGTAGAATGGAAAATTTGATTCAGACCCAGTATAGTACCATGTAAAATTTAACAGAAGGTACTTTTACTTTATATTATCATTTCATTATGCCTGGCAACTAAGGTTGTTAGCACTTTTTGGGAGGAAACATTAAAAAAAAAAAACTCTCAAAAGGAATGTTGCATTCAAATGGTTATGAATAATTTAGCTGAATGAAAGCTATTTATTCCCAAAGCTAATGACAGCATGCTCACCATGGCAGAAGTACAATATGCTTGCTGTAACAGTCTTAATAAAAGCTAACAAGGTGAAGACCATCCCACCACTGTCCCCAATTATCGGAGACTAAATTATGCAACCTTTTTTTGGACTGTAGTTCTACTATTTTTACAGAGATGCAACTGATAACTTGGTCTGTATTGCTAATTACATGATCAATGGATCTGACATATTCATTTCATCAGAGCCTCTTGTGCTATTAAGGTTTCTATCAATAGGCATGTCTGGATAATGGGGCAATTCTATCATATGAATATTGAATGGTCCTTTCCAGGGAAAGCAAATTTTGAAGTTTTAAAGATAACAACCCTTCTTTGAAGAATGAGGGAGCTTTTGGCTGACGCAGGATTCTTTAATTTCAATTAGGAAATGTGGTAATTCCTTTTAGTACAAAGCTGTTGTGGTATAAGCCACAGACATACTGTAATTCATTTACATTACATAAGGAAAGCAATTCACAGCCAAGATGGGCACAAACAATTCTGTAGAATAGACTGAGGCTCTCCATGCTGCTGTGTCATTAAGCAGCATTATCTTTAAGCCTTAGGATAAGGTACAGGATTAAAATACAGCAGAGAGCTCACACTTCTTAAATGTGTGCTGCACATAGTGATCCTTTCCAAAGAGTATAGTATGCAAAGAGGAGGGGGACAGTTTTATGATAGAAAAACCTGACAAACATTACCTCAGCCAGGTGATCAAGTTCAATATCCATGGTGATCAATCAAGTTGTTAGTATGGATCTTGAAATATGATGAAAATGACATTTTTACTTTTGCAGTCATTTTCCCCAAAACTCAGTCTAATCATGAGAAACATCAGATAAATTCCATCAGGGTGGTACATTCTACAAAATAACTGAGCAGTACTTCTCCAAACTGCCAAGTTTATTCAAAAGAAGTAAAATTTAAGAAACTGTCTGCACTGAAAGAGTCAAAAGAAACAACTGAATGTAATGTAATATCCTGGAACATAAAACAGTGTGAACCTGGCCAGGCGTGGGGGCTCATGCTCGTAATTCCGGCACTTTGGGAGGCCAAGAAGGGCAGATCACCTGAGGTCAGGAGTTTACGACCAGCCTGGCTAACATGGTGAAACCCTGTTTCTACTAAAAATACAAAAAATTAGCTGGGCGTGGTGGCACATGTCTGTAATCCCTGCTACTCGGGAGGCTGAGGCATGAGAATCCCTTGAACCTGGGAGGTAGAGGTTGCAGTGAGCTGAGATCATGCTGTGGCACTCCAGCTTTGGCAAGAAGAGTGAAACTCCATCTCAAAAACAAAAGTTCCAACCTAAATAACAGAGAAAGAAGCTCTATGAAAGAAACGATGTTTATTTGGAAATAGGACATTGAAATGGGAATATGCAAACTATAGTAAACTATGTGTATTCAAGGAGATAAAGAAGAAAAAAATGAGGAGAATTACTTAATTGTTTTGAAATAATTACCTACAAATGATTTGGCTATAAATCAATAATAAGAGCAACTCTAGTTTGAGGCTGGACAAACAGTTGCTGGACAGATGTCCTTGCATTTTTTGTGTGTAAGGGTCTTTGTACAAGGTTGTGGATTTTTCATTCTTTTGTGATAGTTTTTGCTATCATATTTACAAGCATGAGAACCCTCTCTTCATGGCCGTCCCCAGCGCTATCTGTCAAGGTTTGTTTTGTTTTTATAAATACTAGTGACTCCATTTTGATTCTGACAGCTTTCCCAAAGGAAATCAGATAAAAACTAAGAAAATTTGAATAGAATGGAATTATTTTGGTCAATACTATATTAATGTTGGTTGATTGTTATTACAAATGTAACATACTAATATAAAATTGTTAATAATAGGGGAAGCTGGATTCAGGGTGTATGGGAACTCTTTGTACTCTCTTTACAATGTTTCTGTAAATCTATCACTGTTTTAAAAAATAAAATTTATTTTAAAAATCAGTAGAGATTTTACTACTCATCTTATAAGCCAGGATTGAAACCACTTGAGATATTTCAATCAGAAGGAATTTAGTATCATCTGTCAGTTACACAAGTGATAGAAGAGCTAAGAAACCAGAGATGATCTGGAATTCACTATCACCCCTAGGGCTAGAGAATCAAAGAGAGGAGTGCATATTAGCAGGGTTCAGGGGCTGGCCGCCTTGCAAGCTCATGAACTGTAATGAGCCTGTTCAGTGAGAGTTGAGACCACAGAGGAAGGGGCAATCTCATGGGGGAACTGGAGCAATGAAGGGGATGCAGATGGTATAGAAAATGCCAAGAGGGGCAGAAAGAAAAGAAAAGAGATATTCTGGCTCTTTCAACCCTCCAGTCTTCCTGTGCCTTCCACTGACTAAACCAACTAGAAGTCCAGTCGACATATGATATGGTTTGGCTGTGTTCCCACCGAAAATATCATATTGAATTGTAATCCCTGCAAATCCAATAATCCCTAGGTGTCAAGGTCAGGACCAGGTGGAGGTAATTAGATCATGGGGGTGGTTTCCCCTGTGCTGTTCTCATGATAGTAAGTCTCACAAGATTGGATGGCTTTATAAGCATCTGGCATTTCCTCTGCTTGCACTCACCCTGTCCTGACGCCCTGTGAAGAAGGTGCCTATCTCTCCTTTGCCTTCTGCCATGATTGTAAGTTTCCTGAGGCCTCCCCAGCAATGAGGAATTGCAAGTCAGTGAAAGATTTTCCTTTTTATATTACGCAGTCTTGGATATTTCTTCGTAGCACTGTGACAATGGACTAATACAGCATGGACGCCTGGAAAACACAGTTACATGAGATAGAGAATAAAGGAGGAGAATGCCAAGACTGGATCTGAGAAGAAAACGGCACATAACAAATGCTCCAATCTTTTCTGTAATTAAATCTTTATGTATTATACTGAAAATGGAAACATTACCTATTTAAGAAACATAGTCTTTGTTTCTTTTGCTTCATATGGAAAGCAGAAGAAGAATATAAATTATTTACTTCTGGTGTACTTTAATTGGTGTTTAGTAATTCCTTTCATTTTTTACTCCCTCCCTACTTCTTATACTCACTTTTTAAAAACATAATAGTTTTCACTCTTTTATTGTCAAAATTAGCATTTATCTTCATAGGCAGTTTTACTTCATATGTTTTAACTTTTGAATAAACTGTAAAGGTATCTCGAATTGTTTTTACTCAAAAGAATCTTGTCATTTCATTGTGGAAGACGAAGTCAAAAACTTTGCTCTTATGCTATTTCTTTGAAATAAGGAAAATCACAGAAACTCTTAGTGACCAAGGACAAGTCGAATATTAATTTTCCTGCATAAAGAAACTTGTTGAGTGTCCAGCATTAAGCAGCATTTCAAAAAGGGGAGAGTGTTTCAGCGATGTTGATGGGCAGGACAATTAAGAAGGAAAAAGATTCATGAAGTTTTTTGTTGTTTTTTGAGAATTGTGTAAGTTAAACTCACCAGATGTTTCAGTTTTGCTGAGTTTTTAACTTTTGTTAAAATTGAGGAAATGTCACTATCATCTGTGAATTCCCTAACCCAATCTTTCAATTGAGACTGATTGTGTTGTTGATATGGACTGAATGTTTGTATCACTACAAAAATTCCTATGTTGAATCCCTAATCCCCAATTCGATAGTATTTGCAGGTGAGGCTTTTGGGAGGTAATCAGTTTTAGATTAGGTAATGAGGTTCCTCATCATGGAATCAATGCTCTTATAAAAAGAGGAAGAGACATGAGATCTCTCTCTCTCTCTCTCTATCTCACTCTGCCATTTAAAGATACAGAATGGAGAAAGTCTGCAAACAAGGAACAGGGATCTCACCAGACCCTGAATATGCCAACACCTTGATTTTAGACTCCTTAGCCTCCAGAAATGAAAGAAATAAAGATTTGCTATTTAATCTACCCAGTCTATGGTATTTTGTTAGAGCAGCTTGACTAAGACAGTTGTGACCCACTATATCTAAACCAAAACACTACTTCCTATGGTATTTGATGATGTTGAATTTCCAAATTTTTGATAGAAGCTCTTAGTTGTAGTTCTCTTAACAGTAGAATTTTTTATGCCCAAGAAAATGGGAGAGAAAGTTCATTCTAAGGAATCACAGTTAAGATCAACTTTGATGCCAAATTAAAGATTTAAAAAATATAAAAGTAGGCAAAGTTTTTCAATCCAACAAGGATTCAAATGGCACTGTGCATATTAGGTATGCATATGTTCTTTTATTCAGAGATTATCGTGTTAAATATCCATATGCTATAAGTTACAGTATTTTTTTTCCCAGCAGGCTATAATTATGGCAGTGAGAACAAGCTACTAAGTACCACACCCTCCTTTCAGAACTAATTTCACCATAGAGCAGGGTTATTATCCTTACTTGGAAATATACCATGGTAATTTTAACAACATAACTTAAGGAGAAAGATTGTACGCCTGAAAGTTAAAAAAAATAATAAATGTACTTTCATGTCCATGATAACAATGACCAAACTCACATGGGTAAGAGTAAGAAGGGTCCATGCCATACAGGAGTATATATTCTGCATCAAAACCATGAAAAGTAAAGCAGAAAAATGCCTAAAACTGTTTGCTGGTGATGAGAGCTTTGTATCTTCCACATTAGCCATCTATAAGATTAATATATAGCCTAAAAGTTCTTCCCAATGCAAAACTTAATCTTAGTGCACATTGTAATGACTTTTTCTACCTATGTTCTCTCAAACAACATTTAAACTGCCTGAATAAAAGATTATATATTAAGATTTTAAAAAATATTTTGAACATATTACACAGCCTACTAAAATAACAAGATACTGTCTTTTATGAATACTTTGTCTTTTACTGTTGTATACAAATCTGTGGCTAAAGTTTAGAAAATCAGACTAGAAGTAAAACTAAAATAGTAAGAGTTGTAAAGTTTGTGAATGCATACTGAATCAGATTCAGAACAGAAGTGACTGAAAAACTAAGGTTGTAACAGATACATCTAGATTATAAAATGTAAACAGTACTTGGAGAAAAGTCATCTATTTGATCCCCTTGTCAGATTTCCTACTTTAATAGTAAATAGTGCTGTTTATAACTAAGGAATAGAAAACAAAATTAAAATGATGAAAAATTTTATATTATCCAGTGTTCTAGAATTTTTACTGTTTATATTTATGATAAACCTGAGCTCTGGCTTCAGTTGGAAGAAAAATAGATAATATTTAAATGAAATTACACTAATCTAATTTTAATTTCAAATTTATTTAGCAACTTAACTGGCTATGTGAATCACTGAATTAATTTATCTTCATCAAATCCAAATGAATCTTTGAATGTACATGGAAACTTTTGATGTTACTTCATTCCACATATTTTTCTTTTGAAATAAGCTTTTATAACCTGTGATTTTAATAAATGATATAGTTATTTGTGATCATTCTAAAGACAAGAACAACAAAGCATATCCTTATATTCCTCTACAAAGTTATTATCCACAGAAAAATGTTGATTCATTCTATTTTATTGGCTTTTCGAAGCAGATTTTCCCTGAGGGTGATCCCTTTTTTAGCCTTCTCTAAAGATAGATATGAATTTAGAGTGGTATAGTCAGAGCCTAATAGTGTGTATTGTTGATGCTCAGTATGATTTGCCATTATCTGTTTTACTAATAACAAGGTGAAGCAGCGCTTGCTTTTGTTTATTGCCATGGCTCCCCAGGTTGCTGCTGTGCCTAGCTGCTTGTCAAAAATTTCATGAATTTTCATATCACAGCGAAACAGAAACAAAAAGACCCTCTAATTTACATCAAACAACCCATATTAAAAAAAACTACTCAAGCTCTTTTAGAACAAATATGTCCATAAAATGTTAACATCTACGTAGAAAAGTCCATGAATCATAAACAGCTAGCTCAATGAGATATCATGACATGAACCCAGGACTGTCACCTGTGTCAAGAAATAACCATTCAAGTTTAAGTCATATCACAATAACCATTGTCAAGAACACTACTAAAATCCTGGTGTTTACAATAAGAATTTTGAGAAAATGTGTGGTTTTATTTTCAAGGTACAAATAGATAAAAGCTTTAGATGTTATATGTGCATTAAAAATTCCCATTTTTAAGTGTAAAAAAGACAGAATAAAAATACAAATATAAATTTTTTGGTCGGGCTTAGTACATACCTGTAATCCCAGCACTTTGGGAGGCTAAGGCAGGTGGATCGCTTCAGGTTAGGAGTTTGAGACAAGCTGGCCAACATGGTAAAACCCTGTCTCTACTAAAAATACAAGTATCCAGGTAGGCACCCTAGGAGGCTTGAGGTAGGAGAACTGCTTGAACCCAGGGGGCAGAGGCTGCAGTGAGCTGAGATGGTGCTACTGTACTCCAACCTGAGCAACAGAGTGAGATTCTTTTTCAAATATATATATATATATATATATATATATATATATATATGCATATATATATATATACATACATACACATAAGAGCAGGTTTACAATACCAATCAACCTCCTTCTCTTCTCCAACAAATTATATATATGTATATATATGGATTATTTTTAGAGCAGTTACCTGTGGTACATGTAGCCACTCACCTTTTGACAGTGGGTCAGCAGCCGCAGAGTTGCTCACAAGTACATCAATCCCCATCTCTTTCTTAGGCTTTCATTATCTCCAGGCTTCTCCCTAAATATTAAGATGATTCTCTTTCACTAAAGTGATTCTATTCAATTATAAACAGACTTATTGGTAAAAATGGAAAATTAGCATTTTATTTTCATGACCACAGATTGTTCAGGAAAAGGGACTTGATGTACGTAGCAATTCTCTTCTCTTCCAATATTTACTTTGCCAGAGAACACTGAAAAATACCTCCGTAGCAGGCTTAAAGAGCTTTTTGACCAGTTTCTATCTGATAACCCCTCCTTCTTGTGAACATATGGACCCAGTGATCTGCAGCATGGACAGCATTAGTCAGCAAGGTCATATTTTTTCATTCCCTCTAGATTCATTTGTGTAAGTTTGAAAAGGGAATGGAGTAAAAGCATAGTCTGTTCTTTAGTTTTATAGCTTATATCATGATCATTCTTTTTTGTACTTGTCATGTTCTAAGAGCTCTATTTGAGAATAGATGAAGCCAATCTCCTCATACTCAAAATGAGAAATGACAAGCTAAGTTTTGATTTCATCATAATCAATCACCTTCTGACAACTTTAGAGGAAGAAGCAATGACCAGGCCAGACCAGGAGACTTTCCGTAGAGCAACATCTTTTTATCTGCTTCTCCTATGACTGGGATGGGGAATGAGCAGTTTGGAGGCAATTTCAAATTTCTGCTGGAACTTTGAAATAGTGCTGGCATTAAAGACAGAAAGCTCACCAGAAATAAATAGTGCAGATAATATCTAAGTATCATTCATGAGATAAAAACCAAAGGAACTTCACTTAAAAAAGTACCGATTCTAAGTTTTTCTACACATGATCTTATAAAATAAATAACTTCTGTTAATTTGGGTATGGCAAAGAGAGGGGAGACATCTTGATGACTGGTGAATAAATCTTCCTACGTCTTTCCTCATGCCTCTCTTTGTCTCTTGACATGAAAGGATATTGATGACCCTTTGTTAGAACATCTTTACTTTCTTCAACAATAGATTGGCCTCTTGGAAAGGGCAGTAAGTGTTGGTTTTCATTGCTTTCTTTACATTTTTCATAAATTGTGCTCTATCTGACCAAATTGCCACAAAGTTTTTGCATTGTTGGGAATTGTTTGTCATGTTTAATGTTAACAACCCTAGCTACCTTCATGGCTAGGATTTTTCCCTTTGTTTCCATCATTCTGTGAGATTTGATGAGTTGGAGAAGAGAAGAAGGTTGATTGGTGTTGTAATCCTACCCTTAGATCTTTGAACATCTCTACATGTTTTACAACTGTTTTTTTCTTTCAACTTTCTACAAGAGAAGAATAAAAATTAAACTCAACATAACTAGATGCTAAGAAGTTCCATTAGACTCATATGATTTTCTCTAATAACAAGCAGATTGATAAACTGATGGGAAGTAAAAGTTTTATATTTTACTTGTTATTATGTTACTATGTACTTATTACATTAATAAATTGACAACAAAATTTTTCCTTTTAGAGCTGTTTATTTATTAAAGAGTATAGTAATTAATGCTCTGTGTGTGTGTGTTTGTGTGTGTGTACACAAACATATATAAAAGATTTGGATCCACTATAAATACTGATTTATGTATTCTAATAATGTGACTATATTGATAATAGGTAAGAAATTGTATGAGTTTATATTAAATTTAGGATTATTTAAAATTTTCCCTTAGGGCTTGGACATACTATATAACTGGCTTCAAATAAGTAATATCAGCAAAATGGACAAAATGAAACTAACTGAGTAAAGTATATTTTGCACAAGAAAAATAGTATGATTAGGAAAAAACTTTAAATATGAAAGATATCTGGTTCACTTATAACATTCTTACTGAATACCAGCTATCATCAGCCACTGTTTTAGGCACCATTCTTGCTCCCCTGTAGCTTACATTCTAGTTTAAAAAAAAAAAAAGTGGATGTAGACAAGTAAAGTAACGTCTGGTAGTGATAGATGCTATTGAAAAATAGAATAAAGAGTTTGAAAGTGATTAGTGGGAGAGATCCTTTTAGATGGATAGTCAACAAAGATCTAAAGAGAAGCCAATAATGACAAAAGAAAAAGATTGGAAAATGAGTTGGAAGAGATAGATCTAAATGAGGTAGGCCATTTTAAAAACTTTGGATGTTTTTTAAGTTTACTGAGACCATCGCAAAGTTTTAAGCAGGGAAATGACATGATATGATTTATATTTTTGACATGATATGATTTCTATTTTTAAATATTATTCCAGCTACTGGGCAGAAAATATACAGCAGGGAGGCAAAAGTCCTGGAAACAGCCAAGTCAGTTAGGAGGCTATTGTGATAGTCCAGGTTAGAAATAGATGTGATTCCACAGAGAGGAAGACAAACTATGAGATCATTACATATTTTAAAGACTATACTGTTAAATTGGAAGTGGCTGGAGTGATGATTCAGCTCAGGGGAAGGGAGAGAAAAGTGATTAGTAGTTATAGGAAGAAAAGAACTAGGGGTGACTAGTAAGTTTATAGCCTAAGCCAATGAAGGTATGAATGAAAAAAAAAATCACAGTGAACTACAGGCAAAGTATAAGTAAACTGTGTAGAATAGAGGCCAACCTCAAAGTAACACTCCTTAAGTTTGGATTTTTCACTCTTTTGTGGAATATTCTGTTCATTATATCCTGAAATAGGAAAATATAGAAACTGAAAATCATATATATAATTGTTATAAAAATTAAAGAAATGAGGATGATTTAAAACAGTAATATAGCTAAAGGGTAACAATAAAAGACAATGCAGCTAACTTACAGCACATTAAAGTAGATGTTCATTTTTTAAAAAATATTTGCTGATACAGCAAAAGTATTCAATTTAGACATAGTGTGTAAAGCTATCTACAAAGAGAATTTATCAAAAATATTTTTGATTTTGCAAAACTGAATGTAATTACAATAATAGAAAAGATAAGCATAACAATAACAGTCAATTCAACTACCAGGTATTCAGTAATTACTATATTATAGGAATATTGCTAAATACTTTCCATATATTATCTCATTTGATCCTTAACAAATCCTCTCAGAGAGGTATTATTTTCTAGACTTCACAGTTAAAATAATTAAAATTGAAAAGGTTAAATAATTTGTTCAGGATAATATAATTATTTAATGTCAAGGCACAGAGGTCTCAGTCTCCAGAAAGTACCATCAACCATTTGTTTAAGAATGGTTTAACTTGACAACTTTGATATGACTAGACAATGTCTGCCTAAATATTCAGAGAGGCTTTTTAAATAAAAATTATACTTATTCAGAAATAGGGCATTGCAATGGGAATATGTGTGCTATAGTAAACTATGTGCATATTCAGAGAGGTAAAGAAAGACAACGATTTTTAAAGGAAAATGAGGAGGATTACATAAATGTTTTGAGAAAAATTATTCTTAGCTACAAGGACCAGTTAACAAGGGTAGAGCTAGTTTGAGATTAGACAGGCAGCTATTGGGCATGTGACCTCGAAGAAGTATTGTTTGTGTTAGGTTTTAATGCCCTTTGTGCAAGGCAGTGGTTTTTGCAGAGTCTTTTATGATAGTTTCATTATTAGGCACACAAGCTTGAGAACCCTCCTTTTATGGCTTCTCCAGTTCTATTTTTCAGGGTCATTATTATTATTTTTTTTTAACACAAGTGACTCCATTTGGATTCATACAACATACAACTTTCACATTTCCCCATTGATCAAGATCTTTATGTAAAAGCATCCATGACCAATCATGCATTAGTTAGGTTTTTACAGTTCCTTTATGCTGAATGACCCTGTCCCAGGTTGCTGGTCTGGTACCACATTGGCAAAAGCAATTGGCAACTAGAGGTCTGCGTCAAAACCCTTTAAGCCACCTTTGAGCAACAAGGAAGCTTGAAGGGAGTGACCCTTAGACTAAATCTACCTGGATTTCATTACTAACTTCAATTTTATCTCTTCAACAGTCTTTCGTTATTATCTCAAAGAGCTGGGCCAGCATTATTCTGTTAGAAGTTGTATTTCTGCAAAAATATAACAAGAAACAGCTACAAATTTTTTAAAGAGAAAATACAAAGTAAAATTAATAGTAATATAATAATATGAACTGAGGTTTAAATACAGCCAATGAAATAAACTAAATGACTATTACCTGTCAAGTGAAGAGGATAGCATTAAGCAGAGTAAGAGTTTAATTTTATGTGGATTCTTGTTCCAATGTCTTTGGAAAGCTTTCTATAGCATAAAAATGACAACTTCTTGTTCTGGTTTGCCTTTGTAATATCTCTGTTTATGGCATTAAACAGTTTGTGAATATTTGAGTGACCTCTACATCAGACACAGGATTTTTTCCTTAAAATTTATCTAGTTTTAGAATATAAGGCTATGGGAAAGAAGAAATGTCTATTTTTGGAAATTACATGGAATAAAATTGGATTGGAGGAATCTAAAATAATTCAGGATTTAGTCTGATCCTAGGAGAAGACAAAAACTCAATAGTAATGCACAGAACTATTATCTATCAACAGGCACATTATAGCTTTTCTTTAGAAACATTTATTTTTCTCTGCAGTGATCACATAGCAATCTCACATTTAGAAACCTCTTGAAGCTAGGAAGACAAACCAATGCAGACTTCAGGTTTTATTTAGAGTCTTAGAGTTCCTAGACTTGTGAGGAAATTATGATTTTTACTTATTCATTAGAAAGTTGGAGACCCTTCTTGCCAGGTATTTTATGCATATATTCTCAAAAATGATATTCCAGTCAAAGCCTTGGTAATATACCCAATTGTTAGAATTACATCCTGATATAGAAACCAAATTTTTATTGAAGTTATGCAAATAATAATATTGCAATAAAAAACAAGAATAGTCATGATTAATTTCCAAATTTTAGAGGGATTAAGTATGGAGAAAAAGCAAAAACGCTTCCACCTTTGTTTACAAAAATATACTTTACCAAATTGTTTTAAACTATTGATAGCTTAAGGAAAAAATCCTCAAATCTGGAAAACAAACCATTCAAGTTAATAACCAATACTATATCAAATAAGTCATGAAAACATTATGTTCAAGTTTCATGAACCGATCAATTACTTTGTCAAAATTCTGAAAAAATTAATTCACTTAGTCTATTGGTCTTAAGTTATTTGAGCCCTGTATTTAACAGTACTTGCTAGAGTCTTTTTATGAGTCTGATGACTTTGGAGAAAAATTAAAAACGTGGATGACAGAGACTTAGAATAACCATGGCTAAAAATCTGATTAAAGTTCACTATAACCAGAATGACAATGAAATTTGGTTATTTTTGTAGCATACAATCTTAACAACCAGAAGTGTACCTGATAAATTAATTTCTAAGAGTTTTATGTGATTTTGGAACATTAATGCCAATAACATACCCATAAATGGAGTTGAAGAGAGATCTCCCATCACTGATCCTTTAATTTGCTTCCCATGAAAATAATCCTAATTATTTAATATTTTTATAAAATAAGAGATACATTCTCTGAGGCTCTCCAGAGCCCACTTTAAAAATCTCAAAATTAATCCTAGGTCAAAGTGTCTTAATTTAAAATTTTGATCCTGGGGAAGTCAGCCAAAGATGTCAAAACTTTCAAACACTTGACTAAAAATAGGATCACTGTGAAATAATAGTCATTAATTTAACTAAAGTGATAATCAAAGGACATCAAAAGCAATACAGAATGTTACATCAGTGTAAAAACCTTAATCCTTTTAATGCTCAGTTTTCCTAAGTAATTAAAAATTAACAAAGATAACACAGGAAGTTATTTTGATAAAATAAAAAAGCCTTATTTCTTAGGTCAGTTACCAAAAAGTTAAAGAAAAACTTCCTGCAGTGTGATTGCTTCTTCTTCTTGAAAACCCATTTTAATAACCTAGAAGTTGAACCTGATGAAAAGTATACTTGAATTTAATCAGATACAATAAGAATATGTCTAAGGTTATGGGTGTACACCATGTTATAGAAGAATGTAAATAAGAAAATGAGTACCTTAATTAGAGTAATATCTGGCCCTTAGTAACAGCCTGGGAAGTTTTCTAGTTACATGAAACAATTCAGACACATTCAAAAAGGCCAAGAGCACAGAATCAAGTTATACTGGAGGAAAATCTTGTTTTTCTGAGCCTTTAAGATAACATTTTACCATCAGGCCATACCAGCAGAGTTAGAGAGAAAACTTACAGGAGCTGGTAAAAGTTATCATCCTAGATCTTCTGAAGGGGAGATTCATTATCTCGGACTTTCTCTGTATGTCTTGCAAATCACATGCAGTGAGAAACAACAAAAGTTAAACTTCTGAGATTTTAACTTGACAAACTTTAAGAAAAAAACTTTACACAGAGAAATGTAATTACCATTATGAATGAAGAAAATAGCATTTCCAATCTGAAACTATGATATATACTAAATTCCTCACTATTACCTGAAATTAAGAAACAAAATAAATCTATGCCAAGATTAAGGAGAAAGCACATTCACACGGAGAAATCACTCATTTTTATCAATGCTAGAAAGAAAAACTGCTTCTGCCATGCAGCAGCTGGCTTGCCACTCCTAACTATGTCATAGTATTCTCATGTTGGTCATGTGCTGTTTCACACTGACATCAAACAAGGTTGTGGCCATGAAGAATCAAAGCAAAAACAAAACCACTGTGTAATCGTATCTGAACACAGACAAATCATGAGTATTGTCCAAACCACAAAAAATGATCAAACAACTCTATATCCTGTCTAATGTGTGTGACTACTGCTTCTTTACCAGTTAGGCTTTAGCTTCATTTCATTTTGCTCATCTTCTAGACTAGATTTATCGTGATATACAGTCTTAGAACTATCCTCCTTTTTCTGACAGCATCCATGCCAGAGCAGAGCTCAACTTTTAAAATCCTCTGTCAAGTCACTTAATACAGAGCCCAAATCTGGACACTATGTCAACTTTAAAAACAAATTGATGGTGAAACCCCGTCTCTACTAAAAATACAAAACATTAGCTGCGCATGGTGGCGCGTGCCTATAATCCCAGCTACTCAGGAGGCTGAGGCAGGAGAATTGCCTGAACCCAGGAGGCGGAGGTTGCGGTGAGCCGAGATCGCGCCATTGCACTCCAGCCTGGGTAACAAGAGCGAAACTCCGCCTCAAAATAAATAAATAAATAAAATAAAATAAAATAAAATAAAACAAATTGAGACAGGCTATCTAAAACAAAAAGATATTTATTTGGGTAAAATAGGACTGCAGTGGGCCTACACATGTTGTAGTAAACTATGTGCATATTCAAAAAGGTAAAAGAAGACCAAAAAAATTTAAAGAAAAAATGAGGAGGATTACATACTTCTTTTGGAGATAATTATCCTTGGCTACAAGGATCATTAACAAGCATTGCACAATGCCGATATTAGACAGGCAGTTGCTGGGCAGATGTCCGTGCAGAAGTATTTTTTGTGTATAAGCTTGCAAAACTGTGGCTTTTGCAGTCTTTTGTGATAGTTTAATTAGACATATAAGTGTGAGAACTCACTTTTTATTGCCTTTCCTAGCTCTGTTTATTAGGGTTTTATTTTGTTTTTAACACAAGTGACTTCATTTTGATTCTGACAAATTTCACGATAAACAACAGATCTTACAGCTTAAAGTATTCACAAAGACAAATTTGTCCATTCAAAGAACCAATGCATTGTCAATGCCTGCCATTCAAACACCACTAGGGACACACCCATAGTTGAATAGTTGGTTTTATTTTTGTTGCAATGAAGGAGAACCTACACCATGGCAAATGCTGGGGTAACTCAGTAAGAGGTATGAGAAAGACTTATTTTAGATGTTACATTGCTGGAACCAACCATTTCTATCTTTTATATTTTGGTACTTACCACTGTCAGATTTTACCTGAGGAAGATCCTAGAATATACAGTAAAACAAGTGAACAAATGCTTATTTCTTCATGTACTCACTAATATTTGACATTAGTCACTATTTTATTTTTGTCAATATTTACATGCAAATGAAACCAAAAGTCTCTTCAGCAGGTACATCAGCATCTCCTGGATCTGATTCATAGGGAAAGCTGCCTGAGATGGGAGCAATAGCGGTTTAGTCCCCCTACCACCCTTGCCTCCTTGCCCTATCACAATCTGAGGCACTGGGCAGTGATCTGGCAGGAAAGAATATCAGCTCAGTGAGACAGTCCCTGACCCACAGACTGTGTGGCTTTTAACTCTATGATTAGGAAAGCATCTAGCTCTCCCCTAATAGGATCAGGGACTGAGCTATAGGAGCAATATGATATATCAGAACCTTAGCTCCATCCCCTCCCTGACTCTTCCCAGCAAACTCATGTGTCTGGGGTCAAAGCCTTTCATTACAGTTAGTTATCAGAGCAACCTGGTGACAGGACTTACATCAGCTTTCATTGGCTGTAAGAGTACCAAGCCTTCCCATGCGGTCCAGTTCCTGGGGTTGATCAGGACTGATTGCCTTAGGTACTGGACCATGCCAGTGTTTTGGGAGCATTGCAAGGGTAGGTGAAGATTGAGTTTCTGGAAAGCCAGCTTGCAGGGATTCATAAAGCACAAATTATCCCTTGACTCCCAATGTTATCAATGAAACATAATATCTCATTATTAAAGTTTTGGTTTATTTACTAGTATGATTATCTGTCCATATATTTCTTTGTAAATTCTCCATTTATGTTTTGCATTTGACACAACTGATCCTTCCTTTCTTCTTGAAATCCTTTTGGTTTTTTTGGCATTGGCAAAACAGGACCTCACTGAGTGTTCTTTGTCAGTCTCTTTCAGTGCTTCCTTCTAGTCTCCCCGACCTCTAAATGTCGGCGTATCCAAGAGCTTGGTCCTTCGCCATCTCCTCTTCATCTGTAATCCCTCAATACTGACTTGATTTGGCTTTGTGGTACAAGATACTGTCTATGTTCTGATGATTCCCAAATATTTATCTTCACCAAATCTCCTCTGAGCTCCAGAGGAGGCCTTACCTGATGGCCGTACTTGGACATTTGATAGGAATCCTAAACTATGGTATTAGGAAGCCCTAGAAAGACAGAACTAATAGGATAGATGTATGTATGAAGTAGAATTTATTCATGAGTTTTGACTCACATGATCACAAGGTGACGTCCCGCAATAGGCCTTCCTCAAGCTAAGGAGACAGGAAGGCAGTCCAAGTCCCAAAACCTCAAAAGAAAAAGAAGGGAAGCTAACACTGCAGCCTTTGGTCTGTGGCCAAAGGCCCAAGAGCCCCTAGCAAACCACTAATGTAAGTCCAAGAGGTCCAAGATTCCAAAAGCTGAAGAACCTGGAATCTGATGTTCAAGGGCAGGAAGCATCCAGCATAGGAGAAAGATGGAGGCTGTAAGACTTAGCCTAGTCTTTCCAGGTTTTTCTGCCTGCTTTTATCCTAGCCATTCTGGCAGCTGATTAGATGGTGCACGTTCAGATTTCGAGTGGGTCTGCCTCTCCCAGTCTGTCCACTCACTCAGATGTTAGTAGTCTCCTTTGTCAACATCCTCATAGACATACCCAGGACACATACTTTGCATCCTTCAATCCAATCAAGTTGACACTCAATATTAACCACCAAAACTATCTCTGTCCTAGATCAAACTCACCATCTTCTCTCCTCATGCTTCTCTCTCGGGCTTTCTTCCTCATGTCAGCAAATGTTACCACCAGACTCATAGCTGCACAGGGGAAAGACCCAAGAATCAACCTTGATTCTTCTTATACTTACATATAATTGATTTGCAATGCCCAAAGACATGACTCCAAAATTCGTCTCAGATCAGATATCTTTTCACCACATCCACTCTTAGTTCCTATAGTCCAAGCCACCATTCCGCATTACCCTCCTAATCAACCTTCTGCATGTCCACCTCTGCCTCTATCTTCCACAGAGAAGCCCAAGAGATGCTTTGCTCCTCAGGGTTTCTCTACTTCAGCACTGTTGACATTCTAGACTGGACAGTGTTTTGTAGGAGGTGGAAGCTGTGCCCACATTGTAGTATGTTTGGTGGCATCCCTGGCCACTACCCACTAGATGACTAGAGGCCAGTGACAAGTTCCAACTTGTGACAACCAAAATTTCCCCAGACATTGATAAATGTCCCCTGGGGGCAAAATCACTCCAAGTTGAGAACAACTACTAAAAGTTTTCCTTCACATTCTGATAGAATCCCAGTTCATTTTTAACCTGCGAGCTTTAATAGAACCCTATCACATCTCCCATTCATTCTTCTTGTGTTCAGTCTGCCTTAGGACACTGGCCTCCTTGTTTTTCTGGGAACTACAGATCTTTCCCTTTTCGTGGGCTTTTGCTTGCTCATTCATCTGACTTACGCGACTTTCTTCCAAATCAGCTCATAGTTTACTCTCTCATTTCACTGGTCTCTGCTAAAATGCCACTGGGACAGAAAAGTCTTTCCTAACCACCCTGTATAAAATACCTTTCATTTTTGATCATTCTCCCTTTATCTTGCTTTTTTTCTATTTAGGTAATTGTTCCTATTTGATATTGTATTATTTAAATGTATTTATATTATTTGGCTTTCTAAATATATCGGCTCCATAGAAGATGTTACCTTCTTCATGCCTAGCCAACAATAACCCAGAACCTAGTATCTTATTAATAAGTAATTGTTGAATAAATGAGTCATTGAAATAGTTTAAAAATATTTCAGAGTATTTTTCACTGTGTAAATAAAAGTGATAAAGATGTCCAAAGTCATTTTTATATCTATTTCAGAGGCAGACAGACAAGAAATATTTTTATATTAACAACCCCAGAGGGAAGAACTGAGAAAAAATTATTGTTTTCAAGCCATGACTCAGAGGAGAGTTCATAATTATAAATCAGCTCTCCTTATCCCTAGGCTAATTCTAATGACAAACTACTCTGCCAGTCTATATTTTTTTATCATAAAATTGCATTTCAATAGGGTGTTTTATGTAATAACTAATGCTTTATTTCTGGCAAACTCAATGGGGAAGATAAGAGGTAGGTTTGCAAACAAAGGTCATAACAGCATTTCATTTTACTTGTCTATTACTGACAAAAACTTTCTATGACAACTTATCAAAACTTCTAGCATACTATATTGCTTCAAAATATAGCCAATAAGTCAGTAAAAGCTATTTAGCATAGTCATTTCTTCCTTGTTATCAAATAATTAAGATTGTTGGTGATTTAGGCTCATTTAAAACTGTGAGACATAAAATTGTATAAAAATCAGTTTCATCAAATAGCTGTAAATGACAAGCATGCTGTCCTAGTCATGCTCCTAATATTAATTTGTAATTTTACTTCTTCATTAAAATTGTATTATTTTTCCAATCAAATTTATCTTGATTATATATGCCTTTATTTTTTCATTGAAAGTTACCTTTCTATGCTCTTTAGTACAATAACTTACATATTCAAAAGAAACATATCATTGGTCTAATATAGCAAAGCTATAATGCTAACATTAAGATTAAAAATGTGTATTCGTGCTAAATTTATACGCTACTCAATGAAATGGAGAAACAACAATGTTATATTTAGCATTCATTTAAATGCCTTTATTTGGTATGATTAAACAATACAAAATAAGTAATTTTAAATGTGTAAATTTTACTTTTTTCTTCTTAAACACAATCAGCAATCATAGCATTACTAGTAGCACGAAGATCTGACATTTTAAAGCTATATATTGCAATAAGAAATCTGCAATATTGATAATATAGTATTCTTGCTCAAAATGTCTAGACAATGTAATTATGAGAAGTTATGAGATCAGTCTAGAAAATATCATACTTTACAAGGGAACTGGACTGGATCTTTCAAAACACTCAATATTATAAAAAGCAAAACAAACAGGTTCGGGGCTTTTCTACTGTTATATATCTAAATAGATAAAAGATATATAACACCTCAAGGCTGTGTGTGAACTTTTGCTATGAATTCTGAATCTTATTACCTAAGATGAATGAATAAAAAGCAAGTAAATGAACAACTATTAAAATATATGTCTTGTGCAACTGAGAAATTTTTTAAATACTGGTTGTATATATTGTAGTATTTTTGAATTAGTGAAATTGTTCTTAGGTTAATTTCGAAGGTTTATATACTTCTTGCAGATGAATGCTGAAGGTGAATTTTCAGAAACAAAAGTTCAAATGTGTGTTGAGGGGAGTAAAAAAAAAAACGTCAAAATTGATCAATTGGGAGTGAATCCAGGTGAAGACTGTGCATATATTCTTTGTACTGGTCTTTCAATTTATCTGTAGATTTAGAAATCTAACAAAAAAAAATAAGCAACAATAAGTTTTCTTGTTAAAAATAAATGTTTGTTTCTAAGTGCTATATAGTATATCCTTTTATCTTTAAAAGTTATTTCATTTATTTTCATTTTATTTCAAAGAAAGAACAATAGTCTTAATTTTCTTTTCAGTTTGCTCAGTACATATGAAAACTGAAGCAAAACAATTTTTGGGTTAATTATGCCTATGATTGACAGAAGTACCAAAAAAGAAGAATTCTGTAGAGAATGTGCCTCTGGGTTTCTATCATAGATTAGTAATATTCTTTGGCAGGGAGAAATAAACTACTGGGAATTTCATTGTACCTGTAGGTCATTTAGCTGTAAACTTAAAGCATGACTCAGTTATTTCCAAAGTTTAATTCTAAAACATTGCTTAATATTTATTTTATTGACGCTTTGAAAGTATAGTTCTCTTTTGCTTACATACAATACATAGGAATGTTGGTAAGTGAATGCAAAACCAATCAAAAGAGTTAAATTTATTCATTAATTTAAAAACATTTCTTTTGGGCTATCATGGCTGTTTAATAGATGAATATGATTTGCTTCTTTTGCTTAGGGAATTTGCAAGTAAGCTGTAATAATGAGAGATACGCCTGCCTTCAAGTTGTAACTGCCCTAGCAAAGGAGGTATGCATAAATGCTCTGAGAAGACTGAGGATAAAAAGATTTCTTGCTCTTGAGAAAAATGTAGGGAAGTCACTATGGAAGATATAATATATGACCCTGACCTAAAAGATTATGTATGATGTTTAAGCAGAGAAACTTTTCTGAGGCTCAGATAAAGGGTAGAAGAATAAGAAGCAGAAGAAATATTATTCTATCCTACTTAAATCAGAGATATATAACTTATCAAAAATTGGACTACAGACCAGGCACAGTGGTTCACACCTGCAATTTCAGCACTTTGGAAGCCCGAGGTGGATGGATCACCTGAGGTCAGAAGTTTGAGACTAGCCTGGCCAACACGGTGAAACCTCATCTCTACTAAAAATACAAAATTTAGCCAGGTGTTGTGGCACATGCCTATAATCCCAGATACTTGGCAGACTGAGGCTGGAGAACCACTTGAACCCAGGAGGTGGAGGTTTCAGTGAGCCAAGATCACACCATTGCACTCCAGCCTGGGCCACAAGAGCAAAACTGTATCTCAAAAAAAAAAAAAGAAAGAAAAGGAAAAAAAATTGGACTACTGAAAGTAACTACATTATTATTTGTAATTCAACATAATCACATTGCACAAATCGAATGGGTAGGGCCTATTCTTTTTAAGACATAGGTTAGAAACACAGTATAGACTTCTGCATTGGGCCATGATGAAAAAACAGACTCAAAAATTATGTGACCACTATAAACAATATAAAAACCGTTTTAAGTATATGAAACAACTGTTTTCAGACACTGAACAAGAGGCCATGTGGGTCTATAATCTCCGAGAGAAAAAAAGTACAAATGAAGTGAGTCCTGTGATTTCCCTAGCTTTCTACCTAAATGTACTTTCTGGACCACAGCATAGGGAGACACACTCCAAGCAAAGCATGGCATTTATGTTGAGATGTTACTATCAAATTGCTGGAAACATGACAAAAAGAAAACTCTTGAATAGATACAAGGAAAATAATAAGAATGATCATAGACTTCATGTGAGAAACATTGTAATTAAGAAGACAATGCAAAGTTTTAGCATCTTTAGCGTGCTAGGGGAAAAAAAACAGCCTCAAATTATTTATCTAAAAATAAAAGAAAATAAATTTAATTAAAAATTAAAATTCATCTAAAATTTTAAAAATTTAATTTAAATTTTAATTAAAGAAATTAAGAATTATAAGAAAATTCATCAAGAGAAGACCTGCATTTAAAAAAATGCTAAAGGAAGTTAGTTTTTCAGTCTTAAGGGAAATGACCTAAGATACATGGATCTACACAAAAAATTAGGAGCACTGGAAAATGGTAGAATTTTAACGTTTTCTTAGTTTTAAACTTATATGAAGATAAAACTGTATAAAGTAAAATGTGTATCAATGTATTATGAGGTTTAGAATATAGATTGAGTATCCCTAATCCAAAAATCTGAAATTTGAAATATTCCAAAATCCAAAACTTTTGAGCACCAACATGACACTACTAGTGGCAAATTCCAAACCTCCAATCTCATTGATGAGTGCACAAAATTATTTAAAATATTATATAAAATTACCTTTAGGCTGTGTGTATAAATTATACATGAATTTCTTGTTTAGACTTTAGTCCCATCCCCAAGAAATCTCATTATGTATATGCAAATATTCAAAAATTTGAAAAAAAATCTGAAATCTGAAACATTTCTGGTTCCAAGCAACTTGGATAGGGGATGCTCAACCTAAATAGGTAAAAATAGTACAAGAATATCACAAAGAACAAGAACAGTAAATGGAAGGTTTTATTTATAAAATGATAAAATGTTATTTGAATGGAGATTTTAATATGTTGTAGATGCAATCACAAATCCCAGAACAATCACTAAAATAACAAACCAGTATGGCTATGAAATTAATAATGATGATATTCATCACTGGTCATCAGAGAAATGCAAATCAATACCACAATGAGATACCATCTCATCCCAGTTAGAATGGTGATCATTAAAAAGTCTGGAAACAACATATGCTGAGGGGGATGCAGAGAAATAGGAATGCTTGTACACTGTTAGTAGGAGTTTAAATTAGTTCAACCATTGTGAAAGACAGTGTGGCTATACCTCAAGGATCTAGAACCAGAAATATTATTTGACCCAGCAATCCCATTACTGGGTATATACCAAGAGGATTACAAATTATTTTACTACAAAGACAAAAGCATATGTATATTTATTGCAGCACTATTTACAATAGCAAAGACTTGGAACCAACCCAAATGCCCATCAGTGATAGACTGGATAAAGAAAATGTGGCACATACACAGCATGGAATACTATGCAGCCATAAAGAAGAATGAGTTCATGTCCTTTGAGGGGACATGGTTGAAGCTGGAAACTGTCATTCTCTGCAAACTAACACAATATCAGAAAACCAGACACCACATGTTCTCATTCATAAGTGACTGTTGAACAATGAGAACACATGGACACAGGAAGGGGAACATCACACAACAAAACTTGTCAGGGGTTGTGGGACTAGGGGAGGGATAGCATTAGGAGAAATACCTAATGTAGATGATGGGGTGATGGATGCAGTAACCACCATGGCACATGTATAACTATGTAACAAAACTGCACATTCCACACATGCACCCCAGAACTTAAAGTGTAAAAAAATCAGTGTTTAAACCTGAAAAAAAAAGAAACTAGAGGAATTATATTAATGTCAGACAACATAAACTTCAGAACAAAAACTATACCAAAGGTAGATAAGCATTTTGTAAAAGTAAATCATTTAGTTGTGTTGAAACAAGATGTATATGTATATGTATCCTATAACAAAACTTCAATAGATATGTGCAGAAATTGACAGAACCAAACAGAGATACCAATCTACAGGTGGAGAACTAAACATTCGTCAATCAGTAATTATAGAAGAAGAAAATCAATGAGAAAATAAACAACAGAACAATACTATCAATCAACTTGACCTACGTCACATTTAAAAATCCATACAAGAGCAGAATACACACCCTATGCTGTACATAGAAAAATTGGAAGTACACTTGGAAAATTCAGCGAGATAGAAAATATTCCAACCTACAAAACAAGCCTCAAGGCTGGGTGCGGTGGCTCACGTCTATAATCCCAGCACTTTGGGAGGTCAAGGGGGTGATCACGAGGTCAAGAGATCGAGACCATCCTGGTCAACATGGTGAAACCCTATCTCTACTAAACATACAACAAATTAGCCGAGCATGGTGGCACGTGCCTGTAATCCCAGCTACTCAGGAGGCTGAGGCAGGAGAATTGCCTGAACCCAGGAGGCGGAGGTTGCGGTGAGCCGAGATCGCCATTGCACTTCAGCCTGGGTAACAAGAGCGAAACTCTGTCTCAAAACAAACAAAACAAAACAAAACAAAAACAAAAACAATAAACAACAACAACAACCAAAAAAACAAGCCTCAATACCATGAGGTCAACAGAAATCATACAGAATATGTTCTTTGGCTAGAAGTGAATGTCATTCAGATTTAGTAAGTGAACAGTATCCACAACATTCTCAAATATTTGGAAATTAAACAACACATTGGTAAAAAAGAAAATCACAATTGGAGTTTGAAAATATTTGTAAATTAATAATGAGAACATAAATATAGTTTCAGGATAGAGCTGTAAACTGTATTACCTAGAGTTAAAAATATAGCTCTAAATGTTTATATTAGAAAAGAAAGTTTAAAATTAATTATTTATCTTCCCACTATAAAATGGTAGAAAAAGAAGAGCAGAATATACCCAAAGTTGCAGAAGGAAAGAGATAACATATAAGACCCGAAATTAATGTGATAGAAAATGGGCAATGGAGAGATTCAGTTAAACCATGTAGTTTCCTACTGCTGCCAGTAGCAAATTACCACAAAGTTTGCAGCTTAAGGTAACATAAAATCCGTGCGAAAAATAATAAAAATTTATTAATTTACAGTTCTAAAGATCAGAAGTCTGCTACAGCTCTCACCGGAATAAAACCAAGGTGTTAGCAGGCTGTGTCCTTTTCTGGAGGTTCTGGGGGAAAATCTGTTTTCCGCTCAGATTGTTGGCAGAATGCGGTTTCTTGCAATTACAGGGTGGTGGCCTGGTTTTCTTAGCAGCTCTCAAATGAGACCTGCTTCTAACTCCTAAGGGTCAGTGTTTCCATTAGACCCCTTCTTCCATCTTCAAAGCCAGAAGGGAATTTTAAGGTTGTTCTTATGTTGCCCCTTTCTGACTTTTCGTAAGTCACAATTCTCTCTGACCCAGGCTGCAAAGGTTCTCCACTTTTAAGGACTTATGTGATTACATTGAGACCACTTGAATAATCTAGAATATTCTCCTATCTCAAGACCTTATTCTCAATCACATCTGCAAAGTCCCTTTTGCTACATAGCTCCAAGGGATTTGCAGATGGGCATCTTTAGGTGCCATTATTTTGCTCACCATAAAGCTGACTCTGAAAAGCTCAATAAAATTAACAAGCCTTTAGCTAGACTGATCATGAAAAAATAAAAGGGAAGACATAAATATTATGAACATTAGGAATAAAAGAGAATATTACTAAATATCTTACAGGTATTAAAAGAAATTTGGGGGACTATTATAAACAATTTTATGCTAATATATTTAGCAAGGACAAAATGGACATATCCATTGAAAGAAGCACATTACTAAATCTGATCTCGGAATTACTAGAAATCTTACTAGCCATTTAACTCATAAAGACATTTAATTTGTAATTTGAAATATACATAAAAGCAAAGAAAAAAGAAATATAATTCAAAAATCATTTATTATTCATAAGCGATAATGAGATGTTGTCACCAGTAGAGCCCCTGTCATAACAGGATGCCAGAAGCATGGAACTCAATGGAAATGGAAAAAAAGGACATCTCAAATAAGATCTGGTACCTGGGGCTGCCACCACCTAAATACCTAAAAGTCAATAAAGCAGACACTATACTTTGAAAGAAATGAGAATGTGGAAATGGTTTTATTCTCTAAATCTATTAAATACTAAGCCTCTTGATGAGAGATTTCCCTATACTAAATTTAAGTTCCTGGGCATGGGCTGATATACACCAAAGCTGAACAGAGCAGATTTTCCTACTTCTTCCCATGTCCTTCTCCCCAGCACATACTTGAAATCACCAATTGTAAATTCAATATAGTTGTTTTCATGGTGCCAGGGAAGGAAAAGTAAGTTCAGGGGAAGAGTGTTTATGTGAATAATTCAGGACAAAATCACCTAGCCATAACTTACTTTGCTTCAGACAGAAATAGTGGAAGTTGAATATACACTGTAGGGACTCAGAATTTCATTATACATCACCACTCATCTGGCATACAGAAGTGAACACTGATTGCAGTTTGCAAGCTAAATAACCCAAATTGTGACTTTGATAAATCAATAGTTGTTCATAGTGATATCATGTAACCATTGTGACAAACGCTAATTTTCCCTTTGCCTTTTATATACTTAGTTTTGCCATTCTTAGAATATGAGTAGTATCTAAAGGATACATAAATTTTAGTTGATTATTTTAGGATATTTTGAAAACCTATATAATGGTAAAATAAACAAACTGATTTTTTTCTAGCTAATCTGAAAATAACATAAGTTTGGCTATTAAGAAACTATGAATTTTTATTTTTAAAAATTTAAATACTAATTTGCAGATAGCTATTTTCTCAATACTCTATTTTATATGCATATATAAATTTGTATTCACATTTATTTCAGAAATTAACCTTTTAGAGAATTACTTTGACATCCAAAGTAAAACATAAATTTATCTAATACATGCTAAAATAAAATATAGATCTACCTAAGTTTCACTGATATATTTATATATTATTGACAAATTATTAATAAAATACTTCAATATCTTGATATTCCAACATTATATTATTATATAATCTATACTTAGAAACTTATGAGAGTCTTGTTAGTTTTTCAAGTCCAGCCATTAAATTATTGGACCATTAAATTCTTATTACAAAATAATTCTTTAAGTAGAAATTACTTACTCATATAACTATATAGTGATCTATCCCCTGTTATCTATGGTAGCAGATGTTAAAGCTGCTTCTTATATGACAAGACAGTCTGCCTTTAATAAAAGCAAATATAATCCTGTAGTTTCTAGGAATTTTTATTTTTCCAGAATTTCTCTTAAGTTGCAATTATTACTAAATATAATTTTTCATGTCCTCTGACCAAGGTAGAGTTTAGTGAGATGATTCTCATAATTTCATGTCCACAGTACTGCTTATCAAATATGCATTTTTAATAATCCTCAGTTGCAATAATAAATGAAGGCAGCAAAGTCACAAGATACAAAGTCAACATACAAAAATCACTTGAGCTTCTATACTCTAGCAATGAACAATCCAAAAGGAAATTAAGAAAACAATTCTATTCATAATAGCACCAAAAAGAAAAAAATATTTAGAAGTAACATAACCAAGGTTGTGAACAATTGTACACTGAAAACTATAAAACATTGTTGAAATAAATCGAAGACAAATAAATGAAAAGACATGCATATTGATGTATATTGACAGTATATTTAGGATGTTGACACTACCTGTGTTGTACAAATTCAATATTCTCTATCAAAATCCAAATGACAATTTGTTTATAACTAGAAAAAAAAACCCTAAAATCCATATGGAATTTCAAGAAAGTCAAACAGCTGAAACAATCCCAATAAAGAAAAAAGTTGAGAGTCACACTTTCTACTTTCAAAACATATTACAAAGCTACAGTAACCAAATAGCATGGTGCTGGCATAAAGGCAGACATGTAGATCAATGAAATAGAGTAGAGAGCTCAGAAATAAACCCTCACGTATACAGTCAATTGGTCTTTAACAAGGGTCAAAAGACAGTCTCTTCAACAAATAGTGCTGGGAAAATGGGATCGCCTCATGCAGAAGAATGAAATTAGGCTAATATGTACAGAAATCAACTAAAAGTGGATTAAATATATAAACATAAGACCCAAAACTATAAAATATATAAAAGAAAACAGGGGGAAAACTTCATATTTGATTGACAATTATTTCTTAGATATGACACCAAAGCATGGGCAACAAAAGCAAAAACAGACAAATGGGATTACATCGAAATTTAGAACTTCTGAGCTTTAAAGGACACAATCAACAGAGTGAACAGAAACTTACAGAATGGGAGATGATATTTCCAAATTATTTCTCTGATAAGGGATTAATATCAAGAATATAAAAAAGAATTCCTACAACTCAAACCACAATAAAAAAAAATTATCCCATTAAAAACAGGCAAAGGATTTGAATACAAGTTTTCCCAAAGATGATCTATAAATAAGCAACAAGCATATAAGATAATGTTCAACATCACTAATTATTTGAGAAATGCAAATCAAAACTACAATGAGCCCTAACACCCATTCAGATGGCTACTATCAAAAAGAGAAAGCAACTAACTGGTTTGGTGAGGATGTGGAGCATTTGGAGCCTAGTGCACTGCTGGTGGGATTAGAATACGAAGCAACTGCTATGGAAAACAATGTGGCAGTTACTTAAAAAATTAAAAATAGAACTACCGTGTGATCCAGCAATGCCATATATGGGTATATACCCAAAAGAATTAAAATACGCTCTCAGGGGTTATTTGCATACTATGTTCACGGCAGCATTAGTCACACTAGCCAAGAGGTGGAAGCAACCCAAATGTCCATTAGCGGATGAATGAAAAACAAAATCTGAAATACACATACAACTGAATAATACTTAGCCTTATAATGGAAGAAAATCCTGTCACAGACTACAGCATAAATAAACCTTGAGGATATTATGCTTAGTGAAATAAGTCACTCACAAAAGGACAAATACTGTTTTATTCCACATACATGAGTTATTTAAAGCAGTAAAATTCATGGAAACAGAAAGTAGCATGTTATTTGCCAAGAGCTCGGTACAGGAGAAAATTAGAAGTTATTGTTTAATGGGTAAAAAGTTTCGGTTTTGCAAGATGAGAAAGTTCTGGCAATCCATTGGACAACAATGTGAATATAGTTAGCATTATTAAACTGTATACTAGAAATGGTTAAGATGGTACACTTTACATTATACATTTTTAGCATAATTAAAAAGAAAAAGAAACCTCTGTTATACCTTTAGTTCACTGAGAATTTGTGTTCATCACAACATGCTGTTCTATTATGTATAAAATGCCACGCAGATGTTTCCCTAATTATGAAATCATGTTTTTTATCAGGTCAAACATTTAAGGAGGTGCCAAAACACACAACAATGAAGATAAACATTTCAATGAAAGATTCTTAATGCATCAAATTAATGCAAAAAAATCCATGGCAGACAGAATATCAAAATTTAAATAAAGACAGGATCAGTACAAGTGCCACGTCCAGTTATACTGGAACCTGAGGCCAAAGGAACAATCAGTAATACTGATCCAGGGTTAACTTGTTGTCTCCACCCACTCTCAAATGCTCTTGCCACAGCCTTATCAACGAGACTGAATTCATCTGCTAAAATCTCTATTGTATTTCTTCCTCTTCATCTCAGAACTCTCAGAATCTTTACTTCCTTACTCCTGTTTTCAAGATGTTCTTCCTGTAGGAATTTGGTATATTTGGACTCATCTTCTTTTTCACAAAGACTCAGATAGGTCTTTCCTGATTATGTATTTCTGTTTATTGTACAATCAACACTCCCAGATATTTGGATTGAATTTGTTGCTTTAACTTCACCTTCTCTGTCAACAACTGTAGTCCATTCAGTGGTGAATTCTAATTCTAGTGTAGAGGCTAACCTCATCCTTCACTTCTATTCCTGCTGCTTATTCCTTAACATAACAGTTGTACTGACAAACCATCTTTACTAATACAGTCTTCAATTTGTTGCCAGTTAAATCTCATTAAACTATCTCCTTTACAATGCCATGCATTTGTTGTCACAGTTCAATCTCTGGCAGGAGTTTTCTTTTTCTCTATGTTACGTACATTTTAATGAATTCCCAATGGCCAGCCACCACTTCCATTAAATCTTCAGTGATCAATAAAACTAGGAATAATCTTCCTGCTTCTGTATGACTATGAAATTCTTTACATCAGTCACATGCAATTTAAATCACCAGTTTTGATCTTATTTAGAAATATCTCATCTCTTATAAATTGTAAGCTCCCAGAAAGCAAGGTCCATGTATTTACTTTCAACACCCAACAGAGTGTTGCAACTTATATATATATATATATATATATATATATATATATATATAATGAGCAAGTAATCACTTTGAATCTCCTTATCCAGTAAATTCTTCCACATTGTAAATTATATAACACCAGCCACTTAACTTATGTCAACCCTGAGGGAAAAAACAGAGAGAGGTTCATAAAACTTCAGAAATAAAATGTCTCCCTAGGGAATTGAACATATTTTATTTGTTTACAGGTTAGAAAGCTAAAATGTTATAAAATGTTCAACATGTTTGGGGCCCAAGGGAATCACTAGATCGTAACCAAAAAATATTAACACTGTCATCTTAGAATAAAGTAGAATTTTTAAAGCTTAGAATGATTATTATTGCAAGTATGCTTCCGAGACCAGATAATTTTTACATTAATTAAATAATTCTCTGCTGAAATTGTTATTTTGAAAGGATATTACCACACATTACCAATTTATATAGCTTAATAAAAGAAAAATGTTAGTTTCATCTTCTACAGTAATAAATGGGCTTATATTACAGCTATAGAAATAGCATCTTTAACTTCTAAGATATTTAGGTTAAAAAAATTATTCCAGAAAAGAGAAACATACAGAAAATGAGAATTTGTTATGTGATGAGTGTTTGTTGAGCATCTACTCTGCTGGGCACTTTTTCAGATTAGGAAGTATATGTAATGAGAAGAAATCTTAATTCCTGCCTTCAGAGAGCTTACAGCTTGGGATGGACAAAGCCTTTTAAGTTATGTAAAAAATAAACTGCAAGATAACACACAGTTTAATGATAAAACGCTCTAAGAATTCAAGTAAAAGTAAAACTCATTGAGGTTTGTAGTAGACAGAGCTTCATGGCAAGGGTTATATTAACAAAAAGTATCTTCAATGTTTATTGAATATAACTAGAAAAGAGAGAATACTAGGAAAAGTATGCAAAGTAAACCAAAGCATGAAAGTATACTTGAGCAGGGTAACACTGTGATGGAAAACAAATGAATTTGGGAAATGTATGTGTATCTTGTAAATTCAGGTAAAAGGCTAGATGAAAGAAATAATGCTAATGAATACATAAAATTTCCAAATTGTGTATTTTCCCCATCATTTAATAAGTATTGTTATGAAAAAATGCCATAATCATATCTAGGAAATATTAAATCCATATCTTCTAAAACCTCATTTTACTCATGAAATCTGGCTTATATTTGTTAAGAGTTCATTCAAAAGTAGTTGAAATTTTCTTATTCTCGTGGGCTCAGTCATTCACATATTCGTTATTTCATTCAGGAAATTGTTGTCATGTTTACTACATTCTAAAGTGGGGCCCAGGCATGAATGCATTTAATAGCTATCAAAGACATTTTGACATATGATGAGGATCTGTAAGGCGTGCACCTGGTACCCACTTTGTGCGAAAGGAAAAGTACCTAGAGGTGAAAATGTAAATGGATTCCTGGACAGTGACAAGTGTCCTGGTCAGCTGGTCAGAAACCTGGAAGGAAAAGATAGAAAGACTGGAGGCAAAGAGATATCGGGGAGAGCACAGGAGTGGACACATGGTAGTGTGCACAAATATCAAAAGTCGGTTATGACATGTTAGTGCGTTCTAGAAATGATCTATGCTGGAAGGACCACTAAGAAACCCACCTGCCAGGTGATTTTACCTTTTGTCATTAGCCATCCCAGAGCAAGTAACATCATAGATATTAGCTTTTTGCTTCCTCTTAATTTCTCTTTAGATTCTTGGAACTAACACAGTAGTTTCTCCCTATCTGCGGTTTTTCCCTTCAAGGTTTCAGTTGCCCATGTTCAACCAGAGTCTAAAAATGTTAAATGAAAAATTCCAGAAATAAATAATTCATAGACTTTTTTGTTGTTGTTCCTTAGTGTATCATTTGTGGCTTATTTATCCAAGAAAGAACATAAGCCTTAAATTACATGCTATTCTGAGAAGGCTGATGAAATCTCACACCATCCTATTCCATTCTAGGAACATGAGCATCCCTTTGTCCAGCATCTCCACTCCAGCTATGCTTCCTGCCTCTTAGCCACTTAGCAGCTGGCTCTATTTTCAGATCAGCTTTCAAGGAACCATGGTGCTTATGATCAAGTAGCTTTCATTTGACTTAATAATGGCCACAAAGCAGAAAAAAATAGTGATGCTGATAATTCAGATACGCCAAAGAGAAGTTTTAAAGTTCTTTCTTAAAGTGTTAAGGTGAAAGTTCTCAACTTGATAAGGAATATGCTGAGGTTTCTAAGATCTATAAGAACAAACCTTCTATCCAAAAAATTACAAAAAAGGAAAAATAATTGTATGCTGGTTTTTCTGTCACACATCAAATTGCAAAATTTATAGCCACAGTGCATGGTATTTAGTTAAGATGGAAAAGGCATTATATTTGTGGGTGGAAGACATGAAAAGAAACGTTTCAATTCACAGCAATTGGGTTCAGGATTGTCTGTGGTTTTAGTCTCCCACTGTGGATGTTGGAATGTATCCCTCATGAATAAGGGAGAATATTATATCTTAAGGTATGTTTCTCATGCCCGTTTCAAAGCAAATATTATTTCAGCAGAAGTGATAAAATGTTAAACTCACTCTTTTCTCTTATACCCAAATGTTAATTCCAAAGAATGAGATTTATTAAGTGACAGGATTGTAAAAAGGCAAAAGTCATGTACTTGAATTCTGGGGAAAGAGCATGAAAGATGAGAATTAAGACAAATTTGTATCACGCTATTAATTATGGTTAATCTTACTATTATAAAATATGGGTAAAAGAAATATAAATAAAACATATGAAACCAAAGGGCTTTGAGAATTTACATAAATGATAATTATTATATTTTTTAATTGACATTAGAACTTTCCAGCTTACACTGAAATAATATTCATTTGGAATTTAATTGTGGTTAATATATAAACATTCTTTCATTTAACCATAGTGAGATCTATCAATATTATAAAATAGAAAGCTCAGTTCACTGTGGTTCATTTATTCAATACATTTCCTTAAAGGCTTTTGAAATTATGCTTGAGCCATTTAGATTAAAAATTAGCTAAGATGACCAATGTATTGATCTAGTGATGATGTGATATGTTTGTGCAACAAAGTTTGTAAAGTCAGTGTATAAGTTTCTTGGATTTAATATTAAACTTATCTGCATTTAATCAACCCTATGATCTCATTTTTCTACCTGATCATTAATAAATAGGTAATAGGTAACCTTATTATTGTTTTTAAATCATTATTTCTTTGGGAAAAAAATATCAAGTAATTTGTTACAAAGATTTTAAAAATCTGTCAAAAGTATACTTTAAAAAGCTTTAATATTTACAAAATAATTTAACATGGGCTTTTTATGTTAGCTTAGAGATGCTAACATAAAATAACTTGATCTTCAAGTTATCACATATCTAAGCTAAAACACACACACACACATACACACACACACACACACACACACACACACATCCATTTTGTAGCTAGAGAGAGAGAGTGAGCACACCATTTCTTTATATGCCTTTAATTAAATATTATAAAATGGCACCTAACCTCAATGGTTTTTCTTTCAAACGTCAACAACCTCAATCTAATAACAAGTAAAATATCAGACAAATCCCAATAGACAGATATTCTACCATGTACCTGACCAATATTCCTCAAAACTGTCAAGGTCACCAAAAACTGGGAATGTCAGAGCAACTGTTACAGCCAAGAGGAGCGTAAAGAGGCATGATGACTAACTATATTGTGGTATCTTGTATGGGATCCTAGAATAAAGAAGGACATTAGATAACAATTAAGCAAATATATTATGAACTTTATATAAACTTTATATAAAATATATAATGTACTTAAATTGGTTAACTAATTATAACAAATCTACCATACTAATGTAAAATATTTATTGTAAACATGCATTCTCTCATGTATGGCCTGTGAGCCATAGTCTTTTCTAAGAATTCAAAGAGGAGCATGAGGCTGGGTGTGATGGGTCACATCTGCAATCCCAGCATTTTGGGAGGCTGAGGTGGGAGGATCACGAGCTCAGGAGTTCGAGACCAGACTGAGCAACATGGGAAGACCCTGTCTCTATAAAAATAATAATATTAACCAGGCATGGTGGCATGTATCTGTGGTCCAAGTTATTCTGGAGACTGAGCTGGAAGGATACCTTGAGCTCAGAAAATTGAGCCTGCAGTGAATTGTGATTATGCCACTGCACTCCAGCAGTGGTAACAGAGTGAGACCTGTGTCAAAACAACAACAACAAAACAAACAAGTGAACCAAGAGAAATATTCATGTCCCTCTCCTCTACATTGAAGAGCCAAAGCTTTCTGCTTCCCAAATTTAATCAGACCTGCTTTCTTCAGACTTCATATGACATATAAGCTCTGCTGTTGTTTTGCAGGATTTACAGGGTGAACTTCCCACAGAAATACAGAGTAGAATCACTCCATACTACAGAAGGGGGAAAAAATGTCTCACAGCAGCTTAGGTTTCCAGAAAATTTTTCTCAAAAACATATCTTTGACCCTGATGCTCTCTGGTCCATCCACAGACTATCTGGGGTTTAACATCAGGCTGCCCACAGTTTCAGGTGCTGGAGTTGTGGGGGGCAGAGAAAGAGGTCACTGTAAAATCTTCTTCTAATACTTGCAGTTTTTGCACTCTTTCTCCCTACCTCCCTACTCATTCATAGCTGGCTCTAACAGTTCTTTCAGGCCAATTGAAACCAAACTTCACTATAGCATTTCTGTATGTATTCACATCTGTTTTCCTCAACTCATCTATTTTGTTTGTAAAATAAACTTTTATCTGCTCTCCATCTTCCAAAAATTTTAAATTCCTCAATAACTCAAAGGCCACATCCTATTTTTTACCATGGGTTTATTTTTCAACATATTTTAAAGCAATTACCTGAGCAGATACAGAATGGCACTGATTTTTGTTTAATAAATAAAAATTCCTAATAGTTTTCCTATTGCCTATCTTTGCTTCTCGAGATAGTATCTTATGAAAATAATGTTTTTCAAAATCTTTTCAATATTTCTCTTATAATACTGAAGAAACAAAATTTGCAAATATAGTTTAAAACCTATGATGAAGGCGGATACTCATTTTTAAAATTAAATTTAATGAAAAGGTTTCATGTTTTATTATGTTCATAAGGCTAAATTTCTCTTTGAGATGATACCTTTATAAATATTAAGTTATTTTTAAACAAATGAACATAAAATTTTACCTAACATTTTTATCAAATTTAAGATATTTGTATATATTTCCTCCTTAAACATATTGATTTGATTTATATTTATGTAGATATATTTTCTAATTTTGAATTTTTTCAGCATTTCTTAAAGCAACACAATTTGAGACAGTTTTAATATATTATATTGAACTATTATATTGAAATAATTTCAGTTTTAATATATTATATCAAAACTATTATATTGAAATAATTTCAAAGTAAGACAAATGTCACAAGAGTAATACAAATAACATCTGAATATCCTTTACCCAAATTCGACAACTAACATTTTATTGTATTTATTATATCTTTCTCTCTTTCCAATAATGATTTTAAAATTTTATCATTTCTTTTGCAGTTAGTAGTTGGCATTCTATCATTTCCTTGTTAATTTACTTATTGATATCACTAAAAACTCATGGGTTTTTATTTTATTCAACTATTTTTTTTAGAGATGGAGTCTTGCTGTGTCACCCAGATTGTGATGATGCAATCTCGGCTCACTGCAACCTCCGCCTCCTAGGTTCAAGTGATTCTCCTGCCTCAGCCTCCCAGGTAGCTGGGATTACAGGCACCTGACACCATGCCTGGCTAATTTTTGTATTTTTAGTAGAGATGGGGTTTTGCCAATAGGCCAGGGTGGTCTTGAACTCCTGACCTCAAGTGATCTTTCCATCTCAGCCTCCCAAAGTGCTGGGATTATAGGTGTGAGCCACCATGTCCTGTCAACTATTTTTAATCTATTATTATTGTTACTTATTTTGATGTTAAATTGACCCAATGTTGGCCTGTGTAAATCACTTTGAGCTGTCTTCTCTATCCTACTGAAAAGTTCTCATCATTTTTGAGCACTCTTTATGGCACAAGATATTTCAAATGTATAGCAATAATAAGTATGTTCAATTATGTGGTACATATACACCATGGAATATTACACAGCCATCAAAAATGATGAGTTCGTGTCCTTTGTAGGGACATGGATGAACCTGGAAACCATCATTCTCAGCAAACTGACACAACAACAGAAAATCAAACACCGCATGTTCTCACTCATAGGTGGGTGTTGAACAATGAGAACACATGGACACAGGAAGGGGAGCACTACACACTGGGGTCCATTGGAGGGAAATGGGGAAGGGATGGAGGTGGGGAGGTGGGGAGAGATAGCATGGGGAGAAATGACAGATATAGGTGAGGGGAAGGAAGGCAGCAAATCACACTGCCATGTGTGTACCTATGCAACAATTTTGCATGTTCTTCACATGTACCCCAAAGCCTAAAATGCAATAAAAAAAAAATCATTGCATTCAAATCAAGATAAACACCTCTTTGGAATCAGGTACACAGTAATAAATTGATGATGACGGCAAACCCTTACTAATAAGTAGGAGCAGATGTCACTTTGTCCCCTATAGTATAATAGCAGATGTCACTTTGTCCCCTACAGTGTAATAGGAGGTCAGATTAGGTGTCACTGCATGCATCCAAAGATTGTGACAGAATTCTTCCTCACAAATAGTAAGTGGAAGATTTTCAATGGCTACTCGGGGTTGAAGTTTATATACCCTGTTAGGAGGAAAAAAGATAGCTTCAGTCAAGGCTAGCCTTAAATACCAACTCACTCAGTTGCTGGATCTAGAAAATAACTGTGGTATGAATGCCCTAGTCATGAGTATAAGACCTGCTTCTGGAGCAGGGCCTCAGAAGCCCAGTGAAGACAGTCACAAACCTAACAGACAGGGAAGGGTGAACATAAGGAAAGTAAAACAAATGAGTAAGTAGACAGCCTCTCTCTCAAGACAAAATTAAAATTCCAAATGGCATAAAGAAATCTGATGATAAGGCAACAAAATAAACAGTTTAAAGCTGACAACATTCGAGTAATAAAAAAATTATTTTAAAAGACTTTATGCTTAGAATTTGTATAAAGTCAATTATGCACATTTACAAAAAGGTCAATATGGATTACTGGGGTTTTGGCTTAAAAACCTCCTCTATTACAAACCAAAAAAAAAAAAAAGTTGGATAAATAAAATAAAAAAGAAAAGCCATATTAACAATATTTGGCAGGAGATAATTTGTGAGTTTACCAGTGTGTTCATACAGAAGTTGGCAGTAAGGAATTTGGCATCTAGAAGTTAAAGGAAACCAAAATGGCATCACAGGAAATGATTGGCCAGAGACAGGATCACTATTGGAAGCTAGAAGATAGGCAAGCCCTACAACATGTTAAAAAAGGCTAAAAAAATCACGGAAAATCTCTATTCCTATGAGCTGGAGCTAGACAGGCAGGTTAGTCTCACTGATCACTTCTAGGGACTGAGCCAAACCACCTGCTGTAACAGTGACTGCATCTGTCAGAACCCCAAATCCCCACCACGGCAGTAACTCTAAGACATGCTTATTTGGCCCAGTTGTGCACTAAAAAGTATATTACTAATCAATACAACAGAAGGACAATTTATGTGATATTTTTAGGTAACTGTTTGATCAAGTGGCAATAAATTAGCAAATGTCATGAAACAAGGGCAAATGACCAGGTAGCACCTGCACAAGGTCTGCTGGATCAGCATTCACTGGAGGAAAACTCAGGAAGACAGATCCATAGCAAACTTGTATATCCTGTCTTGTTCATAATAAGATTAGCAGCATAGAGCAATTTAGCAGTGCCAGAGTAAAACTACAGCAGAGATCTTGATACTTGGGCAACAAGACTTCTAGGTGCATCCTTTTTAAAAGCTATAACTATTCCCCTGGTGTTATCACGGGTTGTGATATAATAGCAATATAATGTAACAGAATGTATATCCAGCCCATCTTCGTGGCATCTCCACATTTGTGTTCGTTGTTGGAAGATAAGCCCATCCTTGGTATGACTAGGAATTGGTGTCCCAGTCTTGAAGATGCTGCTATTTGGTATGGAAGCAAGCATCAGGATCTACCACACCAATGTTTATCTAGCCACAAACACTGATGATAAACATTGGTGTGGTAAATAAATTATGGCTAGATAAACACTGATGTGGTAAATCCTGCTGCTTGCTTCCTTGGCACTATCAGGGAATGGGGATTCAATTTTTGTGGCTGGCCAGAAATTGTTGCCTTAAGTGGCCGGATTTGGCTGGTTTACAAGGAGCTTCACAGGAGGCAGAATCCCTGTCTAGAAGGCCAGTTAAAGAAAATCAGTCATGGAAATGTGACCTTTACAGAAACCTGTATGGAAAATTTGAAAAATCCTATCAGTGGGCTTGATCTAACAAACATTTGTAAAACACTACTCCACAGAATCAGATTATATTTGTGATACCTTAAAAAATACAGGAAATATTTTCTAAATGGCCACTTTAAAAGTCAAAAATTTACAAATTTTAGAAATATTATGAAATGTAAAATAAAGTTAAATGAAAATGCGAAAAGTAATTGTTAAATTTGAGAATAAAATACAATAAATGGATCTAGCTACATATCTACATGATACTATAATCTCAGAGAAAATATTTCGAATGAGTTTAAAACTGTGTCTACAGTGGAATGTACCTTGTGGACAAGGAAGTCTTCAAGAAAATTGTAAGCTATGTTCAATATCATATTGCTAAAAATAATACTGCTATGTTGTTCTTAAAATCCCAGCACTTTGGGAGGCCAAGGCGGGTGGATCACAAGGTCAAGAGATCGAGACCATCCTGGCTAACATGGTGAAACCCCGTCTCTACTAAAAATACAAAAATTAGCTGGGGGGGGGGGGGCACTGCACTCCCGCCTGGCGCCTGGCGACAAAGCAAGACTTTGTCTCAAAAAAAAAAAAAAAAAAAAAGTCATGTGTGTGCATGCAGGTGCTTCAAGAGAGTGGTTTTTATTGGCCAAGATGAGACGATTTGCATACCAAAAAGCATAATATTGGCATAGTTAAACGACTACTTTGAAAACTTTTTGTCAATAAGTACTGTGAATAGATGTGCATGTGTGTGGGTGAACTGAGGATTTTTCAGAATTGAGAGACATCAAAACAGGATTCTAGAACCCCAACGATTCCTAATAAACATTTATATTTACTGTACATAATAATAATAATAAATTTGGAATTTTATAAAATATAGAAATATGTTAATATTATTTCTATATTTTATAAATTTGGAATATAGCCTTGAATGTAAGTGCTGTGCGTGTTCCAACAAAAAGTCAATATTTGTCAGATTACATTTTTTAAAACTACGTGATATCAATGACAGACACTTGTAAAATAGAGTAGTACAAAATTTTGAAAGGAAAAAGATTAACCAAGCAAGCACTGTCCAAAAAAATGCTAGTGTTTTTTGATTGATTACAGACAAAATAGCCTTTAAGGCAAAAAGCCTCTATTGATTACAGACAAAATAGCCTTTAAGGCAAAAAGCTTAAAGATAAAGAATATAATTGATAAAAATGACTTCTTTAAAGATATGAAAGATTAATTGAGAAAGATAAACAGGTCTATGAACCAGAAAAATTTAACTATTTTAAATTGGTATTCACCTCATCAAATTTCCTTTAAATAAATGATGCAAAAATGACAAAAAACAAAATTGACAGAAATACAAGGAAAAAACAAATACCTCTGTAATTAAATTAGAAATATTTTTAACCAATCTATCGATAGAATAGACTTTTTGAAGTATAAGTTTAAATAATAGATAAATTAACAATGATTGTGGATTATACATTCTTTTCAACCATAAAATAAACTTTTATGAAAATTGGCCATTAACAAGAGATAAAACAAGTAACAGATGGAAAAGGTTGAAATCATTCAATGCATGCTCTCTGACCATAATGAAATTTTGCTAAATTCAGTAATACAAAGAAAACTAGAAAATCTCCATATTTCTGGACTAAGGAAATATACATCTAGTAATCCCTGGTCAAAGAATAATAATAGTGGAAATTTAAAGACAATTTTTTTGACTAAAATTTAAAGAGAACATTATATACCAAAATGAACCTGCATTTTGTCAACATGGATGAGTCTTTCATACCTAAAGTTGAGCAAAAGACTTGATATGTAAGAGTCTGCATAGTATAGTTCTATTTTGAAGGTTCAAAAATAAGCCAAACTGAACTCTATTGCTCATATAGGAGGTAAAAATAAAAAAGACTTGATATGTAAGAATATGTATAGTGTATTTCTATTTTGAAAGTTCAAAAATAAGCCAGACTGAACTCTATTGCTCATATAGGAGGTAAAAATAAAAACTGCAGGGACATCGTAACCATAAAAATCAAAATGCTGGTTGCATTTAAGTGGGAGAACGATGCTATCTGGAAGAAAGACAGGAGAATTTCCAAGATACTTTCAATATCCTTTTTCCTGACGTAAGTGGTGATAACGTGAGTGATACTGATATAATTATTGTATGGTACATTTAAGTCTCAGGTACTTTTTAGTTGTGTATGACTTAAAATGATTTTTAATAAAGTAATATTCATATACTTTGGAGAATATTCAAATAATTTTGACAATGAAATACAACTTCCCATAAAAATAACATAAAATTGAATCAAAAGCATATAAATACTTGCATAGATGCTTGACTACTAAATAACTTCTGTTAATAACAAAGAAAATATTCACTCATACTGTTTACAAGAAAATTTGACTAAACATTCAAGGAAATATGATTTCCAAATGTAACACTCTTTCAGGGAGTAGAAAAAGAAGAAACTATATATATATATATATCTGTAAATTAGACTAGAATAACCATAATATCAAAGCAAAATATAAACAATACAAGAAAATCAAACTCATGGTCAATCTCACATATAAACAACCATCTAAAAAAATAGTTGAAAACTTTTAACAAGGAATATAAATTTAGGTTAACATAAAAAAGTAAGAAAAGCCATGTTTAAAGTCAGTTAACGGTACAAACAGTATTCAGTAAAATTTAATATTTATTTCCAATAAAAACTTTGCAAATTTACACTAGAAGAAAACTGTCTTATAATGATTAAGGATATCTACCAAAAATGACAACAAATATTACACATAGTCAATAGTAAAAGTTGAAAGTACATTTTTAAAAATCAGTCACAGCACAGAGATTCAGTTTTTATCTCTATTATTGTATAGAAGTTCTAATCAATGTAGTAAGATTACAAAATAAGTTACAATAAATAAAACTCACAATGAAGTAAGAAAAATATAATTTGTAGACACTGAAGAAAATCAAATAATAACTTCTATGGAAAAAGTGATAGAATTAACAGAATTTAGCAATGTTATTGAGTATGAAATCAATCAATTACAATAGTTACTATAATGCAAATTGTAATTTACTCCTAAATCTAACTGTACTTTGAAATGTAATTCAGAAAAGATAGCATTTATAATAACAAAGTTTAGTTCCCATCCTTTATAAGTTGTACCACACAATATAAAAGATAAACAAAAGGTACTTAGTTCATTGATTAAGGCTAGGATACTCTTGATGTTGCGCTCACATCAGAACAATTCAAATACAAAAAAGGACCATTTCACACACATTTACAGATATAATCTAAATAAATATTACTTATAGGATACTGTAGAATATTAAAAATAATTATCATTAATAGTGTTACTGCTGAAAATAATGCATGGTTAAATATCAGGAAAAATATTTATCATTATAACTCTCCACACTAATAGCCTACTAGAAAAAAATATTAATTTCTTAATCAATGTAGAAAGGCATTTTCATAAAGTTTGACTATGCAAAGGAAAATATTAAAAATTAAGAAAAAAGGAAACTTTGTTAAATATTTATATAATGAAAACACTAGGTAAATGTTATACTCAGAAAACAGTCTCATTTTGCTAAGTTCGGAAAAAGTCAAGGATACACACTATATAATCTATTGTTTATCTATTAAGGATATACAATAGATAGCCGATGCAAACAGATGGAAAATAAAAGTAAATAAGAGCTGTGGGAATTAGAAAGGGTCACGTAACAGCTATCCCATCATGGTCATCACCTCTTGTACAATAGATCTTGGAACAAAGTACACAATGTTACAAATGTGCAGTTGGATTAAGGAATAAGCTCTACCGGGGAAAGGGAAAATTTTAATAAATGTTTTAGTCAAACAGGAGAAGACAGAGATCTGACATCTTTACTTGGCTGAATTTGTACTCTGAGTCTATCTGCCTCTGTTTCCTTTTCCACTGGGAAAAGAAGAAGAAGAAGAACCCTATCCTTGGAAAGATATTTGGACCATTTACACAGCAGGCAGTCTGGAATTGGGTAGAGCTATTATTAGGTGTTGCCTGGGAAAATGTGTTGCCTGCAGCTGAACAAGAAAGTGCCTCACAGCACAGGAAGTGACATCAGTGAAAGTTACAACAAGGGGAGAAAAGGTCTTATACAGAGTGCAACCCCTCCAGGTAGAAGAATGGGGTGAGGGAGGGGTCGAAGAGGCCTTCCATTTTCTTCCTGAATGAAATGGTGACTTTATGCCTGACAGCACAGTGGCCATCTTGTAATAATGAGGATGAAAGTAATATTGCCAGAATGAGTGAGCATGCAGTTAGAAGTCTGGTCTTCAATGAAAACACTGAGCCACTATACCATCTTGAAACTGCTTTCCTCCAAACTCCTTACTGTAAATTCATCCTTTAGTTATTTTAGCCCCAGTAGCATAATTTCCTTAGCATATAGTAGAACCTAAATTACTTATATAATGGTCTACATACAAAATCAAAGACATGCAAGGAACCAGATATCAGAAGTAGGAAGAGAATCTACTAAGAGGTCTGAATACAGGATCAACATAGAAAACTAAATAGCATTCTTATATTCAAGTAAAACCTATTTAATGTAAAAAATATCCACTGTTATTTACATAAAAATTATTCATTATTTTAGAATAAAGTTTTTAAAAGATGTATGAAACTTCTGCAAAAATATTACCAAAATTTTTGAAGATGAAAAATCTTAATAAATGTAGAGATACACAATGCTCATGGTTTGAATGACTCACTATCAACATTTAATTTTCTCCAAATCAAACTCAAAATCAATATAATTTCAATTAAAATACCAATAAGACTTTACATGGACATATAATGAATGATTCATGTAAATTTAATAATATTAAATCATATGGAAATAAAAGGTCCAGTAGAGACAAGTATATTTTGAAGAAAATCAAGATTTATGTTTCAGCTATTTTCTGTTCTCATAAGGACAGAGAAAAAGATCATTAGAACAGAACAGGGAGACAAGAAATAGACACATGCCAAACACAAATATTAATTTTATGTGCCTTGATCTATTGGGGAAAACAAAATTTTATAATTTGGAAGAAAATGTAGGAAAATAGCTTCAAGTCTGTAAATCAAAATAGTAAGGAATTCTTAGATAATTCATAAAAGGTATATATACCCTAAATTAAAATATTGATATATTAATCACATTAAATTTGAAATTTCTATAGAAAGTAGAAATACAAAGCTGCAGAATGAGAGATTATTTGCAATGCATAAAGCTAACAAAGAGTTGGTATCCAGATTACATACAAAATATTCACTAATCAGTAAGAAAAAGACAGAAAGTAAATTTAAAACAGAAAATTTGTCAAGGGATATTAAGAGACAATCCACAAAGTAGGAAAGGTCATTGGCCAATTGAAAAACCATGTTTATTTACATGTTTTCATATGAAGACAGGTTTTTCCTAAAATTGAATCAATAACTGCCTTAGTTTAATTGGGAGGCTATAAGAGAATATCAGAAATTTATTATTTCTCACAGTTCTAGAGACTGGAAAGTCCAAGATCAAGGTACCAGCAGATTCAGCATCTGGTAAGGGCCCACTTCCTGGTTCATAGATATACGACTTCTTGCTGTGGCCTCACACAGTAAAAGGAATGAGGAAGCTCTCTGGGGTCCCTTCTATAATAGCAGCTCTACTCCCATTCATGAGTGCTTTGACTAAATAACCTAATCAGCTACCAAAGGCCCCACCTCCTAATATCATTACATTGGGGTTAGGATTTCAGCATATGGATTTTTGGGGAGAGCAGAACATAGAAAACATTTAGTCAACAGCAGTAACTCCATAAAAAAGGATAAGTTCATGTCCTTCGCAGGGCCATGGATAAAGCTGGAAACCATCATTCTCAGCAAACTGACACAAGAACAGAAAACCAAGCACCATATGTTCTCACTCATAAGTGGGCGTTGAACAATGAGAACACATGGACACAGGGAAGGGAACATCACACACCGGGGCCTGTTGGTGGGTGGGGGACTAGAAGAGGGATAGCTGGGGGTGGGGGGATTGGGGAGGGATAGCATTAGGAGAAATACCTAATATAGATAACAGGGTGACAGATGCAGCAAACCACCATGGCATGTGTGTACCTATGTAACAAACCTGCACATTCTGCACATGTATCCCAGAACTTAAAGTATAATAATAAAACAAAGATGTAACTGGCAGTGGTGGGAAAGATAATTTGCAGCAGAAAAAGACAAGAAGAGAGATTATTTCATGAAAGATCTCTTCATCTGTGTGCAAACTGGAAAGTGTCTGTGGGACATGAAAGTCAGGGATGGACAGAAGAGATACAGAATACTGGAATTTATGGTATAGAAACAAATTCTACAGAGGGCCAGTGCATTTTCATTACTATTTCCCTACTTTGCCTTTTTGCCCATTCTATTTTTAGACTATTCTGAGCCTACTGCTTTTGAGCATGGATTTATCAGAGTGAAAATTCTATTCAAATCTTTCTGGATTTTGTCAAAAGCCTCTACTCATAGTGGAATAAAGAGGACACTGAGATTGAGGCAAAATTTTTGAGGTTTTGAGGAGTGAAATCCAAGCTACCACCACATTCACGTCTAGGATAGATTGTTCTAGGCTGAGGGAAGAGGAAAAAGATGGACAATAAATTACAAATGTAGACAAGTGAAGCCAAGCTAAAAGCCCTCATATATAAAAACAAAAGTGAGGCAGGAAGTTGTTGTGAGTTTCATGGGAGGTTGGTGTGTCTAGACACACACACACACACACACATGCACAAGCACACACACAGAGGTAGGTGTATATTACATATATATATATATATATATATATAAAACCACAAAGTACATCCATACAAGTAAGCACCATACATCAGTTTCATCTACACAAAAAGTAGTTAAAGAGAACACCTAAATTTAATATGCAAGGAGAGGAATCAACACAGGAGCTCAGAAGTAGGAAGAAAACAAAGAAGATATTCTTATTCACTTACTTGTTTGTACTTACTTGTTGTGTACCTTGTGCAGAGGCCTTATGCAAATCATGGAATATAAAGCAGTAAAAAGAAATATATGGTTAATGTTGACAGCATCAGTTTGAACTCATTATTAGCTCAATATAGATATAAGTGAATATATATGTATATTATCACACATATATTTTCTTGCCCTATTGGCTGAGAGGGCCAAGCGGCAATGACCACAACAAAATAAAACAAAACAAAGGGCTTTTGTAGAAATGACTGAGTCTAATATTGAGGCAGGAAATATGTAAGACGAGCCTGGAGTATCTTATGGTACCAGAAAGCAGGGAAAGCAGGAAATTGCTAAAACATGCACGCACGCGCGCGTGCACACACACACACACTCTCTCTCTCTCTCTCTCACTAATAGGAATATGTCAAAAGGACACAGAAGCCAAGTGAAAGAATTTCCCATGGCCAGCTGAAAAATTTAAGCAGCAAAACAAATGAATTAGTATTGCATTATAACACAAGGTATAAAAATATATATCTGTGAGTTCACTTTGACATAAATAATTACATAAGTAAATAAATGGGGAAAAAGAAGTAAATATCCCTTGCAGAATTCCAAATAATTTATGTGTGGGCAATCTCTATTATGGAAAATCATATTGTTAATGTATTTTACGTATGGGTGGCAACGATTATATATAAAGTTCAATAGAGTATAAAACATACATAAAGGCTGTAATATATAGTGGGTTCATCAGGTAAAAGGTTAAGAATTTGATTTATCTTCAGTGGTATTGACCTTCATAAAAGGTCCAGTAGGTCTCAACCCAAAGAAAGACAGTAAGTATCCTCTTCAAAGTCACAGTTAAGGGCAGGGCACATTTTAAAAGCAGTCAATAGTCTGCCAAGTTGAATTGTCATCATTATGTGTGGCCTGCTGACCTAGAGTGCCAGAGGAGCACAGGGTCTATGTGCTACCCAGAGGCTGGTGTGTGTCTTCATCCCCACCACTTCCAGTGATACCATGTGTATTATGAAGGTAGGCTGGCAGATAGATGAGAGAGAGAAAGAGATGTATGTTGGAGTAGGGGGTGGGAGTGGTGATGGAAGGGGATTAATCAATTTAATGCATATTATTCTTATACATGTGTTTGCTTTTAATATTTTTCATTTACTTAAAATGTCCCAGAATGCCACAAAATAAGTACATATTTTGCATATTCTTATATTGAACAACATTTTTGTCTTTTTTAGTTCACTTTGTTTTGAGTGTCCACTTTCTTAAAAGCACTGTTTTAAATTCTGGAATTAAAGAGTAAACAAAACTAGAAAATGTCCTGGTTTTCATGGTTTACTGTCTTATTAAGAAAACAGACAATAAAATAATAGATTAAAATGTACAAATATATAGATATCACATGAAGATAAGTGCCATGAGAAAGTAAAAGTAAGGTATATTAGTCAGTTTTTATGCTTCTGATAAAGACATATCAGAAACTTGGAAATTTACAGAAGAAAGAGGTTTACTGGACTTACAGTTCCACATGGCTGGTGTGTTCTCACAATCTTGGCAGAAGGTGAAAAGCACGTCTCACATGGCAGCAAAGAGAATAGAGTTTGTGCAGGAAAATTCCCCTTTTTAAAACCATCAGATCTTTTGAGACTTATTCACTATCATGAGACCAGCACAGGAAGGACCTGCCCCCATGATTCAGTTACCTCCCACAATACATGGGAATTCAAGATGATATTTGGGTGGAGACACAGCTAAACCATATCACAAGGAAAAGGAATACTGGAGAAGGAGTTGCAATTCTGAAAGGTGAAAGAAAGCCCTGCTGAGAAGACTAAGAGGACTACATACGAATAAAGAATTATGAGAGCTGCAGGAGCAGACAGGTGTATAAGTATGAAAAAAATACTCCAGACATGTATAAATATCTTAAAGGGGGGACACCTAGGCCAATGCAGCTTGAATAGAATCAACAAGATCAACTGAATGAACGAGGAGATCAATAGGAAATCAATTCAGAGGAGAGGCCACAATCTATAGAACCTTACAGGCCATTAAAGGATTTTAAGCAAGAAATGATCTGACTCAAATTTTACCCTCCAGAGCTGGGTCAGAAATAGGCTGGTAATCAGTAGAATAGGTTGAAGATGATGAATTCTCAGCTGGGGCAGAGGCAATGATGATGAAGGTAGGTGGAAGGTCTCCAGAGACTGGGAGAAGGAGTCAACAGGACCTGCTGACTAGATGAAGAGTTTCAAGGGAAGGGAAAACATACAGGTAAAGCCCCTGGTTGGGCTTCAATAGTTAATCATTCAGTAAGATAAAGCACATGATGGGGAGAAGATTTGGACGAAAGAAGAGTTCACATTTGAACTTTGAGTATTAGATAACCATGGGGAGACATCTGGGTGGCAGTTAGATACATGGGTCAGTTACCTGTAAGAGAGGAAAAGGCTAAAAATAAAAACATGTCTATTATCAAACAAGAGCACCTGGAAATTGTGGCAGATGATAAAGACGGGCTCACTCAACTTTACTTTGTTATACCTGCAGTATCCTTTAAGCTGGAGACTGATACCCTAAAGGCACATTTAACAGATCCTTTTATAGCTTAGGCTCCACACATGACATAGATTCCACTGATCAGATGCATCCTCATGAGGTCTGGAGGCAGAATTCTTCCTTATAAGGGAGGGACACACTTCTGCTCCCCCTGGTGTTTCTGCTGGCAAGCCCAATTAGGAGTGTAGTTGGTTTTTTGTGTTGGTTGCAGCAGAAGTCCCAGATTCTAGTCTTTAGTTTAATGTGTGTCAAGAGACAGGGCATGGGACATTCATTCTACTGGCAAAGAGTATGCAGAGGTCACATGGCCCTGGAGTCACTAGCTGTGGTATTGCCTTCCTGTTTCCCTTCCTTGCTGATTATTGCAGAGGTGGTAGATACCCTAGTGAATAAGTTCTGTCATGTTCTTCTGAGAATCATTGCAATAAGCTGAACCTAGTTGATCCTCTAGGCCAGCACTGCCCAATACAACATTCTGTCATGAGGAAATCGTTTTGTGAATCTGTGTTTTCTAATATGGCAGCCACTAAATACATATGACTATCAATCACTTGAAATTTGACTATTGTAACTGAGGAACTGAATTTTAATTTAATTGATTTTTTTTAATTTTCAAAAATAGAAAATAGAGACAGGGTCTCAAAATGTTGCCCAGGCTGGTCTTGAACTCCTGAACAATCCTCCTGCCTCAGGCTCCCAAAGTGCTTGGATTACAGGCATGAGCCAGTGTACCTGGCCTAAATTTTAATTTTATTTAATTTTAATTAATTTTAATGTAAATGACCCCATGCAGTCAGTGACTACCATATTGGACAGCACAGCTCTAGACTGTCCAATGATTTATGGCATCTAATTTTCTGAATTAAACTTCTTTCCACTTAAATAAAGTGGTTTCTGTTCTTTGCAATTGAATGCTGATTAATAGAGTAATGATTACATTTCCCCTAGGTAAATGCATAGAGTGAAGAGAGAGAAGTCCTAAAATAATGCCAAGGATAAACCTGCTATTAAAAGAATGGTCAGAGAGGAAATAAATAAAAATAGGAGACAGAGCAACAATACATAAAAGATGCCAGAGGAATTAGGGTCACAGAAACTAAGGAAGAAGAGTGTAAGAAACATGGCTTCACTGTGGCCATCTGGGCATAGGCCAAGGTAAACATCGTGTGTGACTCAGCAAGTTTAGAGTGCAAGCGTATAACTCCACCTGTTATTACAGCCGTGTAGCCATAACATGGGAAGGCTGTCCCTTGGCCCTATGCCACTATTGCCCATTAAAGAATAATTGTCCTGCTGACACTGTAGAAGCACATTTATGTCCAGACAGAGAAAGAGTTAAGCTGCTGACCCTGAAGGGGAGAGTCGCCCAGGTAGTTGTATGTGGGAACAGCTGGAGCAAGCAGTCAAGACAGAGCAGACAGTATACGAGAGCTGCTGATGAGAGAGCTGCTGAATAAAGCCATGTCACATTTACCTGCTGTCTCTCGAGTGTTCTTCCAGCTCCCAGCCCCCAAGAACCCACTCCCCTCAGAGATCAGCTGGGGCTGGAACCTAACCCTGAGCATGAGAGAGAGTCTGCCAATAAGAAAGGAAACTGTACTACAAGGAAAACAGTGTGGTATCCAAAGTACAGTGAGCTAAGCAGATGGCCATGGAGAACTCAAATTATATCACTTGGGTGAGTGTGATTTTATCCGTTTTGAATGATTCCCTCAATATCTTTGGGGCTTTGAAACCTTACTCTGTGTATACTAGTGTGATGTTTGGGTGTGTCAATATGGAAGAGCCAGGATAATAATTTGTAGTTTAAATTTTGCTGCTTATTCTTCATGTCCCTCAGCAAATTCCTACCACTTTCTGTACTTCAGTTTCCTATGGGGAAAAAATGAGTATAATACCTCTTATGAAGAATAAATGAAATGTTGATATGAAAGGACTTTGCCAGCAGAATAGAGCTGCATGTAATAAAAACCATAAATGTCCATCCCAAAGCCAGTCTGAAAGCATTCTCAGAGCTCATGTGGTACACAGAAATATCTGTAGGAAAGAATGAGTGAGTAAATAGAGGTCTGGTTACATAAAAACAACAGTATTTGAAAAAAATCAATTGACAAGTTAAATTTTGACAGAATTTGCATAAATGTCAGTGTAAGAGATATCTGAAGAATGTAATCTCATCCAGAAGCTAAGAAAGTTATACAAAGAAATATGAATTTATGGCAAAGGGTAAGAGGCTTGTGTTTATTCTAAAGTTAATATTTACCTCAATGTTAGTGATTTTGTCTTCCCTAAGGCAAGCTTTCTTGAGATAGGCATTCAGAAAAAGGCATATGGAATTCAAAATGAGTCTGCAAATGTCACAAAATAGCCAAGAAAGCAGAACAATTTAAGACTGAGGGCAAAATACAAATTTTTTCATACTTAGATAACATACTGAAAAAAGTGACTACACAATGAAAGGAAAAAATCATGATATTAAAAAATAACAGGTACAATGCATATACTACAATTTTCTTTAGTGTTAGCAATAATTGTTCTCAACCTCAATTCTGATTTAGACTTTCTACTACTTAGAGAAAAGCAAATTGAGAATCAGAGTAAATTTGAGTGTTTTTTTGTAATTCCTTTAAGAAATGTAATACAAGTTATTGTGGATAAAATCTAGTTCTATTCTGCTCTCTTCTGAAATCAATTAAAATCAGTAAAAAGACTAAAAACAGAGAAAAACAGTCAAAACCATGAATTTTGATAATTATATGACATAAACAGTAAAACCTCTTATTTTTACATAGTAGTTGACAGCAATTTTCTTAAACACGGTTTCTCTGGTTGGAATTCCATACCGATTTTTCTTTCCTGAATAATATATATTCATAACATATTATCTATAATTCCAATTATGTAATTGAATAGATTATTACTATATTTATGTAACTGAATAAATTTCTCATTGTTGTTTTAGTTTGCATTTCCCTGATAACATACGATGTGGCATATCTTTTTATATGCATTGCTCTCTTTTAAGGTCTTTGGCCCAATTAATTGAGTGGTTGGTGTTCCTACTGTTGAGTTTTAAAAGTTATTTGTATATTTTGGATAATAGTCTTTCATCGGATATGTCTTCCCAAATATTTTCCCCCAGTTCGTGGCTTGTCCTTCATTCTCTTGACTGTCTTTCACAGAGCAGACATTTTTCATTTTTAGTAAAGTCCAGCTTATTATTTCTTTCATGGATAGTATCTTCGGTGTTATAAGTAAAAAGTCATCACCAAGCCCAACATCATCTAGATTTCCTCGTATGTTATCTTCTAGGATCTCTATAGTTTTGCATTTTACGTTTAAGTCTGTGGTTCAAGTTAATTTCGGGGAAGGTTATAATAAGGTCTGCATCTAGATTCACTTCATTGCATGTGGATGCCCAATTGTTCCAGCATCATTTGTTGAAAATCTCTTTTCTGTATTGTATTACCTTTGCTCCTTTGGTAAAAAAAATCAGTTGACTATATTTATGTGGATCTATTCATATGCTCTCTATATGTCTCATTGATCTATTTGTTCTTTCATCAATAACACACTGTCTTGATTGCTAATTGTGGTTGTATAGTATGTTTTTAAATTAGGTAGTATCAATCCTCCAACTCTGTTCTCCTTCAATATTGTGTTAACAACTAATCTGAACCTTTGCTTCTCCAAATAAATTTTAGAATCCATTCATCAATATCTCCAAAATAGTTTTCTGGGATTTTTATTGGATTATGCTGAATCTATAGATCAAGTTAGAAAAAAATTGACATCTTGACATTGAGACTTCCTATCTGAGAACATTGGCTATCTTCCCATTTATTTAGTTCTTTGATTTCTTTCATCAGATTTGTGGCTTTCCTCATATAGATCTTGTACATATTTTGCTAGATTTGTACCTAAGTATTTCATTTCGGGGGTGCTAATGTAAATGGCTTTGTGTTTTTAATTTTGAATTCTACCTGTTCATTGCTATTATATAGGAAAGTGATTGACTTTTGTGTATCAACCTTGTATTCTGCAACCCTGTTATAATCATTGTTTAGTTCTAGGAGCTTGTCAGTTCTTTCTAATTTTCTACATAGGTAATTATGTCATCTGCAAACAAAGAGAGTTTTATTTCTTCTCTCCCAATATATGTATATCTTATTTTCCTTTTTTTTTGTCTTGAGATTATTATTTCTCCCTTAAATGCTTTACATAATTCTGTATAAAACTCTTAAATCTTATTTTGGGGAAAGTTTGGAATTTTAGATTCATTTTTGTAAATAAAAACAAAAAAAATCAGATTTTACATTTCTTCTTATGTAAATTTTGGTAACTCAGGTGACTTTATCCATATTTGGGAAATTTTACATGTTGTTTAAATTTATTGGCAAAAATGTTTTTAGTAACAAAACTTAGAGAATTTAAATTTGTAAAAGCAGTTATTAAAAACTATTTTTAGGTTTTGTGATTACCTCACTTTTTCTTTCTGGTGGTTATAATTTGTGCTTTCTGTCCTTTCTTATTAGTCTTATGAGGAGCTAACTAGTGTTAATTATCTTTTGGCTTTTAAAAAATTCTCTGTGACTACAACTCTGCCTGCTTTTAGGGGCATGTTTAGGAACACACTGTTATTTTATCATTTGAATGATAAGAGCCCTGGTATCCTAGATTTTCAACTGCTACAGAGACATCACCATATTTAGAGTCCTGATGAAACAAGGGGAAATTCTTTACTGAAATTTCAATTTGCTGTTAACTCACACAACACTTTTTTTTTTTACAACAGAACACATTACCTTAATATTTTTTCTTTAAAAATACATATTATGACTCAAATTTCTTTTATTAGTTTCTGCAGTCTTTGGCTCACATTTCCTCTTTTCATGAGAATTACTTGAAGCCATTTAGAGACAGATAAAAATTGGTATATATATTAGGATGTGCGTAAGTTATGTCATGGTAACAAACTTCAAAGTCCTCATGGCTTAAAATAACACAAATTGATTTTTCAGTCCTTTATCATACTTGCTGGCCATATGGGGGCTCTGTTCATTTAAGTTAATCACAGATCCAAGCCAGTGGCACAGCAATCATTTTGAATGCTGTTGTTTACTATATTGGCTGGAAGAAGAACTCTTGAGAGGGTTGCCCATTTACCAATAAATAATCTGGTTCCAAAATGGCATACATAGCTCTGATCATAATTAATTGTTCAGAACTATATCACACATGATCTCATCTAACTAAAAGATTAGCAGAAAGTAAAATACTCCCATATGCTCAAAAGAGAGGAAAACCAAATTATTTGGTGAATAGCAATTATGACTATCAAAGTTCACACTTTGTTTTCCACCCAGAAAAGAAGTAGAGGATATAAGAAAAATAATGTTCTTACCAATTAGCATTAACTGTTATCTATGCTTATGAATACTATTGTAAAAATTATCTATATATATGTACTTTTTTAAATGTAGAAGATAAAATCCATTATGTTATCAATAATTATTTCTGGCATAGGAACGTTAGTGATATATATATATACACACACATATATATATATGTATATATAACATATATATCTTATGGTCTTTTCAAATAAATTTTTAAGAAAGCTATATTAGTTTTGTTATTAAAAATAAAGTTCAAACATAAAAACAAAGAATAAAAAAATTTACCTTGAAGCCAAATGTTCAGTTTTTCTGTGCACTTCTCTATTTTTCTCCTTTCATCATCCTGGCTTTAATCAATTTTAACCATGGAGGGCATGTAGAATGAAATAAAGCCTCAGGCATCAATTCAAAAGAAATCAGTGGTCAAGGTACATCAAAAAATTCATTTTCGATGAATTTTTTTCCACCATTACACATAAGAAGGAGTGAAGAAAACCATTTTCTTATATTTCAAGTATGCAAAAGGCATTTATAATTAAAATTTCATTGTTATGAGCTCAGGAGAAAATTCATTTTCAATGAATTTTTTTCCACCATTACACATAAGAAATAGTGAAGAAAACCATTTTCCTATGTTTCAAGTATGGGAAAGGCATTTATAATTAAAATTTCATTGATATGAGCTCAGGAGAAACATTAAGCATTATAAATGTAACCAATTCACAGTAAAATTAAGAATAATGGCCCAAAATAGAGATAATGTTTGGCATTTGAATGGTAATTGAATGTTATTTACTAAGTGCTTCTTAATGAGTAGTTAACATTATTATAGACATATTAATATTTGGATTTATAGATCTTTTAATTAGTGCTTAAACTATAAATAGTATTGGAAGAAATACAAATTTCAAATAGATCCTTCTTGTCTTTTAATTTCAAAATAAACTGATGTACCACTGAATTGGATTAATCAGGCTTCCTGGGAAGCCAACCTCTGGAGTGCAGTTTCAAGACAGTCACTGAACAAAATGAGTATCTAGAGAAGACTTTGGAGATCATGACAATTGCAGTATGTGAGCTGCCTGAGAAGTATCTTATTCTGAAGTGAGGCAGTAATATGTCTTTTTAATTTTTTAAGAGAAATATAAATTTTCCCCTACATACTTATCTAGTTTTATCTCACATTTGCCTAACATTAAATATTCTCCAGACCATGAAGTCAGGAGTTTCAGATCAGCCTGACCAACATGGTGAAACCTCATCTCTACTAAAAATACAAAAATTACCCGGGCATGGCGACACATGCCTGTAATCCCAGCTACTGCGGAGGCTGAGGCAGGAGAATTGCTTGAACCCGGGAGGCAGTGGTTTCAGTGAGCCAAGATCACACCACTGCACCCCAGCCTGGGCAACAAAGCAAGGCTTTGTTTCAAAACAACAAAAACAACAAAATATTCTCCCTATTTATGAAAATCTCCAAATATCTATCTAACCTTTCAGAAAAACTAAATGGAACTAAAAACAGTTAAATCAGTCAGTAAGACAGTATTTAGTCTCTTTAAGCTCTTTTCATTATTATCATATGTGTGTATGGGAAATAGAGAAAGGGGAAGGAGAGGCAGAAAGTTAAAGATGGAGAGAGGGAGAGAAGAAGGAAAATGAGAGAAAATTTTAGTTTAATTAGAAGACTAATTTTTACTGCTATTTGGATGAGCCTCCCTATCTATAGTCTCCATGACAATATCAAACAAATTTACGTTCAAATCTTCCAGCTGTACTACTTACAAGCTTGGAAAAGTTACTCAAGAGAGAAAATAGCTAATCTTCATTGTTTGAAAATATTAAGATAAAATATATAGCATAGTTATTTTGGTACCTAATATAAACTAAGTACTCAATAAATTTTATCTATATGCTACCAATAAAAACTGTCATAATTATTGTTGTTATTATTATTTGAGACAGGGTCTTGCTATTGCCCAAGTTGGTGTGCAATGGCACAACCATGGCTCACTGGAGCCACAATCTCCCAGCCCAGGCAATTTTCCACCTCAGCCTCCCAAGTAACTGGGACTATAGGTGTGTACCAGCATGCTCAGCTTAAAAAAGAAAAAAAAAAATGTAGAAATGGGATCTTACTGTATTGCCCAGGCTGGTCTCTAACTACTTTTATTTTTAATAGGCTATAAATATTCTTGGTGGCTTCTGCTGCAAGAAAAAAAGACATGCATTTTTTGAGTCTGTTCAGATTTATTACCTTGATTAAAGAGCAACATTTAGAAGCTTCAAGTTTCTTTTTCAGAAAAAAAAAATGCTTTCCAATTTTTGGTATTAGCTTTTAGATACAATTCAACAAAATATAGAATAGGAACTTAATTTTGCCAAGAATATACAATAAGGATTTATCCACAAACCATTAAAGAGAATGAATATACGTTTCTGTGAGAATCTAGAAAAAATTTCCCATAAACTCTGCTACAAGTCATACAATGTGTAGAGTCTATTCTGTTTGTAGAAGATAGAGTATCCCTCTTCCTCCAGGGACCTCCAGGATTCTCTGGTGGGACCCTGAGGTAAAAGTCTAGATTTATTTATCTGAATAGATTCCAGTTCTACAGGACGTGCTTGATTTTTTATTTATAGGTAGAATGGTTAAGTTTCGATCAGCTTTTTCCAATAAATCTCTGGCAAATCGGTATGTCAACAAACACTTCCTTAGTTTCCTATGTTTATCTTAAATGGTATTTACTAAGTGACTGCACAAATGGCTTATAAAGACATTTTTAAGGGGCACTCAAGCAAATGTATGAATTTGGTTATTATATTAACATCATGCAAAAAAACTCACAATGCACTAAGGATCAGGGAAGCCTACTTCAATTGAATGTTCAAAGCAATGTGTTTCTGAAGAAATGCTGTTGTCCGTATCGATCATACATCTGTTACCATCGTCTCTTTTATTGTACTTGCCCACCAGAAATGTGCTTTTGTTTTTCTTCATCTTAATCTAGATTCTAAAAACTAAATTGATTTTGCTTCATATCACTGCACCACTTGAATGCTTCCAAGATCAGAATTTCTCCAGCAATTTTTCTGTTGTTAAATTGGAGCATATCTTGCCACTGTGTTCTGACATTGAGTCTAACATGATGGCAATTTTCAATAATAATTTTTATCACTAAGCTATAATTAGAGGAATCAGAAATTGAAATCATATATAAATTTATGCTGCTTAGATTATATCATGCACAGCTTTGCTCAGTTATCATTCCTATTTTTTAAAAAAATAAATAGAACTAAGTGATCATTCAATCCTTGAAAACATAATTACTGAGCCCTTGTGCAGTACTAGACTCTGTGACCCAAAGATGAGCACAGACACAGTCCCTGGCCTGGATTACTCATGGCATCATGGAATGGATTGAACAAGGAAAGAAAAGTGATCATAGACTGTTTTTTGATTAATACTATATTGTAAGCAATTAAATAATCCAATTTATTCTTTAATCCAAGCAGCAAAAAAACTTAAAGGGTGCAAGGCGTCACAAAATATAAATAAAAATTGTTGATAATTCTGTATGCTAAGAATGATGTTAAGTGTTTTAAATGTAATATTTTAAGTTATACCTATAGCAACATTATAAAACAGAGATTATTCTTATTTAATAAGTGAAGAAACTAGGACTTCAGTACTTTGCCCACAAGTAGCTTGCCCAAAATTACAAAGGTAAATTGGGAATCAAACTGAAGGTGTGGGGTAGCAATAGGAGAAAATGAACTAGGTTCCAACCTCTGCAATTTTTTATGGGTACAGAAGAGGAATAAAAATAAGGCACCAAAATAAGCACAGAAAGCAGAGTAGTCACGTCATCCTCTGTATCAAATAGTTTGCTCAATTGTAACTTTCTGGTCTATCTCTCTTTTAAACCAGATCATGAGCGTTTTGAAAGCAACTACATTATCATGCTCATTTTTCGATTTCTTTGCCATAAATTCTGCTCAAAAAATGGCTATAAAATAAATATTTAATGGCTACTGACTCAATCATTAAGTATGCATCGTATTTAGGAGCTACATTTCAAAACAGTCACTTCAAAGAGGCAATGCCAGTTTCAGAAGGCCAGTTCTCAGCTCACAATTCTATTCTACAGTAAAACTTAAGTGCAAAAATTGAAATACAGCATACCAGTTTCAAGTTTCACAGCAAAATAAATTGAAATTTCCTGCTGATATATGACAAGAATCAAGTTAGTTTAATTTTATATTTATTGCATGTAACATTCACTATGTTAAAAATGTACTCAAAAGTTAAATATTTTTAAATGCATGATGTTAAGGCTTTACATTTTTATTGGGCAAATGAAAACTACATATTTTTCCCATTCTCAATTCTCCTTAACACCATTTGCATTATAAAAATAGTCAGATTCAAATTTTTAAAAGTTCCTAGAGCCAAGTAAATGTCTCTACAGTTACGTAGTTTGGGATTTTCTTACTATTCCCATTGTACTTTTGAATCCATCAATAAACATATCAATTTAAATATCAATTAACATTTTATTATACTATATGAATGAAGCAAGGAAAAAAAAAGACCTTTTTCTGTCTTAAATTACTTCACAGTGGAAGTAATGAAAACCAACTGTCTGAGTCCATTTTCTGTTGCTATAACAGAATACTTGACATTGGGTAACTTATTATAAACAATGAAAATTTATTTCTTCTAGTTCTGGAGACAGAAGTCTGAGGTCAGAGGGCCTGCACCTGGTAAGGGACTTCCTGCTGTCTCATCCCATGGCAGAAGACAGAAGAACAGAGTATACAAGAGAGCAAGACTGAAAGAAAGCTAAACTCATCCCTTTTATCAGAAACCTACTTTCAATAACTAATCCATTCCCATAATAATGCTATTAAGCCATTTATAAGGGAAGAGCCCTTACTACCTAATTACCACTTAGAGGTCCCACTTTTCAACATAGTTGTATTGGGGGTTAAGTTTCCAACATATGAACTTTGAAGAACACATGTAAACCATAGCACCAACAAACTGAAAACATGAATGAGTTACAACATAGTTAATATGGTAAAGGAACCCAGGGAATCATGAAAGATTAGGTTTTGTGCCATTCTGGGCAGGTCATTTCACTTGGTAGCAGGCCTTATTCACTTCCTGCATATAACAGATAAGTATTTTCTCATCAAATTTTAAGCCTTAATAGATTTCAAAAGAAGAGAAAGCCGCAGAGTTCTAGATATGGCTTTCGTTACTTTCCCAATTTACGCAGAGACGAAGCAGCAATGTGACTCCAAGAATGGACATGTGTGCTGGTTTTGAAGTTTGCTCCGCCAAGTCTCCTGGCAGTGTCCCTCAGCTGTTACATTAACTAACAGGGGACACATTTCTGCCAGCCTCTCTTATTCTCTTTCACATCAAAACCTCTACTGACAATCCAAAGTGAGTTTACCAAGTAGGCAAGACTTCTCTCAGTGGAGGGACAAGTTGCACTATACATCCTGATGTGGCCACATAAGTCACTAAGTCATTCAATATGCTACTATATACCAGACCTGTTCTTGGTGCTAGAGCCATGGGGCACTGGTAACGTTTACAGGATATTTGGGGAATACAGACAACTAAACAGAAAATTACAGTATTACATTCAAGTTTAGAGAAATCAGGAAATGTTTCCCAAAGAAAGTAATAATATCCCACTAAACTGGGACCTGAACAAGCTGTTATAGATCTGCCAGAAAAAGAGATGCGTGGAAGGGAAAAAGGAAAAAAACAAGATTACCTGGTCAGTGAAAAAGCATTCAAATCAATTACTTGACGTTAAAATAGAAGAGTCATTTAGCTGATTTTTTTAAATAGTCTGGCTTCAGTTTGGCAACAACTGTGTAGAAGCACAGGGATAAGCATTAGGGAATACAGTGGCCTACAGTGAAGGGTACTACACACTAACAAGAGTATACCTTATGGTAAAAAGATATATCCATAAACAAATGCCCACAGTGACATCAGCAGTAAGAAAGCATTGTACAAGATCCAGGGTTGTCCAGAACATGGAGTCTTTTCTGAAGACACAGGTTAGTTCACCTGCAGAGTCTCAGCCCAAACTCTTCCTGACTTGTTTAAGTGTCTTAATTGCTATGAGGAGAATGGAAAAGAAAACAAAAGTATACCCATCACTTTATTATATTCTGGAATAGTCGTAAAAAATCTAAATTGATATCTATTTTAGAACTTGAACTCTCTTTTGTACTTTTGAATTACTCCCCAACTGACAGAGAAGTAGAGTGACAATATAATTTATTATTTGAACCAAGATGCTATTATGAGTTTAAAGAGTTGACATTAATAATCAGGCTGGTCAAAGAGAAAGGCAGTGGGACAAACCAAGGTATATGATCCTCTAGATATGAAAAGTTATTTGCAATGAATATGTTGTAGCAAAACCTTTAGACTTCAGACAATCCATTTTAACTAGAATTAAACATTACCTAAAATCATATATTTCAAAGCATTGCTATACTACATCCACATATTACTATACCAAGCCAAGATGATATCTAAATTCCACAGCAAAGTTATCAAAGTCAAAAGTATAATGAAGTGTGCCAATATCCAAGTTTCAAGCTGGGTTTTGTTTCCCTGCCTTATCAGGAAACAATCGTTGTTCTGTTAATTTTATGAAAAGTAAAAATGAATATGTTTAAAATGTATCATATTAAAATATGTGCAGTTACATAATTGAAATGTTAATTTTTCATGATTTGTCTATACTGACATCTATTTCTAAATTGTAGCTGACATTGTTTATTTAATATATTCAAATAGATTATATGCACATTAACATTATAATAAAAATTATTATGTATAGTTATGAATTAATGGCATCTTTAAAATGTTTAATTTGTTTTGGTGTAATATTATGAACCATGTTAGGTTTTCCATTTCATTTGCATTTTCAGTCCTTGGCATGTAGATAGCAAATCTAAACCAGTCGTCATTGTAAAGTTGTTCATGTTTTAAATGTGTTTCATGGTTAGTTCTATTGCTGTAACCTCTTACAGCCAGAGCAGATCAGCCCTGGAGCACTATTAGCAGTGGTTCTAAAACAGGCTTTTTCTTTTCAGATAAGTAGGTCTTTTTATTTTACATAATTTTTACTTATATCAAAGAATATTTAGAGTTTTGAAAGTTGAAAAGCACTACTCAGCTTATAAACTTTAACTGCAGGCTCTGTCTCAAGCCTCCCACTTTCCAGTTCTTTTAGCCAAGAGTCCCCATATGCACCAGATTTTTTTAGCTTTTATTTTAAGTTCAGGAGTACATGTGCAGGATGTGCAGGTTTGTTACATAAACGTGTGCCATGGGGGTTTGTTGTACAGATTATTGCATCACCCAGGTATTAAGCCATTACCCATTAGTTACACAGAGATAAAGCAGCAATGTCACCCCAGGAATGGGGTTTCTAATCCTCCCTCCTCTAACGTTCCACCGTCTGATAAGTCTTGGTGCGTATTGTTCCTCTCTATGTGTCCATGTGTTCTCATCATTTAGCTCCCACTTATAAATGAGAAGATGAGTATTTGGTTTCCTATTTCTGAGTTAGCTTGCTAAGTATAACGGCCTCCAGCGCCATCTATGTTCCTGCAGGCTTGAATTCAATAATTGCTTAATAAAAAAAATAAAGGTTTTCCAGACAAGAGTCAAACACTGACCTATGTGATCCCCAAACTCCGGACATTCAGGTCATACTTTTCATGGTGACCTCAATCCCAAGTGACCCTCATTTAGTCTGAGGTAAGGAGATTCCTTTAAAATAAAAATTTCCTCATGCACCATTTTCTTCTTAAATAGACCAATGATAGTATAAAGAGGGGAAGAAGAGGATTTGAATGTTTTTTAGCAAGTCTGGTAATGTATGCAACATTTCTTTTTCTGGTTCATAAAAAGTTTACCAATTAATGAATGCAAGCTACTTATAGGGAAAGACATAACCCTTAAGTCATGCTGCTTCCTTTGGCCATGGCAATTACTGGTGAAACATTCAGCTATAAGTCATTCACAAGCAATACTCCAAGGGGCTGCAGTAATGAGAACCTTAGTACAAAAGAGAGATTCTGAGCAACACATAACATTTACCACCCACTTTGACTAGAAACCTGTGCAGTGCACTGTTATCTGGCCTCATGATGCATTTGAAGATGCCTCTCAGCTCCAATTCACAGTATAGGCTAAAACCATGGAAACACACATCCTTTCCCCACCACTAATATACATGCAAATCTGTTCCCCTGACCACACTGTCTCCTTGCTTTGACATTAGCGGCAAATCCAAACAGCTTTCACTCTCAGAGTGCTCCACGCAAGGTCAAACACTGACCATGTGAGCCCCAAACTCTAGATATATCAGTTCATACTTTTCATGGTGACCTCAATCCCAAGTAACCTTCATTTAGCTTGAGGTCAGGAGATTCCCTTAAAAAAATAAATTCCCCCATGCATCATTTTTGTTGTAAGTAGACCAATGATAGCACAGAGGGGGGAAGAAGAGGATTTGTATATTTTTTAGCAAGTCTGGCAATATATGCAACATTTCTTCACTTCTTTTTAAACTGGATAAATGCTAAATCTTCATGACCATCACACTTAATATCTTGTTACACTCCTAGTTTGACAAAGTCAACAATTTCTTTGGCTTGAGAGACTGTGCCATAAATATTTTCCTTAAGGAATATTTGAGTAATCTGCATCTTTATTGCAAAATATGTCATTGTTTACAGATTTAAACAGTATTTGGGATTTCTGACATTTTTCATATGAAGAAAAACACAGTGAAGTGTCACATGACTTACTTTATTTATCTGAGTTTCTTAACCTTTGCTTTTCAGGTAGTTGTGTTTGTCTATTGTCTTTGAGTTAATAGGCTTCAGTGAATAATCTCCATGGTCAAATAGTTTAATATGAGAACTCAATTCAGTGATGATAATGGAAATTCAGAGTAAGAAAAATACTCAATTTTTGTATTCACATGATAATATGGTGACTAGAGTATACCCAGCTCAGTGTTGGGGAGTGTAACTGGTCTTTCATGATCATTCATTTTGTTTGTAAACTACATTATAATAATTCTGTATGGCAATATTCTTCATTTTCACTATGGGGCAAGAAGTGCTTTATATGTTATTAATAATATTTTAACCATTGCAGTAAGCCAAAATTCTTTGGGTGTATATTGTCAAAACTATCTGACCCATTACATCCCATATACCTTCGGTTTCACCCAGAGTGTGGAGTAGAGAGGCAATGATCTCATAAAATTCCCACTCTTCCAAAATATCCTCTAGTTTATAAACTAGTATGAGTCTGAATTAAGAGACAAGAAGGGTTAAATCTCAATGTCTTTTTAAGACAAAGATGAGATAATGGTTCATTAATCTGCAAGAGTTGATATTCAAAACCCTGTCTCCACTCTACAGTGAAAGAGATAAGAAATGATTTGTAATCTTCTAGATTGAATTTTGATATCATCTCATATCTTTGTGCTAAAAAAAAAAAATCCTTTTTCTCTCTTTAGCAGCACATATTCTCTATTTTCTGTTTTGACACATAGAGAAAGTTTGTTAGTATTTTATTTTGGTGTATTAAATGGCCTATAATAGAAATTAAAATAATTAACAACCTGAAATGGGAAACTTTTCTATAGGTTTTTGAATTTTTACTAGGCTTATTTCATTATATTACTGCAATTAAATGAATCTCACTATTTTGTGTTCAGAATAATGCTGCAATTTGTTTCCCCTGTGTTACAGAATGTATAACATTGGAATTTAGAATGACACCTGACACCATACATTTTATTCTTTTTTAAACCTAAGTCAACACCTTATACTAATTTCCAGCTTGAAAAGTTCTTCACTTGCTGATAAAAATAGTTTGCGCTGTCTTGCTGATGTCAAGCAGCAACAGAATTATACAAGATAAAACAATCATAGGATAAAGTTAGCCAACCAAGAATTTGCCAACTTGGCAATGCCTTTGGATTATCATTTACTTACTATCAAGTTTTAAAACCTGAATCAGTCCAAAATTAAAAAAAAGAAAGAAAATAAGTCACTTTTTTTTTACAAGACTGTTTTCAGAATTAAGATATCATATGGTGTGTTTTGAAAGCAACTAGGTGAGTTTCTCACACTTACCAATAAGACCCAGTAACTTTTCACTTTTACAGAACTGCTTATAACAAAAATGTCCATCAGTTTTAAGTGGTTGATGCACTCAAACTTCATTGACAGGAATCTAAGTAAACAAAGAGGCATACAAAATGAACATCTACTTTTAATGCCATTGATTTGGTTGAGAGTATTTGGTTGAGAGTAGTGGGTACTAGTGGGAGGGTGCTGAGTGTTTGGGGTGATAGAAGATTGAAGCAGTATCATCAAATATGCAAATTCACCTAGATAGATAAAGACAAATGCTGAATTAGCATTGACACTAGAGACACACACACACACACACACACTATCCAGGATCTAAAAAACAATAGGAGGTATCTGAAAATGATTGATTTATTCTCTAGTGAAAATTTGCCCTCTATTGCTACTCAAAATTTTTTGAATACTTGTCCCTAGTTTTGACAATGTTCTGAAAGTGTGAATTCTATATTTATAATATTGAATGTGAAAAAAATCGACTTTAAGGAACCCTTGTAACTGGGGATAGATAGGTGACTTAGATTTGTCTTTCAAATACATTTGGACAGAAAAGAGTAATTACAGAGCCAGCAGCAGTAAATTTCTGATGGGTGAGCTTACAGAAAGAGAGGCAGCAGTTCCCTTAAACAGTAATTTTGTTGTTATGAGGCATCAGTCTGGAGTCTGTTGATTCAGGTTTTCCAATGATTCCTTAATCTATTCTCTACCTCTTCAAAGTCTTCTCTTGATCACAGAAAGAAGAGTCTGTCTATAATAAAAAGTAATAAGCTCACTAATTATTTGAAGAAGTGGTTGCAAGCAATAAATCCGTGCTGTCAATCTGGTAGCCACTAGTTCTATGTGCTATTTAAAATTAAAATTAATTAAAATTCAGTTCCTTTATCACACTTACTACTTTTTAATAGCTACATATAGCTAATGTCTACCTTATTAGACAGTATAAAAATGGAAAATGTTGATCATCACAGAAAGTTCTATTGAACAGGGCTACAATAAATCCCCCCAAAATAAGAATATTAGATTAGTTATTTCAGTGAGGTGTATTTGAAGGAACCAGTAACTCAGGGAATACTAGAGAATGGAACCATGTTAGTCCATGAGATGCAGTGGTAAAACATGTGCCAAAATTACTACCTGCAGTTCTTTTGAATGACGGGCCCATTGAAAGCCCATTTATGACAAGCTGTGAGGTACAAACTATAATATTGTGACAGAATCAGCTTTCTGCATATCACTGCACTAGAGAACTTAAAGGAAAAAATGATAAGTTCAAGATTTTAAGGTTTGGTTTCAAATCAGTGAAAGAGCCAACCAGAGAGTTACAATAAATTCTCTAAAGCAAGTTGTAACTCTTGGAGTTAACAGGCTTGATAAATGCAAAAACCAGATTCAGTCGCAACATATGGAAATTCAGCATAAGGTGAATTCATTCACTGACTGAAAAAAAAGGGTGCAATTTAAAAACGATATTTGAGAGGATTCTGATGACTCCAAGTCTTCTAAATTCCTAATCTCCATTAAGCTTCCCTTTTTAGAAGAAGCATCCCTTTCTATACTGTCTAAATAGACATGGTTTATGTTGACTGAAGGTCTTGAAATAACCTCACACCATGGCCCATTCTTACTACATTTTATTGTCTCTAACAAATCTGATGAAGATGGGCCATGCCTGTAGTCCCAGCTATTGGGGAGGCTAAGGTAGGAGGATCGCTTGAAACCAGGAGGCGGAGGTTGCAGTGAGCCAAGATGGCACCACTGCACTCCAGCCTGGGTGATAGAGTGAGACCCTGTCTCAAATAAATAAATATTAAAAAATAAACAAAAGAAGAGCAATTACAAGGAAGAAGCCTAAACACTAAAGAATTCCAAGATACTGTTCATTTTTATTGATACATTTCTAGATAATATGTGTGGGTATGAATTCAGATAGCCTACACCAAGTAAAGAAAAATAAAATTTTGAATAGGCTGATCATTGTACTTACTGGAGTATCAATTCAATATGCTGACCTAGAAGGTATAATTTATTCTAATTCATCACTCCTTTAGTTAGACAGAACCTCAACTCAGTGTTTTGTGATGCTAGAAATTCCTTAGTATGATACAGGAAGAAATTAAAAGACCATAAGAGAGGGGAACTTAAAAATAGATTTCTGATTTGTGAACTGCTTATCTGTCTCATAACTGAATACACTAGGCGAACCCAGTGGACACAACTTTCACCAAACATTAGGAAGTGTTGTGGAAAAGGGAGTATCAGCATCATGAAAAGACACACAGGGAGAATGGGATTGTGGAATTACAGAGCCAGAGATAGGCTTAGCCTTCTGATAAAGCTGTATTATAAAAGCCCATAGGATCAAAGTTACAAAATGTATGAACTGGCCTGATAAATGTCTACACATACCAGCTTACCCAGAACAGTTTCAGCTGATAGTGTGGTGGTCCCTGAGTAATTATTAGCCGTAGCCCTTGTTACTTTACAGAGAGACTAGTTTCATTTTTAAATTATAGATCGTCTAGTCAATAGAAATGTAGCTTAATTTCTATTAATCAGATATATCCACATGAAATTTCTATTCAGAATTTAGTTATGTGAAATGTACTGAATAGAGGGCATCCATTTTTTCTAGTATGAATCCCAGCCAAGACACTATGGATCTGTAACCAGCAGTAACACTAACATCTGAATTCAACTGCTCCCTCATGTGACAAAGTTTCTGGACAGAGCAGCAACAGCAACTTTTAATTACAGCAGAGACATCTCCCTTCACAGTTGAGTTATGTGTTATGGTTTTGGAGCTCTTCTAGGTAAAAGCCCATCTGGGATCTGTTACTTCAGCCCTCCTGACAATTCTGGTAGTTATCTACGTGGTGCACTTAAACTTACAACAGTGTACTCAGTGTCATAACTTGAAACCCTGACCACACACACACACACACACACACACACACACACACATCCCTAGTGATCTAAATACTTACCAAGTGCTAATCTAGGTGCTGGGGCTGCAGACTAGAACAGGACATGGAACTCACATTGTAGAGCGTGGAGACAGTCAACAAACAAGCAAAATAAATGCTCCAGATCAGGCGTCCCCAAACTTTTTACACAGGGGGCCAGTTCACTGTCCCTCAGACCATTGGAGGGCTGCCACATACTGTGCTCCTCTCACTGACCACCAATGAAAGAGGTGCCCCTTCCTGAAGTGCAGCGGGGGGCCAGATAAATGGCCTCAGGGGGCCGCATGCGGCCCGCGGGCTGTAGTTTGGGATAGTTAAGGGTGCTTTAAAAATTTTGAAAAGTTAGTAGGCCTGAAAGTGATTGTGGGCAACCAGCAGCTATTTAACATTAGATATTTATGAAAGGCCTCTAAAGGAGGTGAGCTTATGACAGAAGCACACAAAGATTTAGAGGAAATGTCTTTAGGAAGGCAGAACAAATTATGAAAAGCATGAATAAAGGCTCTGAGGTTTAAATAAGCTTGGCATGGTTGAGGAAGACCAGCATGCAGCTGAAGCATAGTGAAGGAGGGTATGGGAATAGGAGACAGTGTATGAGCCAAAACACATACGGTCTTAGAGATCATGGTAAGGAATATGCAGTTTGTTCTAAGTGTGATGAGACACTATTGGAGGTTTTTAAATAGGAGTGTGACATACTCTGACTTATTCATTCATTAAACAAATATTTGAGTGCCTAGAATATTGCAGGCATAATTTTCGGGCCCAGGGATGAAACAAAGAACACAATCAAACAAAAATGTGTACCTCATGGAGCTAATACCTTGCTACGATAGTAAAGTGAAGTAAACAAAATCTAAATCTAAATTAAATGACAGAGGTAACAAGTGCTATAAATATATATCAAAAATTGTGAATAAATGATCAGACAAGAAAACAAAAACAAAGTCATAGGGCTTGAAAAGGAAGCTTTAGTACACTATTAGAAGTGTATAAGTGTGTAAGTACACTATTATAATTGTACTAAGGACACTGAGTACACTATTATGTTTAATACATCTGTAATAATAAATTGTCATCAGTGAGTTAAGGATATAAAATAAGATTTGTATAGTAATGGAGGAACCAGAAAGTATTGCATAAAATTCAACTAACATCCATAATAAAAATTCTAATTAGGTAGTAATAAAATAGCAAGCATCAAAATGATCTTTGAAGTTTTATTTCTTTTTGTTCCTCAGTCACGGTTTTCTTTCTTTTATTCTTAAGTTTTCTAAATGACTATTTCCTTAGGTGAAATTTTCCCAAGTAAAAAATTGAGGAGAACGTCTAATTGTTTCTGCCATGTAATTCTTTTAAACTAGAGACAAAGAAATAACATTAAAACAATTCAAGGTTAAGGAGTTATGTGAATTGGTGTCAATAAAATGTTGGTAAGATGAACACAAATACTGAAAGTAGAATAGAAATTCTAAGGGCTCAGTGATTAAACAAACAGTGGGGGATCAGTCACATTTATGTCCATGGGTTTTTATTGTTGTTGGTTTTAGCCTTAAGAAAAAATGTAAACACAACATTAAATACATGTAGTTTTGTAGAGAAATTACTTGCTTTACATTGGAAAGTTTGAGGTCAAGATGATGTCATGAAAATGAAAAGACTGAGAAGTACATATGCCCACTGTGCTCTTCAAAGCCAGAAATTACAAGTCGTCCATAAAATCAGGGCCAATTTCCATCTGACACTAACGTGTCCATTCTTTCTACTGCAGAAAGCAACGTATAAGGAAAAAAGTGGAATCTGTAATCACATAAATTTTACTTACATTTGGTTTCCAGTAGGTATTAAATATGTAAATTTTAGTATTTAAGCAAGCTCTTTGAGTCTCTCAATTTCCCTTTTTTAAATTTTGAAATATTTAGTTGACAAAGATTGCATGTATTTAAGACATACATCTGAATTAAATATATATATTATATATGCACACACACATACACAGTGTAACAATTACCACAATCAAAACATTCATCTCCACCCATGTTGCAAATTAGATTCACAGGACTGTGATCCTGTACTGGTTCATTCTTACACTGCAATAAAGAACTACCTGAAACTGAGTAATTTATGAAGAATAGACGTTAAATTGACTCACAGTTCTGCATGCTATACAGTAGGTATGGCTATAAGGCCTTGGGAAACTTACAGTCATGGCAGAAGGCAAAAGGGAAGCAGACACAATCTTTGCATGACGGAGCAGGAGAGAGAATGCAAAGAGGGAAGTGCTTCACACTTTTAAACTTCCAGCTCTCCATGAGAATTCACTCACTATTATGAGAACAGCAAGAAGGAAATCTGCCCTCATTATTCAACCACCTTCCACAAGGTCACTTCCCCAACAGCGGGAATTACAATTCAACATGAGATGTGGGTGGAGACACAGAGCCAAACCATATTATTCTGCCCCATGTCCCTCCCAAATATGCCCTTCTCATATTTTAAAACCAATCATGCCTTCCCAATAGTCTTTCAAAGTCTTAACCCCTTCCATCAATAACTCAAAAGTCCAAGTTGAAAGTCTCATCTGAGACAAGGCAAGCTCCTTCTGCCTATGAGCCTGTAAAATCAAAATCAAGTTAGTTACTTCCAAAATACAATGAGAGTACAGGCACTGAGTAAGTGCTCCCATTCCAAAAGGGAGAAACTGGTAAAAACAAGGGGGCTACAGGCCCCATGCAAATCCAAAACCCAGCTGGGCCGTCATTAAATCTTAAAAGCCCCAGAATAATCTCCTTTGACTCCATGTCTCACATCTAGGCCACACTGATGCAAGGGGTAGGCTCCCAAGGCCTTGGGCATCTCTTTCCCTATGGATCTTCAGGGTTGAGCCCCCATGGCTGCTTTCATGTTTTGGCGTTGAGTGTCTGTAGCTTTTGCAGGTGCATGGTGCAAGCTGTCAGTGGATTTGCCATTTTGGGCTCTGAAAGACAGTGGCCCTCTTCTCACAGTTCTACAAGGCAGTACCCTAATGGGGGTTCTGAGAAGGGGCTCCACCCTGCCTTTCCCCTCTGCATTGCCCTAGCAGAGGTTCTCCATGAAGGCTCTGCCCCAGCAGCAGACTTCTGCCTGGACTTCCAGGAGTTCCCATACATCCTCAGAATTCTAGACAGTCTCCACTGGCACCTTTGTAGTTTGAAAGAAATATAGGAATAATCCTTTTTTTTCCTTTCACAGAATGACATGTATTACTGTTTTCTTGAATATTACACATGATCATATTGCAGATTGCCAGCTATTTCATTATTTCCAGTCAGTTTCCAACAAAGTAAAGGGATAATGTTATTAAAAACATATATTTAGATAAACACTATCAGAATAAAATTTTCAAAGCCTTAAGATGATAAAATTTGGGAAGGGATTATTTCTTTTTGGAAATCTCTATAATTATGATGCATGAATGCTTTCAAATAATTTATGTGAAATCTGTTTGGAGGGAGAGGAGAGATAAAACACGATTATTTACTGACTCCAAAAAGCAATGTGGTAACACTTCTCATTACTGATGCTTAAAGAAAATTCTTTTTTAGAAATTTTGTAAATTTCATAATTTTTATGAATATTCAATTTTTTAAATAAATTTAAAATTGATTTTATAGAAAAATCAATCATCCTGTTAGTACTTTAAAAGCACATTTTTAAAATCAAACACTTAAGTTTTCTTCTTCTTGTCTCTTAACATATAGATAACTACAAAATGATGCTTATGACCTAAATCGTGCATGAGCAGTAGAGTGGAGATATTTGCTGCTGTTGTAGGACTTTCTCCTTATTTATTTCAGCTAAAATTCAAGTTCTTGTCACACAACCAGGAAAGATTAGCCTCACAGACACTTTGAAGTATGAGGGTGAATGGAATTTATTGGGCAAAAAGTGAGATGAGGTCCTGCTAACAGGCTCTCCACCTCATCAGTGGAATCCCAGGTCACCACCCAGGAACAGGAGAGACCAGGCTCCTCCACCTGCAAATGGGCATGAACTTTCAAAGGCTCCACCTGTTCCTCCCAGTGCACAGGTTGGCATTATTTAGAAAGAATCAGTCAGGAAAGCATGAGCTTTATCTGAAACCAACAGTCTGGTTTTTCTGCCTTCAGAATGTCTTAGACTTGAAGGCATCAGGGTTTTGCCAAAGCAGGAAGATGCAGAGCCCTTGTCTCTTATCACTGTCATGCCAATTCTTTGTATTTCTTCATTTTTTTCTTTCTATATAATATGGTCAATTTATTAATCACTCACCAATTTGTACATAGCAGCTCTTTTAACACATTTTAGTCTTATGGAAGAAATATTTTCTCTTTTGTATCTGTGGGAACTGACAGATTCATAACAACAACAATACTGGTAATAACATGCTAGTATTTCTTGGAGATTTCCATAGTCCAGACACTAAGAACTATTTTATTCAATACTCACAATGGTCCTTTTGTAATAATTATTATGATCTCATTATCTAAGTTTACCTGGGTAGTAAGTACAAGAGAAGGCATTTCTATTCAGGGTATCTTTCTTAGCACTAACATGCTTTAACCACATTGACATATGTTGTCTCCCAATGACATAATAAACATCAATTGTAGTATAAGAGTGCCAAAGTCTGTGGTTTAGCAAGACCAAAAAATATATAACCTAGTACTGAATATGTAATACAAATATGTGCACAAATATCTGGAAGCCCATTAAGCAAGCCTTCAGCAGCAACAGATACCTTCTACATTAGTTTAGAATTTACACAGACATTACCAGATCAATTTCAGATCCAAATTTTACAGATTCAAGAACATATATGGAATTCCCTTTCAAGTACTAAAATTCTCTAAGATACCCCATTATAATTTTACTTTCCAAAGGAAGCATATATTAGACATGTAATAAAAGTACATTTGTAATTGACTTCAAACCTATTAATAGACAAATTAATGTATGTAAATGAATAATTACACGCTCATAAGCACGCCCTAGTGCCTACTCGGTATACCATCATTTTGACTATACACATTCTTTTAATTTCTTTTTAGAATCCTCCAAGGATGTATAACAGAGCATGAAATTTCAAATAAAATAAATGGATAAACATTATGCTCAACACATGCACACTTAAGATACCAGAATATTGCTCATTAACTAGTTCACTGAAGATGTAAAAAGTTAGACTACCTGTGACCACTTTTTAAATTTTTGTCTTTTCTTAAAATGTAAAAACTTATCTAAGTCATAAGTTTGATTTAAATGTGGAATTTTGATGTACATAATGTACAGCATTTTGTACACACCTTACCAGTAATTTTTAGTTCGTGTGCATGTTAACACTTTTGATGTTAAATAAAAATAGAGAGATAGAGAAATGTACCCACTATCAAAAAGCTCAAATAGGAAGGATGGAAATGCTTCGCCCAAATTCAAGAATTCATTAGGATTATTCAAATCCCTGATGGAATCTGTCAAGTTTTGTTGTTCTTTAGAACTTTTCTTTTTAGTGAACCCATGTCCCTGAACAGAGGGGTTTGGTGGGAATTCCAAATGAAACAGAAGATTAGAATTAGTATATCTTATCAAAGGTCCACTCCAACCATAAAATATCAGGCTGACAGATGACATGAGTAGGAATAAAGATAATTTTCCAGTTATTATTTTTATTTTATTTTATTTTACTTTAATTTATGGGCTATATGTGCAGAACATGCAGGTCTCTTACATAGGTATACATGTGCCATGGTGGTTTGCTGCATCTGTCAACCTGTCATCTAGGTTTTAAGCCCTGAATGCATTAGGTATTTCTCCTAATGCTGTCGATCTTTTTGCCCCCTGCCCTCCAACAGGCTCTGGTGTGTGATGGTCCCCTCCCTGTGTTCTCACTGTTCAGCTCCTACTTAAGAGTGAGAACATCCAGTTTTCTATTCCAATGTTAGTTTGCTAAGAATTATGGTTTCCAGCTTCATCCATGTCCCTGACCTCATGATCTGCCTGCCTCAACCTCCCAAAGTGCTAAGATCATAGGCATGGGCCACCATGACCAGATTCCTTTTCTTTTTCTTATTTCATTGCTCTGCCTAGGACTTCTAGTGCTCTTTTGAAAAGAAGTGGTGGAGTGGGCATCCTTGTTTTGTCCCTGATCTTAGAGGAAAAGCTTTCAACTTTTCACTGTTCAGAATGATGTTAGCTATGGGTTTGTCATATATTTTTACAATGGTGCCAAAAATATATAATAGGGGAAAAACAGTCTATTCAATAAATGGTGTTGCGTAAACTAGGCATCTACATGCAGAAGAATGAAATTGGATCCTTGTCTCATACCACACACAAAAATAAACTCAAAATGAATACATGACTCAAGATATGAAACTAAAACTACTAGAAGAAACCATAGAGAAAAAGCTCTACAACATTGGTTTGGGCAACAATTTTCTGGCTATAATCCCAAAACCATAGGCAGCAAAAGAAAATCATAATAATACAAATGGGGTAGCTTTAAACCAAAAGTTTCTGCACAGAAAAAAAAAAACTAACAAAGTGAAGAGATAACCTACCCACAGAATGGGAGAAAATATTTACAAACCATATATCTGAAAAGGCATTAATATCCAAAATACATAAGTGATATGGATGGTTTAGCTGTGTCTTTACTCAAATCTTATCTTGTAGTTCCCATAATCCACACATGTGGTGGGAGGGACCCAGTGGGAGGTAATTGAATCGTAAGGCCAGCTTCCCCCTTTTTATTCTCCTGATAATAAGTTCTCATGGTTTTATAAGGGGCTTCCCCCTTCTCTCAATTTTCATTCTTCTCCCTCCTGCTATCATGTGAAGAAGGACATGTTTGCTTCCCTTTCTACCATGATTGTAAGTTTCCTGAGGCTTCCCCAGCCATGATGAACTGTGAGTCAATTAAACTTCTTTCCTTTATAAATTACACAGTTTTGGGTATGGTTTTATTAACACCATGAGAATGAACTAATATAGTAGTAACTTAATAGCAAGAAAGCAAATAACCTGATTTAAAAATGAGCAAAGGACCTGAACACCTACGTCTCAAAATAAGATATACCAATGGCCCACAGGTTCTTAAAAGAATGCTTGGCATTACTATCACTAGGGAAATGCAAATTAAAACCACAATGTGATATCACTTCACACTTGTTAGAATGGTTTTTCCCAAAAAGACAAAAAATAATCGTTGACAGGATGTGGAGAACAGAGAAATCTTGTATACTGTTGATGGAAAGGTAAATTAGTACAGTCATTATGAAAAAATGGCATGAAGATTCCTCAAAAATCTGAAAATAGAACTACCATATGATCCAGTAATCCTACTTCTAGGTGTATATACCCAGAGGAATTGAAATCAATTAGTCAAAGCAATATCTGTACTACTATGTTCATTGCAGCATTATTCACAATAGCAAAGATATGGAATCTGTCTGCATCAACAAATGAATGGATAAAGAAAATGTGGTATATGTGAATATATATATATATATATATATATATATATATATATACCCACATATTATATATGTGTATAAATATGTGTATGCATATATATACTATATAGTGTGTATATATAATAGAGTTATATATATTTGTATGTGCATATATATAATGCAAACCCACATATGTGCCCTGCATACATGCATATATGTATGTATTACTCAGTTTTGGGTATGTTTTTATTAGCACTGTGAGAATTAACTAATACAATAAGAAACCTAATAGCAAGAAAGCAAATAACCTGATTTAAAAATGAGCAAAGGACATAAGCAAAGGACATATATGTATATATATACATGCATGCATGCATGTATATGTGCAGGGTACATGTGTAGATGGAATGAATAGTACTCAGTCTTTAAAAACCAAAGAAATTCCATCATTTGCAACAATGTAAATGAACCTATAGGACATTATGCTCAGTGAAATAAGTCAGGCAGAGAAAGACAAATATCACGTGATCTCATTTACATATGAAATCTAAAAAAATTGCACTAATAGAGAGTAGAATGGTGGCTACCAGAGGATGGGTGAAATGGGGGAGAGGAAATGAGATGTTGATCAAAAGGTACAAAGTTTTAGGTAGCAGATTAGCTCTTGACATCTATTAAACAATAGAGCAACTATAGTCAATAATAATGTATTTTGAAATAACTAAAAGTGTACATTTAAAACATCTTAACATTTTAAAAGATAGATAAGGAAGATGGAGATGTTAATTAGCTTGACTTGATCATTCCACATTTTATATATATATATATCAAAATATCACAATGAATTCTATAAATATATATAATTATGATTTGCCAATCAGAAATTAAAATAATTTTTTTAAAGTAGCAATATTTCCTAGGATTATTCTACTGAAAATACTCTGGATTCAAAGGAGATCCTATTTTATATATTCTATGTTTTTCTAATAAACTTTCACAATCTTTCCTATTAACTCAAGGGCTCAGAGTAACGTCTGTTAAATTATATTATTGTTTAGCTCCCTTATGTTCAAATTGACTGTGATCATACAGAACCAGTATTAAGAAACGGTTTGTTATCTGAGTAGTAACAGAGTCTCTCCAAATGGAGTCTGGGTACACCTGGAGGTATGAGTACATAATTTTAGCAAACTGAGTTTCCTATAAAACCTTTAAATATATGTGTTCATATCTAATATATTCTGAGATAACCTGGAAATTAAAAGAAGCATATTCTGTATCAATTGTGTGACTTACAGATTACTAGAGATTGCAGTGCCTCAGGTTGAATTTGATTTTAGCAATTGAGCTACTACCAGGCAATACGTCATTAATTTGTCCAGGCTAATGAGAAAAAAAAAGCAAAGGAGATATATCACATAGAAGATACATTTTTTGCTGAATGAAGGTTAATTGACTGCCAGGTGATTTAAACAGAAAGTGATGACACAATTGAGACATCACAGGTACATTTTAAAAGAGGCATGCTAACTTAAGATAAAACACAAGAAGACATTTAATTTCAGCAAAGCATCATGTATCATATCAAATATATATAATTAATTTGCTGTTTTTGGTTTTTTAGTCTTTGTATTTAATTTCTAAATTTGTTTGGATTTTATAGATTTATCAGAGATTTATAAATATAAGGGAATTTTAATTAGTTCTGTTTATATACATTTTAAAATAAATTACAATAATGTAATTTTTGCTATCTCTTCAGTAGACTTTTATAAATTTTTCAATGCATAAATAAAATATAAAAATTCATAAACATTTTTTCTTTTAAAGAAGTTCATCAATAGGTACACATAGATATAAAGACAGAAATAATATCCACTAGGAACTCCAAAAGGGAAAGAATGGATGAGAGGTTGAGGGTTAAAAAATTACCTGCTGGCCTGATATTCACTATTTGGGTGATGGGTATCCTGGAAGCCCAAACTTTACCATTGTACAATATATTCATATAACAAATCTGCACATGTACACTGTGAATCTAAAGTAAATATAATAATAATAAAGAGGTTTGTATATTTAGTCATGCTTAAGAACACCATTATAGGTGAATATCTTTTCATACAGTCTACAATATTTTAATCTTTTTCTTACCAGGATGAATATAAGATCCATTTTCTTCCCTAAATCTGATAACACATAAAAATTAAATGCTAACATTCATCTACAGCTTCTACATCTTACTGTATGGTATCGACTTTGTGATGTATCAAAATGGTACATGAAGTCTTGACTCAATACTTCTTTTGCAGTTCTGTGCAATTATGCTGCATTTCAGAGCCACAGGATGTGGTGTGAAATATATTGAATGTTTGCTATGTGATAGTCAGGGGAAGTTCAACAATGACAAGATGTAAACACTCTACTGTTGAAAACAACATCTAAGCAGAAAATGTGTGAGAATCTGATGTGGAATGCTATAATCTGAGTAACCAGAAGTGTTCTGCTGGGTAATCATAGGATGCACAGGTGCAAGTGACTCCTACCCAAACATAGTAGATCACAGAAGACTTCTCATACACAATGGCATCTAAGTAGATTTCTGAAGAAATTTCTGTAAGAGTTAGCCAGGCAAAGGGAGTTTGAGTAGAATATGCACATTTTAAAAGACTCTTAAGAGAGAAAGTGATCTTCACAGAGGTCTAACATGATGCTATTATAAAATTCCTAAATATCAGTATGAAAATTAGTAATTTTCTTAAGTTCTGGAAATATTTTGGGCTATTATCATCTCAAATACTATGTCACCCTTTTGTATTCTACTATCTCTTTTTGTAGTTTCTACTTGATATTTGTTAGATGTTCTCATTCTGTCTTCCTTATCTCATAGCTTCATGTTCATGTTTTACATCATTCTATAGATTTGTATGACATTGTGTGTAATTTCCATAGAACCGCATCTCAACACACTAGTTCTCCCTTTAGCTGTGGCTGATTTGCTGTTTACTTTGCCCACTATAGAGTCTTTTAAAATTTCAATACAATTTCTTATTGATGAGCTAATCTGGTTCTTTGACAAATATGCTTTTTGTTAAAATGTATAACTTTCATATGGTTTTATGATTATTTATACTTTAAAATAACTTTAAACTTAATTATTTTGTCACCTCTACAAGATTTATCTAACACTTTAGATTATTGGGGTAAAGGATGAATAATTATTTGATCTAATGTATATCCTATGTGTCCCTCATACTGGGATATTTTTCTATATTTGGTTTGTAATTTTTCAGTTTTAACCTAATTTTAGGGTAAAGTCTATTTTTATGAAAGTCCTATCTACTCTGGATTGTAATATATATTCCTACTGGGAGGTATTGTATTTATTTACTTCTATTTAGGTCAGTGGGAAATCCCACAAATCCAATTACACTGAAATCTTAAGGTCTCCATGGAAATAGAAAAACAATATAAGAGGTCATCTACAAAGGAATAAGAAATATACAGTCATTATACTCTTTTTATCCCAACACTATATGATGCAAGATAATGGAGCAATGTCTTTAAAGTTCTCACAGAAAATTACTTTGAATATAAAATTCCACATGTAAAAGCAAAATAAAAATATGTAAAAACTCAGTTTACTATCAGTTTCCCCATTCTGAAGAGTTTTCTTGAAAATAGTTTCCCATACAAATATATGCAAGAAAGAAGAAAATATGTAGGATCTAAGAACGGCAAGAAACCAAGACTTCCAATGAAAAAAACATATTTATAAGAATAAGATTTTAGCAGCAATCCTGAAAGCAATATTCAAATTAGAACAGAAACACAATAGGCTCTAAGATAATCTTCAAGCAAAAGGATAGGATGTGGTCTAGTAAGTTACCACTAATAAAGAGATGCACAGTATTCTTGGTATCATGAAGAAAGCATGTACTTCCTATCAGCAAGGAAAAATAAGGAAAAAAAAATATGAAATGCCAAGAAACAGAAATGAATTCACTAAGGCAAAACAGAAAAGAAGGAAAGCATTCAGAAGTTATGGAGTAACCAAAGCAAGGGAGGATGATAGCCTGAACTAAGAGAATGTTAATGAGATAGCATCAATAGTTCTGTTACCAGAAAGGGATCCCAATCGAGACCCCAAGAGAGGGTTCCTGGATCTTGCCCAAGAAAGAATTCAGGGCAAGTCCACAGTGCAAAGTAAAAGCAGTTTATTAAGAAAGTAAAGTGGTGAAAGGACAGCTACTCCACAGACAGAACAGGACATTCCTGAGAGTAAGAGGAGGAACGCGTTCACCCTACACACAATGCTTGCGTGTATATATATAGGATAAAAGTAGATCTTGGGAGATGTGCTCTGCTACGAGGGTTTGTGACAAAGGATTAATTTTCTTAATTACTATATTTTGCAAGAATTGATATTATTATCTTTAAAGGAAAATTAGGAATATCCTTGTTCTCCAGATATCGGGCTATCTGGACCCTCCCAAGTCTGGGCCTGTTTCAGTAAATATCATTAATTTATTCCCTTAACTGTAAACATCTAGAAGCTAGGAATGCCTGCTTTTCTGGGAATGCAGCCCAGGAAGTCTCAGCCACATTTTGCTCATCCTCACTCAAGATGAAGTCAGTCTGCTTCGAATGCCTCTGACAGTTTCTAGTGACTGAATGTAGGGATATGGAGGAATGACAGAAGAAGAATCAAGGATGATGCCAAGTTTCTGATTCTGAAAACTAGAAATGATCATTACATTCATTAAAAAGTATAAAAAGAGGAACATATTTGAAGGAGGACATATTAAGCTGAGATTTGTTGGCATATCAGTGGTCATTGGCTCTCTTAGCAGCCATGGTAAGCACCTTATTTTGCCCCTGTAATTCACCGTTCAAATCACAAAGTAATAACAGTGTGCAAGATAAATCTTGGAGGTGAAGAGTAGAAAAGAATAGTCAAGCCTCTGTATTTCATTCAAAAAAGAATAAGATGGTATATGTGTTAGTGCGTTTTCTTTATGATCAGAACTAAAATACATGTTTTTTACTCTTGTGTCCTGGCTACAGCAAATAAGTTGCTGTTCAACAATACGTGTTGTAGAATTAAAATAAAATGTATTATAATAAACAAAATGTATTGCAGAACTAAATGTTATTCAAATATTAGCATTATTATCATGTTCATACCTTGTTCCTATGAGAGTCTGCTTTTCTATTTAAATTTTATAAATCCAGTATTATTTTTATAAAAAATTGGGCATGTATAAGAAGTTTAAATTGTGAGTAGCAAAGGAGAGTACCATAATATAATCAATTGGTGTAATATTCAAATGTTTTATACACCCAGAAATGTGTCTGGTTCTTTCTAACCCAGCATTTCACATCTGGCAAAAGAAAGCATCTCCTCCTTCACGTTCTTGGTTTGTTATTATGAAGCTGCCAATCAAAGTAGATATAGTCATGAAAGGCTAGGGACAGAGAAAATTAAGACCTTTTTTCTTATGAAATAAGATCTTTGCTTCTCCTCAAATCCTGGTAGGATTTTTGTCTGGTAGCAAAATTGTGTGTACAAATATAGTTATTGACAACTCTACAGGGCGCACCCTAAAGACAGTTAGCTCCTTTTCTTATGTCCAGTTATAAAAGTAAACATCCCTGAGAACTGGCGTGTAAAGGGAGTGTTTGCTTCCTTCTACATATAGAGGGCACTGGTGGCTATCTTTCCTAATTGGAAGAAAAAAGTTTAGCTCAACAGTATTTTACCTGTACAGACCACTTAATTTTACCCTGCAACATTCAACTGTGAAAGAAAATTAAATTTGGGGACCTCAAACTCACTTACCCAAAGGGAAAAGTCAAGCTGAGAACTAGTTCACACAAATCTGTCTCCCCTTGGCTCCTAAATAAGATGGCTGCAAGGTGACAAGCTACAAGCCTCCCCCACATTTTGCCTGCAAAATAATTCCCAGTGAGCTGTTAAAACTTCATCGTGGCAATGCAAAATGATAGCTTATCTTTACAGGGGCAGTCCTGTAAAGGTCCCACCAGACACAAATGCGTATCTCATTGTTCCCTTACCCCATTTTTTCTGTGTTATCTTATGTAAAATGCAGATTCCCATGTTTTTCCTCTGACCCTTTTGTTTGTATCATCTTATGTAAAAACATGTAGATTCACTGAGTCAGACAAAGGCCTGAATGACTTTTTCCCTGAGCCCCCTCTTACATGAAAATTGTGTACTTCTCAATATTTTGCTCTTTCTTCTTTAAATTTGAAACCATCAAAATCATCTTCAGCGAAAGGCACAGACCTGTCTTCCCAGGTTAAGTCCATAACTTTGGCAAATAAATCTAAAATAATTGACTTGTCTAGTCATTTTACTCGATTGACACAATATACGTATCCCATGCACGTCTGCAGCAGGGAGGTCAGAGAGCACAGTTCTGAATCCTGGAGTTTCCACTCGTTGGTGTGAAACCTAATACAAACTAACTTGAGCCTTTTGAGCATAAGGTTCCTAATCCATAAAATAGGAAGTAACAATTACAGCTTTCTTTGCAGAACCTGAATTAACCCCCATATTCAACTGCTGTTCTTCATTCAGGGCCAGTTAGGATAATGAAGGTAAACTCATTTTTTTTTGTCTTTTGCCTTTACCTTATGAACTGTCTGATGCGTTTATCTATTCATCTGTAAATCACTCTCCGTTGCCCTCTCCTATCCGACACTGCCTCTATGAGAAGTATATTTTTACTAAAATTTTTTTTCTTTCCTTAATGGACATTAGCTTTGAAGCTAAAGGATCTTAAATGAACTTCCCCAAATCATGTGTAGTTTTATATTCTTGTAGCTTCACTTCCAGAATGAGCTTTGGAATGTTTATGTGAGAGAAGTCTAATATTTTAGATTTGACTTGTCAGTGTTTAATGTCTGTTATAAAGTGTAACTATAAAGTAATAAAATAAACTTGTTTTGCTTGCACACTGGCTCTAAATTCCATTTCAAAAAGCGTATCAGGGCATTTTGAGCAATTAAATACCTGCTGAAGTGTATAGGAGTCCACAATTAGAATTCTATACAACACTTTAGGGTATATTTGTGTGTGTGTGTGTGTGTGTGTGTGTGTGTGTGTATTTGTGTATTTATAAAGCCTCAGTACTTAATAATAATAGAAGAAATTCACATTTGCATGACACTTTTAAAAAAGCTTTTACATATAAATATGTGAAACATATATGTAGCTCCTCACAGCAATACTGTATAGTTTATCACAAGTAAAATTTGAAATAAAAGTTCAGAAAATCAGGTTTCTCAAAAAAAAAAAAAAATAGACTTCGTAGAGAAGCTAGGACCTGAAGCAGGTACTAGCTAGGCACAGAAGCTGGCACTGTGACTGTAAATCCAAGGCTATTTCCATCTAATATAATTTATAAGTTGCTTTGGACACAGGTTATTTCTAACCATACTTTTTTTACTATTATTTGATTTTACAATTAAAAAAACTACAGTTCAAATAAGCTAAACTACTTGCTAACTTCACACATTTACAAGGAGAAGCTAGATGGAACTTCAGACTTCACAAATTTAATTACAAAGCTTAATTTCTGTGAGATAGATACAAAAGCATTTTTTCATAGTTCTGAAGAAAGATACCTTCATTTATATGATTACCCTCAAATAGTTCAAGAGATATAGTAAATCACTTGTTACTCATATACAATATAGCCACAGACTATATCTTAAAATTTCAAATACCTAAAAATTGCCAACAAATTGGCCATTTTTGATATGGCTATACTTTAATTTTATGAGCTGAATTAAGATGGTCAAAAATCAAACTATACTAGAAACAAAAATCTCTGAATGGATGGAAAGAAGAAAGGAGGGAGGGAAGGAGGGAGAGAGGGAAGGAAGGAAAGAAGGAAGGAAGGAAGGAAGGGAGAGAGGGAGGGAGGGAGTGAAGGAGGGAGGGAGGGAGAAAGGGAGGGAGGGAAGAGAAGGGAAGGGAGGAGAAAAATCAACATAAACCCCAAACAAAGGGAGACTTCTATTTTTCTCCAACTGAATCTCTATACCCTAGTGTGGCTTTATCACCACATTAATGACTTTTAAAAGTCAGCAGCAAGATGTAATTTACTACTAAGGTTGTTGGTTATATGCAAATTCAAATCGAGGAGCATACATACAAATTATTTCTTGAAGTTTTCCCTATGTTTCTTGAGGAAAGAGGCACGCATAACTTGAAAGAGCTATTCCTCACTCTTCAGATCTGTTTTTAATCACCTACATTTTTAGCACTTCATGCCTTTTCCTACAGTATTTCAGTTTCTGACTAAACATGATAATATTTAAAACAGGAGAAAGCTATCTGTTCCTTTCATACCTAGGAGCTATATTTTATTATCTCCAGAGTTCTTTCTTATACATGGGCAAATATATTCTAAAATTCATAGTAAGAAAAAAATGGCACAAAGGCCCACATTTCATATTTCGTTTCCTTTTCTTTTTGTCCAAACAATTGATATCTTACTTAGTCAAGCAAATCATAGCAGACTAATAGGCCATGTGCATACACAATAATTGAGATACATACTTCTAACATCCCCCCGTCAGCCAGTAAAACAAGTATGAAAATGGATAAAATAAAAATTCAGTTTAAATAAGCCACATGGTAGGGAACAAGCACCTGATTTGGAGTCAGAAAATGAGAATTCAGGTTCTGATTTTGATTCTTGCTTCCTGTGCTCTCCCTTAGCCTTCCTTCCTTTGCCTGTAAATGAAGAGATTTGTCTAGTACCAAAGGCCCTGGGATTCCAGTTCAAGGGGCTGACTAGAGACATTAGACACCTGTCCTTTCCAGAAAGAAGACCTAAAACTACCATTAGTTTATCATATCTTCAATAGAACATCTTAGTAAGAACACCAGAGTCCAACAGAAGTATGGGAAACACCTGGGGCACAGAGTGAGGAGGAAGCCAGAAGCCAGCTCAGCCAAGATTGGCTGGGAGCCCAGGTGGGCTCTGTATTATGGGAAAAGAGTAAGTGAGGGAACTTTAGTGGTCCACATACCCACCACAGACTGCTGCAATCCAAATCATGAGAGAGCTCTTCTACCCACATGAACCCTGACACCAGCATACGCACTGATTTGGAGATCCCAAATCAGGAGATCATTACATCCGACAGGGATCTTGTGCTGCTCACTCAACTTCTGTAAGACTTAAGCGGTTGCAGCAGGGCACCGTTGTGAGGGCACAGCCATCATGGGCCTTCGTCTTGCCTTGGGAACCACAGCCTCAATATCATGACATCCCAGGATAACCCATAGACATCTTCCTGTGCCCACCCAGAAGGCTACAGTGGCACAGTGCTAGCTGGATTCAAAGGTGCTCAATGTCTTCAGTACTCTATCCCACAGGGACTTCTACTCCCTGGGAAAAGGAAAGTGCAGTGCACCAAAAAGGCAGTCTGTGGGACAAAGGAAACCAAAGCACTCAAGGGCATACTTTCCAGGGCTATGAGAAATGACCCCACCCCCAGCAGCAACACAAACTCTGTTCTTGGCCTAACAAGTAGAGCATAGCATTCCCTCCCACTGACAGAATGAGCTTTGTACTCAGGCTTATATGTAAAGAGAAGGACCCCTTCTTTTCTCTCTGCACACCGCCTGCTGCTGCCACTGGATAGGTGGGTGGATGGGTGAACCAGAGAGTTTCTGGTATGGGTCTGTGAGTGACAACTGTGTCCCCATTGAGAGTATGGCCTCATGTCTAGGCTCACACACAAAGGATGAGATCCTTTCCCTGCCTGTGTGGCACTGTGGCACTGCTGCCACCAAGAGTAGATGAGCCTGAGCGCTGCGCGTCTGGGTTTGTGGGTGGCTACCTCACTCTGCAGCCGCTGCCAACACCAGTGTGCACTGCTGGTGAACAGAACAAAGAACCCACTCAACTGCCCTGCCCACCATTGCCACTACTGACATTCAAGCAGGCCATGAGAATACCCAAGAATTGGCCTTCCTGGTCCCAATAACACCACTGCCAGTGTATGCCACCTTGGGCCCAAGAATAGGCATGCTCAGCCTACTGCTGCCACTGCTGGATCCAAAAGACTTACCTTTCTGGCATCTCTCCCCCCAGAAAAACTTTACCACAGCCACCACTAATAACCATACCCCAAACCATTAAAAAAACATTACAGATAGCATTCATGCTGCTCACAGCCAAAGAAATTATATAGAGATTATGCTGCTGCATGCACCCAGAAACAAAGGCAAGGCCTACTACCCTGCAAACACCACTGATAAACCTTCAGGAAAAACTCCTCCCCTATGAAGGCAAATTCAAAAAATTAGGGGAAATGACTATTATACCAGAGGCGAGTATATCAACCTAAGAACACAGGAAAGCAGAAAAAAGCAAGAAAACATAACACTTGCAAAGGATTAAAATAATCCTGCAGTAACAGATCCCAATCAAAAAATTCACAAAATCCCAGAAAAGTAATTAAAAATTACGATACTAAAGAAGCAAAGGGGTATATAACAGAATCCCAAAAATGATATAAAAAATCAGAAAAATAATTAAAATATGAATGAGAAATTTACCAAAGGGATCAATATCATAAAAAAGAATCAAACAGAAATTTTATAACTGAAGAATTCATTAAATGAAATAAAAATTACATTGAAAAGCTTCAAGAGGAGACTAGATCAAGCAGAAGACAAAATATCAGAACTTGAAGACAGTTGCTTTGAAACAATCTAGTCAGACAAAACGTTTTTTAAAGGTAGAAAAGAATGAACAAAGCTTTTGTGATATAGGAAACACTGTAAATCAATCATATGAATTATCAGTATCCCCAAAGTCAAAGAGAGAACAAAAGCATTTGAAAACATATTAAAAAAATAATAGATAAAAAATCCTCAAGCCTAGCAAGAGATTTTAGGCATCCAGACAGAGGAGGCCTAGAAATCCCCAAACAGATAGAATGTAAAAAGTCTTCTCTACAATATATTTTGGTCAAACTATATCAAGTCAATGACAGATAAAATTTTAAAAACATCAAAAGTGTTTAATCACCTATAAAGGAGTCCCTATCAGACTAAAAGTAGACTTCTCAGCTGAAATCTTACAGACCAGGAGAAAATGGGATGAGATAGTCACAAAGTGCTGAAAGAAAGCAACTGCCAGCCATGGATTTTACATCTAGCAAATCATCCTTCACAAATAAAGGATAAATGAACTCTTTCCCAGATATCAAATGCTGAGGGAATTCATTGCTATGACACTAGTCTTACAAGAAATGCTCAAGAGAGTCCTAAATCTAGAGCAAAAGAATGACAGTTACCATCATGAAAACATAAGAAAATGAAAATTCAGTGGTAAAGCAAACACACAAATGAGGAAAATAAAAGATTCAAATGGTGCAACCACAGAAAATTAGTAAACCACAAATATCCTGACTTGATCATAACTTAGTCTATGCATGTAACAAATGCTCACATGCAGCCCATAAATATGCAAATTAGTATATATTACTAAAAGGTAAAAATAATTTATCTGCCTTGCTACCTACCCCTCTTTCTCCATTGTTTTCTTCTACTGATACATTGTACATATAGAAAATACAGTGGCTAAAAAATTATATTTGTCATGTTTTTTCTTAAAACCTACAGTAACATCATATACTTTTGCCATAATGGCAAAAAAATAAGAGAAATAAATCTGATTTGCCAAAAAAAAAGGAAAGCCCTTATACTACTAATGAGTTAAAGCATCTATTTTCCTTGAATACTATGTGTCTTTGTTATTTTGCTGGTTGTTGAAACATGACCCACCATCAGCATTTCCTTTGCTTAATTCTGCTCATTGCTAACTATATCTAAGTTAAGTAGGTTTACAAACACAATGCTTGATTATACTTATATTTTTATTTTGATTTCCCTTACAAAGCTTTAAAGTTTTTCCTTTATCTTTTCATTTATTTAGGATTTGAAAAGCTGTTAATCTCAGACTTTTTTTTGTCAGATTCTATTACAGTTTATTACATCTGACATTACATTCTATTAAACATTCTGGAAGATATCCTTTGTAAACTAAGTAATATGTAAATGGAGCTTTTCTCCTGTAGCTTATAGTAAATCTGAGACATGAAAAGGTAGAATCAGGATATATGTTATAATGAATAGGAAGAGAATTTCAACACATCTTTATTGAGACACTTTTACAAATCTAGGACTGAATCTATAAATCCATTTTCCTTTTCAAGGAAGAGAGAAATGTAAGATGAAACAAAGAAGAGATCCTCAATGAAAAATTAAATAAGCAATGAGTAGAAATTGAAACCACCTTGACTGGACTCTACTTGACAAATATACTTAGTTCATTCAAAATATAGCGTGATTTCTTTTCACAAATCACTTCAGTAAGCAGTGAATTTCTCCTCCTGTCGCTAAGATACCTTCATGTTACCTGAAGGCAAGCACTTACTTTCTGATTCAGGATATCAACGAGTTTAATAGAAACCATTGCTACAAAGAAGATAACTTTGAAAAGAGCTGCATAATCACATATGGGGTAATCTTTATGCATGAAGAACATTATGTCAGATGGGGGATCATCAGTGATCATCAAGGCATGTTAGACACAGAGATAATAACTTAAAGGCTTTAAGTAACTTGGCTGGGGCTTTGCCAAGCCTAAAGGACAAGTTACTGATTCCCTTGCTTGGCTTTTAATTTTTGATAATTTATTTTCTGCTTCAGAGACTGCTTTGTACTTAAAAAGTCAAGGATAAAAAGAACAATTAATGAGTGAATCAGAATGTAAGTAATCCGCACAGGAGAAATGAGTGAGACAAATTTGCTTTTACTTTTGGCCCATGCCAAAATTCTAATAGAATCAAGTTTATAAATGTGATTCAAAGACCTTAGCAATGAGTCATGATGGTGATAGTTCCAGAGGACAAAGAACTCATGTGTTCATAAAGTTCCTGTCATTGAAATTAGCCTTTTCTAGGTTGCTGGAAAAATTTGACATTCTAACTTGCATGAATTGAATCATCTGTTCTGTCAAGTAAGAATAAAAATTAATTGATTCACTTACAATAAAATTCAACGAATACATTTATGGGTGAAAGCTTTTGTTAGTGGAACAGCCATGCAGGGAACTCATATATAAACGTAAGGAGTCATTTATTTTTCCTGTTTGAAGCTTGTAACTTCAAATCACTGCAACAGTATTTAGAATGACTTCTGTTTGAAGAGAAATATAGTACTTTAAAACAGACAAAACTACATGCTCAAAATGGTTTTTGTATATAATATTCTAAAGCTAGAGCAGACACAGATAAACATGATCTAAATATGTATTTGGGAGGAGGTTTCCCAAAGAAATGAAGAGTGGTCATGAAATAAACTGTAAAGAAAATGAGCACAGGAGAAGATGTGTCTTGACTACTTTGGACCAGAAATAAAAGATGCAGTGATGTTAACATTATGGTTCATAACTCAGTCACTTTGGCAAGGGTGACGTATCTCTGTGTCATGTAGACCTCACGTTCTGTAGTTACATGAAAGTGGTATCAGACAAAAGCCCTATACCATTTCAAAGAGAATATGTATCACTTTATTGAAACTAAAATAGTCCAGTAATATTTATAAAACAATTATTTTTAAATGTACTTGTTTCAACAAATGATGCTAGGAAAATTGGATATCTGACAATAAACAAAAAAGTAAAAATTAACTATATGGACTTAAATGTAAAACATATAAATTATAAATCTTTTCAAAATATATTTTAAAAAAGCTTCAGGATGTAGCTCTAGGCAAAGTGTTCTTAGTTTTGACACCAAAAGCACAATCTATTAAAGAAAACATTGATAAGCTGGACCTCACCAAAATTAATAACTTTTGCTCTGTGAACATGAAATGATGAAAAGACAAGCTAGAAACAGAGAAAATATTTGCAAACCACATGTCTGGTAAAGGACTACTAATTATAGTTAAAACTCTCAAAATTCAACATTAAGAAAACAATCCAATTAGAATGTTGGAAAAAGACATGATAGACATTTCACTAAATATGATATGCAGGTGGCAAATAAGGCACATTAAAAAAAAAAGTTTAATGTCATTAACCATTAGGAAAATGTAAATTAAAACCACAGTAAGATATTTCTATATACTTTCAGAACAACTAAAATAAAAAATGATGACAATACCAAATACTATCAAGGATACAAAGAAACTGAATCACTCACATATTGCTGGTAGAAACATGAAATGGTTCAGCCACGTGGGGAAAAAAATCTCGTGTGACAGTTAATTTTAGGTGTCAACTTAACTGGATTAAGGGATACCCAGATAGCTGGTAAAGCATTATTTCTGGGTAAGTCTGTTAATGTGTTTCTAGAAAAGACTGCTATATGAGTCGATGGATTGAGTAGAACAGATCCGCTGTTAACGTGGGCAGGTATCATCCAATCAGTTTGGGGCCCACATAGAACAAACAAGAGGAAAAATGTGAATTTGCTCTCTTTCTTCTGCAGCTGGACACCCTTCTTCTCTTGCCCATGGACATCAAAATCTAGATCTAAGTTTTCTGACCTCTGGACTCCAGGACTTGTGCCAGCACCACTCCCTCTAGGTTCTCAGGTTTTCAGCCTCAGACCAAGAGTTACGGCATCAACTTCTCCAGTTCTGAGGCCTTCAAATTTAGATGAGACATGCTCCTGGCTTCCCTGGTTCTCTAGCTTGCAGACAGCCTATCATGGGACTTCTCAGCCTCCGTAATCACATGGGCCAATTTCTCTAATAACTTCTCTCATCTCTCTTATCTCTGTAAGAGACATACACTCTTATCTCTATAAGAGGCCTATTGGTCATGTCTCTCTGGAGAACCTTTGTGGCAGGGCAGGTCTCACTAGCACAGGCCTCTGTAACAACTGTTTCAACACTGACTGAGTAGTTAAGTTAAATATTTAAAGCTGATGGAGCTAATGCCCTTATACAAGTGCTGGAATGTAACAAAAGCCCACCAAGAGTTTTGCCCCGGCCTTTCCTCTCCAGACCTCCACAAACAAGTTTATTGGGGTCTGAAGGAACTCCCCAAACCTCCACGATTTAGCAAAAGACAAGATAAGGGTAATCACCCCAGCACCTGGACCCATTTCAATTAAGTAAACTTACTGAAGATTCAGAGGAAGGTATTCAGGACTCAGATCTTAGTTACAGATTAGAAGTTAACCACCTACATCTTTTGATGAATGCACACTTACACATAAACATATATCTCAGAGGGTACATAAGCTCTGAAAAACTTTGTAATTTTTAGTTGGTCTTTCCCAGTTTATCTGCATCTTGTTACTGGGCTGTGAGAATAAGCAGCACAGTCCTCAGTTTGGTCCGGACCTTGATTAACACAATTTCAAGGTTTCTTATAAAATTAGACATTAAATTACTATATAAGTTAAAGGAAATTTGTTTCATACAACAAGCTGAAGCATTCAGGGTAGCTTTATTTGTAATAGCCAAAAACTATAAATAACCCAGATGTCCTTCAGCAGGTAAATACTTAAACTGTGATACATTCACACCATGCAACACTAAATCACAATAAAAATGAATAAATTATTGAATTGTTGATAAAGGCATCAACATGAATGAATCTCCTGTGAAAAGGGTCAGTTACAAAAGTTTACATTCTATATGATCGCCTTTATATATATATATTTTTTTAATGACAGAACTTTAGAAATAGAGGGAAAATTTGTGGTTGCCCAGGGCTAGGAATGAGGAAAGGATAAGAAGGAGATGAATGTGTTTATAAAAGGTTAACATGCAGGACTTTTGTGGTATGAGAATTGTTCGGTATCTTGACTGTGATGGCAAATACATGAACTTAGATAATAAAATCATACAGAATATAAAACACACACCCATGCACATGAGTACAAGTAAAGCTAAGGACTGGTGGATTGTACAAAAGTCAACATACTCGTAATATTATACTATAATTTTGCAAAATGTTACCACTGGGAAAAACTGGGCTAAGTGCACAAATGATTTCTCTGTAATATTTCATTAAACTGCATGTGAATATACAGTTATCTCAATCAAAACTAAAATTTCAATTATAAAAATGTAAAAGTGAGGCTGGGCGCGGTGGCTCAAGCCTGTAATCCCAGCACTTTGGGAGGCCGAGGCGGGTGGATCACGAGGTCGAGAGATCAAGACCATCCTGGTCAGCATGGTGAAACCCCGTCTCTACTAAAAATACAAAAAATTAGCTGGGCATGGTGGCACGTGCCTGTAATCCCAGCTACTCAGGAGGCTGAGGCAGGAGAATTGCCTGAACCCAGGAGGCAGAGGTTGCGGTGAGCCAAGATCGCGCCATTGCACTCCAGCCTGGGTAACAAGAGCGAAACTCCGTCTCAAAATAAATAAATAAATAAATAAATAAATAAATAAATAAAAATGTAAAAGTGATCAAGAACATGTGATCTAGAGGTAGCTCACTGGAGACACAGCATGGTTTTACTAGCCATGTTATCTTGCCTTTCCATTTCTCTGACAGTAAATAGGTCAGTAACAATATTGCCAACCTCATAAGATTGCTGTTAGAATTAAATGAGATAATTCACATAAAGAGCTTTGCATATTAGATGGTGGCTAGTGAGGAATAAATAAAAAATTCGAATGATTACTATGATTATTTTGTCATTAAAATATTATTACTACATAAAGCATCCTAGGAGGGGGAAAGATAAAAAGCAGCCTGATATCTTAAAATCAAACTTTAGGTCATGTCTGTTTACCGTCTGATTGCAGAAGATCTCTTTTGGGGTATGACATTATCAAACATTAAGGGTCTTGTTGAACAGTATTTGTGCCTGCTAGTTCACATAATGTCATTATTCCTCCTGTACCAGAATCAGCCTCCATGGAGACATGTTTTTAAAACCTTATAGCAAACATACCATAGCAGATCAACACCCACTCCCAACCCAAGTCCTCTGCAGCCACTAATTACCCTTTACTTTAAATGATCAATGTCAGCCCTCCTGCTTTCCACAACTGCAGCGTTAAATAAGAATAGGGAGCAAATCGTTGTATATATTTCATATTTCTTTATTTCTGCCATTGATTCGTCTGTTTTATTCAGAATTTAATTTCAAGAGTTTTTTTTATCATATATGGTTCTATATGTATTTAAGTCATATTGCATCTATTTGATTCCCTAGAAAGTATCATTTTAAAAAGGTTTCTTGATAAATTTTTTTTAAAACTCATTTCTTCATGATCTCCTGTCATCAAGATCTCTGAAAATAATGAGATATAAAGAAATAATATTTAACAGCTATAGGAAATAAAATATGAGATTGGACTTACTTAAGTATTATGTTTGGTATTCAATGAGGGACTATACTTTTCATTGTTAAGGAGAAAAAAGATAAACAATTTAATGTTGCTGCTGTTCACCAATATTTAAAGCTGACAATGTAAGTGGGTAAGTGATAGCCATGACTACAGGCACCTCAGATATAGCCAAGTACTGCAACACACTAGCCTCTTGAGCGTATAGACCATGAAGGGCTCAGTTTCAAATCTGAGAAACATTTCTTACGGCCACAATATGATATCAAGGTACTGACATCTTTGGGGAAAAAAAGCGGAGAAATAACTTACAGATTTGGAATTTAGTCCAAAAAGACATAATTCTAAAACAGAATGTTTCAAAGTAAATCTTAAAATCAGCAGAAAAAGTATCCTAATTGAAAATTTTAAGATTTGTTTCTGTTTTCCCTACTCACATTCATTTTATTTAGCCCCAGTACTTTTAACAGTATAAGGCTATTGTGCCTTATAAGGGCACAATCTGGAGTTCCTTTCACAAGTCTTGTTTAAAGGCTGAGAAGTCCCAGGTTAGGCTTCCAGCATGGTCAAGTTCTTGATGAAGGCTTTCTTCCTGGTTTACAGATAGTTGTCTTCTCACTGTGTTCTCACATGGCAGAGAGCAGAGGGAGGAAATGAGCTCTCAAGTCTTATCTTATAAGGACACAACCTGATTATGACAGCTCCATCCTCAAGACTTAATAATCTCCCAAAGGCCCCAATTAACAAACTAAGGAAATTATATTTTCTTTGCCAATACTTACTCATCTAAATTTAGTGTACAAAATTAGACTTTAATGCTGAAGGAAATGAAGCATTTTCAAAAGTTCAACTATTAAAAATACAAAAAAAAAATCTCATTGCAATGGTTGCAATGGCAATAAACTGAAACTTAGACATAAAATGTGGATTTTAAATAAAATTTAAAAAAAAAAAGCAAAAGAATTTCCCTAAACTACACACACACACACAGACACACACACACAGACACACATATTGTTTAAAGAAGAGCTACGATTAGGTGGTATAGGTAAATGGAAGCAGACTCTAAGCAACAGGACATTTTGTATGAGAAACTAGATCTAAAAATTGTGTGTTTTCAAGAACAGTTTCTCTTCCACCTGGAAGTGAGAATGACAAGAGCTGGCCACTGATCACCCCTCACACCCACCATTTTTTTTTTTTTTCTTTAGATAGAGTCTTCATCTATTACCGAAGCTGGAGTGCAGTGGCACCACCTCAGCTCACTGCAACCTCCACCTCCTGGGTTCACACAATTCTTGTGTCTCAGCCACCTGGGCAGCTGGGATTACAGGCATGCACCACCACATCCAGCTAATTTTTGTATTTTTTAGTAGAGACAGGGTTTCACCATGTTGGCCAGGATGGTCTCGATCTCTTGATCTCACGATCCGCCTGCCTCAGCCTCCCAAAGTGCTGGGATTACAGGCGGGAGCCACCCCGCCCGGCCAATTTTCGTACTTTTAGTAGAGGCAGGGTTTTTCCTTGTTAACTAGGCTAGTCTCGAATTCCTGACCTCAAGTGATCCACCCACTTAGGCCTCCCAAAGTGCCAGGATTATAGGTGTGAGCTACCATGCCTAGCCCCCATTGATCCTTTATCTATCAAGCAAAGACTCCCAAACCACAACAAAGGACAGACTGCCTGTCCTCTCCTATAAGAGTTTCAATGCTAATCTTATGGTACCATATGCTCCTTGCATATCTCAGGAACAACTGAGTCTCAGTCATTAACTTTGTAACTTTCCTTCTCACACTGCTTTGTACTTTCCTTAATCTGATCCAGTCCCCCTTATCTCCCTGTGACTTAATCTGCTAGGGCTGCTATAACAATTACCATAGACTGGGAGGCTTAAACCAAGATATTTACTTCTTAGAGTTCCAGAATCTGAGAAGTTTCAGGTCAGGCTGCCAGCATGGTCAAGTTCTTGGTGAGGGCTTTCATCCTGGTTTATAGATGGCCATCTTCTCACTGAAGTCTCACATGGTGAAGAACAGAGGGCAGAAGATAGCTCCCTTGGGTCTCCTTCTTATAAAGGCACAATCTGATTATGCAGGCTCCCCTCTCAACACTTAATTACCTACCAAAGCCCTCATCTTCAAACTTTGAAGATTAGGGCTACAACATATGAATTTTTAGAGGAAATAAACATTCAGTCCATAGCAACCTTCCACTCCGCTCTTAAACATTTATGTTGTAAGTATATTCCTTAGGCCCAACTCCTTCTCAGAATGTTCTTCTCCCTTTGACTCAAATTAAAACTGACTGTTCCCTGTTTAACATAAATTTTCAAAAATTGTACTTTTCTAATTATCTATACAGCCACTCACCTTCCAGTCCTCTCAAATGGAGGTGATGATGGTTGTTTTCCTTATTTAGGCTTACATGAGTACTTACTTTTTAAATAACCTTAAAAGAGCATCAAAAGTTAATGTGTTTATATTAATCTATATAATCATTTAATTGAAGTGATTGAAAAAGTTTGAGTATAAAACTAAATCATGTGAAATTTTTAGTTTCACTAGAATACTTTGAATTTATTGGATTTTTAAAAATCTGATAGTGTCTATTTTGTTAACCAAAAATAAAATTCTAAGTCCTCTCAACCATCTAAATGGACTCCCTCCTAGGCCAGAGCACTCTACAATTTAACCTGAAAGACTGGATCAGGCCATGACAGGAAGTTGGAGTCAGACATGCCTCAGTATATCCTCTGGCGTTAACATCAACACAGACCTGAAGTCTGATAAGAAACATTTCCAATATATTCTCTCTGAAGCCGGTTACCTGAAGCCTTCATCTGCACAGTAAGAATTTTGATCTCCACAGTCTCTCATCTTACACCACACATTTCCTTTCTATTGATCCTACGTCTTTAGATTAACTCAACAAATTGTCAACCAGAAAAATTAGAAATCTAGCAATAACCTGGAAACCATCCCCTCCCCACTGCTTTGAGTTGTCCCGCTTTCTGAACTGAGTAAAACCAATTTAAATGCATTTAACTGATGTCTCTTGTCTCCCAAAAATGTATAAACTGAGGGACCTCAGTTCTTCCCTCAAAAAAAGTGGGAAACACAAAGAATGAGGAGAAAAAAGGGAGAATAACCCTTTTTGGGGCACTCTGTTGGTTTTATGGCACCTCTACCTGCAAGTGTTTGTGTAAAATAGACATTTTATGGTTTTTGTGCACATTTACATCAAGGCAAAGGAATCGTAAGGTCAACCTACAACTACAGAGTTCCTAAATTCTCTTTTTCTCTATTTTATTTTCTGTCTGCTTCAAATCTGCTGTTACTTTTCTACTGAGATAAAAACCACTGTTTTAATCTGGTTGTTGTTTTTTAAATTTTTTTTTTTTTTTTTGCAAGCCTATGAATTTGTATTAATATCTCATGGCTAGAGTTCTGAAGTAAAAGCTATAGGGTGTGTGTGTGTGTGTGTGTGTGTGTGTGTGTGTGTCTGTGTGTCTGTGTGTCTGTGTGTATTTAAAAGGCATTTATGTTTTTTGGTTTTGTTGTCTCTCCTATGACCTTTTTCTTCAGAAAGTTTTTTCTTAAACGGTGTCTAACAGCCTGAGATTCCTTAAAGAAAACAGAGAGGCCAGGCGCAGTGGCTCACGTCTGTAATCCCAGCACTTTGGTATGCCAAGGCGTGCGGATCACGAGGTCAATAGATCGAGACCATCCTGGCCAACATGGTGAAATCCCATCTCTACTAAAAATGCAAAAATTAGCTGGGCACGGTGACACGCACCTGTAGTCCCAGATACTCAGGAGACTGAGGCAGGAGATTGCGGTGAGCCGAGACTGCGCCATTGCACTCCAGCCTGGTGGCTGGCAACAGAGCAAGACTCTGTCTCAAAAAAAGAATTAAATTTAAAAAAAAAAAAAAAAAAAAAAAAAAAACAGAGAAGGCACCACACTCTTTTTTGGGGAGAAATGTCTTTTTCTTTATGGAATCCCCGGAGAAAACAGACAAGTTTTCTCTCCTGTTTTAACCTGCTTATTTTTGTACTGTGTTGTCTGATTTTTTACGCTTGGATGTTTAAAATAAGAAAGGGTATAGCACAGACACTTAGAGAAATGTCTTCATTAAAAAAGAAAAGTGGGGAAACTAAAAGCATGGTCTAGCCTCATTATTCTGTTTGGAGATCCAGGACACAGTGTGGGTTCTATTATAGTTTTCTAAATTTTATGTTTAGCTTGGCAATTACATCCATTCTAATTTCCCTCCAGCTGACTTTCTCTCTGTATTTGAGATGTAAATTTTGCTATCTGATTTTTCACCTAAGAGTTGTTTCCTTTAATATGCAAATTTAGGGCTATAAAGCTGACAACTGCCTAGGGTAATGAAACAGGTTATGAAGAATTCAGAAGTCTAAAATAGGAAATAAAAAAAAGTTTTATGAATCTATGAGATGTACTTCTATCAGCATGCCTAATAGGTCTATGTATTTATATATTATGTACATAATGTTTCACTACTAAATATATATTTAAAAGCTCTAATTAATTGGCTTAAAGAAAAAATAAAAGTGCTTAAATCAAATACCTTATTAGAAAAAAGACTAAGTCAAATTCTTTTATAAGTTCACATGGCTTAAGCAAAATCTTTAATAAATAAGCTGGCTTTAAAATTGATCTTTCTATTCTATATACAGGTAAAATAATATTTGAAATATATTCAGAATTGTTAGCATTTTTGTTTGCATTTATTGATCAATCAATGGTTTCATACTTATCCCTGCAGAATACTAAAGGTATCAAAATTTGCCCTAAGGGTTATAAAACTGTAGATCCAGCCCAAAACAGAATGATCTTTGCTGGTGTAATTTTTAATAAATAAAACATTTAATACTGTCGGTTTAATGAAAACAGCTAAATCCTGACTTATTGGTAACAAATAATACTTATACTCAACCGTAAGTCTCTTTATTTAGGTAAACACCTGAAATTTGTGGGTTATAAAAATGGTTAGCAGGGAGTTAACTTTCATAAATAATCTAGGTACACTATTAAATGAATTAAGCAAGTAAATGTAATAAAACAAATTCTTGTTGTTGGAAACAGGCTTGTAATGTGAAAAACCCGCATTGAGACAATGGATCACTCAGCAAGGCTAGGTAACTTCCGACAGGAAGGGTACAACTCACCAGCAGTCTTGCCATGCGAGCACACCTGAACAAAAGAGACAGGGACATTTATAACTTTCATAACCTGAGGCCATCACCCTACTGCTGTGTTCAGTTTCCATTGGCTGGAACGGGACCTTATATTCTATGCTTGATCTGATGGGCTAGAAACTTGAAAATTTTCTATAGAAGTAAAGGCAGGAGAGAACAAAGGAGAAGAGGAAGTAACTTGAGGAATGCTTACGGAAGTGATAACATTTCCAAATAAGGAAAGGGAATAAGCTACGACCTAAGACTTGCCTGGGCTTGCCCAGGATGTCAGGGCAAATATCTAGGTTAAAGTGTAAGAACTAAGAACACAGGATGCACTTATTTCTTTATTATGACTAACAGCTATGTTAAGATTATTAGCAAAAGCTTTAAAGTAAATTAACCTTTAAAGAAACTATTATTTATTCATAAGAAATTTTGAAGAGGAAACTTTTATTATTTTCTACACCTGTAAACAAATTTGCCATATAATTTGGATTCTAAGGTTATATTAATAGATACTATTTAAATATCTTGGTAATTTCCAATTTAAAAATTATTTATTTATTCTGCATCCCTGTTATATCTCTATCTTTATAATGTGTCATGTGGAAGCGGTATTTTGGATTCTAAGGTTATATTAATAGACACTATTTAAATGTCTTAAACTATATGAAAGAGCAAATATTGACCTTTAAAAATGTAAGTGCTTATCAGACTGGTAGATGCTATCAGGTATGCTTTTTAATTCACATGACCCTGGCAATATTTGATAAAATTAATTTGGTAAATTTGATCTGAAAATTTTCTCCAGTAATTAAAAATCTTAAAGTCATGTTATGATAAATTAAGTAATCTTGTTTTTGTCTTTATTTCACTGAGAATTTACTAAATTAAAATAGAAGGAGAGGGTTACTAAATTAAAATAGAAGGAGAGTAAAATGTGGTTTTGGTGAGGTTTATAAAACACAAGGATGAAAAGTTTGCTTAAAAATGTATTTTTTTTAGTTAAGAAACTAAGAGCCACTCTAAAATGAAGGAAAAATGAAATAGATGAAAATAAAATTAAGCCAGGGCAACAAAAGTCAACTCTGAGACCTGTGGTTACAAAGAAGATAGTCGATATAGGGGGAAGAGCAAAACCACGTAACTATCAAAAACAGAAGGTACAATGTAAAAGAAGTGTTCCATTTTTAAATTGGTATCCTGAGCTTCTTGAAAAATCTTTACCATAGTGGATTGCAAAAATAACCACTTTAAAGACAAAATTCTTCATTTTAAATGCTACAGAATTAAAGAGATTGTTTGGGTAGATGCAGGACCCACAGCTTAGTATTTAGCAATGACTGATAAGTGTATGTGATCCACATGCACAGGAGGTTATTCCTGGCTATTTCAACCAGCCTAGTGGACCAGATAAATACCACCATAAAATCTGTTTGCCTTGAGAAGAAGACTGCCATATAATACCAAGTGGAACACTCCATCTGAGGTGGTTAATATGTTGCATTTGCAAGCCATGTGGGACTGGGTTTATGATGACCGGCTATCCTCCCACTGAACCTGCCTATTACCCAGGCCATGGTAAATCTGGGGGCCCCTTTTGCATGAGTGCCTCTCCAATGGAGTCATACAACTGTTTGAGAAGTCTTACCAAATTTGCTGTCCCTCATGGGTCCTATAGATGCAATTTCCTGCTGGGAACCCAAACCCCAGAAAAAGCAAAATGTTCTGGGGGTTAGGGAAAAAGAGTTCCTGAGACCAGGACCTAAAAATATACATGTTAATAGAATTATGAATTTTAAGATATTTGAACAGGCTTTATGTAAGGTAGTTATAACTCCTTTACCTAAATGTCTTATAAAAATGTGTTTTGTATCTAACAGGGGGGATGTTTTCTCTATCTAGTACTATAAAACTAAAGGCATGTAAATTATGTTCACTGGACACACTAAATGGGAACTAGTAAGATTGCCTGAGCTCACAGAATATAGGGTAGACGCTAAAGTACAGTACTAGTCAGGACAAATTCTCTACCTCATAGCCCTTTGCGGAGCATGTATCAGGGCTTATGGCAAAAGCTTGTGAGTATTTCTCAATGACAATTACTAGACTAGAGAATTTTCACTTGAGAAGCATTTATTATCTTGTTATAGATCATTAACTGAAGCTACCCCTATGCTAATGAAAATAATGGTGCCCAAAAGAGTTCCATGATAAAATAAAAATGATTTTCATAGGATCTTGCTACCTGGGAATACAGGGAGCAGATACTCATGAGCAAGAAGCCTTTTTTTTTTTTTTTTTTTTTTTCTCCCTAGGACTGATTCTATGTGAAGAGCTGCTAAGTTCTACAGTGCCTGATAGACAGCTCTCCTCTAACAAGAGCTACTTGGCATGTAAGTGCCAGTTCCAAGGTGAACAAACCTCTTGTTTGGAAGGCTGCTGCTCTGGTTAAAGACAGGTCAAAAAAACCTCTTTTGAGTTATTTGGGTGAAGTGTATTTGTTTATAAGCAAATTTACCTTTATCTCTTGAGTTCTGCAAAAATGTGGATTGTGACTTTATGGCAATATAGCTATTTGTATAAGTTTATTAAGAGATTTTTAAATATAACAATTGGAGAGACTGATTATTTTACCAAGACTTTGACCGAAACATCATTTTTAGATAAAGTTCCCACAAAGCCAACTTAAAAGAAGTCTATACGGCAAATGAATTCTTGTTGCATTTTATGCAAATAATCAGGCTAAGTATAAATTTTGCACACAAACTGGTCTTATTATAACTTCTCTTTAATAGAAAAGTAAGACTAAAGAAAGAGAAATTGTTTCAGAGATAAAGTGTAACACTTGATACTAGATTTCAGCCCTAACTTTTTTTGAGTACAGATCGAATCATGAATTATTTCTTTCTTTCTTTCTTTCTTTTTTTTTTTTTTTTTTTTTTGAGATGGAGTTTCACTCTTGTTACTGTTACCCAGGCTGGAGTGCAATGGCGCAGTCTCAGCTCACTGCAACCTCCACCTTCTGAGTTCAGGCAATAATCCTGCCTCAGCCTCCTGAGTAGCTGGGATTACAGGCATGCACAACTATGCCCTGCTGATTTTTTGTATTTTTAGTAGAGACAGGGTTTCACCCGCCTCGGCCTCCCAAAGTGCTGGGATTACAGGCGTGAGCCACCGCGCCTGGCTGAATTATGAATTATTTCTTAGCTACAATAATCCTCTAGAAAGCACCAGATGATAATTTTTGTTCATATCTTTAATTGGTGCCCTAATGGAATAGTCTCCTTTTTCTGTTTCTAACACACAAATATTTTGATTGTAAAAATATTAATATTATTTATTTCTCCTTGTTTTACTTCCAAGGAAACAAAAAATCATTATATTCTAAAGACCAGAGATTCAAATCTCCCTTATTTGGCATCCCACTGGACCTGATCTGTTTTTCACTGCAAATGCCCTGCTGCTAAAACTGTACCAGCATCCTCTCTCCGGGCCCAGGGACTTTTACGGAAGAGGTGGGTGCATGAGATTGTAAGGGTTGGTTTTGAGGGATAGAATTAGATCAAGATCCAATTGAAGGAGGGGTACAAAGATGCCTAAATGGATGACAAAAGAATAGACTTTTCAATCTAAGCTATTAAGTGACACTTTTGCATCCAGCCCAATCATAAAGAATTTTCTGCTTCCTGTAGAATTAAAAGAAAATATTTACTGGCAGGATAAAGATAATCTTGTGACAAAGCCTCCTGGGGATAATACTCCCAGATATGAGTTGTAGAGACAGACATTGTTTTAAATGTCTTTTTCAGAACACTGCTTATGTTTTTGTACAGCAAATTGCTGTAAGTCTGTACTAAAACCTAGATTACAGTAACTCAATGCGTAGAAGTTGAGGATACGTCAGTTTTTGCCTTTAGTTTTTGTTGGCTTTTTACTTAAAATAATAATTTTAAGAGGTATTAAATGCCTGTCTACATCTATTACTATCTGGCCTAGAACATTTATTTGGCTTTTGAGTCTAAGACCTTTGGCTAAGGGAAGTCCCATCACATAACAGGATGGACCCAG